>NC_080692.1:35365496-36006434 GCF_030445035.2 Dasypus novemcinctus | reverse complement strand
GAGAGCCACCTGGAGTGAAAAAGTGCAGCCTGAGGAGGAATGGCACCACACATACAGAGAGCTGATGCTACAAGATGACACAACAAAGAGAGACACAGATTCTGGGTGCTGCTGACAAGAATACAAGTGGGCACAGAAGAACACACAGTGAATGGACACAGAGAGCAGACAACTGGAGGGGTTGCGGGGAAGGGGAGAGAAATAAATTTAAAAAAAGATAACACAAGAAAAAAGAACACTACAGACCAATGTTCCTTATGAATGTAGAAGCAAAAATCCTAAACAAAATAATAGCAAACTGAACCTGACAGCACATTAAAAGAACTAGATATCATGATCAAGTGAGATTTATACCAGGTATACAAGGGTGGTTCAATGCAAGATAATTAATTCACATAATATACCACATTAATAGAAAGAAGGCAAACAAAAACACATGATGATCTAAATTGATACAGAAAAGGTATTTGACAAAATCCAGCACTGCTTCTTGATAAAAACATTTAGAAAACTAATAATAGAAGGAAATTTCCTCAACCATGATAAAGGGTGTACCTGAAAAACCCACAGTTAACATCATACCCAATGGTGAAACACTCAGAACTTTCCCTTAAGATCATGAAAAAGACAAATATGTCCACTGTCATCACTTGTTATCAACATTGTACTGGAAGTTCTAGCTACAGCAATTATGCAAGAAAATAAAGAAAAGGCACCCACATTCCAATTTGCAGATGACTTGATTCTGTACATAGAAAATTCTCAGAAATCTAATAATATATTCAGCTAAGTGGTGGGGCACAAGATCAACAGGCAAAAATCAGTAGTGTTTTCATACCCTAGTGATGACAAATCTGAAGAAGAAATCAAGAAAAAATTCCATTTACAATACAACCAACAGAATCAAATATCTGAGAATAAATTTAACAAAGAATGCAAATGATTTATATGTGAAAAACTACGACACCTTGCTAAAAGGAATAAAAAGAGACCAAAATAAATGGAAGAACATTCTGTGCTCATATATTGGAAGACTAAATATTGTTAAGATGTGAATTCTACCAAAGCAATATAAGGACTCAATGCAATCCCAATAAAAATTCCTACAGCCAGGAAGTGGACTTGGTCCAGTGGTTAGGGCATCTGTCTACCACATGGGAGGTCCGCGGTTCAAACCCCGGGCCTCCTTGACCCATGTGGAGCTGGCCCATGTGCAGTGCTGATGCGTGCAAGGAGTGCTGTGCCATGCAGGGGTGTCCCCATGTAGGGGAGCCCTACGTGCAAGGAGTGCGCCCCGTAAGGAGAGCCGCCCAGCATGAAAGAAAGTGCAGCCTGCCCAGGAATTGCACCAAACACATGGAGAGCTGACACAACAAGATGATGCAACAAAAAGAAACACAGATTCCCATGCTGCTGACAACAACAGAAGCGGACAAAGAAGAACATGCAGCAAATAGACACAGAGAACAGACAACCAGGGTGGGAGGAGGGAGGGGAGAGAAATAAAATAAATAAATCATAAAAAAAAAAATTCCAACAGCCTTCTTTGCAAAAATGGAAAAGTTAAACATGAAATTTATTTGGAAGGGTAAGGAGCCATAAATAGCTAAAACCATGTTGAAAAATAAGGACAAACTGGATGACTCACACTTTCTGATTTTCAAACTTATTACAAAGCCACAATACTCAGAACAGCATGATATTGGTACAAGGACAATATATAGACCAATGGAATAGAATTGAGGATACAGAAATAAACTCTCACATTTCTGACCAACTGATTTTTATTTTTAATTTTTTAAAATTTAATTGCTTTTTTTTAAAAAAGATACAAAGATCACAAAAGATGTCACATTAAAAATATAAGATGGTCCCATATACCCCACACCCTACTCCACCCAACTCCTCCCACATCAACAACCTCTTTCATCATTATGCACATCCATTGCATTTGGTGAACACATTTTGAAGCACTGCTGTACCACATGGATTATAGTTTACATTGTAGTTTACAATCTCCCCCAGTACATTCAGTGGGTTATGGTAGGATATATAATGTCCAGCATCTGTCCCTGCAATATCATTTAGAACAACTCCAAGTCCCAAAAATGCCCCATATCACATCTCTTCTTCCTTCTCCCTACCCTCAGCAACATGATCACTTTCTCCACATCAATGCTACAGTTTCTTCCATTGCTAGTCACAATAGTTGTATAGTAGAATACCAGTAAGCCCACTCTAATCTACATTTTATTCTTCCATCCTGTGGACCCTGGGATGATGATGACCACTCCACCTCTAAATTGGGAGGAGGCTTAGATCCCACGTGGTAATGGATGCGATTCTTCTGCTCGCAGTTGTAGGCACTCTTGGTTCCCTGATGTGGTGGTTGACCATATTTACCTCCCTATTAGCTAACCTGGGTAAGTCCAATGAACCAGAGAGTAGGTGTTGCAACTCTGCTGAGGTTCAGGGCCCAGCTGGCACATGGTCAGTCCAGAGATTCAGTTCTCCTTAGTATACACCAACCCCAGTGCCAACAACAGGTTCAGTAAAAGTGACAGAAGAGACGTGTAGAAAGGCCACATCTGAGTCCAACTCCATCTGGCCAATTGATTTTTGACAAGGGTGCTAAGTCCACTCATTGGGAAAGAATAGTCTCTTCAACAAATGGTGCTGGGAAAACTGCATATCCATACAATGTCATTATATCACAGATAACAATTAATGCAAAATGGATCAAAGACCTAAAAATAAGAACCAAAACTCTAAAACTCCTTGAAGAAAACATAGAGAAGCATCTTTAGTGCCTTGTGTTAGGCAATGATTTCTTAAACTTTACACCAAAAGGTTGAGCAACAACAACAAATATAGATAAATGGGATTTCATTAAAATTAAAACCTTTGTGCAGCAAAGGACTTCATCATGATAGGGAAAATCCACAGATTGGGAGAAAATATTTGGAAACCACATATCTGGTAAGGGTTTAATATCCAGAACACTTAAATAAATCCTACAACTCAACCACAAAATGCTGAAAATCCCAACTAAGAAATGGACAAGATATTTTAACAGATATTTCTCCAAAGAAGGTATGCAAATGGCTTAAAGGACATGAAAAGATGTTCAACATCAGTAGCCATTAGGAAAATGCAAGTCTAAACCCCAATTAGATGCCATTTTACAACCGCTAGAATGGCTACTATTAAATAAAAGGAAAATAAGTGTTGGAGAGGACATGAAGAAAAAGGAACACTCATTCATTATTGAGGGGAATGTAAAATATTGAAGCCACCATGGAAGACAAGTTTGTTGCTTCCTTAGAAAATTAATTAAAAAATTACCATATGACACAGCAATCCCACTTCTAGGTATACATCCTAAAGAATTAAAAACAGGGCCTCAAACAGATATTTGCATACTGATGTTCATAGTGGTATTATTCACAATTGCCAAAAGCTGGAAGCAATCCAAGTATCCATCTACCGATGAGTGACTAAACAAAATGTGGTATATACAACAATGGAATATTATTTAGCCATAAAAAGGAATGGAGTTTTGATATATGCAATAACATAGATGAACCTGAAAGACACCATGTTGAGTGAAATATGCAGAAATAAAAGGACACATATTGTATTATATCACTGATATAAAATAATTAGTAATAAGTAAAACCATAGAGTCAGAAACTGGATTACAGTTTACCAGGGGCCTAGGTAGGATAGGGAATGGGGAGTTAATTCTTTATTGGTACAAAATTTCTGTTCAGGAAGGTAGAAAAGTTTTGGTAAAGGATGGTGGTGATAGAGGCACATTATGAATGTGATCAACGTTGCTGAGGTATAGATTTTATGTGGTTAAAAGGGGAAATTAAGATGTTATCTATACTAGAATAAAAAAAAATCCATAGTTCTATATCACACAATGAACTCTAATGTAAACTATAGGGTTAAAATTGTATTAAATAATAATCTTTCATCAATTGTAACAATGATACCACACTAATGTGAAGTGTTAATAATAGGGAAAATTGTGTGTGAGGGCTAGTTTATGGGATTTCTCTATTTTCCGCATGATTTTTCTATAAACCTACAACTTTTGTAATTTTTTGTAAACGGAATTTCCACTTTATAACTTTCTGTTCTCTTTCTTTCAGCTGTTTAATAATGTCAAATGCTTAGAGCCCAGATTAGAATTTCTTGGTCAGGAGAATTCATAATATAAGACATATTAACTAACTCTTTGAAAGCTCATTTTATATTTTGCAAGTCTAAAACTAATTTGAGGATTACATCTTAAAATAAAAAGCTTTATGGGTACTTTGAAAAATATTATTAATAAAAAATGAAACAAAATAAAAACATAGGTAATTTTGTTCATTTATTATTTTTACTATACTGACTTTCAAAAAATGATTTGAGATTATATACCAAAATTCTGCAAAACTAATTAAATAAAAATACAGGGATACAAACCAAGCACTGAAAAATATTAAATAATTATTCCCCAAAACTCAGGCTTAGGGAAATATCTACTTTTAAGCATATAACTTAGTTCTGAGCTTTCCCACAACCAGGTCAAAAGGGAAACACAGGTTACATGGCTCTTGCAGCTAAAATGTTTTCTTTTTTCTTTTTTAAGAGGTACTGGGGATTTAACCCAGGACCTCGTATATGTGAAGCATATGCTCAACCACCAAACTACACCTGCATCACTCTAATATGATTTTTAAAAAGTATTTATTTCCCCTCTCTCCGCCTTGTTGTTTTGTGCTCACTGTCTGCTTTCTGTGTCCATTCACTGTGCATTCTTCTGTGTCTGCTTGTCTTCTCTTTAGGCAGCACCAGGAACTGATCCAGGGACCTTCCAGAGTGGGAGAGAGGTGCTCAATCTGTTGCACCAGCTCAGCTCCCTGGTCTTCTGTGTCTCTTATTGTCTCTCCTCTGTGTCTCTTTCTGTTGCATCATCTTGCCATGCCAGCTCTCTGTATGGGTCAGGTTTCTGTTTCAGCCAGCTCTCCTCTTAGGCCAGCACTCCATGTGGGCCAGCTTGCCTTCGCCAGGAGATCCCAGGAATCAAACCCTGGACATCCTATATGGTAGACATGAGCCCAATCATTTGAACCACATCTGCTTCCCAACTCTAATATGATTTCAAGTGTCCTGGACAAACACCTTCCAGGCCTGAACTCTATGGAAAATTTATGTTGTGACACTTTGGGGATGTTGGCCAAGATAGTGGTCATATCTTAAAAAAAAAAAAAAAAAAGCTTTTTATTTAGCATTATCTATACAATTTCGTGGTTAAAAAATGAGGACATGTTGTGAAATCAGTTTGTGAAGCTATTTTTGAGGAAGCTAGAGTATTATTTAGGTACTTTCTGGTGAAGTGGCGTGATATCGTTTCTTATAAGGATAATGCAGAGTTCACATCTCCATAGTCTACATTTCTTAAGCATCGATAGATTGAAGCATAACTGGGTTTTTGTTAGGAACTTACAAAAGACACTTTGGAACTGAGGTTGCTGGTGGGGACCTGAGTACCAGATATCCCGTGTTGTTGTTTGAAGTAATATTCATATTTTAAAGATATGGCAAGTTGATATTTTATTATTCATTTTAAAGACCTTTATTTTTCTTCCTTTCCTGATGATGGACCACTCCAACTTTCAATGGATGAATAAAAAATACTTGCAGAAGTGTTAATAAAGCACCTATCTGACTACTGGGGTCTTACAGGTACTCAGTGAGTGCGAGTGCCCTCTTGAGAAAGTTGGTCCACTGTGGACTCTGAGCATTCCTCCCTATTCTTGCAGTGTGCAAGATTGCCTATGGGGTGGCTTGGAGCCTTGCACCCCAGAAAAAAATGTTTTGACTTATTCTACTCCTGTGGGTGTGAACCCATTGTAAGTAGAAACTTTTGATAGGTTATTTCAATAAAGGTGTGGCACAACTGGATCAGGATTGGTCTTAATCCTACTACTGAAGTCTCTTATAAGCAGAATGAAATTCAGATACAGAGAGAGCGCCACAGGAAGAAGCTGAAGTCCATGGAACCCAGATAAGTCAGTCGAGGCCACCATGTATATTGTCGTGTGACCAAAAAGGACCAAGGATTGCTGGCAATCAGCGCCAGAATGCCACAGACTTCTGAGAGAAAGCATCCCTTTGATTTTGGACCTGATCTTGCCCCAAATTGTGAGCCAATAAATTGCCCTTGTTTAAGCCAACCCATTGTGTGGTATTTGTTTTTGTAGCCAGGAAACTAAAACATAAAGCTTATCCATTCCTGATACTTTACTGCTAGTCAAGTAGTCAAATAAGTAGATCCATATGACCACAATGGGCTACCTTGTATCTGCTTGCTCTCCAGAGGGAAGGAGACTGGCTGGCTACAACATTTGCTGCTTGCTCAGAAAGCCCTGGGCCCTTGGCCCTCGGTCCCTCTCTTGTAATGCAACCCACTGAGTGTAATGATGTCATGTGTTCCCATTATGTTATCCTTGTTGGACTTGGGAGCAAGGGGAACAGATGCAAATATGCCAATTCTCTTGTTGCTAGCTGTACTATAATAAAATCCTTTGTCTTTGACACATGAATCTTTTGTTTTCTGTTGGCATCCATGAAACTGTGGCAGGCCACTTTGTTCGCTTGTAAATAGGGTAAAATCTCAGACTCTTTACAGCTCTTGACAGCCTTCCCCTTAGACATAATTTCTCAATCTTCCTTCCTCTTTGGGAGCAGATTCATTAGCATTCATTATCATCATTTCCTGTAAGAGTGCTTCATCCAACAAGTAAGTTTATTTTCCCTTTACTTTCTTTACAACCACAATGATTGGGAGTCCTATTCTTTGGATTGAGTGAGAACGATATCTCTGGGTGGCGTATTCAGTCTATAAATGTTCCTGTCAAAATAACAAATAACAGTGATAATAATAACAATTAGCTTATTATCATTACCAGTATATATGAAGAAATTGATGTGCAGAGAGATTGTGTAGATTTTCCAGGTCACACAGTCTGTGGATGGCAGAAGCATGATTAAAATCTAGGTCTGCTTACTTCCTTACTTTATTTTTTTATTTTTAAGAATTTATTTATCTTTTTCTCTCCCCCTCCCCCCCCCCCCCATTTGTCTGCTCTTTGTGTCCATTTGCTGTGTGTCCTTCTGTGTCTGCTTGTATTCTTGTCAGCAGCACCGGGAATCAGTGTCTCTTTTTGTTGAGTCATCTTGCTTTGTCAGCTCTCCGTGTGTGTGGTGCTACTCCTGGGCAGGTCGCACTTTTTTTGCACAGGGAGCTTTCCTTACAGGGCATGCTCCTTGCATGTGGGACTCCCCTATGTGGGGGACACCTCTGCGTGGCAGGGCACTCCTTGCCTGCAACAGCACTACGCATGGGCCAGCTTCCCACATAGATCAGGAGGGCCTGGGTTAGAACCCTGGACTTCCTATGTGGTAGGCAGATGCTCTATCTGCTGAGCCAAATCCTCTTCCCTACTTCCTGACTTTAAAGCATATTACATAGCTACAGTGGTAAAAACAGCATGATCCTGGCATAGAGAGAGAAATTGACCAATGGAACCAAATTGAGAACTCAGAAATAGACCTTCATATCCGTGGTCAAGTGATTTTGACAAGATGGTCAAACCCACCCAGCTGGGCCTGAACAGTCTATTCAACAAATGGTGCTGAGAAAACTGGATATCCTTATCCAAAAGAAAGAAAGAGACCCTTATCTCACACCTTATACAAAAACTAACTCAAAATGGATCAAGGACCTAAATATAAAAACTACAAACATACAAACATTAAACTCCTAGAAGAGAGTGTAGGAAACATCTTCAAGACTTGTCATAAGCAATAGTTTCATAAACCCAAAGCAAGAGCAACAAAAGAAAAACTAGATTAATGGGACTCAAATTTAAACACTTTTGTACCTCAAAGGACTTTGTCAAGAAAGTGAAAAGACAGCCTACTCAATGGGAGTAAATATTTGGAAACCACATACCCCATAAGCATTTGATATCCATGATATATAAAGAGATCATACAACTCAACAATGAAAAGACAAGCAACCCCTTAAAAATGGGCAAAAGAATTGAATAGACATTTCTCCAAAGAGGAAATACAAATGACCTAAAAGCACATGAAAAAAATGGTCAACATTACTATTTAGGGAAATGCAGATCAAAACTACAGCAAGATACCATTTCACACCTTATAGGATGGCCATTACTAAAAACACAGAAAACCACAAGTGCTGGAAAGGATGTGGAGAAATAGGAACACTCTTTCATGGTTTGTGGGAATGTAGACTGGGACAGCCTCTGTGGAAGACAGTTTGGCAGCACCTCAAGAAGGTGAATACAGAACTGCTGTATGATCCAACAATCCTGTTACTAGGAATATATTCAGAAGAACTGAAAGCAAGGACACAAACTGACATTTGCACACTGACGCCCATAGTGGCATTATTCACAATTGCTAAAATATGGAACCAGCCCAAGTGTCTATCTATCAATGAATGGATAAAGAAAGTGTCATATATACACACAAAGGAATATTATTCAGCTGAAAGAAGAAATGAAATCGGAATGCATTTGACAACATGGATGAACTTTAGAGGATAGTATATTAAGTGAAATAACCAGACACAAAAGGACATATATTGCATAGTCTCACTAAGACAAACTAAATACAATGAGTAAACTCACAGAGGTAAACTCTAGAATATAGGTTCTTAGGAGATAAATCGTGTTTTGAGAATGGGAGATGATGCTTAATGTATGTAACATTATTAAAAGGTTAATTATAAAAGTGTAGAAATGAATACAGTTGAGAGTAACACATTATAATAAGTATAAATAACACTGCTGATTTATAAATGTGATTGTGACTGAAAGGGGTAGTATGTGGAAGTAAATATCAATTGAAAGGAAACTAGAGAAAATCTAGGGGATGTATAACAGTGATTTCAGTGTGGATGAAGATTGTGGTTAATAGTATAACTGAATACTCTTCTTTCACAAAGTGTTAAGAATATGGTGATACATAGGAAGATTACAATTAATGTAACTTATGGATGATAGTTAACAGAAATATTATATTTTGAAGCAATGACAAGAAGATAATTTTTCAATACTATGGGACAACAATAGGGTGGTATAAGGGAGTATGGAATTTCTTCTTTTGAGTAATGAAAACATTCTAAAATTGATGGAGGTGATGACAGCACATTTCTGTGATGAAAATGAGAGTCAATGAATATATACTTTGAATGGAGTATACAAAACATGGGACTGTATAATACAGGGAATCCAATGGTGGATGATGGACTGGTTAACAGGACAAATATGAGAATGCTCTTGTGAACTATAACAAATACATAATACAAATATAGGGTGTTAATAATTGGGCGGTGTAGCAGTTTGATATTATTGAAGAATTCCAAAAGGAAATATTGGATGATGTTTGTAAACTGATCTTCTCCTCTGGGTATATTAGACTAATTTGGATTCATAGGTTTACTTGATTAAGTAATTATGTAAACCTCTTGTGCCAGTAGGGCATTGGCAAAGGAGAGAGTAGAGGGCTTTTCATGTTGGAGTTTTGATGTTGGAGTTTGATGCTGAAGCTGGAGCCCCAGGGAGAGAGAGCGAGCCATTCACCTTATAGTCTACAGCTGACCTTGTGGAGAGAGGCAAAGCCTAGAGAACCTCATAGTCTACAGCTGAACTTGTGGAGAAAACAGAGAAGCTGAGCCCAGAGGAACCCAGGAAGCCTGAACCCTCACAGACGTCGGCAGCCATTTTGTTCCAACACATGAAAATAGATTTTGGTGAAGGAAGTAATTTATGCTTTATGGCCTGGTATCTGTAAGCTCCTACCCCAAATAAATACCCTTTATAAAAACCAACTGATTTCTGGTATTTTGCATCAGCACCTCTTTGGCTGACTAATACAAGTGGGTTGGGAGAAAAATACACCAAATGTAAGATGTAGGCTATAATTAGTAATAATATTAAGACAATGCTCTATTACAGTTTGTAACAAATGTTTCAAAACAATGCAAGGTGTCAGTGGAGGGGAGATGTATGGGAGCATTGTATGATCTGTTTGTTTTGTAAACTTACAAATTTCACTATACACTTATTGTGTAGTGTATGTTCATGTATGAATGATATACTTTTATAAAATTTTATTTAAAAAAAAACCTAGGCCTGAGAACTTTTAGCCCTTATTCTGCATTATTTCCCTGAGAGTAGTTTCCATCTCAAATTCATATACATGCATATAGATATGATTCTTATTTTGACCTCTTATCCTTCTCATTAGGAATTAGCAATCACTTTTTCTAAGGTTAGTTCAAATTCTCATTACTGTCCCTGTGTTTTCTTCTTTCTTCTTCAGTGCTTCTCTTACCCAAATTTTTCTTGAGTTCCCCTCAGTTTGCTTTGGGCTTGCTGTCTAGTGAAGTAAGATGGAAACTAGGAAATTACAGAGCTATAGCAGTCTCAGCATCTACTCAAGATGACCAGTGAAGTTAATAAATATTCTTTTTAAAAAGAAAAATAAACAAAAAACAGACAAACAAGAAAATTCTGCACCTCTCAATCTCTGTTTCCCCTGCTATATATAGCTGCTATTCCTGGCTATTCTGGCACATTTATTTATTTATTTAGCAATTTTATTGAGATATATTCACATACCTTATGATCTATCCAAAGTGTGTAGTCAGTGGCTTTTAGTATAGTCACAGTGTTATGCATTCATCACCACAGACAATTTTGGAACCATTTCATTACTTCAAAAAGAAAAACTCCATATCCCTTAGTATGTCTTCACCAACACTACGTACCACTAATCTAATTTCATCTTTATGAGTTGATTCAAATTTACTTTATATATATATGGAATCATACAATGCTACACATATGTTTAGTTCATAGTAGTGCAATCAAACAGTATTTGTCCTTTTGTGTCTGGCTTGCTTCACTCAACATAATGTCCTCCATGTACGTTCATGTTGTCATATGCTTCACAAGTTCATTTTGTCTTACTACTACATAATATTCCATTGTGTGAATGCACCACAATTTATCCATTCATCGGTTGATGCACACCTGGGTTGTTTGCAACTTTTGGCAATCATGAATAATGTCACTATGAATATTGGTGTGCAGATGTTTGTTCATGTCACTTCTCTCAGATTTTCTGGGTATATACCCAGTAACAGTATTGCAGGATCACGTGGCAAATCCATATTCAACTTCTACTTTCCCACCAAAGCCCCAGTGAATAAATGTTCTCTACATTCTCTCCAACACTTAACTGTTTCCTGTCTTTTAATAGTGGCCATTCTGATAGGTGTGAAATGATATCTCACTGTAGTTTTGATTTGCATTTCCCTAATCATTAGTGATGTTGAATACTTTTTCATGTGATTTTTTTCCATTTATATTTTGTCTTTGGACAAATGTCTATTCAAGTCTCTTGCCCATTTTTTAATTGAGTCTTTTGTCTTTATTGTTATGTTGTAACATCCTTTGTATATCATGGATATTAAACCCTTATAGGACAGGTAATTTCCAAATATTTTCTCTCATTTCTCTCAGCTGTCTTTTCACCCTTTTAACAAAGTCCTGTGAGGTGCAAAAGTGTTTAATTTTGAGGAGGTCCCATTTATTCATTTTTTCTTTTGTTGAGCGTGCTTTGGGTGTTAGGTCCAAGAAACCACCACCTACCACAAGGTCTTTAAGATGGTTCCCTATATTTTCTTCTGGTAGTTTTATGGTCCTGGCTTTTATTTATTTATTTATTTATTTATTTAAAGATTTATTTATTTATTTCTCTCCCCTTCCCCCCACCTCAGTTGTCTGTTCTCTGTGTCTATTTGCTGCGTCTTCTTTGTCCACTTCTGTTGTTGTCAGCGGCTCGGGAATCTGTTTTTCTTTTGGTTGCATCATCTTGTTGTGCCAGCTCTCCTTGTGGGCAGCACCATTCCTGGGCAGGCTGCACTTTCCTTTGCGCTGGGTGGCTCTCCTTACGGGGCGCACTCCTGGAGCCCTTGTGCGTGGGACTCCCCTATGCGGGGGACACCCCTTCGTGGCACGGCACTCCTTGTGCAATGGGCCAGCTCCACATAGGTCAAGGAGGCCCAGGGTTTGAACTGCGGACCTCCCATGTGGTAGATGGGTGCCCTAACCACTGGACCAAGTCCGCCGCCCTGGTCCTGGCTTTTATATTGAGGTCTTTGATCCATTTTGAGTTGATTCTTTTGTAGAGAGTGAGATAGAGGTCCTCTTTCATTCTTTTGGTTATGGATATTCAGTTCTCCCAGCACCATTTGTTGCAGTGATTGGTTTGTCCTGTTAACTTGGACTTGGTAGGTTTGTCAAAAACCAGTTGACTGTAGGGGGATTATTTCTGGATTCTCAATTCTATTGCACTGATTGATGTGTCTCTCTTTATGCTGGTACCATGCTGTTTTGACCACTTAGCTTTGTAATATGTTTCAAGGTCAGGCAGTGAAATTCCTCCCATGTCGATCTTCTTTTTTTTAAGAATGCTTTTGGCTATTTGGGTGTACTTTCCTGAATGCATTTGGTAATTGCCTTTTCTATTCTGTAAAGTAGGATGTTGGAATTTTGATTGGTATTGAATTGAATCTCTAAATCAGTTTGGGTACAATTGACATCTTCACAATATTTAGTCTTCCAATACATTAACATGGAATGTCTTTCCATTTGTTTAGATCATTGATTTCCTTTGTAGTTTTCTACATATAGGTCCTGTACTTTGATAAAATTGATTCCTAGGTATTTGAGTCTTTTTGTTGCTATCATTAAGTGGATTTCACCCCCTGATTTCCTCCTCAGTTTGTTCAGTACTAGTGTACAAAAACATTACTGGTTTTGCCTGTTGATCTTGTATCCTGCCACTTTTGCTCAAGTAGCTTTGTTGTACACATTTCAGAATTTTCTAAATATAGGATCATGTCATCCGATAATAGAGTTTTACTTCCTCTTTACCTATTTGCATGTCTTCAATTTCTTTTTCTGGTCTAATTTCTCTAACTAGAACTTCTAGTACAATGTTGAATAAAAATGGTGACAGTTGGCATCCTTGTCTTGTTCCCAGTCTTAGACGGAAAGCTTTCAAATTTTCCCCATTGAGTATGATGTTAGCTGTGGGTTTTTCATATATACTTTTTAAAAAAAAGATTTATTTTATTTATTTCTCTCCCCTTCCCCCCATTGTCTGCTCTCTGTGTCCATTCACTGTATATTCTTCTGTATCTGCTTGCATTCCTGCCATGTGGCATCAGGAAACTGTGTTACTTTTTTTGTTGTGTCATCTTGATGCCTCAGCTCTCTGTGTGTGCAGCACCACTCCTGGGTGGGCTGTGCTTTTTCATGTGGGGTGGCTGTCCTTGCAGGGCATACCCCTTGTGTGTGGGATACCCCTATGCAGGGGACACACCTGCATGGCAGGGCACTCCTTTCCTGTAGCAGCACTGTGCACAGGCCAGCTTACCACATGGGTCAGGAGGCCCTGGGTATCGAACCCTGAACCATCCATATGTTAGGCAGATGCTCTATCAGTTGAGCCACAACTGCTTCCCCATGTATTCTTTTTATCATATTGAGGAATTTTCCTTCTTTTCTTATCTTTCAAAGTGTTATATAACAAGAAAGGTTGCTGGGTTTTGTCAAATGCCTTTTCTCTGCATCTATTGAAATAATCTTGTGTTTTTTTCCCTTCAATTTATTAATGTGCTGTATTACATTGATTTATTTTCTTATGCTCAACCAGCCTTGCATACCAGGAATAAATCCCACTTGGGTGTGATGTATAAGTCTTTTGATATGTTGTTGGAATCTATGTGAAAGTATTTTGCTGAGAAATTTTTGCATCTATGTTCATTAGAGAGATTGGTCTTTAATTTTCTTTTCTTGTAGTGTCTTTGGCTTTGGTACTAGTCTGATGTTCACTCCATAAAACGTGTTGGGTAATTTTCCCTCCTCTTTGATCAATTTTTTAGAAGAGTTTAAATGGGATTGGTGTTCATTCTTTTCAAAATGCTTGGTAGAATTCACCTGTGAAGACATCTGGTCCTGGACTTTTCTTTTTGGGGGATTTTTGATGACAGATTCAAACTCTTTAAATGTGATTGGTTTGTTAGGTTCTTATATTTCTTGTAGTGTCAGTGCAGGGTATTTGTGCATTTCTAGGAATTTGTCCATTTCATCTACGTTGCCTTGTATGTTGGCATACAGTTTCTCATAATATGCTCTTATGATTCTTTTTATTTCTGTGGGGTCAGTCATAACTTCTCCCCTTTCTTTTCTGATTGTATTTATTTGCATCTTCTCTTTTTTTTTTCTTTATTAGTCTAGCTAGGGATTTGTCAATTTTACTGATCTTCTCAAAGAACCAGATTTAAACATTTTTTTTCTCCCTCTTTTTTTTTTGTTCTCAATTTCATTTATTCCTGCTCTAGTCTTTATTATTTCTTTCCTTCTTTTTGCTTTGAGATTGATTTGCTCTTCTTTTTCTAGTTTCTCCAGTTGTTCAATCAGTTCTTTGATTTTAGCTCTTTCTTCTTTATTTAATAGATACATTTAGGGTTATAAGTTTCCCCTCTAAAGACTGAATTCACTGTATCCCATAAATTTTGATAAGTTGTGTTCTCATTTTCATTTGTCTCAATATATTTACTGATTTCACTTGCAATTTCTTCTTTGACCTACTGATTATTTAGGAGTGTGTTGTTCAGCCTCCACAATTTGCAAATTTATCTCTTTCCTGTCTATTATTGATTTCCAGTTTCATTCTATTATAATCTGAGAGGGTGCTTTGTATAATTTCAATCTTTTTATATTTATTGAGAGATGCATTTTGCCCTAACATGTGGTCTATCCTGGAGAAAGCTCCATGGGCACTTAGGAAGAATGTATAACCTGCTGAATTTGGGTGCAATGTTCTATATATGTCTGTCTGGTATAACTCATTTATCATATTGTTCAAATTTTCTGTTTCCCTGTTGATCTTCTATTATAGTTGTCTATCTAAAGACATGAGTGGTGTGTTAAAGTCTCCAATGATTATTTAGAGATGTCTATTTCTCCCTTCAGTTTTGCCAGATTTTTTCTCATGTATTTTTGACACCCTGGTTAAGTGCATAGATATTTATGACTGTTATATCTGCCAGTTTGTATCCCTGGGTCTAAGGTGAATCTCTTGTAAGCAGCATAGTATGGATGGCTCATGTTTTTATCCATTCTGTCAGCCTGTATCTTTTGACTGGGGAGTTTAATCCATTCACATTCAGTGATATTACTCTTAACGCATTATTTACTTCCACCATTTTATTCTTTGGTTTTCATATGTCATATTGTATTTTTGTGTGTCTTTTTACTTCTTTTTGTTATCCTTTCTGCTATTCTTTCTTCTACACTATCCTCCAGTCTCTCTTCTGTCTTTTTTTTTTTTCAGGCTCTAAGTGTTCCTTTAATATTTCCTGCAAAGGTAGATTCTTTTTTTTAATTAACTCTCTTTGTTTCTGTTTGTTTGTGAATATTTTATACTCACCTGCACATTTGAAAGACTATTTTGCTGAATAAAGAATTCTTGGCTGGTAGTTTTTCTCTTTCAGTATCCTAATTGTATCATACCACTGTCTTCTTGACTCCATGGTTTCTGAAGAGAAATCTGTGCTAAGTTTTACCAAGTGTTCCGCGTATTGATGGTTTGCTTCTCTCTTACAGCTCTCGTAATTTTCTCTTTATCTCTGATGTTTGCCATTCTGAGTAGTATGTGTCCTGCAGTAGGTTTATTCTGATTTATCTGATTGGGGTATCCTGTACTTCTTGGACACATATGTTCTTTTTTGAGAGTTGGGAAATTTTTAGCTATTATTTCCTCAAATATCTTTCTGCCCCTTTTCCCTTCTCTTTTCCTTCTGGAACTCCAATGACACATACATTGTTACGTTCCATGTAGTCATTCAACTCCCTGAGCCCTTGCTCATTTTTTTCCGATTTTTTCTCTTCAATTTTAGCTGTTCTGTCTTCAGTATCACTTATTCTTTCTTCTGTCATTTTGAGTCTGCTATTATATGCCTCTAAGATGTTTTGTTTCTTTTCTTTTAGTTACTGGGGCCATAGATTGAACTCAGGATCTCATATGTGGGAAGCCAGTGCTCAATCACTGAGACACATAAACTACACTGAGTTGTTTTTGTCATTTGTTTGCTCATTGTTTGTTTTTCTGTTTTTAAAAGACACCGGGAACTGAAACTGGGACCTCCCATGTGGGTAGTAGGTGCTCAACCACTTGAGCCACATCCACTCCCTCTCTAATGTGTTTTTGATCTCACCAATCATGTCTTTCATTCCCATGAGCTCTGTTGCATCTCTGTTCAGGTTTTCAAATTCTTCTTTGTGCTTGCTCAATGTCTTCATGATGTCATTTCTTTCTCTCTCTCTCTCTCTCTCTCTCTCTCTCTCTCTCTCTCCCCCCTCCCCTTCCACCCCAGTTGTCTGTTCTCTCTGTGTCTATTTGCTGCATCTTCTTTGTCAGCTTCTGTTGTTGTCAGCAGCCCAGGAATCTGTGTTTCTTTATGTTGTGTCATCTTGTTGTGTCAGTTCTCCATGGGTGCGGCACCATTCTTGGGCAGGCTGCACTTTCTTTGGCACTGGGTGGCTCTCCTTATGGGGCAAACTCCTTGTGCGTGGGGCTCCCCTACGCGGGGGACACCCCTGCATGGCAGGGTACTCCTTGCATGCATCAGCACTGCACATGGGCCAGCTCCACACTGGTCAAGGAGGCCCAGGGTTTGAACTGCGGACCTCCTATGTGGTAGAAGGACAACCTAACCACTGGGCCAAGTCTGCTGCCCTCATTTATTTCTTTATCCATATTGTCTTTCAACTCATTGATTTGATTTTGGAAATTTGTGTGCATCTTGTTAATTAGTTGTCTCAAATCCTCAGTCTCTTCTGGAGTTTTGATATATTCCTTTTCTTGGGCCAAGTTTTCCATTTTCTTAGTATGGCTCATACTTTTTTATTCATGTCTAGGCATCTGATTAGGATGGTAAGCTTACTCAGTTTCTCTCTTTCATAGGGATTTAGTGGCAGGGGGCTGTGTGTTACTGCTTCTCTTCAATTCTTTGTTCAATCAGAGTTTTTAGGATTGTCCCTGTTAGGTGCTCAAAACTAGGTTCTTGACCCAGCCATGGGTTGCAGACCTGCTTCCTAGGGCCTTGGGGAGGGAGGCTATAAAGACCGGAAAAATGATCTCTTAATTATTTATTTCTAATTTCCTCATGTGCACTTCCTTGGTCTGCCAGCGGATGGCACGCTTTGGCAGCCCTCTTTGTTCAATGCCTGGTCAGAGTATGTTTAATGTAACACAGAACAGATAAATGTGATAGAGGTTTCTGCCTTGAGGGTAAGAACTTTGAAATTTATACTTTTTCAGAGACAGTTCTCCAACCTTCACTGACAGCCTCCTCCATTTTCCTGGGTGGGAAATAATTCCATCCCCCTCTGTGTCCTCAATAATCAGTCCCGGTTAATAGAGAGGGAGATTGAGAGTGTTGGATCTCTTTAGTATCTAGCTGGCTGTCAAGGTAAACAATGGTGTGGTGCCCCCTGGCCTGGGAAGGCTGGTGGGACACAGCAGACCAAATCTGGGGTCAAAAGCTGAGTCAGCCTTAGTTTGTGTCCCTCTCTCTCCTTTCCTGGGGGGGCGGATCCCTCGGGTCCTTGTTGTCTGTAGCTGCCAGCCCAGAGGCCTGTGTCTTTAGTGGGAGGAGAATGCTGGCTACAGTAGCAGCTACCACTTTTAACTTGCAGTTTTGCCATTGCAATTTTTTCCCTTTGTCCCTCTCTCATCTGTGCTGTGTCCAGCCCTCTCCTGGTATCCTAAACCCTAGAAGATTATTTTCCATGCTGTTTCTGCCTGTCATCTAGTTATTTTTCTGGGACAGATGAGAGTCCTGTGTCTTTCTAGTCAGCCATCTTCCTGGAAGTCATAACAAATATTCTTAATTCTAACTTCAGAATACTCATTGTTGCTCTTCTCATTTTAAAAATTATTTATAAATTTCAAATTTATTAATAAATATGCTTATCTGATCTTTGGGTCTGCTGGTCTTGGTTTCTGCACATCCCCCACTATGTTAAAATGGTTCTACTGATGGTTGAGAAGTGAGTCCCTTCATCTGTGATGTTGTCAGACGTTACCGAGCCATCCCAGAGTTTGTGGTGGGAAGCCCTATGCTCTCACTGCTCCATTTGGAAGAACATCTCTGATCCCAAATAGAAAAAGAAACTTCCTTCATTGTCCTTCCTATTTTCCACCTTGATATAATAGCCATATTGTGAAGAGTCTTCTATCCCCATCGCTGCAGTTCTCCCAGTCAGGTTCTTCAGTACTGTTGCAATGCAGGAATTTGTTATGTCCTGATCTCTGGCTATAAAAAGAGAAAAGGAATAATTATATTCATCCTAATAATTAATTATTATTACTATCACCACAATTTATTGACTATTGACATGTAAAGGCTCAATGCTAAGGTTTCTGTGCATTATCTTATTTAACCCTTTTAACCACTGTATCTAAGGTGGGGAGCATTATTATCAATCCAATTTTACAGATGAGGAAATTGAATCTTAGAATGGTTAAGTCATTTCCCAAGTCTGCACAGCTGATATGTGATAGAACCAGCATTTCCACAGAGGCATTCAGATATCAGAACCCTCTGTAAACCACTGTGTTCTAGAACAGGTCACAAAATGTGGTTCTAAGAATAGAAGCATCGGTATCACCTGGGGGCTTGTTATTACTGAATATTCTCAGGCTTTCTCCCAGACCTTCTGAATCAAAAACTCTGGCGGTGGGCCCAACAATCTGTTTAAATAAGCTTTCCTAGTTGATTGTGATGCATGCTAGAATTTGAGTCACAGCTCTAAAGCTTTCTCCTCTCCATAGAAGTATCTAATTATCAGTTCTCAATTGGTAATAAGAAATAACTTATTTTAAAAAGGCATATTTGTTAAATATGATTTTGTTGAAATGCAGATTGCTACACACACATCATCAACAAAGTGTTCTTAGCAATAAAACAAAGTCTGACTTTGAACAAGCCTCTAGGTCTATCTACTTGTGTACAGGGGATATAGAGATGTTAAAAGACACCAACGGAGGGGAGCCCATATAGCTCAGTGGTTGAGCACCGGTTTCCCATGTACAAGGTCCCAGGTTCAATCCCTGGCCCCAGTACCTAAAAAAAAACCCAAAAAAACAAAAAAAGGCACCAATGGGATGCAATCCACAAAATCTGAACTGTGAAAAATTCTATAGCACAAATGACCTGTTTGGCTTTTTTTTCTTCAGATAAGTGGCAATGAAAAAAGATATGGAGGAGAAAGACAAAGGTTAAATAGAGACACTAAGCAAATGCAGCTTATGGACCCGATTTGGATCCTAAATAAAACAAATGAAACACTATAAAATTTTATAGGACAATCAACGCATTAGTGACATTTAAAAAGGATTGGACATTCGATGACGATAAGGAATTATTAACTTTTAAAGGTATGATAATGGTATTGTGGTGAGTTTTTTTCCCAAGTCCTTGGTTCTTTAGACATACATTCATAGAGCATTTAAAGAAATAGGGGGTCTTGGGGTCAAGAACACCAGAGCTGTCTGCCTAACACACGAAGTCAAGGTGTCAGCGGGGCCATGCTCTCTGCAGGCTCTAGGGGGGGAATCCTTTGCCTTTTCCCAGCTTGTGGCAGTGGCTGACAAGCTTTGGCATTCCATGGGGCTGTATGATGCCACACCCTGCCTCTGTGTTCTCCCCCTGTACCTCTGTCCCTCCTACAGGGAGGGACAACAGTCACATTGGATTAAGGGCCCACCCTATTCTAGTATCACTCCATCTTAACTAATTATATCTGCAGTGGTCCACTTTCCAAATACAGTCACATCCCGAGGCACTGGGGGTTAGGAATTCAACATATCTTTTTGGAGGAAACAAGTAAACCCATACCAATAGGTCATGCTTTCTTGTGCCATTCATTCAACAAACACCAGTTGAGTGCCTGCTGTGTGCTAGGTCCTATGCTAGCTATTGGGAACAGAGTGATGGAAAAGGCAGACGTGGTACCTGCCTATGTGGTGCTTTCAGTCCTTCCAGGCCAGTGAGAAGACAGATATTAAACAAATGGTTGAAAGTACAATAAAAATTATACTAGGTGCGATGGTGTGAGAGGAGATCTAAACTGAGGTGGTGATGGTGGTCAAAAAGACCCCCTTGTTGAAGGGACATCTAAGTTGAAACCCAAAAGAAAATAGGTATTATCCAGGTGAAGAGTGATAAAGGCCAGATTATTAATGCTCGTGCGTGCTGGGCTCTGAGAACCCTTATTCTGGGACCTCAGCTGACCCAAAGGTACCCCAAACCCCCCTATCAGATGCTCGTTGGAAAGTACTTCTCCCTCTGTTCTCCCACTCAGCACCGTGAACTCCTTACCTGTCTAGACACGTGCGCCCCCTTCCCACCACCCATCCGCATCAGCTAAATAACGCGTGAGGCTTACATGTGGTTTAGATTTTTTTCTCCCCTTCCACTGAGCATCCTCCCACTTTTCCCTGCCTCCAGCCCTGCTCTATTTTCTGCCACATAGCGAGCATCTTGCTTTGCTTTTTAGTTGATGGTGATTTACTTGCCATTGACATGCAGAAGCCACTCTTCTCTCAAAAGCTTCTGGAGTGTATGCTGCATTCTTTCAGTGTTTTGTAGGAGGAAAAAATGCGTTTACAGTTTTTCCTTTCTCCTCTTCATCAGCAGAGAAAGTTAAAAAAGAAATCTTTCCTTCTGAATAAAAGACAGAGATAACATGTTGCAAATGCACAACTGAAAATAAATTTTAACATGATTTGGGGCTATTCTCCATAAAACTCTAGTTGAGTTTTACAGTTTGGTTCCTTTGGAAGGTTGGTGAAACCAATATTTAAAATGATATGATTAGAGATTTTACAGCTTTAAAGAGCCTTGGAGCTCATCAAAATTCTAGAAAGACCATTTATTTTACAGATGAAGAAAATGAAGCTGAGAAAGGTAGGCTGAGTTACATAGCCACTCTTAGATTCTTACCCCTTGGAATGCTATTTTATTTTTTTGTAATGACTTCAGTTCTCTACCTTACTTTGCGTGTGTAGCTATAGTCCTTATGCCCGGTCCTACCGTTCCACGTTTTGCTTCTTTATCTATCGCCGCTTAATTCACAAGGAACCCAGCACCCCCCTCAGTGGTCCAGGGCTCAGAGACACGAGGGACACTTCATCAGGACCAGGGAGGGACCTGGCCCCTGCACCCAAGCTCTGGCTTCTGGGTCTTTCTCTAAAGCTTATGCATGTCAAACACACAGAGAAGAAAAAAAAAATGTTTAAAAGCCGTTTTCATTCGTTGTCTTCAATCTAAAAATAGGGTGACAGAGGGATCGTGGGATAAGCAGCCCGAGCAGGGAAGAGTCGGTTGCCACAGTAACCAATGAGCCATTTCGCTGCATTTGCCTTGACAGTGTGATTTCTGGGAGGATTTTTTCTTCTTTCCTTCTCTTGCGCGTGGGGGTGGGGGTAGGTGGTGGGAGCATTTTTAGATTATGTAATATGGAGCCAGATTCCTTACTTCTGGAGTCAGCCAGTCTTCAGGAAAATGCTCCAAACAGCCCCAGGTCAATTGGCTCTGCCGGGGACCAAGAAAAAAGATGCCCATCCCCCCACCTGCACTTACGGCGGTGCCCGTCTTGACCATGGCCCTGATTTTTAACGTCCAAGGTCCAGGGTAATATTTCCTCCCTCCCCCATCAGGTCCTTGAATTCCCCAGGCTCCAGCAGCCCACCAGAGGACATCCGGGCGGCTCTCCTGTTCCAGAGAAGAGCGGCGCAGCCTTGAGCGCAGGGCAAGAGTCCGAAGCTGACCTGGGTCTGCCGCTGTCCCCTCAAGGTCCACCTTCTCCCAATCTGCCGGTCCTAGCTTCTGGACCCAGACCCATGTTATAGTGTAGACGGTGCTGGCTTGGGAAGAAAACAGATGGTTTGAAGCCTGAACCCACCTTGGGCTAATAAACTATTTGAAATTTTGAGGCTGCAAGGTGATTGTGGGGTTTCAAAGAGATGGCACACCTCAAGCAGCCAGCACAGTGTCTGGCACGGATTAGTTCTCCCTCACCCGCTTTAGGGGACTCTTTTCTATTCCTCTCTCCATAGTCCTCATTCTCCTCACTGGTTGTCTCATGTCCTCATGTGACATGCCCCCATGCTTCAAACCTTTCCTGACTTCTTTTCATCAAAACCCATCTATCTTTTATCTCATTCATGAAGGTGCCTGGATAGCTAATCAGGTTTAAATCAGAATGTAAAAATGTATTCAAGGGACCCAAATGGGTTAAAATGATGCATGACGAGCTCCAGTCTTTACTGCTCATTAGGGTGATCAAGTATGAGTGAGAAGCTGAAAGGAAATGTTAGAAATCATTCTTTAGTTGCAGTGATAGAAATCCCACCTGAATTCACCCAATCCAAAAAAAGGAATATATTACCTAAAGTAATTGGGAAGTCCAGGAGTGGAGCTGTCCACAGGGCTCCCAGAGATTTAAAAGCATCAAAACTCTTTCTGTCTCTTAACTCTGCTTGCCTCTGCTCTGTCCTCTCATCACAGAATGGCATTCTCAAAATTGGTAACGTGCCCTCAGATTTATTTCTTTCCTTCTTCTATGACCTGTGAGGCTAGATCTCTTCTCCTCCAACTCCGAAAAGAAAATTCCTAGGGAAAGGCATTGATTGGCCTGATTTGGGGGTTTAGGCCCACCCTATACCAGTCACTTTGGCCATGAGAAGAGGCACTATCATTGACCATGCTGTGTCTCATGTCAGGGAGGTGACAGCCTGTGACAGGCAACCACAAGAATATATATTTTTAAAATTAAACTTTCTGTTTTGAGATCATTATAGCTTCACATGCAGTTGAAAGAAAGAATATAAAGAGATACCTTTTGGCCTTTACCTAGTTCCCTTCAAAACTGTAGTACAATATAACTAGCAGGATATTGAAATTGGTGCAGTAAAGATACAGCATTTCCATCACCCCAAGGATGGTACCTTTTCACAGCCATATCTACTTCCCTCCTGTCTTAATTCTGGGGAACCACTAATCTAGTCTTCATATCTGTAATTTTATCATCTCAAGAATGTTATATAAATGCAATCATATAGTATGCAGCCTTTTGGGATTTTTTTTTTCCCCACTCAGCATAATTGTCTGGAGATTCACCCAGGTCGTTGCTTGTGTCCATAGTTTGTTTCTTCTTACTGCTGAGTAGTAACCATTGGATGGTTGTACCACAGTTTGTTTAACCATTTTACTCATTGAAGAACATCTGGGTAAGTCCAACTTTTGACATTATGAATAAAATTGCAGTAAACATTCATGTACAGGTTTTTGGGTGAACATAAGTTATTTCTCTGGTATAAATTCCCAGAAGGCAATTGCTAGGTCCTATGGTTACTTGCATGTTCAGCTTTTTAAAAACTGCAAAACTTTCCCCACAGTGGTTGTACAATTTCACCTTATAACCAGCAATATAGGGGTGATCCAGTTTCTCTACGTCTTAGAAATGTACATGTCAATATTTTTTATAGGCATGTAGTTACATCTTATTAGGGCTCTAATTTGCATTTTCCTAATGTCTAATGATATTGAACATCCTCTTATGTGCTTATTTGGCATCTATATATTCACCTCAGTAAAACATCTTTTCACACATTTTGCTCTCTTTCTAATTGGATTGTTTGGATTTTTGAGGCTGTACATATTTTGTTAGATCTAAACCTGTTTTATTTTTATTTTTAGTGATTATAAGTGGTATTTTAAATTTTGGTGTCTACATATTCTTTGCTAGTAAAAGAAATAAAATTGAATTTTATATATTTATCTTGTCTTCTGCCACCATGCTGAACTCATCTATTACTTCTTGGAGTTTTTTTTTTCATAGATTACTTAGAATTTTCTAAGTGGACAATCATATGATCTGCAAATAGGGACTGTTTTCTCTTCCTTCCTGATCTCTATTCTTTTTTACTTCTTCTTCTAGCCTATTGCACAGGCTAGAACTTCCATCACTGAATAAGTGCAATGAGAATGGATATTCTTATCTTATTCTTAATCTTGGGACAAAGCATTCAGTCTATCACCATTAACTATAATGGCCACTGAAGGTTTTTTGTTGATGCTCTTTATCAAGTTGAGAAAGAATGCCTTTATTACATATTTCTGAGAAATTTTATTATGAAGGAATATTCTACTTTGTCAAATGCTTTATCTGTTGTATTGATTGATATGTCATATAATTTTTGCGTCTAGCCTGTTAATGTGATAGATTATAATGATTGATTTTCAAAGATTGAGCCAGCCTTGCATCCCTGGAATAAACCCCACTTGGTCATGGTACATAATTCTTTTTATATATTGCTGGATTATATTTGAGAATATATTTTTTATTAGAATTTAATTCACAGAAAAATCATGCAGAAAGTAGAGTTTCCATATAGTCCCCACTCCAGTTTTCCCTATTATTAGCAATTTGCATTATCACAGTATATTTGTTACAACTAATGAAATAATACTATTATAATTATACATTTAACTATAGTTCACAGTTTATACTGGGTTCACTATTTGTGTTGTACACTTTTATGCTTTAAAACTTTTTTATTCTTATATCATATATATAACCTAATTTTAACCATTTTCCCATTTTAACCATTTTCAAATATACAATTCAGTGTTGTCGATTATATTCACAATGCTGTACTACCATCACCATCATCCATTACAAAAACTTTTCCATCACTTCAAACAGAAACTCTGTACCAATTAAGTGCTAAGATTATGTAAAGGATATTTGTGTCTATATTCATGAGGAGTATTGGTCTGTAATTTTCTTTTCTTTTTGTTTACCCTCTTTGTCTGGTTTGGACCAGGGTAATAGTAGACTCATAAAATGAATTGGGAAGTGTTCTCCTTTTCTATTTTCTGGAAGATATTATGTATAATTGGTCTTAATTCTTCTTTAAGTGTTAAACCACCCGGGATTGGAGATTTAAAAATTATGAAGTCAATTTTAAAAAGTTATAATCTATTCACGTATTCCATTTTTCATGGGTTGTGATAGTTTGTGATTTTTGAGGAATTGGTTCATTTCATTGAAGTTGTCCAGTTACATGAGTTCAGTTGTTTGTAGTATTCCCTTATTATTGTTATTTTTTAAAGAGTGTACTGGGGATTGAACCTGGGACCTTGTGCATGGGAAGCAGACGCTCACTCACTTGAATTACATCTGCTTCCCTGGACAGTTGATTTTTAAAATATTTTTTTAAAATTTTTTATTTTTTAAAAAGATACATAGATTATATAAATGTCACATAAAAAATATAGGGGATTCCCATATGCTCCACTCCCCATACCTCTCACATTAACAACATCTTTCATTAGTGAGGTACATTCATTGCAATTGGTGAGCACATTTTGAAGCATTGAAGATAAGTGTGGATTAAAGTTTACACTGTAATTTACACTCTCTCCCACCCAATTTTCTAGGTTATGGTAAGATTTATAATGGCCTGTAACTGTCATTGCAATGTCATTCAGGACAATTCCCAAGTTCCAAAAATGCATGTTTTTCCCTTTCCCTGCCCTCAGAACCTCCAGTGGCCACTGCCTCCACATCAGTGATATATTTTCTTTCATTGCTAGAATCACAATAAGTCTATAGTAGAATACCAGTAAGTCTACTTTAGTCCATTGCTCATTCCCTAATCCTGAAGATTCTGGGATGGTGATGTACACTCCACCTCTAATTGAAAGAGGGCTGTGATCCCATAGGACTGATAGATGGGACTCTCTCAGTTTCTTGGTATGGTAATTGAACAATTGATTTTGACAATGGTTCCAGCCCACTCAATGGGGAAGGAATTATTTCTTCAACAAATGCTGGGAAAATTGGATATACACATGAAAAATAATGAAACTGGACCCTACCTCACACCATGCAAAAACTTAACTCAAAATAGCCAAAGACCTAAACATAAGAACTAAAATTGTAAAACTCTTAGAAGAAAATATAGGGAAATATCTCTATGACCTTGTATTAGGCAATGGAGTTTTAGACTTTACATCCAAAGCATAATCAACAAAATAAAAAAATAGATAAACTGGACATCATAAAAATTAAAAACTTTCATGCATCAAAGACAATATCAAGTAGGTGAAAAGACAACCTACAGAATGGTAGAAGATATTTAGAAACCATATATCTGACAAGGGTTTAATATCCACAATATATAAAGGACTCTACAACTCCATAAAAAAGACAATCCAATTTAAAAATGGGCAAATGAATTGAGTAGTCATTTCTCCAAAGACATTATCCAAATGGCAAATAATGACATGAAAATATGCTCAACATTATAAACCACTGGGGACATACAAATCAAAACATACCACAGTAAGATATCACTCCAGATACCTGAATGGCATTTATTAAAAAAAAAAGGGAAAATGAAAGTGTTGATGAAGACATGGAGAATGTACATTGTAGGTGGAAATGTAAAATGTTGCAGCTGCTGTGCAATATAGTTTAGTGGCCCCTCAAAAAATTAAACATAGAACTATCACATGATCCAATAATCCCTCATTAGGAATATACCTGAAATATTGAAAACAGGGACTCCAACAGATATTTATATAGCAGGGTTCAAAGCAGCATTATTCACAGTAGCCAAAATTTGGAGCAGCCAAAGTGTCCATCAAAGGAGAATGGATAAGCAAAATGTGGCTTGCATATGCAATGGAATACTATTCATGCATTAAAGGGAAATGAAACCCTGATGCATGCTGCTCCAATTTTGATGAAACCCTGATGCATGCTGCTCCAATTTTGATGAAACTTTAAGACATCTTGTACAGTGAAATAAGCCAGTCTCAAAAGGGAGAGTGTATAATTTATATGAAATAACCAGAATATGCAAATTTATATAGAGAAAATACATACAGGTTATCAAGGGTAGGGGAAGAGTGAAATGGGTGCTATGCTTAATATGTGCACAGATTCTATTTGTGGTGATGGGAAATTTTGATAACGAATGGTGATGATGGTAGCACACCACAGCGAATGTAATTAATGGCACTGAATTGCATACTTGAAAGTTTAAAATGGGAAATTTTTTGCTGGATATATTTTACCACAGTAAAAAAGGAGTACATCCATATAATAAGAAATT
This sequence comes from Dasypus novemcinctus, assembly GCF_030445035.2. Taxonomy (NCBI): domain Eukaryota; kingdom Metazoa; phylum Chordata; class Mammalia; order Cingulata; family Dasypodidae; genus Dasypus; species Dasypus novemcinctus. The sequence continues at coordinate 35,979,068 of NC_080692.1, read as the reverse complement.
CAAATAGTATAATAGGATAAGAAACTATCATTTAAACTACTAAATCCAAATATATTCTGTTCTTATCTATCCTAATTCTTTTTTCCTATCCTATTCTTTTTGGTGTGTCAAACAGTGTGCCAGTATATTTTAGTCTATTTATTTATTTAACAAGTTATAGTTATGATTATTAAAATAAGCATTTTTCCAAGTAGATTACTAATTCCCAGGAGACAAGATATTGAGCTATGTCTTAAGTTTCAGCCCAAGCCACTGCTACTATAATCATAATCTTAGTAAGTCAAAGACAATTGAAAATTAAAATTAATAGCCCTCATAATGGTATAAAAGGACATTTTTGGATCCAGATATTGTAGATGTGGGGGTAGTGCATCCTTTTATTTGGGTTTGGGTGCTCTAGCTCAAACTGGGTGCACACTTTTCAGCAGGTCTCTTTTGTATCCATAAATTTACAAAGGAGTGGAGCATTCTATTAGTAGAAGATGGGCTGGGATCCTGACCACCCTATCTTCCAACTGAAGTTCAAATAAATAAATATATTCCCACTGGGGAAGCGGCTGTGGCTCAATCAGTTGGGCTCCCGTCTACCATATGGAAAGCCCTCAGTTAGCATCCCGGGGCCTTCTAGTAAGGGCAGGCTCACCAGCACACTGGCCCGGCCCACCGGACACTGTGGAGAGCTGACTCAGCAAATGTGATGCAACAAAAGAAGGGAGACAAGCAAGAACACAGAAGAGCTGGCAGTGAATGAACACAGAGAGCAGACAGCAAGCAAGTTACTAGGGGGGAGGGGAAAATAAATAAATATAGACACAGAAGAACATACAGCAAAATGGACACAAAGAGCAGACAGCATGCAAAAAAAAAAGTCATGGGTGTGTGTGTGTGTGTGGAAAAAAAAAAAAAAAAAAAAAAGCAAAACAAAACAAAAAAACATTCCCATTGTATGGAGTGGCTCCAACAGAAGTCGGTTTCTGGAAATCACAACGGGCTATTGGAGCATAAGTTTTCCACAACATGAAGAGGAGTCTGTGGCAGATGATTGAGTTCAGCATCTAGATCTGTTATTAGATGTTTCTGGGTAGTGTGGACTGGCACCATAAATTTTTTAAATTATTCTTTTTTTTATTTTTAAAGAAGCTTTAGATGATATAAATGTTACATAAAAAATATAGAGTATTCCCATATGCCCCAATCCCTCTACCTCCCACACTTTCCCACATTAACAACATCCTTCATTAGTGTGATATGATACATTTGTTATAATTGATGAACACATATTGAAGCATTGCTACTAACCATGGTCTATACTTTATATTATAGTTACACTCTATCCTGGACAATTTTATAGGTCATGACAAAATATATAATGGCCCATATCCATCATTGTAATGTCATGTAGGAAAATTCCAATGTCCTGAAAATGCTCCCATAATATACCTATTCTTCCTCTCCCATCCCTCAGAACCTCTGGTGGCCACTGCCTTTATATCAATAATAAAAGTTCTTCCATTTCTAGAATAATAAGTCTTTGGTAGAATAATAATGTCTGCTTTAGTCTATTGTTCATTCCCCTACCTTGAGTATTTTGTGATGGTGATGACTACTCTGCTTTTAACTGTGAGGTGACTTAGATCTCATGGGGCAGATGGATGGAGCTATCTTACTTGCAGTTGCAGACTCTCTCTGTTCCTTGGGATGGGCATTGTCCATCATCATCTCCTTGTTAGTTGTCCTGGGTGAGTTCAATGAACTGGAGAATAGGTGTTGTAGCTCTGTTGAGATTCAGGGCTTAACTGGTATGTGGACAGACCAAAGATTTAAGTCTCTGGGACGTATATTTATCAAATATAGTGCTAATTATATGTTCACATTAAAAAGGCAGAAAAGCCATATGTAGGGAGATTATAAATGTTTAACTCTGTTATACTGGGGAACATAAATTCCAAAGTAAGGCCCACTGACAGGGCTGGCATGCAAATTAGTCCTTGTCCAATGTAATAGTTTCTTTTTGTTAATAGAAAAATTACCAAAATTTGGTGGCTTAAAACAACTGAAATTTATTTTCTCATCCTTGACCTAATTATAGCTGCAAAGATACGTTTTCCAAAAAAGGTCACGTTCACAGGTTCCAGGTGGATGTATCATTTGGGGGCTGTATTAAACCAACTGTGGTATACCCTCTAAATCAGAGATCTATGAACTTGAATCGAAATTACAAAAACATTATTTTTGTGGGGATGTGTTGATGCAGTTTGATTTATTTATTAACAATACATGGTAATATGTTTGTTTTGTAAGTTCACAACTATTACTATATACTTTTTGATTATATATGTTAATGTATGAGTGATATAGTTCAATTAAAAAATACATGGTACTGTGTGGACTTAGTAAGGGGTCTGTGGTTGTCACCTGATTGACAAAGGGGTCTATGGAACAAAAAACATTAAGAACCCCTGATCTAAATACATTTATCTTATACCAACATCCCCCAGAGTCTCTCATTCCACAATCTCACCTAAGTATCATCAGCTCAAAGGTCCCAAATATCATTATCTAAATTATCCAGATCAGATTTCTTTGAGTTCTTTTTCAGCTCCACACTCTTACCCCTCTACTTCTGGGACTCCAATGACAGAAACTTGATCATTTTATAGTTCCACAAGTTACTGAGTCTCTGTTAATTTCTTTTCAGTTTATTTTCATTTTCTCTGTTTTGTTCAATTGTATAATTTCTGTTATTCTCTTTTCAAGTTCACAGATTATTTCCTCAGACCCTCCATCCAACTTTTGAGACCATACATTGAGATTTTAATTTTGGTTATTGTATTTTTCAGTTCTAAAATGTCCATTTTGGTTTTTCACTATGTGTCATATGTCTTTGCTGAAGATTTGTATTTTTTAATTTGTTTCAAACATGTTTGTAATTGTTATTGAAACATTTTTAAGATGGCTGCTTAAAAACCTTCATCAGATAATTCTAACATATCTGCCATCTCAGTATTGGCATCTATTGATTGTCTTTTTTCATTCAGTTTGAGACCTACCTGGTTTTTAGTATTAAAAGTGATTTTCAACTAAAATCTGAGCATTTTGAGTACAATGTTATGAGGCTCTGGATCTTATTTAAACTTCCTGTTTTAGCTTTCTTCGATACTATTCTGGCAGGGGGATATGGAGTTCACAATTCTTTACTGCCAGGTGGTGGTAGAAATCCAATTTTCCCCAGTACGCCTTCATTGACAGGGAATGGAAGGTTTTTATTGGAAAGGTGTGGACATTTTGGTTCCCAAATAGGTTTCTTCTATTACCTTCCTTATCTCATTTTTTCTTCCTACATGATCTCTAATGACACTATTGTGGGGTGGCCTTGTTACCACTGTGTAAAAGTTCTGGCTCTCTACTAGGTCTCCTCTAATACAACTCCAATGGAAAAGATTGATGAATGCCCCATATTGCTGGGTGGGGGTCAAAGTCCAGACTCCCTTCATAGATTCCTCTGATACCAAGGAAAGGTGTTTGTTACCTCCTGGTGGGAATGAAAGTTCTTGTACCTACTTTGCCTTTTCTGATACCAACCCAGCAGAGAGGTTGGGACACCTCATTTTACAGCCTGGCAAGTGTGGGAGTCTCAACTTTCTACTTGACATAGGTGGAATGGAGTCACAGTTTTTCTGTAGTGCTTAAGTATAGTTGAGCATTATTGTCTGAAAGTTTCATGTCTTACTAGGCTGCCCCTTTTATGGCCCATTGGCTAAGGAGAACAGACTTTTGTTGGGGTCTTTTTTGTTTGCACCTGTTTGGTGTTTCAGAGTTTCTGGCTTCTCAGATTCAAGTCTAGGATATATAAGGCAAAATAAAAATCCATGAAACTCACCACCCTTTGTTCTAGCTGATCTATTTTCTTTTATCTATCTTTTAGAGTCTTTTGCTTGTTTTATATAAATGTAAAAGGTTTTAAATGGTGCCTTGTGGGAGTAATGGGGAAAAGTCTATCTACTCCATTATCCCAGAAACAAACGTCTTCAACACTCCTTTTATAGATAAGTAAATTGAGGTTCAGGGAGGTTAAGTGAATGACCTATTATAAAACAGCTGTGTTCACCCTGAAGCAGGCCTAAATACCTTACCTCCTCCTCCTCCTTCTTTTTCTTTTTCTTTTTTTTTTTTTACTTTCCCATGATGTCTAAATTCTCACTCAATGAAAGGAGGTGAAATTCTTACATAAGTCTGATGGAGCTCACCGAACTCAAGACTCTTAAGGAGACTGAATGCTGAAATGATATGCAACTTGTGATTCAATGCAACAACAAATCTCCTCTTAGATTAAGAATAGTGATTGTCAGGGGTTAATTATTCACTTTTAAAAAAAGATATTGTTGGGAATAAACCCAAAATGCTGTGTCTGGAAATAATATACTTCTTCACTGTAAAATTTGATTTCAGATTCATACCCTTAAAGCAGCCTTTTCAGACCAGCCCTTTCTATAATCTAACCACTCGTTATCTTTAAACTTTCTCATATTTCTGATCTCACTGAATTTTTTGTGAAGCATCATTTGTAGTCCCTTTTCTCTCCCAACATCCCCCACCCCAAACACCCAGTCAAGGTAGAACAATAAGGCCTTTGAGATTTGGGCATTTTTAGATCCAGATCCTTTAGGAAGGGAAGAGTATGTTCTCATTTTCCAAAGCAGGGAATTAACCTCAGTCCATAGGTTTTTCTCCATAAAACTATTAGCACAAATTTATTTATTCCTTAAAAACAGGGCCCATATTGTTGTTACTGCTGTTTTAAGTATTGAGAACAACATCTAATATAAGCCATCACCAACCTGACTTACAAGTGACCTTCGTGAAAAAATATCCTCCTGAGAAGGTTGTCCACCCAGGTGGCCTGACAATTCTGCTTTACTCCTTGACTTGGTATTTTCCTACCTTTGTTATTTGTCTCCCCCTTGTTTACAGATCCTCAACTTTACTTTAAAAGCTGGAATGATCCCAAGCTTGATTCTAGGCTCTCAACGCTCCTCTATCTTCTCTAGCTCCCTCTGTGAGCACACCTATTTTAATTGCTTTAAATAATTAAATAACCTCTATATGCCAATGACTCCCACATGTATATATCTAGACCCAATGTCTTCCATGAGCTCCAAACTCATAGATGCCTACCACCACACACTCCCATATCCCAACCATCAGTAGATCCCATAATTTCTGCTACCAAAGCACATCTGATTTGATCTACCTTCCCATTTTAACTACTATCACAACAGTCCAACCCAACATCATCTGTCGGCATTAATTCAATTGCTCTCTAAACATCCCGGCTGTTCTATTCTTTTGTGCTTATAATCAATTCTCCATTGGCAATTAGAGTGATCATTAAAATAAAAAAATAAAAATCAGATGTCATTCCCATTTTAAAAACTCATCCATGGATTCCCATTGTATTTAGGATAAAATGCAATTTTAAAATAATGTTCTATAAGGTCCTATGCAATCTACTCCTCCCTGTTTCCCTTAATTCATCTCTATCTCCTCAGCCAGTAGACTATCACACAGACCTTACATTTACTTCTCTTTTTTAAAAATTTATTTTGTTATTTATTGGAGAAGTTGTGGGTTTATGTAACAATCATGCATAAAATATAGAATTCCTGTACACCACCCCACCAAAACATCTTGCATTAGTGTGGGACATTTGTACAATTGATAAAAGATAATTTTTATAATTTACTATTAACAATAGTCCAAGGTTTGACTTAGTGTTTGCTGTTTGCATATTGTAGGTCCATGTTTTTTTTAAATTTAATTTTTATTCTGTTACCATATATATAATCTAAAATGTCCCCCTTTTATCACATTCAGATATGTATATATATAAATTTCAATGCTGTTAATTATATTCACAATGTTGTGCTACTCTCACCACTATCCTTTACCAAAACATTTTCATCATTCAGAATAGAAACTCTGCACATTTTAAGACTTAACTTCCCATTTCTTATCCCAAACGCATCTCCTGGTAACCTATATTCTAGATTCTGACTCTATGAATTTGCTCATTTTAATTATTACCTGTCAGTGTGATCACACAATATTTTTTCTGGCTTATTTCACTCAACACAATATTTTTAAGGTTCACCTATGTCATTGCATCAGGACTTCATTCCTTTTTACAGCTGAATAATATTCCATTGTGTGTATATAACATTTTATTTATCCATTTATTGGCTGATGGACACTTGGATAGCTTCCATTTTTAGCAATTGTGAATAATGCTGCTATGAACATTGGTGTATAATTACCTATTTGAATCCCTGCTTTAAATTATTTTGGGTATATACCTAGTAGTGGGATTCCAGGTCATATGGTAGCTCTCTCCTTAGCTTTCAGAGTAACGACCAAACTGCTCCCACCGCGGCTATGCCATTTTACATTCCCACCAGCAGTGACTGAGTGTTTCTATTTCCTCACAACCTCTCCAACCTCTATTATTTTTCAATTTTAAATTAACAACTTTAGTTAAAATTAGATTTTTAAATAATAGCTATTGTAATGGGTGTGAAATGGTATCTCATTGTGGTTTTAATTTGCATTTCCCTGCTGCCTAATGATATTGAATATTTTTTTCATGTGCTTTTTGGCCATTTGTATATCTTCTTGGAGAGATATCTGTTACAGTCTTTTGCCCACTTTAAAAAAAAAAAAGATTTATTTATTTATTTAATTTCTCCCCCGCCCCGCCCCACTTGTCTGTTCTCTGTGTCTATTCACTGCGTGTTCTTCTTTGTTTGCTTCTGTTGTTGTCAGTGGCTCGGGAATCTGTGTTTCTTTTTGTTGCATCATCTTCCTGTGTCAGCTCTCCGTGTGTGCAGCACCATTCCTGGGCAGGCTGCACTTTCTTTCGCGCTGGGCGGCTCTCCTTACGGGGCGCACTCCTTGCGCGTGGGGCTCCCCTACGTGGGGGTCACTCCTGTGTGGCACGGCACTCCCTGCTCGCATCAGCACTGTGCGTGGGCCAGCTCCACACGGGTCAAGGAGGCCCAGGGTTTAGAACCACGGACCTTCCATGTGGTAGACAGATGCCCTAACCACTGGGCCAAGTCCACTTCCCCTTTTGCCCACTTTTAAATTGGGTTGTCTTTTTGTTGTTATGTTGAAAGATTTCCTTCTATATTCTGGATATTAAAATTTTATCAGATATGTGGTTTCCAAAGATTTTCTCCTATTGTGTAGGCTATTGTTTTATTTTCATGATAAAGTTTTCTGAGGCATAATTTTTTTTTTAATTTTGAGGAGGTACCATTTATCTATTTTTACTGTTACTGTTTGTGCTTTGGGTGTAACGTCTAAGAAACCATTACCTAACACAACGTCTGAAGTCACTCTTCTACATTTTCTTCCAGGAGTATATTAGTTCTGGCTCTTATATTTAAGTCTTCTATTCCTTCTGAGTTGATTTTTGTATAAGGTGTGAGTTAGGGGTCCTTTTTTTTTCCCCCTCAAATAGAGATCTGGTTTTCCCAGTACCATTTGTTGAAGAGACTATTCTTTCCCAATTGAATGATCTTTGACCCCTTGTCAAATATCAGTTGGCCAAAAATGTAAGAGTTTATTTCTGAGCTCTCAACTCAATTTCAACTGTCTACTTATCTATCCTTGCGCCAGTACCATGCTGTTTTTTTTTCTTTAAAGATTTGGTTTATTTATTTCTCCCCAACCTCTCATTGTTTGCATGTGCTGTGTCTATTCGTTTGTGTTGGTTATTTATTTATTTTTTAAGGAAGCACCAGAACTGAGCCTGGACCTCCCATGTGGTAGGTATAACCTGAGTTACTCCTGCTTCCTGCATGCTGTCTTGATTACTGTGGCTTTGTAATAAATTTTAAGATCAGGAAGTATGAGTCCTTCAACTTCATTCTTCTTTTTCAAGATGGCTTTGGCTATTAGGGGCCCCTTACCCTTCCATATAAATTTGATGATTGGCTTTCCGTTTCTGCAAAGGTTTTTGGAATTTTGAGATTGTGTTGAATCTTCTAACTGCTTTGGGTAGGATTGATGTATTAACAATATCCAGCATTCCAGTTTATGAAGATGGAATGTTCTTCCATTTATTTAAGTCTTTTTTCATTTCTTTTAGCAGTGCTTTGTATTTTTCTGCATACAAGTATTTTACATCCTTGGTTTGATTTATTCCTTGAGTCTTTTAGTTCCTATTGTAATGTAATTTACTTAAAATCTGTATTAAATATGAACTCCATGAGGGTAGCAACCATGTCTATTTTATTTGTTATTCTGTCTTCAACCATAACAATAACGAGTGCATATTATGTGCTCAAGGATATTTGTTCAGTGAGTAAGTGAATGAGGCCCAGTCCTCATACCCCCCACCACATGCCCTATATCAGCAGGCCTATTAAGAGTAGCCTGGATTTAGAAAAGTCCTGCCTTTCAGGGGAAGGGGAATGGAAGGGAGAGACATCTGATTCAAACGTTCATAGAGATGCTCATAGCAAGAGATGTAGAAATCGGGGTTGATACTTTTCATGGTGTTATTTGTCCAATGAGTTGCTTCAGTAACTCTTTTTATTGTGGAGGTAAAGGATTAATCTAGGAATCTTATTACCAATTATAGCTGTGTTTTTGTGAGAAAATTATTTCTGAGTTTTGAGCCACAGGCCTTAAACAGAACCTTTAAAATAGCTAATTTGTAACTTAGGTCCTATCTGTATATAGCGTTCATTTCTCATTAGGAACTAGAATATTGTTCTTGTGCTAGGCGGTGTTGGGAACTGGAAATACAGAATTAAAGGCACATTTCCTTCCATTAAGGAGTCTTGGGGAGAGGTGGGCTTTGGTTGCCCATTCATTCTTGAAATATATATAACAAATGATTTCTTACCAAAACTTTATGTAATTCCATTTTTGGGAGACATAGACATAAAAATAGTGATAATTCAGAGTTTTTTTTTATTGGACGGATTTGTAAGGCTATATTAATGTTTTATGCCTTTTATAGAAAACATGATATATACAATGCAATGAAGAATCATGGTATCATTAAACAAAATATAATATTCTTATTTTTAAAAATTGAAATATTTTCTATGTTATTCTTTCCATCTAATATCTGTATAGATTCAGGCAGGTATTAGCTTATAACCTGACTAAATACTTGCTGAATGTGATCTTGTGCTACAATTGGTGGTTTATACATCTGTCTTCTTTAAGACCACATACTCCTGTGCTCCAGAATCATGGCTATTGATTTTTTGCCTCTCCATCCCACATACTTTCTACATTATGCTTGATCCATAGCAGACTTTCAAGTACCATTAATTACAACATGCGGACTACATTTCAACCCCCTAAGACTTCTTGCAGACTCTGCGATTCATGCTATCCTTATTATGAAAGAAGAAAAGTATGTCCTATCTGTACTCTAGTATTATCAGAGGCAGCAGTGATCACTAAGTTAGAAGATGCTCCCATGTCTTTTCTTGGAGAAGCTACTGGTAATTCCATATACAATTATTGTCACAGAGGAATTACATAAAATTTTGAGCAAGAGACAGTTTCCTTTCAGTTCTTCAGGATGGGGTGGCAATCTAAGCCAAGTAGCTCATTTTTAGTAACAAGAGTGGGAACTGGTCCTTCTATCACCCTTGTTAATCAAGGAGGTGTCAGGGAGTGGTGATGTGGTATTATTTTTAGACATTTTTCATGAATTTTCTTCTGTTTTGGTTTAAATTTAGAGGTTGACCTTTTCTGATTGTCTCCAAATTTGGTTGGGGATCCACTTTGTGTTCTGAATGCCTCTGTGTATTAACTGGATACTTTCCCCATAGTGTCTGTTCTCTCTCATTGTGAGGGTCAGTCTGTATCACTCACTGCCACAGTAATAAACTATCCCCAAATTCAGTGACTTAAAACAACAGGCACTTAACTCTTGAGTCCACAGATCAGAGACTGGTTGGCTGGGCAGTTCTGATTTCAGCTGGTTTCACTCACATAACAGGTGGTCAACTGACTGTTGACTGGGGCAACTGGGACAGGAGATGCTCCAGCTCTAGCAGGCTAGCCTAGTCAAGTTCTTGTAGCAATAGCAGAAGCACAAGAGCAAAAGCACTCTTTCAAGATTCCGTAGACTTTACATCTGGTAACAGCCCAGTAACCAAAGGAGGTTGTATGGCTGAACTTTGAGAACTGCAAAGTCACATGGTAAAGTGGCCTATATATAGGGGACATGAAGCACTGGGGTGATCAGTGAAATTAATCTGCCAAACTGCCCTCAGTCACCATCATATCCCACATTGTAAAACAAAACAAAACAAAGCAAAACAAAATGAAACAAAACAAACTGTAGCAGTTTGATATTATTGATGCATTCCAAAAGGAAATAATGGATTATGTTTGTAAACTGATCTTTTCCTCTGAGCATATTAGATTATATTGGATTCATAGGTTTACTTGATTAAGTAATTCTGTAAACCTCTTGTGCCAGTAGGGCATTGAGTCCCCACCCACCAAAGGGCATGGTAAAGGACAGAGTTGAGGGTTTCTGATGTTGGAGTTTTGGTGTTGGAGTTTGATGCTGAAGCCTTAAGCTGGAGCCCCAGGAAGTAAGCACACAGAGAAAAGAGAAGTAAGCCCCAGGAAGGGAGGAACCCAGGAAGCCTGAACCCTCGCAGATGTCGGCAGCTATCTTGCTCCAACACGTGAAAATAGACTTTGGTGAGGGAAGTAACTTATACTTCATGGCCTGGTTCCGGTAAGCTCCTACCCCAAATAAATACTCTTAATAGAAACCAACCAGTTTCTAGTATTTTGCAGCACACCCCTTTGGCTGACTAATATACACAAACCCTCTATGGGTCAGAATCTTGGCTGGATTCAAATGAGGAAGAATGGAAATTATTCTCTTTGGTCTTCTTGCAGATCCTGTGCAATGTAGTAGGAAGAGTATGGGATTGAAATCAGAAGACTTGGGTTAGAATCCCACACTCTCCCATATTTTTGTGACTTTGGTCCACTCACTTCACCCACATAAACCCCGTTTGTAAAATGGAGGTAATAATACCTGTCTCACAGTATTGCAAAGATTGAATTTTATGAATTAGAATTTATAAAGTGCTTGGTATTCTATCAGTTCAATAAGTTTTCACCTTATGCCAAAGATTGGGTATTCTCTTACATACACAGTTGGGAAAAACTTTTTTGCTTTTTGTCTTTTATCACTAAGAGGAGAATATTCCTCATTTTAATAAAATGAATGGTACCACATCTGTAATATTGAGGCATACATCAAACTTGCATCATGTATAAAGGATGGCTCAGGAATGGTGATTACACTTACAGAGCACAATATTTTTAAGTTAAAGTTTTTTCTAATTTAATATATTTAAAATTCCTTTCCTTATTTATACTATCTTAATTTAGTTCATCCAGTTGAGTTGATGTGTGGTATTCTTATTCATTATTTAAAGTCCCTATTAAAAACCCAGATGTCAAAATCTTTTTACTTCATGGGTATTGACAGGGCCCAAGGCTAATCATTAGAGAAATCTAAACTACACTAATTGCTTCACACATAAGAGGCTTTATTGAGAATAAGTGTGTTTCATAATAAGTAAATACATTTTCACCCATAGTTTGCTTCAAAACATTTAGGAAAGACGATCAAGGATAGTTTTCTGTGATTTTACCCTAATGTTAGTGAAAGTTTGGTGGGGCCATTAAAAATACTTGGCAATAGGGCTTAAAAATGAACATACCGTTTCAGCCTTCTATAACAGTCTATTTAGTGTAGTCTTGTTTTCATAATTTTGAAGCTAAAAGCACTGTCTGAAATTAAACTGATTTTTCCTAGCATTGCAAACTCAATCTGTGACTGGTCTTAACAGCTGCCCTTTCTGTTCCTTCACAGATATACTTGTGACTTCCATCAATCAGGTGGTGGGGGAAGCTGGGGAGGGCTGTTTATTATCACTGTCAATAGTATTTTTCAGTGTAACATGAGTTCCTTGTTATAGAGAAAGTCAGTTTATGATCAAGTGTTTCATGTTAAATAGTCTGAGAAATAATCAGTTCTTTCTATTGTCCCCTTAACAATTTACTTTAAAGATTTCTTGACCTCCCTTACTCCTAGATTTCTCTCAGATGTTAAATAGAGATTATAGTTGTGTTGTTGTCTGATCTAGCCTTTATTTAAAATTTTGATATTTTGTTCTTTATGGATTTTTCATTATTTTAAAAAAATGTTGCATTAAAATAATATTAATCTTGATTACTGAGTTTTTAGGAATCCCCTCAAATTTTGCACTTGCATTTGAGGCAGGTGCCTCACCTTCCTCACATTAGGTATTTTTCTATTATAAACCACTCCGAAACTTTTTAGCTTAAACATTTAATTAACTCGCAGAAAGAGATATGGCTGTATGATATTAATACGGGCATTTATGTGATCTAGGATCATACTTTGAACTTAGTTGTCATGTTTCTTTTGTCGCTTCCATTCTGGAACAGCCTCACAGTCTTTCCTTAATTTTCCCCACCTTGGCACTTAAAAAACAAAACCAAAGCAAACCAGTTCTTCTGTAGCTTGTCTGTCAGTTTACAATATTTGACCATTATGAATAATGATGCTTTAATATTCTTGCTCATATATTTGGTACACATATGTATGCATTCTCCTTGGCTATGTACCTAAGAATAGAACTGCTGGGTCAAAGAGTATGTTTATGCTTCAAGTTAACAATAGTGCCAAACTGTTTTGTAAAGCGATTGCACCAATTTACGATTCAGCAGTGTGTAAGATTTACTGTGGCTCTTGTCTATGCAAAGTTGGTATTAGCAGATTTTTATCTACTTTTTAAAAGAGATACGGGAACTTGAACTTGGGAACTTATACATGTGAAACAGCCACTCAACCACTGAGCCACATCCACTCAGCTTGCAAACTTTTAAATTGTAGCCTGGTGGATGTGTAGGAGCATCTCAGTTTGGATTTGGTTTAGATTTTCCTAATAACTAATGAGTTGGACAAATTTTAATATATTTATTGACCATTTGGCTTTAGAATGAAAAGGAAGGATATCATCTTCTGTGAAGTATACTTCAATCTCTTTTTCCTACAAGCTTGTCTTCTTTTCTTATTGAATTTGTAGGAATACCTTATAAATTTGGGATACAAGTTCTTTGTCAGTTATATGTGATTTAATATTTTCTCCCAGACTGTGGTTTTCTTTTTCTCTCTCTTAGTAGTTCATTCAATGAACAGAAGTCCTTAATTTTAATCTAATATAATCTAACAAATTTCTTCTTTAGTAGTATCACTGTGTGCATCCTATTTAAGATCTCTTTCCCTACTCCGATAACACTGGGATATTTTCTTATATTATCTTCTAGAAGTTGTATTGTTTTGCCTTTTATATTTAGTTACACAATTCACCTAAATAGATTTTTATGGGGAAGAGATCAGGTTTAATTTTTTTCCATATAGATATACAATTATTCCAGGACAGTTTTGGAAAACTATTCTTTTCTATCAAGTGTCCATATGTATATTGGTCCATTTCTGTTTTCTGCATTTTGTTTTTTTGGTCTGTTTTCCTGTCCTCTCACCAACACTTCACCTATCTTAACTATAGCAGAGTCATAGTAAGTCATGATATCTAGCAGAGCAAGTCCTGATATCTTATTCTTGAAGAGCATATTGGCTATTCTTGCCCTTTGCATTTTCCTATGAATCTTTTTTCCTACTTTTTTGCCTTTTCATTATAAAATAAAACCACATACAGAAAACCACATAAAACAAAAATATTGCTTAATGAATTACAAGATAAACACCCAATCATCCCTGCCTCCCTTCTCCAAAAAGTAAGCACTATCTTGACTTTTATAGCAATCACTTCCTTGCATTTTTCATTTCTTTCTAGTTTTGTCTTCCAAGAATGTGATCCTAGTCACTATAGATTTAATCTTGTCTCCCTTTAAGAAAGTTATTTGCTATGTCCTTCAAGGCACTTTTTTTCTTCAACTTTTATTTTGAAATAATTTCAGACTTACAAGGCAATTGCCAAAGTGATACAAAACCTACAAAGAGAACCCCAAAATACCCTCCACATCGAGATACTCAGATGTACCAATTTTAACATTTTGCCATATTTGCTGTATCATTTTGTCTATTCACCTATCAATCCATCCATCTATCTGCTTATCTGTTTCTCTAACAATTTTCTAAACATTTGAGAGTAGGTTGTATTTCATCATGCTCCTTGAACACAAGTTATTTCCATGTACATTAAGAACAAAGATATTCAGTTATGTAACCACTTTAAGTACAGCTATCAAGTTTAAGAACTTTAAAATTAATATAAAGATTTCAGTCTATGTTCCAATTTTTTCACCTGTCCCAATAGTTTCCTTTTTGGCCTTTTCTCCTTCATTGTTAATCCAGTCCAGTCTCGTGTATTGAATTTAATTGTAAGTGTCTCTTTAATTCTTTTTTTTTAATTGTAAAAACACAAATACAACATAAACTTTCCCATCTTAACAACCCCCAAACAGACCATTTAGAGGGATTATCACACTCATGATGTTGTTCTATCTTCACCACCATCCTCCAGATAAGTCTTAGACTTGCTTGTCAGTCCTACAAAAGCTATCTGATAGGATTTTTATAGGTATTTTTTTGAATCTGTGTATCAGTTGGGGAAAGTAGATATCTTTACAATATGTGCTTTCAAGTCTACGAACATGGTTTATCCTTTCATTTATTTGGACTTTTAATATTTTCAGAAATGTTTTAGTTTTATGAGTAATGTTCTTTGATTAATTTTTTTTAAAGAAGTTACCAGGGATTGAACCCAGGACCCTGTAAATGTGAAGTATGTGCTCAACTACTGAGTTACACCCGCTCCACTGATTTATATTTTTAGATTTATTCCCAGGTACTTGATATTTTTTGATACTTAAGGTATTTTTGAAAATTTATTTTTCTTACTGTTTGTTGCTGGTGTATATAAGCACAATAGTTTTACTATAACAATCCTGTACTCAATAACTTTGGGTTCTTGCTTATTAATTCTAATAATTTATGTGTATATTGCTTAGATTTTGTAGGGACATGATAATGTCTGCAAATAATGAAAATTTTATTTCTTCTTTTTCTATCTTAGTAAATTTAATTTTATTGATTTATTTTGCCTCATTGCACTAAAACTGTTTAATAGAAGTGATAAGATCAGGAATTATTGTTCTAGTTCTAATCTCAGAAAGAAAGCATTTGGAATTTCATCATTAAAGATGGTGCTATAACTTTTTTAAAGATGCATTTTATCACATTAATGGAAATCCCTCCTATTATAACTTTGCTAAGAGAATACTATAAATGGTTTCTGAAATACATACAATGCTTTGTTTTGCATCTATTGAGATGATTATATAATTTTATTTTCCTTATTCTATTTGTGAGAATTATTTGATGGATTTAAACATTTTTACTTTGGGAACATTAAACTTTGCATTCCTGTAATAAACTCTATTAGTATAATTGATTTTATATATTGCTTGACTTGTTCATTTCAAATTCATGCATTTATGTTTATGAGTAAGATTGACATGTAATTTTCTTTCTTACAATGTCTTTATTAAGTTTTGGTATCAAGATTATGTCAGCTGCAAATGAGTTAAGAAGTATTTTCTTTCTTGATTTTCTTGAGAAATGTGTGTAAACTTGGCAATTTTCCCCCTCATATTAATTTAAATTCATCTGCAAAGGTATCTTTTTTGTGGAAAGATTTTAAGTTACAGATTAAAAATTTTAAACATTTATAGTGCTATCAAGATTTTTTCTCATATCAATAGGATATATTACACTGTTTCTGTTTTTATTTTTAGTATTGGTTATATAAGATTTCTAATTTTGTCTTAATCCATCTTTCAGGCTCACTCTTTTTCTCCTTAGAGAGGTTGTGAGTTTTTATAACAATCATGAACAACATATAGGATTCCCACATATCATCACACCACCATAAACTTGCATTGTTGTGGAATAATTGTTACAAATGATGAAGGAACATAATCTAAGTAGTACTACTAACTATAGTCCATATTTTACATTTGGTGTATTTTCCCCCCAAAGCACTCAATTCTTAACACATATATTACTATTGTATATTCGTTATAGTTTATGAAAGAACAGTCTCATGTTTGCACTGTTAACTACAGTGCAGAACCATGGGGTTCACTGTGTTATACTGTCCCATGCCTTGTACAATCCATCTGAAGTGTACACTCAGCAGCTCTCAGTTTCATCACAGAGTTGTGCTGTCATTACCTCAGTCAATTTTAGAATGTTTTCATTATTCTGAAAAGAAAAACCCCATAATCCATTCTACCCCGCTATTATTGACTCTTAGCATTGATACAGCACCTTCTTTGCCATTGCTGCAAAAACATTACAATATTACAGTTAACTATACTCCCTAAGTCACATTAGTTGCATTTTCCCCAGGTATCACTATATTCTTAATACCTTGTAATAGTGACATATATTTGTTCTAGTTCATTAACAGCAGCTTTACTGAGATTTACATGCTATAAAATTTACCCTTTTAAATGTAAAGTTCATTGCACACACAGAAGTGTTTAGCCATCATGTTTATCTAAATTTAGAACATTTTCATTGCACCCAAAAGAAACCCTATACTCATTAGCAGAGACTCTCTACTTTCCTCCTATTCCAAGCCCTAAACAACCATTAATCTACTTTCTGTTCCTATGAAATTGTCTCTTCTGGCCATTTAATATAAATGGAATCATATAATATGTGGACTTTGTGAATGACTTTTTTCATGTAGCATGACGTTTTCAATGCTCATCCATGTGGTAGGATATATCAGTATTTCATTGCTTTTTACTGACAAATAATATGCCATTTCATGGGCATTCCACATTGTGTTTTCCATTCATCAGTTCAGGAGCATTTGATTTGTTTTCTACTTTTTGGCTATTATGCTGCTATGAATATTTATGTGCAATTTTTTTGTCTGAATATATGCTTTCAACTTTCTTGTGTACATACTTAGGAGTGGAATTGCTAGCTTATGGTAACTCTATGTTTAACATTTTGAGGACTGCTAAATTGTTTTCCAAAGTGGCTGCACCACTACCATTGTTTGAGGGTCCCAATTTAGCCACAATCTCATCAACACTTGTTAAGTATCTTTTCATGTGCTAATTAACAATTTGTATATCTTTTTTGGAAAAATATCTATACATAAGTAAAAGGCCAAGCCAGATGGCTTCACAGGAAAATCTACCAAATGTTTAAAGAATTAATACTAATTTTTCACTAAGTTTTCCAAAAATAGAAGAGTGGGTAACACTACCCAACTCATTAAATGTTCCTGTGGATTCCAGTTACCATCTGGAGTAATTTACCTAGCCTAATAAATCTTTTCTCCCATCTACCTGCTTTGTACTGTTATTGGCAAATATATTACTTTTCTGTATGTTATAGGCCCAACCATATATTATGTACATATTATTTCGTACAATTGCTTTTCTTTTTTTTTTAAAGATTTATTTTTATTTATTTAATTCCCCTCCCCTCCCCTGTTGTCTGTTTTCTGTGCTGCGTCTTGTTTCTTTGTCCGCTTCTGTTGTTGTCAGCGGCACGGGAAGTGTGGGCGGTGCCATTCCTGGGCAGGCTGCACTTTCTTTCGCGCTGGGCAGCTCTCCTTACGGGGTGCACTCCTTGCGCGTGGGGCTCCCCTACGCGGGGGACACCCCTGCGTGGCAGGGCACTCCTTGCGCGCATCAGCACTGCGCATGGCCAGCTCCACACGGGTCAAGGAGGCCCGGGGCTTGAGCCGCGGACCTCCCATGTGGTAGACGGACGCCCTAACCACTGGGCCAAAGTCCGTTTCCCCAATTGCTTTTCAATCACTTAAGAGATGAAAGGAGAAGAAATACACCTCTATAGTTTTATATAATTACATAACCAACTTTACCTCAGCTCTTGCCTTTTGTGTGTAGATTTGAATTACTGTCATGGGTCTAGCTTTGCTAGATATTTTTATATTCTCTGTTGACAGTTATTTCCTTTGAATACGTTGAGTGCATTATCCCACTGCCTTCTCGTGTCCATTGTTTCTGATGAGAAGTCAGCTGTTGATAGTACTGGCATTCCCTTGTAAGTGATCAGTTGTTTATTTATCCTGCTGCTTTTAATACTTTCTCCTTATTTTTGCCTTCAGCAATTTTCTATGATGACTGTTTGTATATTTCCTTAAACTGTCTCTTTCTCTATTTCTCTCTGACACACTAGCTAGACTATAGTTCAACCTATGTTTCCAATGAATCTATCAGTTTCCTCCCAATTGCCTTATACCAAAACTTTCACTGTTTTTGACAGTACCTTTAGACTTGAACTTTTCCAACCCCCCAATGGCTCCCTCATCTGTCTGCTTGTTGTGTTTGCTTATTGTCTGCTTGTTGTATCCACTTGTTGTCTGTTCATTTTGTCTGTTCGTTGTGTCTACTCATCATCTTTAGGAGGCATGGGGAACTCAACCTGGGACCACCTGGTGTGGGAGGCAGGCGCCCAACCTCTTGAGCCACATCTGCTCCCTACTCATTGTGTCAGCTCATTGCATCTGCTGTTCTTCTTTAGGAAGCACCAGGAACCAAACCCAGCCTCCCATGTGGGAGTGGGTACCCAACTGCTTGAGCCACATTTGCTCCCTAGGCTTGAACTTTTAAACATTCTCTTGCAAGGTAAGCTATTTCCTTCTTTGTTCAATGGTCTGCTTCTCTCTTCAGACAAAATCCTTGAGCCATAGCATTGGTGCTGGGGTCGGAGATGATGGTCTGCTTCTCTTGGAATGACACACCCATTTTAGGAGCTGAGAGCTCAGGGGAGAGGGAGCATCAGGCCAAGGTCTCCTTGAATTACCTTGCCTGGAATCCCTACCCCATGATCTGGGCGAGGGAGATTCGGTTCCCAGTATTCTTGGTGGCACCATGCCCAAAGTAAAGCCTCTGTGCCATGAGTGGGGGCTGTGCAGAAGAAGGGAACCGTACCTCTTTACTGCACTCACCTGGAATTTAGACTCTACAGCTATTAGCTGGGATAAGGTAGGAAATGCTGAGGTACTGCCTATCCTGGAAAGATGACTTTCTGATTGAGAGCTTGGGGTAGAGGGGACTCTGCACCCTTGGCTGCACCATTCTAGAATAGAGTTTCCATTTCACTGAGCTGGCAAAGGGGAAAAGGGAGATATCAGGTTTTGATTCATATACCTCAGATTCTCACTTTTCATACTGATTCTTAGTAGGTTTTCTGGATTAAATGTTTCATTTGATGTATGCTCTTAGGTTCAGTTCTAAAGACGTTAAATGATTGTAATTTTAGATGTAATTTTCTTCACTTTCTCTAGGGCAGAGGTCTGCTGAGCTCCTCACACTGCCACGGACTGTCACTCTCCTAGACATTCCTTTTTCCTTTTTTTCCCATGTAACTTCTCCACGTGGCTAGTTTGGGTTTTACCACAGAATGGAGGTTTTAGAGTATTTGGACATCTTACATGGTGACTGTCTTTCTCCAGAGCATGTGTTCCAAGAAATCAAGGTGGATGATGCAAGGATTTTTCTGACCTATCTTTGAAAGTCACACAGCATCACTTTTATTACATTTTATTGGTCCAAAGCAAGACACAAATTCAGATTCAAGGAGAGGATACTACAATAGGCATGAGTACTTGGAACTAGGAATCACTGAAGGGTGGTATTTTTGGTGACTAGCTACCACATATCCTTAATTTTAGATGTATTAATTGTATGTAGTATATAGTTATTTTTAAAAAATCCTCTCTATAAACCAAATTTTAAAAAATTGGAACATTTAGGCCATTTGCATTTAATGTTATTAGGAGTGTGTATTGGGTTTTATTAGTACACCTTACTACTTCTTTTTATTTGTTCCACCTATCCTATATTCCATTTTCTTTCTTTTCTTTCCTTCTTTTGTATTGAGTAGTTTTATTCTGCTTTTCTGCTTCCCCTCCTGTATTAGCTTGGTTGTTTTTTTTTTTATAATTTCTGGGTTGTTATTAATGAGTTTATTGCACCTGAATCCTTAAAGGATAATTTTCTTGTTATAGAATATTTGATTGCTGTTATTCTCTTTCAATATTTTGAAGATATAACTCTATTATCTGCTGGTTTCTGTTATCTCTCTCCAGAGTCATGTGTCAGTCAAATGGTTGGTACTTTGAAGGTACTCTTATTTCTGTGACTGCTTTTGAGATTGCTCTTTGTTTTTTGTTTTCATTAATTTTATCATCATGTGCCTGAGTATTGTTTTCTTTTATATTTTTTCTACTTGGTATTCTTAAGTCTTCTTAATTTGTGACATATCTTTCATCAGTTTTGGAAAATCACCCCCAATTTTTCATCAAAGTCTTCATCATAGTTTCCTTCTGGGACTAGAATTACATATAGAGATATATACTACATTTTAGTGGATAATTTTCTTTATTTGTACTTAGAACATTTTCTTTTTCTTTTTAGGGCTAAATTGTATTCAGTTGCAGAAGTGTTACTATAATTTTTTAGTTATCTCCCTATTGATGAAAACTTATAAATAATATCACGTCTCTATTTCTTTGAATATATTCTTCCTTTCCCTTTTTTAGTTATCCTTGGTAATTCATGCTCACATTTATGATCAAGCTCAAATACAAAGCCTCCACCAAATCCCTCAAAAAGATTTACTCTCTTGCTTGTTGCTTTCATACAACCCTATTTTAGCAGTTATTACAATGGGTTGTGATCTTTTGTTTGCATGAATATATTTTCCTTCAGGATGTGAACTTCTTGTAATCAAAGGTCATACCTGAGTCATTTTTTCTGCCAATTGTCTACTAAGGTTTTTGGAACAAGTGCAACAGTAGAGATGGAAAAATAAATGCATAAAGACTCCATGCCTCCCTATATCCCTTGCCTTGTGCTCTAATTAATTGTATTAATTACCTAAGTCTTTCGTTACTGATTGCTGAAAAGACCCACAAGACTCAAATTATTTATACTCATGGGATGGTCTTATTATAGGCAAAGGATACAATTCAGCAAAATAGGAAAAGGATAATATATGTCCAGATCTCATGACCAGGCTTCTTTGCCCTCCCACTACTGGGTCACACAGTTTCCTGGTTCCAAGCCACCACCATCGTATGTGCAAAGCACCTCAGGATTATGAAAACCGAAGACCTCTCTTGGTGCAGGTCTCTTTTCATGAGTTGGTCACATAGATACATTAGTGTTATGACATTAGACTTAACTGCCAAACCCCTGGCTCTATAAAAAGCTGTACAAGTCATAAATCCAAATGTTATTTCTAAATAATACTGACAGGTTGGTGTATCTTGCTCTCCAAAAACTCACAGATCCATGGTTTCAGGGCATCATTTATCTTTAGTTAATATATTCCCTGGTGTGGGGCAAAGGTCACAATTATTTTCTGGGAAGCTCTGGAAATAAGCAATGGTCAATCCAGAATGTTTGAAATGACTGTAAATAACTGATGAAAAGGATAATGTCTGAACAGTTCTCAGATTTCAGATCACCACAGATAAATTTAAACCGAAAACACAGCCTTTAGCTGGGCTAAACATAAGCTACCCTGCAAATAAATTCAACCAAATTTTGAAACACATTTTTGAGAAGTAAGCACATGTTCTTGAAATCACAGCTAGCCACTTTCCATCCTCAAACTAACTAGGTGTCAAATGACTCAAAAGGGATTAAGTTGGAACCAAGAGGAAGTTAAAATGTAATTTGGCCAAACTTTAGGCATTTTTCAGTTATGGCCTCTCTAAAATCCTTGTCATCCTTCAGACTTCATTTCAGAACTTAGTTAATTATAGAATTTTAGGGGTATTGAGGGCTTTTAGTTATCTGAGGCTTACTTATTTTTGTTATATTATTTCTCATTTTAATGCAATTACTAAATGGTAGGCCTATTTCATGGAATGAAACTTCTCAAAATTTTCTCAAAGTCCTCATATATTCATATACTTTTATACTTGTATGAAGCCAGTTATACTTCCCCCTTTTCCTTCCACTGCACATTGGGTCTGCCATATAGTAGGTGTTCAACATATGTTTGTTAAATGAATTAAGTAATATGCAAGTCACTATCATGTCAAATAAATCTTGAATCTTTCCCACTGTTGAATTTCCAACTTTTTCTTCAAAATGTGAAACATTGCTAGAGGACATGATCTAACTGAGCTGAAAAGTTCTTTCTAAATTCATGCTATTAAATCCATCCATCTGGGTTGTTCATGCTTCTGAACAGTCTTTTTAGTCAGGTCTTGTTGCCTTCCTAGTATATTCGCTGTAATATTTTATTCCAAGCACTTTAACTCCTTAAAACCCTAGCCTCACCATGACTTTCCTTACTTTCATCAGCATGCCCTTTTGAGAAAATGTTCACTATCTTTTTTAACATGCTGGGTGGTTATGTATATGCACACATCTTAGTTTGCCTTCTGAATGTAAGCTTCTTGAGGCCAGGGTTCATTTTTATACTACCCCTTCCCTCAATTTGAATCATAGCTCAGTACATACAGAACAATGACTTCTAAGAAATTGAGGTCTTCTGTTTCAGTTATTGTTACACTACAAATCACTCCAAACTTTGCGGTGTAAAACAACAACCATTTTATTAGCTGTGAGTCAGGACTTTGGGAAGGGCACAGTGAGGGTGAATTACCTCTGCTACATGATATTTGAAGTCTTTGATGGAAAGACTGTGTTAAGAATTTGTTTTGGCTTCTTAAAGATATTTCTATGCACACCCTTCTTGTGGGTGAGCCCAGGATTTCATGCACAGCTATACTGGATCCCGTTTTTTATTTTTTAACAAATCAATTTTATTGATACATATTAATAAAGCATAAATCCATCCAAAGTGTACAATCAATGGTATTTGGTGTAATCACATATTTGTGCATTCATCACTTCAATCATTCTTAGAGTACTTTCATCATTCCAATAATAATAATAATAAACAACAAACAAACAACACTTACCTCTCAAACTCTCTATGCTTCCCTTGCTGTACATAGCTGCTATTCTGTTTCCTTTTGTCTAGTGTATTTGTATTTATATTTTGTAGAAATAGTTTTATATATGCAATATCACCCATCTTCGTGTTTTACATGAGGTTTTCTACCTCATACAGTCTCATGTTATAGTTTTTAGCTTTCCTTATAGTAATATACATGACCTTAGATTTCCCCTTTCAACAACTATCATACCCATATAATAACTCTGCTAGTTACAAAACCATGATGTGCTTTCACCATTTCTATTCATTTCCAAAGATTTATAAACAACCTTTTTACCAGTTCTGCACACATTAACCCTCGGCTTTCCATTCTCTACTCTCCTTCTATTTTCTGGTGACCGATATTCTATTTATTAACTCCATGAGTTTACACAGTATATTTAGTTCATAATAGCACAATCATACAGTATTTGTCCTTTTGTGTCTGGCTTGCTTCATTCAGCCTAATGTACTCCAGTGTCATCTATGTTGTCATATGCTTCACGACTTCATTTCTTCTTACAGCTCCAAAATATTCCATTGTGTATACATCATAATTTGTTTATCCATTCATCAGTTGATGGACACCTGAGTTGTTTCCAACTTTTGGCAATCATGAATAATGCTGCTGTGAACATCGGTGTGCAGATGTCTATTCATGTCACTGCTCTCAGTTCTTCTGGGTGTATATCTAGTAATGGTATTGCCGGGCCCCACGGCTAGTCTAGATTCAGCTTCCTTAGGAACTGCCAGGCAGTCCTCCACAGTGGCTGTGCCATTCTATATTCCCACCAACAGGGAATAAGCATCCCTATCTCTCCACATGCTCTCCAACATTTATAGTTTTCCAACATTTTAATAACGGCCAGGCTAATAGGTGTGAAATGATAGCTCATTGTAGGTTTGATTTGCATTTCCCTAATCCCTAGTGATGATGAACTTTTTTTTTTCACGTGTTTCTTTGCCATTTGTATTTCTTCTTTGGAGATTTTTCTTTTGAGCTGCTTCCTCTTCTCAATCTGCTCAACATTCTCTGGCACCGAGGGGAGCTCAGGCTAGAAAGCTGGGTATTTAGTCTCCCCACTCAGTCACATACTACCTGCAGGTCTGTTTGCTTCCACACACAGGCCAGTGGAGGATAGAGAGAGGGGAAAAAATAAGGGGGGTTTTCCCTACACTCTTCAGATCGCAGTTCCTCTTGTCAGAGAGAAGAAATTCCAATTCTCCAAATTGTAGGTGCCTGCTTGGCCAGTGCTGCTGTATGGGGGGTGGGGATAGGAGAGGTTAAGTAGGGGAGAGAAAGAGAAGGAGGGAGGGAGGGAGAGAAAGAGAAATAGGAAGAAGAGGAGGGAAAGCAGGAGAGGGGAGAAGTGGAAGGGAGGGATTGAGGAACCATAAACCAGGGCATGCTCCCCACTCTCTCTGTTCTGTAGAGGGCCCCTTATCTTGCTTCTTAGGCAAGGAAGAGAGGGCTTCTCTTGGAAGTCTTGATTTCTATGGCTAGCCCACAGCTCTGGTGTTTGGGCTGCTTTTTATTCCAATATAGGAGATAGAAAAGCTGAGGAAATTCATCTATAGACCATTCATAATTTGGGTTTTCCTTCCTCAGCCCACCTACTACCATTCACTGTGTATGTGTCTGTGTATGCATGTGCATGCTAGAGGGGTTAAAAACAGGAATTTGTTGGCTCACTTCTTTTACTCTAGAAGTTGTAGGTTTACAGAAAAATCAAGCAGAAAAGACCAAGTTCCCATATACCACTCCTTGCACATAGTTTTACCTATTATTAACACTTTTCATTAGTGTGGTACCTTTGTTACAATTTATAAAACAATACTATTATTGTTTACAATTAGGGCTCACTCTTTGTGTTGTAAAGTCCTATGTGTTTTTTCTTTTAATTTTATTCTAACAACATATGTACCATTGAAAATTCTCCTTTTATCAGATTCAAATGTATAATTCAGTGGTGTTAATTACATACACAATGTTGTGCTACCATTACCAACATCCGTTACCAAAATTTCCGTAACCCCAAACAGAAATTCTGTGCCAATTAAGCATCAACTTCCCATTCCCTACTCCACCCTGGCCCCTGGTAGCCTATATTCTAATTTCTGACTCTGAATTTGCTTATTCTAGTTATCTCATATCAAAGAGATCACATAATATTTGTCTTTTTATGTCTGGCTTATTTCACGCAACATGGTATCTTCAAGGTTTATCTATGTTGTAGCATATATCAGGGCTTCATTCCTTTTCTTTTTTTTAAAGATTTTTAAAATTTAATTTTCCTCCCCTACTCATTGTTTGTGCTTGCTGTCTGCTCTGTCTATGCATTGTCTGCTCTTCTTCTCTCTTTTTTTAAAAGATTTTTAAATTTATTTCTGCCCCCCAACATTCCCCCCATTGTTTGCTCTCTGTGTCCTTTCACTGTGTGTTCTTCTGTGTCTGCTTGTATTTTCTTTTTTTTTTAAAGATTTATTTATTTTATTTATTTCTCCCCTCCCCCCTGGTTGTCTGTTCTCTGTGTCTATTCACTGTATGTTCTTCTTTGTCCACTTCAGTTGCTGTCAGTGGCATAGGAATCTGTCTTTTTGTTGCATCATCTTGTTGTGTCAGCTCTCCGTGTCTGTGTGTGGACCTCTTATATGGTAGACAGGAGCCCAGTTGTATAAGCCACATCCATTTCCCTCTTCTTCTCTTTAGGAGGCACTGGGAACCAAATCTGGGATCTCCTATGTAGGAGAGAGGCGCTCTATCACTTGAGCCACCTCAGTTCCCTGCTTTGTTGTGTCTCTTATTGTGTCTCCTCATTATGTCATCTTTTTGCATCATCTTATTGCATCAGCCTGTCATGCCAGCCCATTGGGTCAGCTCACTGTCTTGCTTGCCTTCTCTAGGTGGCACCAGGAGCCAAACCTGGGACTTCCCATGTGGTAGGTGGTGCCCAAATTCTTGAGCCACATCTGCTTCCCCTTTATTCCTTTTTGTGACTGAATAATTATCCACTGTATGTATAACCACATTTTGTTTATCCATTCTTTGATTCATAGACACTTGGGTTGCTTCCACCTTTTGGCTACTGTGAATAATGCCACTATGAACATTGGTATGCAAATATCTGTTTGAGACCCTACTTTCAGTTTTTTTGGAGAATATACTGGGGTCATATGGCAATTCTATACTTAACTTTCTGAGGAACCACATGACATAACGTATTTAGCCACTACACTGTTGATGGATGTTTAGACAGTTTTCAGTTTTCTCCTATTTCAAATAATGCCACAGTGACATTCATTTATATTTATCTTTGCACACTTTGAGTCTCAGTTTCTTTAAGCATGCCAAATAGGGAAGTGCAGCTGCCTATCTCAAAGGGTTGTTGTGCGAATCAAATGATATAATGAGTGTGAATATGCTTAGTAAGCTGCTAAAGACTGTAGAAAGTATTTTTTCAGCACTTGCCATTTACTGATCTGAAATGGCCGTATAAGCTTACATGTTTATCTTCTTATCAGATAAGTGCTTGTGTGGATGGATTTTGCCTTATATAGTGTTCTAATCACCTTTTAACAAGTTCTATCCCAGGACTTTGGTTTTAGATGACTCTAAATAAATAATACATGAATGAAAGAATGAAACCTGCCTCTTGTATTTGCCCTCATCTTCCAACACTCTCTTCTCTCTTATCTGTAGTTTACTACTTATGCTTATCTTAGTTCTCTTTCTCAAAAACCTACATAAAAATCTTGATATCCTAAAATCATAGGTCTCTAACTTTGAAAGAATTTTGTATGTCATCTGACTCTTTTGAATCATAATTTCCGGGGATTGCTTCTGGAAACATGTATTTTTACCAAGTTTCCAGGTGATTCAGATGATCAGCCAGGCCCAGGAATCTCTGATCTAATACACTGACCCAGGAATTTAGGTATTCCTTTTACGGAATCACAGACTGGGGTTCGTCTGACCTTGCTTCAATACAGCAAGGGAACTTACTCCTCCAGGAAGACAGAACTTCTTGGTTTCATGTGACAGAAAAAATAAATTAGCATTAAGCTATGAAGATGGGTACACATGGCTGAAAAATTCAGAGTTAGACCTAGATTGATCTAATGGCTCAAATGATGTCACCAAAGTGATTGCTGTCTCTTTGGTCACCTTCTTAGGTAAAATCTTAATCATCAGAGTGGCCACCAGACACACTCTTGATCCCTTCCCAATGCAAAAATGGCTGCAGTGGTTCTAGATCTTGTGCTTTTAAACCACAAAATCCAGAAAAAGAAAGTTTCTTTGCATAATTCTTGGAGAGAGGCATTTTCTTCCATTAATCGTAGCAAACATCTGATTGGCGCTGATTCCTAATTAAGGTACTATAATGAGAATGGGATACACTATTGGCTCAAATCCATGAAAGCTGACCCCTGGAGTGGAGGGGGGATAGGTATTTTTCCCAACTTTGTGGCTAAGAATGATATGATGGTTTTTCAGATGAAATTCAAAACATCCAGGATGCTGAAAGAATGCTCAGTTTCTCTACAGGGACCTTCTATGTTTCAGTCTCTCATTTCAAATATCCACTGAAAACACCTTATTTTTTTTCCTCATCTCTATTTATTTCTCTATATCAAGACCAAATTCACTTGATAAAAGTCTACTTAATGGTAGATTGTGTTTAATGAAAATGTCTTATTGAAGTTCAAGTAATTTCATTTCAGATATGTGAGTTGTAATTATTTTTTTAAAAAAGAGGCCAATCTCTTTAACTACCATTATTGAAAATCTTTTACATTTATACACCTTTGCATTTAACATAAAATGAAAATACCAACTTACCTATCTAAAGGCAGGTTTTTACATATGGCTGCTTTTAAATTGAATTTAATTATAATGATTTGCCTAGGCAATCATTATCTTAAGCTGAATGGGAAGAGGTTAACCCTTTTCATTAAAATGCAGACTCAGGTGGACAAATGAAACAGCTGGCCTGGATGGGGGCAGACAAAAATTCATAGACTTAAAGAAAGGCCACCACCCAGGAAGGTGTCTTACCTATGTCTTTGAAAATATAATCATAAACAAAAAAATAAGCAGTAGCAAGATTTGCAGACCAAAAAAATGTAACCTGTTGTACTTTCTAAGTGGTTTCCTTGCTTGAAGCAGAGGGAGGGTGAGCTGCAACAAGGAAAATGTATACAATTTAAGGAAGGATAGTTTTTTAAGGCTAATGTCTGACTTTTGCCCTTTACTCCATTTTTGTTGTTCTTCAGATCCATTGGATCATCTAAGATGACAGCCCAGCTCCCTCAGGTTAAGAAACAGAATGTTTTCTGAGCAGGCAAAGAGAGGCAAATATGAGTTGTTAGTCCCTCTTAGCATGTTTTCACAGACCATACAGGACAAAGGCCATGGGCCCCTGTATCCTATATGTAGACTGTGTAGCATCCAGGTTGTTTTTTGGTTACTAAGCAACCATGAATCTCTGCCAGCTTCTCTCCTCCACATTCATTTCTCTGCACAACATCCAGCTATGCAGCTGTCTGCTCCCTCTGCTCCCCTTTCTTGTCCCTTCCACCTTCTTGCCTTTACTGCTTCCTTGTCATCTGCCAGCAGTTCTCCTGGGACAGCCTGTCATCCATGGTTGCATTTCTCGATCTCGCATCTTCTCATTCTCTCACTGTTCTGTCGCACCTGTTTTTCTTTCCCTCTACCACTTTCTATTTCCCTTTTTACTCCTCTCCTTACAAGGATGATCGTGTCTGAATCTTGGTAAAGGGAACAAACCCTCAGGACAATGTTGATGATTCCAATGGAAACAGCTGATTCCTGAGTTGGGAATGGATGCAAGACATTGCGAATGGTACTTGTGAAAGAAGCAAATGGAAGGGAAGAGTCAAACAAAATCTTCCATCTTCCCTGGTAACTTTCTGGATTCGATCTCATTCTTTGATTTCTGTTGTTCACTGAAAATGAAAGAGTTAATAAGTAATCTGGTTTCCACCTCTAATGTGAGAGCTCTGTGGGATTTATTGAATGAAAAGTAAATTAATCCAAACATCAAATTCGTTGGAGACATTTATAGTATTTTGTTTATCAGATAAATAATCAGATCTATTTTAAAATTTTGCATTACTTAGAAGTTTTCATTATAAGGCTGTGATGGAATGTGGCCAGTCTCGAAGCCAAACTCAGCATGTAGATGCAGTGCATTCCCTCCAGTGTGGGACATGACACCCAGGGATGAGCCTCCCTGGCACCGAGGGATCACTACCAAATACCAGCTGAAGATGCAACTAGAAAATGACCTTGAATTAAAGGTTCAATGTGGATCAGCAGAATATCCCAGTCTACATATAATAACATGACTTTAAAATGCTGTTTGACCTAATGCAAGGGGGAAATGGAAAGGAGAAATGAGTTTATATGGCTACGAGTCTCTAAAAAAG
Organism: Dasypus novemcinctus; assembly: GCF_030445035.2. Lineage (NCBI taxonomy): Eukaryota > Metazoa > Chordata > Mammalia > Cingulata > Dasypodidae > Dasypus > Dasypus novemcinctus. The sequence continues at coordinate 35,949,490 of NC_080692.1, read as the reverse complement.
AGTCTGGAGGTTGTCAGAAGGATTGCCCTTATGCACACCTGAGCAGAGTCTCAGATAAAGTAGATACAACCCCAGGTATTGGTTCTTTTGAGGGATAAAGAGACCCACGGGTTCTATGGTCATGGCAGATGGGGTTCACTGCCATGTCAGATGGCTGTTCTTTGGAGCTGGTGTTTCTGCGTGATGGAACTGGACTCAGATGGGATCTCTTTTCACAAGACTTTCATGCTACTTTACTGGAATTGTAGTTGGTGTTGGAGTTTAAGATATATTTAGGGGATTTGAATCTCTAGACTGACAATATGATAGTCAGGCCCTGAGCCTCAACAGACTTCAGCTCCTACACTCTGATTTATTGGACTTACCCCACTCAGCTAACATGGAGTTGAAGAAGGTCAACCACCACACCATGGAGTCTAGAGTGCCTACAACTGAAAGCAGGAGGATTGCATCCAGTATCCAATGTGGAATCTAAGCCCCCACTTGACATAGATGTGCAATGGACACAACCAATCCAATGTCCACAGAGAAAATGTGGCATTGGTGTGGAAAGGGTGGCCATGGTGGCTGCTGGGTACGGGGAATGGGAGGAAGAGATGAGATGGGGAGGTGTTTTCGGGACTTGGAGTTGTCCTGGGTGGTGCTTCATGGACAACTACGGGACATTGTAGATCCCCCCAGGGCCCACTGGATGGAACATGGGAGAGTGTGGGCTATGATGTGGACCATTGACTATGGCGTGCAGCGATTCCCAGAGATGTACTTACCAGGTGCAATGGATGTGTCATGATGATGGGAGAGAGTGTTGTTGTGGGGGGAGTGTGGGGTGGGGCCCGTGGGGTTGAATGGGACTTCATATTTTTTGAATGTAATATTTTTTAAAAAAATGAATTAAAAAAAAAAAAAAAGAAGTTCTGAGGGGAGGGAGAGGGAAGAAATGCTGTAACATGAAACTCTGGAATTGTCCTGCATGACATTGCAATATCTTTACAGGCCATCAAACATTTTGTTAACAACTACAAAATTGTGTGGTGCAAAGTGTGAACTTGTGAACTGTTGATCTTGGTTAGTATCAATGTTGCAATTGTGCTCTTCAATTGTAACAAAAGTGTGATGATAATGAAATAGGTTGTTAATAGGGGAAATTCAGGGAAGAGTAGAAGGTATATGGGATTCCCATATATTTTTATGGAATATTTATGTAATCAAATGTTTCTTTAAAAATAAAGAAAATAAGCCTAAAAAAAAAAAAAAAGGCTGTGATGGTAGCGACTGCTTTTCTCTTCCCCCTCAGAAATGAACCATTTTTGTATTCCCAAATATCACTACAGAGTATTGTCATGCAAAGGAGGCTCCTTATCCACATTGCTGTTGAATTGAATATTATACTTCACACTCAGAACTCTTTTAAATTTTGGTATACTATAGTTTATTGGAGAAAATATTGGAAGTTTTATCTTTTAGAACTACAAAGAACAAAATGTTACAGGTGTTGTTAAAGACACTTTTTCTGTTCTCCCTCTCCCTATACCTGAGTATCCCCCTACTCATTCCCAAGGATTTTTTTAGTTAGTAAAGTTGTAACTTTACATAAAAACCATGTAAAAAAGACAGTATTCCCATATATGCTGCTCTTATTGACACACTGCATTAGTGTGGTACTGTTGTTACAACTGATGAAAGAATATTAAAATATATTAATAGCTATAGTCCATAGTTTCCATTAGGTGTATTTTCCCTATATACCACCCTATCATTAATATGTTGTATTAGTGTCATACATTTATTAAAATTCATGAAAGAATATTCTTGTACTATTGACTATAGTCCATTGTTTATAATGGGTTCATTGTGTTCTGCAGTCCTATGTTTTATCTTTTAATTTTTATTCTAGTAATATATGTATGACTAAAATTTCCCCTTTTAACGACATTCACATATATAATTCAATGCTGTTAATTACACTTATAATAATGTGCTAAAATCACTACCATCCACTTGCAAAACTTTATAATCAACCTAAATAGAAATTCTGTGCAAATTAAGCATTAACGTCTCATTCTCTACCATCCTCTGGTGACCTATATTCTAGATTCTAATTCTATGAGTTTGTTTATTATAATTAGTTTATATCAGTGAGGTCATATAATATTTATCCTTTTGTTTCTGGCTTATTTCACTCAGCGTAATGGCTTCAAGGTTCATCCACGTTGTTTTGTATCAGGACTTTATTCCTCTTTTTTGGTTTAAAACAGTTTTATTCATGCACCATACAGTCCATCCAAAAAATGCAATCAATGGATCTTGGTGTAATCATAGAGTTGTACTCACCACGATCAATTTAGAACATTCTCATTGCTCAAAAAAAAAAAACAAACCCCAAAACTCTTATCTCTTATACCATGCTATTGTCGACACTCATCATTGGTATGGTAGCTTTGTTACAATTGATGAAACAATATTAAAATATTACTGTTGATTGTAGTCCATAGTTTGCATTAGCTATATTTTTCCCATATACTACTCTATTATTTCATTTTTTTTAAAGATTTATTTTATTTCTCTCCCCCCCCGACCCCAGTTTTCTGTTCTCTGTGTCCATTTGCTGTGTGTTCTTCTTTTTCTGCTTCTGTTGTTGTCAGCAGCACGGGAATCTGTGTTTCTTTTTGTTGCGTCATCTTGCTGCGTCAACTCTCCATGTGTGTGATGCCATTCCTAGGCAGGCTGAACTTTCTTTTGCAATGGGCGCCTCTCCTTACAGGGTGCACTCCTTGCGCTTGGGGCACCCCTGCGTGGCAGGGCACTCCTTGAGCGCATCAGCACTGTGCATGAGCCAGCTCCACACGGGTCAAGGAGGCCCGGGGTTTGAACTGCAGACTCCCATGTGGTAGATGGACGCCCTATCCACTGGGCCAATTCCGCTTCCCACTACCCTATTATTAAAACCTTGTGATAATGATGTACATTTGTTCTAGGTCATGAAAGAACCATCTTACATTGTAGTATTAACCACTACTATAATAAGGTTTATTATGTTATACAGTTCCATGTTTTATCCTTTAGCTTTCCGTCTAGTAACACACACAACCCCAGATTTCCCCTTTCAACCATAATCACACCCATAATTCAGTGCTGTTAATTGCACTCACAATAATGTGCTACCATCCCCACTATCCATTTCTAAATATTTACAATCAACCTTATTAAAAATTCTGCACAAATTAATCATCAGCTTCCCATTCTCTACACTCATTTTTATCTATTGTCAACCTATATTGTTGATTTTAATTTTAAGCTTTTGCTTATTATAATTAGTTTGTATTAGTGAGACCATACAATATTTGTCTTTTTGTGTCTGGCTTGTTTCACTCAACATAATGACCTCAAGTTTCATCCATATTGTTGCATGCATTAGGGACTTCATTCCTTCTTATGGCTGGGTAATATTCCATCTAGTGTTTTATATATGCCACATTTTGTTTATCCAGAGATCATTTGAAGGACACTTAAGTTATTTCCATATTTTGTCAATTGTGAATAATGCAGATGTGAACACTGGTGTGCAAATATCTCCCTGAGCCCCTTCTTTCAATTTTTCTGAGTATATGTCTAGTAGTGGGATTGTTGGGTTCTATGTTAATTCTATACTTAGTTTCCTGAGGAACTGCCAAGCTGTCTTCTACAGCTTGGTTTTGATTTGCATTTCCATAAAAGTTAATGATGTTGAGCATCTTTACATGTGCTTTTTAGCCATTTGTATAGCCTCTTTAGAGAAATGTCTATTAAAGTCTTTCGCCAATTTAAAAAATTGTTGTGTTTGTCTTTTGATTGTTGAATTGTAGGATTTCTTTATATAGCCTGGATATTAAATCCTTATCAGATATGTCACTTCCAAATATTTTCTTCCATTAAATATGTTTTCTTTACATTTAAGCCCTTTAATGCACAAAAGTTTTTTAATTTTGAGGAGGTACTATTTACCTATTTTTTCTTTCATTGCTTGTATTTAGGTATAAAAGTCTAAATTAACCATTGCCTACCACGAGATCCTGAAGATGCTTCTGTACATTTTCTTCTAGGGGTTTTATAGTCCTAGTTCTTATATTTAGGTCTTTTATCCATTTTGTGTTAATTTTTGTACATGGTGCAAAATAAGGGTCCCCCTTTGTTCTTTTGTATATCTAGTTCACCCAGCACCATTTGTTGAAGAGACTATTTTTTCCCAATTGAGTCTACTTGGCAAACTTGAAAAAATCAATTGTCTATTTCTGAATTCTTAATTTGGTCTGTATATATATCCTTGTGCTAGTTCCATGCTGTTTTGACCACTGTAGCTTTGTAATAAGCTTTTGAATCTTCCAATTTTGTTCTTATTCAAGATGTTTTTGTTTATGCAGGGCCCATTACCCTTAAAAATAAATTTGATAGCTTTTCCATTTCTGCAAAGTAGACTTTTGGACTTTTGATTGAGATTGTGTCAAATATGTAAATCAATTTGGGTAGAACTGACATCTTTATGATATTTAGTCTTTTAATCCATTAACAGGGAATGTCCTTCCATTTATTTAGGTGTTCTTTGGATTCTTTTAGCAATGTTTTGTAGTTTTCTGTGCACAACATTTATCTCATTATACACCACCATCAGAATTCTTGGGTGACCAGGTGCATTGTCAATGAGAGGTAATAGCTTGAAAGGAATCTTTTTTTCTGAGCATTAGGTCTCAACTTAAAATACTGAGTAAACCATGTTGTAAAGAGATGGGCTGTCATCAGAGCTTTGCTGTTCCATTTATAGAGCACAGGCAGAGGGATTTAACATAATTCTTAAAGGCCCCAAGATTTTTAGAATGGTAAATGAGCACTGGCTTCAACTTAGAGTTACCAGTTACATTAGCCCCTAACTAGAGAGTCAGCTTGTTGTTTGAAGGCAGGCATTGACTTCTCTGCAGCTCTGAAAGTCCTAGATGGCATCTTCTTCCAATGGAAGGGTGTTTCATCTATATGGAAAATTTGTTGTTTAGTATAGCCACTTTTATCAATTATCTTTGCTAGATCTTCTGGATAACTTGCTGCAGCTCCTATGTCAGCACTTGCTGCTTCACTTTGCACTTTTATGTTATGGAGAGGGCTTCTTTCCTTAAACCTCATGAACTGACCTCTTCTACCATCAGGTATTTCTTCTGCAGCTTTCTCACCTCTCAGACTTCAAAGAATTGGAAAGACCTAAAAATTGGACTGGGAGACCATGTAAACTACAGTGTAAACTGTAATCCATGCAGCATAGCAGTGCTCTAAATTGTATTCATCAATCTCAATGAGTGTACCACACTAATGAAAGAAGTTGTTGATGTGGGGAAAGGGAGTGAGGTATGGGGATTGGAGCATCTGAGAATCCCCTATATATTTCTTATGTAACATTTTGTATCTATGTATCTTTAAAAATAAATAAAAAATATATTAAGAGAAAAAAAAGAAAAGAGTTAGGGCCTTGCCCTGGATTAGGCTTTGGCCTAAGGGAATGTTGTGTCTGGTTTGATCTTCTGTCCAGATCACTAACTCTCCATATCAGCAATATCTGTTTCACTTTCTTTCCATTATGGTTTTTACTGGAATAATGCTTTGAATTTCATTCAGGAACTTTTCCTTTGCATTCACAAATTTGCTAACTGGTGTTAAGAGACCTAACTTTCAGCCTATCTTGTTTTTCTACATACCTTCCTCATTAATCTTAATCATTCTACACATTGATTTAAAATATATGTGCCTCTTCCTTTCACTTTAATACCATGCTGTGTTTTTATTTGTTTTTACCACTGTAGCTAAGTAATATGCTTTAAAGTCAGAAAATGAGAGTCCTCCAACTTTGTTCTTCTTTTTAAAGACATTTTTGGCTACTTGGGGCCCCTTACCCTTTCAAATAAATTTGATAATTGGCTTTTCCATTTCTGCAAAAAAGGCTGTTGGGATTTTTATTGAGATTATGTTGAATCTGTAAATCAGTCTGAGTAGAATTGCCATCTAAACAGTATTTAGTGTTCCAATCTATGAACATGGAAAGTCCTTCCATTTATTTAAGTCTTCTTCAGTTTCTTTTAGCAATGTTTTGTAGTTTTCTGAATACAGGTGCTTTATGTCCTTCGTTAAGTTTATTCCTCAACATTTGACTTCTTTAGTCACTATTATACATGGATTTTTTTTTCTGATTTCCTCCTGGATTGCACATAGCAGTATACAGAAATACTACTGATTTTTGTATATTAATCATGTATCCTGCTACTTAGCTGAACTCATCTATTAGTTCTAGTATATTTGTTATGGATTTTTCAGTATTTTCTAGATGTAGGATCATATCAGCAAATATTGAAAGCTTTACTTCTTCCTTTCCTGTTTGGGTGCCTTGTATTTCTTTATATAACCTAATTCTCTACCTCGAACTTCTAGGACAATATGAAAAACAGTGGTGACAGTGGGTGTTCTTATCTTGTTCCTGGTCCCAGCTTTCAGTCTTTCACCATTGAGTACAATGCTGTAGGTTTTTCATATATGCAGTTTACTACATTGAGAAAGCGTCCTTCTATTCCTATCATTTAGATTGTTGTTGTTTTTTAATCAGAAAGGGTGTTGTATTTTGTCAAATGCCTTTTCTGCATCAATTGAGAGGATCATGTGATTTTTCTTCTTCAATTTATTAATATGGTTTATTATACTAATTGATTTTCTTGTGTTGAACCACCCTTGCATACCTGAGACAAAACCCAGTTGATTATGGCATATAATTCTTTTAATGTTCTTTTGGATTTGGTTTGCAAATATTTTATTGAGGATTTTTGCATCTATATTCATTAGAAATATTGACCTATAATTTTCTTTTTTCCTAGTATCTTATCTGGTTTTGGTATTAGGTGATGTTGGCTTCATAGAATGAGATGGGTAGCATTCTTTCCTGTTCAATTTTTTCAAACAGCTTGAGCAAGATTGGTATTAAATCATCTTTGAATGATTGGTAGAATTCATTTGTGAAGCATGTGGTCTTGGGCTTTTCATTTTAGGGAGTTTTTTTTTTAAATATTTAATTTTAGGAGGTACCAGAGATTGAACCCAGGACCTTGTACGTGGGAAGCAGGAGCTCAACCATTGAGCAATGTCCACCCCCCCCATCTTTGTGATGTGTTTGATTGGAGGTGTTCACTTGTGGTTGGCTTGTTGAGGTCTTCTGTTTCTTCTACTGTCAATGTAGGTGATATGTGTTTCTAGGATTTGTCCATCTCTTCTACATTGTCTAGTTTGGCATTTAGTTGTTCATCATATCCTCTTGTGAACTCTGTTATTTCTGTGGGGTCAGTTGTAATGTTTCCCCTCTCACTTCTGATTTTATCTATTTGCATTTTCTCTTTTTTCTTTGTCAGTCTAGCTAAGGGTTTCTTTATTTTGTTGATCTTCTCAAAGAACCAACTTTTTGTTTTGTTGATTTTCTCTATTTTTTTTTTTTGTTCTTGATTTCATTTATTTCTTCTCTGATCTTTACTATTTCTTTCCCTTTGGTTTGGTTTGGGATTAGTTTGCTGTTCTTTTTCTAGTTCTGGGTATACAGTTAGATCTTCAATTTTAGCTCTTCTTTTTCTTTTTTTTTTTGAAGGATATAAATTTCCCTCTCAGCACAGCCTTTGCAATGCCCCATACATTTTCATATGTTGTGTTTTCATTTTCACTTGTCTTAAGATATTTGCTGAATTCCCTTGCTATTTCTTCTTTGACCCACTGATTATTTAAGAGTGTGTTGTTTAATCTCCATGTATTTACGGATTTTCCTTTTTACCACCCATTACTGATTTCCAGTTTCATTCCATTATGATCAGAGAAAGTGTTTTGTATAATTTCAAACTTTTAAAAATTATTGAGTCTTGTTTTAGACCCAGCATATGGTTTTAGACCCAGCATGGAGAAGGATCCATGAGAACTTGAAAAGAATGAATATCCTGCTGTTTTGGGGTATAATACTCTGTAGATGTCTGTTAGGTCTACTTCATTTATCATATTATTCAAACTCTCTATTTCTTTATTTGTCCTCTGTCCACACCATACTGAGAGAGGTGTATTGAAGACTCCAGCTGTTATTGTAGAGACATCTATCTCTTCCTTCAGTTTTGCCAGTGTGTGCTTCATGTATCTTGGGATACTCAGGTTATGTGCATAAATATTTAGCATATTTGTTCCTTCTTGGTGAATTGCTCCATTTGTTAGTATATAATGATGTTTGTTATCTCTCATAACAGTTTTGCTTTTAAAATCAATATTGTCTGATGTTAGGATCACTACTCCAGCTCTTTTTTTGGTTATTTCTTGCATAAAATATCTTTTTCAAGCATTTCACTTTTAACCTGGTTGTGTCCTTATGTCTAAGGTGAGTCTCTTGTGCACAGAATATAGATGGCTTATATTTTTAAAATTCATTTTATCAGTTTATATATTTGAATTGGGGAGTTCAAGACATTAACATTCAATGTTATTATTGTAAAGGAAAAACTGTATGTATTACTTCATCCATTTTGTCCTTTGGCTTTCTGTTGTCATATCATACTATTTTCTGTCTTGTTACCCTTTAATTTACCCTTCTTAATAATTTTAATTTCTACACTTGTCTCCAAGGCTTTCACCCTTGTTTTTTACTTTCAGCCTGGCAGTACTCCCATTCATATCTCTTGTAACTCTGGTCTTTTGATAACGTATTTTATCAGTTTTTTTTTTTGTCTGTGAAGAGTGAACTCACCCTCACTTTTGAAGGACAGTTTTGCTGGGTTCAGAATTCTTGGCTGGCAGTTTTTCTCTTTCAGTGTCTTAAATACAACATGTGAGTTTCATCTCACCTCCATGGTTTATGATGAGAGGTTGGCACTTAATCTTATCAAGGTTCCCTTGTATGTGATACTTACTTTTCTATTGCTGCATTCATAATCCTTTCTTTATCTCTGGTATTTGTTATTATGAATAGTAGGCATCTCAGGGAAGGTATATTTGTGTTTATTCTGTTGAGGGTGCTTTGTCCTTGGATATTGATATTGATATCTTTCCTAAAGTTTGATAAGTTTTCAGTCATTACTTCCTCAAATATTCTTTCTGGCCCTTTTCCATTTTCTTCTCATTCTGGAACACCTATACCATGTATGTTTGTGCATTTCACAGTGCCATTCAATTCCCTGAGATCCTGTTCCATTTTTTCCATTCTCTTTTCTTTCTGTTCCTCTTTCTTCTCCAGTTCAGATGTCCTGTCTTTGAAATCACTAATTCTGCCTTTGAGCAATTAAAATCTGCTGTTATGTGCCTCTAATATATTTTTAATCTCACCCATTGTATCTTTCATTCCCTTAAGCTCTGTTACTTTTCATTGCAGGCTTTCAAATTGTTCTTTATGCTCACTCAGTGTCTTAATATCCTTTGTATCTTTGGTCATATTTTCTTTCAATTCTTTGAATTGATTTTGGAGAGTTGTATGATTATCACTGATTAATTGTCTTCGATCCTGAAAGAAAGGAGAGACTGGACATTGTAAAGCCATGGAAGTGAATCCCAGAGTCATTCTGCTTCCTTGGATGGTAAGAGCAGTGATTAGAAGTTGAAAATGGATGCCTGCATCTGAGCATTCTGATTTGGGGAAATAGGAGAAAATAGATCTACTTTGAGGCTCAGGCAGAGAGTTTTCAGGCCTGGGTTAAGCATGGGAGAGGGTGTGGATACATAGGGAAAGGTGTTACAGATGTTTTGGGGGATGCTGCAGCTGCCGTTCTCTTTCTGATTCACTAGGACTGCTCTTCCTATCAGTAAAACTAAGGCCCAATCTCAGTGATGGATATGTCAGTGCAGGTAGTAGGACATGATTTTTCCTTTCAGTAAATGACAGAAAGCAGAAGGGTAAGTTATGTTCCTTCTTCATCAAGAATAACATGTTTTTTTTTAAAGATTTATTTTATTTATTTAATTCCTCCCCCCTCCCCCGGTTGTCTGTTCTCTGTGTCTATTTGCTGTGTCTTGTTTCTTTGTCCGCTTCTGTTGTCGTCAGCGGCACGGGAAATGTGGGCGGTGCCATTCCTGGGCAGGCTGCACTTTCTTTCGTGCTGGGCGGCTCTCCTTACGGGTGCACTCCTTGTGCGTGGGGCTCCCCTACACGGGGGACACCCTTGCGTGGCAGGGCACTCCTTGTGTGCAACAGTGCTGCGCGTGGGCCAGCTCCACATGGGTCAAGGAGGCCCGGGGTTTGAACCCTGGACGTCCCATGTGGTAGACGGACGCCCTAACCACTGGGCCAAGTCCGTTTCCCAAGAATAACATGTTTTGACTCTAGAGTCAGAGAGACAAGTTTTGAAAGCCAACTCCAATTTTAAATGTTGCATGGTTTCTGTAAGATGGAAAAATGAATAGTATTTGCCTTATATGTTTGTTGTGATAATTAAATGAGAAAATTTTCATTAAAATGGCTAACACAGTATCTGGCACATTGTAAGTCTTCAGTAAATATTAACTTGAAAGGGGGAATGGGATACAGTTTTTAAGATTTTTTAAAAATTTTCATTGTGGTAACATGTACAACATTTAATTTCCCATTTTAACCTCTTTAAAGCATAAAATTCAGTAGTATAAATTACTTTCCCAACGTTGTATTACTATCACCACTACCTATTACCAAAACATTTCCATCACCCTCAACAGATGCACCCATTAAGCATTATGCACCCATTAAGCATTATGGATTAATTAAGCAGTAAGCATTCCTCCCCCTCCAGTCCCTATTAGCCTACAATCTACTTTCTGTCTCTATAAATTTGCATATTCTAGTTATTTCATATAAGTGAAATCATATATGTCCTTTTGTGTCTGGCTTATTTTACTCAACATGATGTCTTCAATGTTCATCCATGTTGTAGGATATGTCAGAACTTTGTTCCTTTTTAAGTTTATCCACTCATCTGTTGTGGACACTTGGGCTGCTTCCACATTTTGGTTACTGTGAATAATGTTGCTATGAACATCAATGTACAAATATCTCTTTAGTCCCTGGTTTAATTTCTTTTTAGTGTATATGTGGAAGTGAGATTGTTAGGTCATATGATAATTCTATGTTTAACTTTCTGAGGAATCACCAGACTTTTTGACGTCTGCTGCACCATTTTATGTTCCCATCAACAATGATGAGGGTTCTTATTTCTGTATATCCTTGCCAGGACTTATTTTCCATTAAAAAGTAATAGTCATTTTATTGGGTGTGAAGCACTATAAAAGATTTTTAAAAAGAGAAATATCTTTCTGTGATCAGTTTCCTTCAATGTCTATTTTCTATGAGTCTCCCAGCAGCTGCTTAGATAGCTATCTAAGCAAGTTTCCTTGTCACTCAGTTGAAAAATGACTGTAGATCACATTGCATTTCAAACCGTCTTAAGAACTGTGCAGCAAGCTCAGGATCTGAAATTAACTTTGCCCTTGTATTGTTCATGCTAGTTGCTCTTCAACTACAATTACAATCAGAAAGCTAGTACTAAAAATAGTACCAATTCTCATTTTCTCTTAGTGTTATCTGCTGTCATAGTGTTTCCCAGTCATATTTATTTGCTTGATTCATAATATCAGTTCTTTTCTCTTACTAACCTCACAGCAATAATTTGCATTCCACAGCAATGCTCATTTCAGCTGGTAAAATCTTTACAACTTGTGAAGCACAGGAAGCTTAAGCCACTGTTTCCACTTTAGAAGCTCAGTGGAAATGTATGTCATAGCAAGAATAGTCTGAACAAGTTTAAAAAAACTTTTTATCTTGAAATAATTTCAAACTTACAGGACAGTTGCAAAAAATAATACAAACTCCCTACAGAGAACTTGAACAAACACCTCCCTTCGCTATCCAGATCCACCAATGTTAACATTTTGTCACCTTTGCTGTATCATTCTCTCTATCTGTCTGTCTGTCTTATATTTATCTATCTATCTTCATCATCATCATCTATTTTCTGAACGTTTGAGAGAAGGTTGTATGCAACATAATCCTTGAACACGTAATAATTCCATGTACATTTCCTACAGAGAAGGATATTCACTTAAGTAATCACCTTAAGTGAAGTTATTAAGTTCAAGAAATTTAACTTTGATATAAAGCTTACATTCTATATTCCAGTTTTTCATATGTCCCAGTAATGTCCAGTTGAGCCTTTTTGCCTTCATTCTTAGATCCCATCTGGTATCATGTATTACATTTTATTGCCATTATCTCTTTAGTCTTTCTTTCTTTCTTTCTTTCTTTCTTTCTTTCTTTCTTTCTTTCTTTCTTTCTTTCTTTCTTTCTTTCTTTCTTTCTTTCTTTCTTTCTTTCTTTCTTTCTCTCTTTCTTTCTCTCTTTCTCTCTCTTTCTCGCTTTCTCTCTCCCTTTCTCTCTCCCTTTCTCTCTCCCTTTCTCTCTCTCTTTCTCTCTTTCTCTCTCTTTCTCTCTTTCTCTCTTTCTCTCTTTCTCTCTCTCTCTCTCTCTCTCTCTCTCTCTCTCTCTCTCTCTCTCTCTCTCTCTCTCTCTCCCCCTTCCTCCCTTCCTCCCTTCCTCCCTTCCTCCCTTTCTCCCTTTCTCTCTTTCTTTCTCTCTCTCTCTCTTTCTTTCTTTCTTGAAGCATATATCCAACATAAATCTTCTCATCCCAACCTCTCCCAAACATACCATTCTCTAGGATTAATCACATTCACGGTGTTGTAATACTCTTATCACCACCCATTACTAGAACTTTCCTGTCACCTCAAACAGCAACCCTACACTCATTTTTCATTAACTCTCCGCTGCCCCTTTCCCTAACCTTTGATAACCTGTACTCAATTTTCTGTCTCTGTGAGTTTGCATAGCCTCTGATATTTTCTTTGTGATTACCATAGGGCTTAAATTTAACATCCTAAATCTCTAACAATCTTGTTTGCTTTGATACCAACTTAACTTCGATAGCATTCATAAACTAGGTTCCTATACCCTTCCCCCAAACCTTTGTGTAATTGTTGTCACAAATTATTTATTTATAAATTGTGAGTCTGTTTTAGTTTCCTTGGCTGCTCAACCAAATACTGCGCAATGGGTTGGCTTAAATAATGGGAATGTGTTAGCTCACAGGTTTTTAAAATTAATTTTTGTTTTTATTTTTAAAGAGGCTTTAGAGTACATAAATGTAATATAAAAAATATAGGGAATTCCCACATGCCCACCCCTTCCCCCTTTCACACTTTCCCACATTAACAACATCCCTTCATTAGCGTGGCAAATTACAATTGATGAACATACATTGAAGCACTGCTACTAACCATGGACTACAGTTTACATTATAGTTTACACTTTGTCCTGCACAGTTTTGTAGGTTATAACAAAATATACAATGGCCATATATGTCACTGCAATGCCAATGCCAATGTCTCAAAATTACCTGCATATTACATCTATTCTTCATTCTTCCATCCCTCAGAACTTCTGGTGGTTACTGCCTTTATATCAATGATAAGAGTTCTTCCACTGCTAGAATAAAAATAAGTCTATATAGAATAATAATAAGTCTATTTAGTCCATTGTTCATTCTCTAATCTTGAGGATTTGGGATGGTGATGCCCACTCTGCCTCTAATTGAGAGGGAGCTTAGATCCCATGGGGCAGATGGATGGAATTATCTTGCTTGCAGTTGCAGATACTCTCTGTTTCTTGGGATAGGCTTTGCCCATCATCATCTCCTTATTAGTTGTCCTGGGTGAGTCCAGTGAATTAGGGAGTAGGTGTTGCAACTCTGCTGAGATTCAGTGCTTAACTAGCACATGGACGGACCAAAGATTTAAGTCTCTGGGACATGTATTTATCAAGTGTAGTGCTAATTATAAGTTCAAATAAAATGGGTGGGAGAGTATGTAGGGAGATTATAAATGAGTCTAACTTTGTTACACTGGATAGCATAAATTAAAAAGTAAAGCCCACTGACAGGGCGCCAAATTCCTGAACTGTCTGCCCTGATTATGATTTCTGGATGCCTCTAGAGCCCTCAGGAGCCATGCTGTTTGAGGGACTGTTTACTATGGCAGTCAATTAAATCCTGCTGAGACTTGCACAAGCGTAACCTCTGGAATGACTTCCCAACTCACTTTGAAATCTCTTAGCCATAAAAACTCATTCATATTTACCATTTTCCCTTTTGGTAAAGGTCTTTTTCCAGATGCATTGCTAGTTAATGTTTAGTAATAATTCCTTGGTTGCAAGGAGGCTTACCCGCAGGAGTCAGGTCCCATGCCAGGGGAAGGTATACATTCATATACTGAGTTTGGCTTAGAGAGAGGCCACATTTCATCATCAAGAGGCTCTCAGGAAGTAACTCTTAGGCAGTATATAATACTAGGTTAAGTTTCAATTTCATAAGTAAAGATAAGTACAATCACCAATATCAAGGGCCTGGCATAATGGTTTGTCTTCCTTCACTAGGCATTGCCCTTGCATATGGGAGATTCTTGCTGTTCTATTAGAGAATGTAGCAGAAACGCGCCAGGATTACAATTCAATATTCTTTCAGTTATTGTGTGGACCTCCACCCACTGAGACAATGTCCCATGAACACTTGAACATATTCATATGCCTTAGAGACATACCCCAGGTGAACCCCTTCCCATGCATCCCCCCACCACTGACACCCACCACCAGTGATCCTCCCCTGCCACTGTTGTGACCCTTCCGTGATCTAAAACCACTCTCCAAAAATGAAGCCAACCAAATAAAAAGAAAATGAAATAATTTAAAAAATAATTTAAAATTTTGAAATAATAAAAAAAACTTAATTATCAGTTTTGAGGCCAGGAAAAGCCCAAATAAAGATGTCATCAGAGTGATGATTTCTTCCCAAAGTCTGGCATTCTGGGCTGGCTGCCAGTCCTCTGTCACATGGCAAAGCTCATGGTGGCCTCTCTTGGTGTCTTCCTTCTCATCCTAGTTCTGTTGACCTGCAGCTTCTTGCTTCCCATGACTTTTTCTTTCTATATATCTGAGTTTCATTCTATTTATAAAGAACTCCAGCAATAGGATTAAGACCCATCTTGGGCCATACCTTAACTGAAATAACCTTATCAAAAGGTCCTACTTACAGTGGGTTATTTAAGAACATGTGTTTCTGGGGCACACAGCTTCACATCATCACAGAGCCCAAAAGCATTGACTTATCATTACTTTTTTTTAATTTGAATTTTAGATACTGTAGGAAGTAAAAAGTGGTGCTATGAATAAAAAATACAATAGTACTGGTATTTATATTTACCCATATCTTTATCTTTACTGCAGATCTTTATTTCTTCATGTGGTGTCAGTTATTTGTTTAGTTTCCTTTCCTATTAACCTATAGAACTCCCTTCAGCATTTCTTGTAGGGCTAGTCCAGTGGTGACAAAGTCCCTCAAATTTTGTTTATATGGGGATATCTTAATACCTTGTCTTTTACTTTAAAATATATATTTCCTTTTTATTAGAGAAGTTGTGAGCTTACAAAACAATCATGCATAATGTACAGAATTCACGTACATCACCCCTCCACCAATACCTTGCATTCTTGTGGAACATTTGCTACAATTCATGAAAGAACATCATCAAAATGTTATTACTAACCATGGTCCATAGCTTACATTTGGTATATTTTTCCATACACCCCCTATTATTATTACCATGTATTAGTATTGTACATTAGTTATAGCGCATGAGAGAACACGCTCATGTTTGTACTGTTAACCATAGTCCATCATCCACCACATGGTTCACTGTGTTATATAGTTCTATGTCTTGTAAATAAATCCAAAGTGTATACTCAGTAGCTCTCACTTTCCTCACATTTGTGATGTTATTGCCTCAGTAAATTTTAGAATGTTTTCCTCAGTCCAATAGAAAAAATCCCTTACCCCCTATTATTGACCCTTAGTGTTGATATAGCATCTTCACTGATATTGCTGCAAGAATATTATAATATTGAGGTTAATTATAGTCTATAAGTTACATGAATTGCATTTTCCCCATGCATCACCATATTCTAACCATCTTGTAATAGTGATGTGCATTTGTTCTAATTCATGAAAGAATGTTCTTGTATTTGTACAATTAACCATATTCTCATCCACCACCGAGTTCCGAGTTCACTGTTATTCAGTCCCTAGATTATCTCTAGCTTTCTTTCAAGTGACATTTACATTCCTAGACTACCCCATTCAGCCACAATCATATCTATAAACCAGCTGTGTTATACTCACTATGTGTTACCATCAACTCTATCCATTTCCACACTTTTACAGTAAAGCTAATTAAGAATTCTACATACATTAAGCAATAGTACCTATCCTCAGCCCTCATCTCATCTACTAGTGACCTATATTCTTTATTTTAGCTCTATGTGTTTATTCTTCAAATTTAGTTCATGTTTGTGAAAACATACAATATTGTTCTTTTGTCTGGCTTATTTCACTCAGCATAATGTCCTCAAGGTTCATCTGTGTTCTCATATGTATCCCAATTTCATTTCTTCTTACCACAGCCTAGTATTCCCACATATGTATATACCACATTTTGTTCATCTGTTCATCAGTTGATGGATACTTGGGTTGTTTCCATTTTTTGGCAATTGTAAACAATGCAAATATGAATATTGGTGTGCAAATGTCTGTTCACATCCCTCTTTTCCGTTCTTCTGGATATATTACTAGTAGAGGGATTGCTGATTCATAAGGCAGTTCTGTATTTGTCCAAACTGTCTTCCACAGAGGCTGCACCATTCTGCATTCCCACCAACAATGTAGAAATGTTTCTATTTTTCCACATGCTCTCCAATACTTGTAGTTATCTGTTTTTTCTTTTTCTTTTTTAAATAATGGCCACTCTATGAGGTATGAGATGATATCTCATTGTAGTTTTAACTTGCATTTCCCTAATAGTTAGTGATAATGAACCTTATTTTTTTCATGTGTTTTTTTTTCACCATTTGTATTTCCTCTTTGGAAAAACGTCATTTTAAATCTTTTGCCCATTTTTAAATTGGATTGCTTTCTCTTTTACCTTTGAGTTGTATGATCTCTTTATATAGCATGAAAAGCAAACCCTTATCAGATTTGTGGTTTCCAAATATTTTCTCCCATTAGTTAGGCTGCCTATTCACTTTCTTGACAAATTCCTTTAAACACAAAAGTGTTAATTTTGAGGAGGTTCCATGTATCCATTATATCATTCATTCTTGTACTTTGGGTATAAGGTTCCACCACCTACCACCAGGTTTTGAAGATGTATCCACACATTTTCTTCTAGAAGTTTTATTGTTGTAGCTTTTACATTTAAATCTTTGACCCATTTTGAGTTAATTTTTGTACAAGGTGTGATACAGGGGTCCTCTTTCTTTCCTTTGGATGTGGATATCTAGTTCTTCCAGCATCATTTATTGAATAGACTGTTCTTGATGAGCTAGGTGGGCTTGACAGCCTTGTTAAAAATCACTTGACAATAGATGTAAGGGTCTGTTGCCTAACAATCAATTCAGTTCCATTGGTCAATCTGTCTGTCTTTATGCTGGTACCATACTGGTTTTTTTGTTTTTTTTTTTAAATCACTGTAGCTAGGTAATATGCTTTAAAACCAGAAGTGTGAGTAATCCAACTTTGTTCTTTTTAAAGATGTTTCAGGTTATTCACGGCCCCTTAATCTTTTTTTTTTTTTAAGATTTATTTTAAAAATTTCCCCTGCCCCCTCATTTGCTTTTGCTGTGTCTGTTTTGTTGTGTGCTGGTCTTCTTTTTAGAAGGCACCAGGAACTGAACCCAGGACTGCCCATGTGGGAGGAAGTGAAGGAAGACAGATCATTATGCCAGGTGCCTAATCTCTTGAGCCACCTCCACTCCCTGCTTTGTTGAGTCTCTCATTACATTTTCCTCCTTGTGTCTCTTGTTGCAATATCTTGTGTTGCATTAGCTTGCCATGCCAGCCCATTGTGCCAGCTCATTGAGCCAGCTCATTGTCTTGCTCATCTTCTTCAGAAGGTACCAGGAACTGAACCCAGGACCTCTCATGTGGTAGGTGGGAGCTCAATTGCTTGAGCCACATCTGCTTCCCACCTTTACCCTTTCACGTGAATTTGATAATTTCCATTTCTTTAAAAAAGACTGTTGGGATATTTATTGGGTTTGTATTGAAAATCAATTTGAGTAGACTTGACCTCTAAATGAAATTTTGCCTTCCTGTCCATGAATATGGAATGCCTTTGCATTTATTTAAGTCTTCTTTGATTTCTTTTAGCAACACATTGTAATTTTCTGAATAAAGGTCCTTTACATCTTCAGTTAAATTTATCCCTAAGTATTTTATTCTTTTAGTCACTATTGTAAATGAAATTTTTCCCCAACTTCCTCCTCAGATTGCTTGTTAATAGTATATAGAGATGCTACAGATTTTTTTTTGTATTAATCTTATCCTGCCACTCTGTTGAACTCATTTATTAGTTCTAGTAGCTTTGTTGCAGATTTTTTTCTGTGAATATCGAAAGTTGTATTTCTTCCTTTCCAATTTGAAGACATTTTATTTCTTTTTCTTGCCTGATTGCTCTAGCTAGAATCTGTAACACTATATTGAACAATAGTAGTGACAGTGGGCATTCTTGTCTTATTACCAGTCTCACTGGGAAAGCTTTCAGTCTTTCACCATTGAGACCAATGTTATAATAGATTGGATTTTTAGTACATGCCTTTTATCATGTTGAGAAAGTTTCCTTCAGTTCCTATATTTCAGAGTATTTTTTATCAATAAAGCATGTTATATTTTGTTAAATGCCTTTTCTGCAGCAATGTAGATGATCAAGTGATTTTTCAACTTTGATTTATTAATGTGATATATTACACTGATTGATTTTCTTGTGTTTAAACATCTTGCATGCCTGGGATAAAATACACTTGGTCATGAGGAATAATTCTTTTAATGTGTTGTCAGATTCAGTTAGCAAGTATTTTTGCATCTATAATCATTAGAGAAATTGGTCTGTAATTTTCTTTTTTTGTAATATCTTTATCTTGCTCTGGTATTAGTATGATGTTGGCATCATAGAAGGAGTTTGGTAGTGTTCCCTCCTGTTCAGTTTTTTGGAGAACTATGAGCAAGTTTGGTATTAATTGTTCTTTGGATAATTGGTAGAACTTACTATGGAGCCATCTGGTCCTGGGCTTTTCTTTTTTGGGAGGTTTTGATGACTGTTTCAATATCTTTACTTGTGATTGGTTTATTAAGGTCTTCTATTTCTTCTAGAGTCTGTGCAGGTTGTGTGTTTCTAGGAGTTTGTCCATTTTGTCTACATTTTCTAGTTTGTTGGTGTACAATTGTTCAAAGTATCCTTTTATGATCTCTTTATTTCCGTGGGATCAGTGATAATGTCCAACCTCTTGTTTCTGATTTTATGTAATTGTATCTTCTCTCTTTTTTCCTTCCTCAGTCTAGCTAAAGGCTTGTCGATTTTGTTGATCTTCTCTAAGAACCAACTTTTGGTTTTGTTAATTATCTCTATTGTTTTATTGCTCTCAATTTCATTTATATCTGATTTATCTTTGTTACTTTGTTCCTTCTGCTTGCTTTGAGAACATTTTTTTTTTCCAGTTTCTGTTCTTTATCCAGTATCTTCAGCTATGTAGTTGGGTGATTGATTTTAGCTGTTTTCTTTTTTAATGTAAGCACTGAGGGCTATAAATTTCCCTCTCAGCATTGCATTTGCTGCATCCCATAGGTTCTGATATGTTGTGTTCTTGTTTTCATTCATTTTGAGTTATTTACTGATTTCTCTGCAATTTCTTTTTGACCCATTGATTATTTGAATGTGTTGTTTAATCTCCATAGGTTTGTGAATTTTCCCCTTTTCTGCCTGTTGGTTTCCAGCTTCATCCCATTATGATCAGAGTTAGTGCTTTGTATAATTTTGATCTTTTTACATTTATTGAGATTTATTTTGTGTCCCAACATATGGTCTATCCTGGAGAAAGGGCCATGAGCACTTGAGAGGAATGTATATCCTGCTGTTTTGGCATGCAGTATTCTGTATATGTCTATTAGTCTTAGTTAATTAATCATATTATTCAATCTCTCTGTTTTATTAATCTTCTGCCCAGATGTTCTATTTGATGATGAGTGTGGTATATTTCTCCCTTCAGTTTTGCCAGTGTTTACTTCATGTATTGTGGAGCACCCTGGTTAGGTGCATGTACATTTATGATTGTTATTTCATCCTTGCAAATTGCCCTTTTTATTAATATATAATGTTCTTTCTTATCTCTTATAACAGCTTTGCTTTTAAAGTCTATTTCATCTGATGTAAGTATAGTTATTCCAGCTATTTTTGGTTACTACATGCCTGGCATATCTTTCTCCAGTCTTTCACTTTCAATCTATTTGTATCATTGGATCTAAGGTGAGTCTCTTACAGAGAGATGGCTCATATTTTCTTATCCATTCTATCAGTCTGTGTCTTTTGATTGGAGTGTTTAATGTATTAACATTGAATGTTATTACTGTAAAGGCAGTTCTTCATCCATTTTGACCTTTGTCATATTTTATTTTCACCACTCCTTTTATACTTTGTTACTTTTACTGATAAAATCTTCATTTCTAGACTCTCTTCTAAGCCTCTTGCTCCTGTCTTTTCTTTTCAGGCTATAGTACTCCCCGTAGTATTAATTCAAAGCCTGTATTGTGGTTACAAATTCTCTCAGTTTCTGTTTATCTGTGAATATTCTAAACTCGCCCTCCTTTTTGAAAGGCAATCTTTTGTATATAAGATTCTGGCTGGCAGTTTTTCTCTTGCAGTATCTTAAATATATCATACCACTGTCTTCTTGTCTCCATGGTTTCTGGTTAGAAATCAGCACTTAATCTTATTGTTATGCATTGCTTTTCTCTTGCTCCTCTCAGAATTCTCTCTTTGTCTTTGGAATCTGACATTCTGATTAGTATATGTCTTGGAGTAGCTCCATTCAGATTTATTCAGATTAAAGTATGTTGAGCTTCTTGCACATAGTTATCTATGTCCTTCAATAGGGGTAGGATATTTTCTACCATTATTTCTTCAAATATCCCTTCTGTTCCTTTTCCCTTCTCCTTCTGGAACACCCATGACACATATGTTTGCATGTCTCTTGCTGTCATTTAGTTCCCTGAAACCCTTTTCAATTTTTTTCTATTCTTTTCTTTATCTGCTATTTTGTGTTTGCTTTCAGAGGCTCTGTCTTCAAGCTCTTTGATACTTTTCTTTTTCTCCAAATCGGCTTTTATATGCCTTCAGTGTATTTTAAATTTCATTTATTGTGACTTTCATTGCCATAAGATCTGCTATTTTTTAATGTGTGTTTTCAAACTCTTCTTTGTGCTCACCCAGTGTCTTAATATTCTTAATCTCTTTAGACACCTCAGTGAATTTATTAAAGAAATTTGTTTGTACATCTGTGATTAGTTTTCTTAACTTCTTTATGTCATCTGGAGGTTTAGTTTGTTCCTTTGACTTAGCCAAATCTTTCTGTTTCTTGGTATGGCTTTTTTGTTGGTTTCTCAGCATCTGATTTACTTGATACATTTATTCTGGGCTCACTTTCTCTCTTTAGTGTAGGGCTTGACTTAAGAGAGATTGGCTTTGTGCTATAGCCCTTCTTTGATACTTGGTTCAACTTAATTTGGAACTTCATAATGGTTTGCTTTTGACCAATCTGAATTTTTTCAGCCCTTTTTCATCTGTTTCTTGCCCTTTCTCCCTTGCTTGGGCAGAGTAGGAACCGAGGGTGCAGTTGGTACTGTAAGCCATGGACATTTAAGCTGCCTGCATTGCCCCCAGAAACGATGAATCTTCCCCCACCTTTATCCCCTGCCAGGGGCAGGAATGGAGCCACATGTGTGCCCAACAATATAGTCCATGTGGTCTGAAAGCAACTGTAGTGGCCCAGAAAGTTTGAGGGAGCCCTACCTCTTCACCTATCTTGTCAGATATGGGGATTGAGACACAGGAGTGCATGACAATCTCGTCCATGGGGGCTGAATGTGCCTCCAATTTCCTGGAGAGGCTGAGGAAACATCATTTCCCTCCTGTCCTATTGGGGGCAGGGATATAGCCTCATGGGTGCCCAACAACCTAGTCTACTGTAGTGACACAGTTGCTTGGAATGAGCGGTTCAGGTCCCCCTCAGGTTCTTCCCTGCCAGAGGCAGCTTTGGAGCCCAGGATAGAGCAGCAATCTGGCCTGGGTGGAAAGGAGCCAGTCCTGCTGTCACTGTGATTTTTCAATTAGCCCTGCTTCTCCTCATGCTGAGGGTGGAGTTAAAATTGAGGCTACTGGTCTTCTTCTGACTTGGACAGATTCAAACTTTAGCTATACTTAGTTTTGAACTTTAGCCTGCCAAATTTACTAATCAGTAAATGAAGTCAGTGCCCAACTATCTCTGCTTCCACTGTTTTTGGGAAATGAAGCTTCTTCCAACTCCATCCAGGGAATATCTCCCATGGTGTCTTGCCCTGTCAGCAGAGGATGGGTACCAGCCTCTGCAGTGTGGAGTGCTGTACTCACTATTCTTCACTGCTGATTGTCAGTTTCCTTTCATTCTTCCTGGGATGTTTTAGGGTGCTCTTCTGGTCTCCTGGACAGAGAGCTCTGGCTGACTACTTGTGGCACTGTAGGATGATTGACTCTTAGAGCTCACTACTCTGCTGCCATCTTCCCCCTCCCCCATCCCTTATTTTTGAAAGATGCTTTTTGCTGGATATAGAATTCTTGGTTGGCAGGGTTTTGCTTTCAGCACTTTAAATATTTCTTCCCACTGCCTACTTGCCTTCTTGGTTTCCAGTGAGAAATTGGCACTTAATCTTATTGAAGATCCCCTGTATGTGACATGCTGCTTCTCTTTTGTGGCTTTCAAAATTTTCTCTTTATCTTTGATATTCAATTGTATGATTATGACATGGCACAATTTGAGTGTATTTGGGTTTATCTTGTCTGGAGTTTGTTGTGCATCTTGGATATGTACATTCATGTCTTTCATTAAATTTGGGAAGTTTTCAGCCATTGTTTCTTTGAATATTCTCTGCCTCTTTCTATCTACTTTTGAGACTCCCACAATGCATATATAAGTATGCTTAATAGTATCTCACAAGTTCCTCAGGTTTTCTTCACTTTTTAAAAATTCTTTCCCCTTTCTGCTCCTCAGACTGGATGATTTCAATTTTCTTACCTTAACTTATTCTTTCTTTCACCAATTCCAATCTGCTGTTGAATCCCTCTAGGGAATTTTTCTTTCTTTCTGTTAATGTAGCCTTCAGATCTGTTTGATTCCTTTTCATAATTTTCATCTCTCTATTGATATTCTCTTCATGTTCATCTAACATTTTCCTCATTTCCTTTATTTAGGTGTCCATATTTTCTTTTAACTCATTGAGCATATTTAGGAACATTTTTAAATAAAATCTTTTGTCAGGAATGTCCCAAGTCTTTTCCTCCTCATTGTTAATTTCTAATGATTTAATCTTCTCCCTTTCCTGGGTCACCATTTGCTATTTCTTTGTATGTTTTGTAATCTTTCGATATTGTTATATGTTATTGCTGGAGTTTAGATGCTGCAGCATCTGTTGCTTAAGCTTGTATCCAGCTAGTGTTACAAGAACAGAGCTTTCCTTGAATGTTGAGAGCTAACAAAAAATATATAAGGGAAAGGAAAAAACACCTTTCCCAGTCTTTACAGACTGACTTGAGTGAAGGCTCTCCTTCAGAACTTATTCATACAATGAGCATATAGCTCCAGGCTAAAGCTTAAAGACCTTCCTTGTCCTCTCTGTGCATGTGTGTTGTATTGGGCATGTGCATGTGGCTCTAGGAAACCCATCCCTTTACATGGTTTTGAATGTCCCCTCTTCCCTGGGAAACAGTTTCCTTTAGGTCCCCGGCACTATAGCTATATGTCCTACAGCCAGCAATCCCTTGTCCCAGGCAGCTTGACTTGGCTCTTCTCTGACATGGTACTGGTGGAGACCTCTGTGATCTACCTTCTACACATAGGGTAAGTTCTGGGATGTTGAAGCCCTCAGGCTAACACCAGACAGATTGAGTTGAACATACGTCAGTATGTGCACAAATGTTACTTTGCTCCCTCTGGAACCAGGACCAATGATTGATACTGGAAGCATGGCCAGCTACTACCAAGCCAGAGAGGGGTAGGGATGGGCTAGTCAGGGTGCCACAAGACCCTACTGCTTTTAAATGGCCCTTCCTTCTTTCCCTCTCCCTCCCTCCCTTCCCTCCTTCATTCCTTCTTTCCTTTCTTTCAAAAACAGGAGAATTTATTTAAGACTAAAATAGTATCTGTTGGAGGCTAAGGGCAGCATCCAACCATGCTCCCTGGGGACCTGGTCTGAGAACTAGGAATCTAGCAGGAACCAGGGGTCCTTCGCTCCCTTCTCAATCTTGTTTCTCCCCTTCCTCATCAGCTGGGTTCCTTTCTCCACAGGCTGACTTTTTCTGCCCTTTAGCTAAGTGGACTTTTTTCTTGATTTATCACTTGCTCTATTACTGTTAGTCCTTTAACTCTTTTCTGGAGCTTTGAGAAAAAATTTTCTGACAGTTCTTGGTGGTTGTTCAAAGCTTCTGTGAGGGGATAGCGAAGCCTTGAAGCTTCTCATTCCACCATCTTGATTAGGACAGCAGTGAACAATGATTTTGAGGTTTTGAAGCTATGAGATCTCCTAGCAAGGCAATGCTTTGTCCCCAGATTCTGTGACATTCTGGGGCTAACTTCTGGTGATTCCTGGGGTTCCTTGGCTTGTATTCTTGACTTGCATCATGTAGGGTTGTCAGGCTGAACAATACTGATGTGGAAAAAGAGAACCAAAGTTGAATCTTCGACAATTTCAGAACTTTATCCCCTTTGTGTAGAATGACAATTTAACCTTCAGATTTTCCCTTGTTCCCTTTTCATTGCTCATATGTGCTTTGTGTGCAAGCGTGAATTTGGTGCTAGGCAAAGAAGCCAAATTAACAACTCCCAGCATGACTCACCTCATCTTCCATGATTCTCACCCACAGTTTAGTAGTAAACTATGGGAATAACTTGAGAACTCTATTTATGATCTTTTCGATTATTAGATCCTGAGATACTGACTAGCCAATAGACCAAAGGACCGTAACATTGGAAGCATTTTACCCTGGGTATATACTCATAAAACGTCTGTAACTTATCTATCACAAACATAAACATGGAATTGTAATTAGATTGGGACAATTTGGGGTTTTAATGATGTTATTAGTTGAGAACCAATTGCTGTTAATTCTGGAACTGTACCATCCTTTGCCTCTCCCTTTCTAACTCCCTTATTTTTTTGATAAAAAATCACCCATCCAACTCTGAGGAATAACAACAGGCAGTCTGAAGACACAGGTATATAATATGTGAACTCCAAGTATTGGCTCTTAAGCAGGGAGGTTTATAATCAAAGCTGCCAGTGAAGTAGCATCTGAAATAAGCTGAGGGAGAAAGAGAAAGCATGTCTGTGGTGGGGAATGGGGTGGGGGAAGTTGAGGGGAATGGAGAGGCATTTGAAGGTAGAAGAGGAGGGATAGAAAGTGAACAAATTAAAACCAGGGATGGAACCCCAAAGCCAAAAGCCAACCAAGCCAAACCAAACAATTTATATTACAGTCATTCAGTCTTGAGAAAGAATGATGTGCTGAGACTGGTCCTACTATCTAGAAAAAATATGAGAAGCTGAGAGGTTCTAACCCTGACTCTGACAATCACTATCTGTAGGATCTTGAGCAAGACTTTGGGCTGTTCTTACCTCATTTGAAAAATGAGACGTTTCTCAGTGACAAATGAGTGGGAGAGAAAATAAGTGCTGTAGGAGCTCAGAGAAAAGGGAGCTGTCCAAACCATCCTCTAGGGTGGTTGAGAGAATGGAGTGATAGGATATTTATGAAACCACTATGAAAACTGAAAAGGCCAATACAAAACATAATAGATCATCAGTGCCTTTTCAGACAACATGTATCTAACATTCCTCAAGCTTCTCTGATTCTTACCTTCCTCAGAAAAATATAGCATTTACTTTAAGACATCAGACGCTCTGCCCAGAATCTTCCACTGTCGAGTCATATGATGTTTTGTTCTAAAGAAAGAAGTGAAGGCATGGACTATGCTGTGCCACCAACTCCTAACAACAAGAAAAGCATCAGACATTTGTTGTCATCCTGTCTCGTTCACTAATCAGGAAGGGACTAGAGATTGCTGTCCAGTTGGCAATCTCCCGCTGGCAAACCTCTGAGAATGACACCAAGAGTGGTTGTCCCTTCCTGTCATACATTGAGGGAGTCAATGTATGAAAGCGTTTGGCTAGTGTGCCTGAAGGCCTCCAAATGACTGAGATTGGAGCTTTGATGAAAACCATTTCTGCAGTTTGAGGAGAGGGTGGGAGTCATCAGTGTCCATAATTACTCAGTCATAGCCAAACTGCATACTGCCAAATGATTAAGAAGTCCCCTATTTTTATCCTAGACCTTACAGAGGGTCTGAGGCTAAAGTTCCACACAGATAGTATTCTGCTTGAGAATCAGAGCAGGGATTTACATAATGCTCCTTGTTGTAAATACTTGGGCAAGATTTGGGAGATTTCAGTTCTGTATGGCATGCTGGGACAGGGGGTTATAGCACCTTAGACATGGTCCTTTGTCACCAATTATGGCAGGAGAATGTTGTGTACATTATAGTCACTTGATAGTGATGAACTTTTCTCATTGTTTTAATGTCTAAGCCCTTCATATACTCATGCAGCATTAATTTATTGAGTGCCTATTACATGTATAGCACCACAAAAACCAACAAATATTTATTAAACATCTGTGAAGGATGCATGCTCTCAAGCGATTTTCATTGTGTTGGCTGGGACCTATGAGCCATTTTGGTAAAATATAGTATGGGTCATCTTACAGTGACAAATAAATGGTAGAGAAAATAAGTGCTGTAAGAGCTCAGAGGAAGAAGAGACCCCTGTACACTAGAGTAGTTTAGGAAGAGCTCATGGGGAGAGGGAACTTAATTTGGGCTTTGAATGAGTAGGAGGAGGATTTGAAGGACATGGAGAAAGTGACGCACATGTTAGATGGGGTACTCAGCATGAGGCAGGCCTGTCTCCCCAGGGTTGAGACTCAGAATGGTGGTTCCTTATAGAGGTTCAGACATGGGCTCTGGGCTCAGTCTGCTACCTATTATCCGTGTGAAAGTTCTTGATCCCCTCTTAGTTCTTATTGTATCTTATTTATACAATAATGATAACAGTTCTTGCTGTGAGAGGTTGTCAAGAGGATTAAATGAGATAATGTACATGCAGTGCTTAACACAGTGCCTGGAACATAGTAAAGCCTCAGTAAATGGTTGCAATTATTCATATTCATAACAGTAACTGAGTTGTGGAGTTTATCTTCTTTTCTAGGGAAAATGGGGAGTTATTGGGGATTTTTGAACACAGGTGTGACATGACCAAAGCAATCTTTTTAGAAGATGAATAGGGCAATACTGTAAAGGATTTGTGGAAAAAGAAGAAACTAGAAGTCGGAATTCCAATTAGAAAATGACTTCAAACATTCAACAGTGAAGTGCTGCCCTTGATCATGGTAGAGGCAAGGAAGGGATGGAAAGAAAAGACATTTACACCAATTTTCATGATTGGATACATGGGATAAGAGAGTAGAAAGTATCCAAAACCAGAGAGTAAAGTTCTTGAGGACAGAACTGTATTTTAATTCTCTTCTTTCCTAGTGCTTAGCATGGTGCCTGGTGTAAAGCAGCCATAAATAAATGTTTTTGAATAAATGAAATGAGTGAACAAATGAATGAAAGAAAAATGACTCATAGGTCATGAGCTCAGGTGGTTGAGAGAATAGCAATTGCCTCTGACCCAATTCACTCTTCTCTTGAAATATTTTTGGTAGCTATGTCTTTTTTATCCATTTTGCAGAAATTTATATATTATATATGCTGGATTCTGATATCATTCTGCACTTGTTCCTCTTTAAGAAAATGGTTCTAACTTTAATGAATGTGGCTAAAGGAATATTTTAGGAATTCACCCTGTGCCACTGGCCCGCTGCTGCCTCTGCAGAGAAACTGCACCGTGATGGCAGGCACGGAGCCATGCACGGTCCTGGCTACAGCCCCTGAAATCAACCAGCCTCTCGTCCGTGCATGTCATTTTTCTCTCGAGTATGGTATGTAGGACTTAGTCTTTTTATCCCTAATTAAATGGGTTTGTTATTGAAAACAAATTTTTATTTGGGTTTGTTTTTGTGATTTGAATAAGCCTGTTACATATGAAATGTGTTCCCTTTAGGATTACTGAAACTAAACACTCTGCAAGTTTTTTTATCAATTTCTTTAAAACTTTAAGAATCATAGAGTAGGATCAAGAGACCTCTCCATTTTTACACTTGTATAATGCTACCTACTCCCTTTTTTCCTTTTTTCATTTCACAAGAAATTGGAGTAAATTTTGATTGGTTTCTTTAGACCAGTAACTTTTGCTGAAACACAACTTTCTGGTTTTGGAAAATAGAGGAAGAAGTTCTAATACGACCAGGATGGGACGTTTTACTCCTAGCCAGAGGTGAATATTGGGCACCAATTTCTAGGCCACCACCTGGACCTGTTTACTTGAAGACACCAACTTCCTTAGTTTTAAGGTCACTTAAAGGCCTTGTTTATATTTTGTAAAGATCCAGAAAGAGACCCAGGTATAGCACGTCTATCAGTGGGGTGCTTCCTTTTATTTGCAAAAATTACTATGGCACAAAGTTCTGTGACTTTCATTTGCTGGGCATTTACTAAGGTCATTTTACCTTTTCAGCAACAAAACCGAATCAATTCCCAGGCTTGTCCTAAAAGAAACAGGTAGAATTTAGTCTTTTGCAACAAGATGCCCTCAGGAGCTGTTCTGCAGCATCTACCTCTCTATGGGCAAAATCCTTAGACAGTGACTTGTTACCATCAGTCTTTTTTCTGGGTCTTGAATTGTGGTAATTATGTAAGATTTCAGTTCTTTTAAACTAAGATCTCTCAAATACAATGGGAATATTACAGTAATTTATAGAAATTGATTTTTTTTATGCCACTGGAAATACAATGGCTACATTGTACCTGGTGCCACAAATCCTTAAATAGTCAATTTGGTAGTTTGCTAGGGCTGCTGTAACAAATTGCCCAGAACTGCATGGTTTAAAACAACACAAATTTACTTTCTTACATTCTGGGAGACAGATGTCTGAAATCAAGGTGTGGCAGGGCCACATCCCTCCAGAGGCTCTAGGGAAGAAGCCTTTCTCACCTCTTCCAGCTGTTGGAGGCTCTTGCCTTCCTTGGCTCGTGGCAGCACAACTCCAATCTCTGTTTGCCATCTTCTCTTCTGTGTCCTTTTCTCTCTCTTATAAGGACTACTCACTGGACTCAGGGCCCAGCGTCATCCAGGATGATCTCATCTCAAGAGTCTAACCTTAATTCAATCAGCAAAGACCCTTGTTCCAAATAAGGGTCGCGCTCGAGGTTCCAGGTGGACATATATTTGGGTGGACACCATCAATATACCTCACCCAGGTTCCTGGGGACCAATTCCAGGTATTGTTATCCAGGTATTGTCCTCCTACTGCGGGGGAGGGGAGAGCTTGGCATCAGTTAAATCGTTGTTTATAGAGACATGTCTGGTGGGGGTGGTAGGTAAAAGCTCGAAGAAATGTAAGACACCGGCTTCCCTGACCTCACTGTTGAAATGAGATTAGCTTCCTGGGCAGCTGCTTCCTTGTGGCCCCTGTATAGTAGAAGAGCAGGGGCTCTTGACCCCTGAGGAATCCTTCAAGGTCACCTTTCGGCTTCTATGCAGGCAAAGGCGGGATCACTTTAGACATGTTTAAAGCAGCAAGTTTGTTCCAAGAAGGTGCAAGTGGAAACTGTGGGCCTTGGAGCCTGGACTTGCAAGTCCCCTTGGTCACAGTCACTGCACTTTACTAGTCAGAGCAAGCCACCAGCCCAGACTCTAGGGCTGGGGACGTAGACTCTCTCTCAGTGGGAGGAATGGCAACGTCATGAGCATCAAGGATGAGAGGGCTTATTGTAACCATCCTGGCAAAAAATCTACCATGACTGGGGCCTACCTGCAATACAAAGCTTTCTACCATGTAGAGCAAGTATCCAGCCACAGAATAAGGTGAGCGTCTTAGAGTCATAACGTCCCTGTGAAAAGTTAGTAATCAGAAAACGACCCTTAAAATTTCTGTAATTAACGGAACACTTGTGAATAATGCTCTTCGGAAAGCATCCTGGATTAGGACCGAGGGGGGCTGGATTATAAAGACCCTTATTAATGACTTGGTCTGTAAATTTTACAAACCACTTAACTCCTAAGCCTCAGTTCCCTCATGGATCAAGTAAGGACAAGGTATAAATCATGCCACTGTCATGAAGAAAGGATTCTGTGAACTGGAAAAATGCTATGCCAATGAAAAGTCTTAAAAAGAATTCAAATTATGAAACTTTGTTTTCCTCCTCTCTTCTGGTTATGTGGTTTCAAACAAGGAATAATCTCAGGCTTAAGTTGCTACAAAAGATAGGTTTTCATGAAAATTTTCTTTCATCTAAATGATTTTTAATGATATGCCACTGAATGTAGTACAATCTATGGTTTTGCTAAGTATACAAAAATGTATGAAATTAAAACACCCAAGAGGAGAGTAATTGGATGTATCCATTTGGGGAAAAAAGGAAAGCATGTGGAAAAGAAAATGAGCTTAAAAGCATAAGAGGGAATGTGTCTTTTAGACTGTGTAGGAATAATGAGGTGAGCTTCCTCTGTGTGGACAGTTTTAAGAGAAAATTATTTGAAATGATAGAGTGTGTTCCAAACTGTGAGAGTTGAACAGACTTTGAAGAAGTGAAGGAAAAAAACTTCTCTAAAATGCATCTACTGATTTCATTAGGGAATGGGTCGTGACGAATATTAAAAACACCAGATTTTAGTGTTCCCAGAGATAAAGGTGGTACCGGCAACATGAGGGAAGACTTAGGAGAGCCTTGTGTGGTTGTTTCAGCAAAGAAATGAGATGTGACTATATTCTCCAGAATTTCAGAACCTCAATTGTTCCCTTGTAGCAGATGTTTGTGATGTATTGCACCACATCCCTCAGCCCACCTGATTCCAGCACATTCCCATCCCTCTTGCAAGTGTCTTACAGCAAACCATCCTGGGTATGCTCTAGTGCAGAGGTTGGTGAATTTTGACCTGTGGGCCATCTGCAGCCCATCTGTTGTTTTTTTTTTTAAAGATTTATTTTTATTTATTTAATTCCCCTCCCCTCCCCCGGTTGTCTGTTCTCTGTGTCTTTTTGCTGCGTCTTGTTTCTTTGTCCGCTTCTGTTGTCGTCAGTGGCATGGGAAGTGTGGGCGGCGCCATTCCTGGGCAGGCTGCTCCCTCCTTCGCGCTGGGCGGCTCTCCTTATGGGTGCACTCCTTGCGCGTGGGGCTCCCCTACGCGGGGGACACCCCTGCGTGGCAGGGCACTCCCTGCGCGCATCAGCACTGCGCATGGCCAGCTCCACACGGGTCAAGGAGGCCCGGGGCTTGAACCACGGACCTCCCATGTGGTAGACGGACGCTGTAACCACTGGGCCAAAGTCCGTTTTCCTGTTTTTTTTTTTTTTTTTAAATAAAGTTGTATTGGAACACAGTCATATCCATTTGTTTACATACTGTCTATGGCTGCTTTCCGGTTTCAGCTGCAGAGTTATAGCAGAGACTGCACGGCCTGCAGAGTTTAAAGTATTTGCTCTCTGGCCCTATAGAGAAAATGTTTGCCAACCTTTGCCTTAGGAGAACAATTCCTCAGTGTCCCCAGCAAGACTGAGAACCAGTTACCCACGTGGTGACCAGCTTATCAACATATAGTCTATTGACTTTTTGCCCTTCCCTACCTCACTTTCCCTACTCCCTCACTTCCGATTCCTGGGATGATGGTCCAGATAAATGACTTGACCTGAGACCTTGTCTACAAAGTGCCACAGAAGATCCTTTCATCTCAACATTGCACATTGCACAAGATTGGCCACCCATGTATAAAAATAACAATAACATTTGAATGATCATAACTAGTCATTTGGAGTCTATTCATTTTTATTTATTTTTTAAAAAGATTTATTTGTTTATCTATTTATTTCTCTCCCGTCCCCCCACTCCAGTTGTCTGTTCTCTGTGTCTGTTCACTGCTGTTGTCAGTAGCTTGGGAATCTGTGTTTCTTTTTGTTGCATCACTTTGTTGTGTCAGCTCTCCGTGTGTGTGGCACCATTCCTGGGCAGGCTGCACTTTCTTTCACATTGGGCGATTCTCCTTACAGGGTGCACTCCTTGTGCGTGGGGCTCCCCTATGCGGGGATACCCCTGTGTGGCACAGCACTCCTTGCGCACATCAGCACTGTGCTTGGGCCAGCTCCACACGGGTCAAGGAGGCCCGGGGTCTGAACTGTAGACCTCCCATGTGGTAGACGGATGCCCTAACCACTGGGCCAAGTCCGCTTCCCTCTATTCATTTTTAAATTGGTACCCTGGATCAGTTTCAATTTATATAGAGATCATGTCCTCCCTGATTTCAGATGATCTCTTCCTGCTCAATATCTTACTGTCTTGATTCTTCTTTCACTCTCATTACTCCTTCTCAGTCTCTTTTGTTGAATGCTTTTCCGGTATTTGCCCTTAACTGCTGATGTTTTCCTGGGTGCATCTCTTAACTTCCTTTTCCTTTCATGCTACTCACTTCTTTGATTAATCTCACCCACTTTTATGGTTTTAATTACCATTTCTCTTTCTTTTTTTTATTTTTGAATTACTGGTCCAAGCCCTAGACATTTGTATGTGGGAAGCTGGCACTCAACCACTGAGCCACATCAGCTGCCCTGAGTTGGTTTTTTCATTTGTTTGCTCATTTGTTTTTTAGAAGGCATCAGGTACCAATACTGGGCCCTCCCATGCATGAAGCAGGCACTCAACCGCTTGAGTCACATCTGCTCCCCAATTACCATTTCTTTCTTAATTTCTCCAAGTCTACAAAATAATATTTATCTAACTGATTAGCATCTAGACCACAAATTTAACTCATCCTAAATTTGACTCATCATCTGTACCTGCCTGCCAGGTCTCCTTCTCCCCTGTCCCCTGACCTATATTCTGTCAGGGCAATCACCTTGGCTGGAAACCTGGGCGCCTTCCTATGCTCCTTTCATTTTACCCCTCCACCCAGATAACCATATGTCCTAAATACTTTTTGAATTATTGTATTCTTCTTTCTATTGCTTTTGTTCTCATTTTGACCTTTGCCATTTCTCCTTTGTGTTATTAAAATAATCCATCAATTGATCTCCTTGCCTCTAATCTCTCTCCCCTCAATTCTTTCTTCACACAGCTACCAGGTCATCTTCTAAAACGTCCCAGTTAGCGCTTGAATTAGGGAAACAGAAACCACCAGAAGTATTTTAAACAGGGATGGATTTAACACTGGTAACTGTTGCTTAAAGCACATTGGAAAGGCTGGAGGGCTGCAGGTCAAAAAATGCTGCCAGTGACTCTGAAGTTTACCAATAGCCATAAGATTTGCTAGGAGCTTTCTGAGGATAAGGAAGGAGACACCTGGTTAGGGACTTCAGGGAGTGTCTGCTGATGTTCACAGCTGCCTGTGGCAACAAGGTGGGTGGTTCACAGCAGAGAACTGAGAAAAATGAATGTCTGCTGAAACTCACATATCTGCCTGTCACTATCAGAGGAGTAATGGGGGACTTTGATTTCTTTCTACCTTCTGAATCTGGCAGGATTCTAAATTGGTGGACTTTAAGCTGATGGCAAGGGATCTGGAAAATGTATTCCCAAATTTCTAACTCCTGTAACAAAGGAGAGATCATAGAAAGGGTGGGAATGGCTCTGTGGACCACAGATAATCTGGTGCATTCTTCCTCCACCACATGTAGTATAAACTCCAAACTGCTCAACCATGACAAACCACATATTTCATGAACTGGTGCCTTCCTATTTCATTAAGCACCTCTCTCTGCTTTCCTTTCTTTCTTGGAGCCAACCATATTGAATTACTTACTTGTGGTTTCATGCCTACACTTTACAGTTTTGTGCCTCCCAAATTTTGCACATGTTGTTTCCCAGGATTGGAAGTTTCCTTCACCCCAAATCTTCCACCGTGTGCTTCTTGGCCAACTTCCATTTATCTTCAAACACCCAGGGCAAAGATATCCTCTTCCATGAAATTTCCTTGATTATCCCTGGTAGGGTTAACCCTCCTTTGTGCCATCACTGTACTTTGCACAAACCTCCTAATTCAATGTTATATTTATTTATGTTCCTGCTTCCCCTGTTACATGCACGCTCCTTAAATGTTTCTTATTTACCTCTCCCCCCACCACCTTAGTACCCTTCCCAGTGTTTGGTTTATAATAGATGGTTAATTCACAGTGAATAAATGAGTAGATGAAAACTCGACATGGGACTATGCCTTGAGGTCACAGCATCAGTGGAACCATTTACAAGAGATGTCAGGAAGCATAGCCCATGTCATAGAGATTCCATTTGCTAAATTTTACCCTATGGAAAACAGGGTTAGATAGGTGGTTTCCATCTGTGTTCCTATTCACAGCATGTGTTCATTGTCATACCTAAGCAATTATTCAGCAGCTGCCTAGATTTCTACTTCCCAAATACCCTTCCAGATGGATTCTGAATTTTGAAATGCTGTTGGAACCTGACTGGATACTGTTTGGCTTAAAAAAATCCACTCCTCTAGAAATGCCTGCTTTTTTTTGTTAGACTGTGAGCTTCTTGAAGAAGGAAATGGTGATGGGATTGGGGGTGGGAAAAGGGAAAGCTGGCTATCTTTCTGAGCAGAGAATGAGGAGGAGTGAATTTGCTTCCTAGGAGATAAGGCTCTTCTTTATTTAACGTTTTCCCACGGAAAGTTTTCTGTACTGGCGTCTACTTAGTCATAAGGAGTATACCATCAAATGCAGCCCTGAATTGCTTTCAGTCATGTTCTTTGCAGCAGTTACCAAAGGTGAGCTTAATCTCCTGCTCATTGGTCCTTACTTTCTCTACTAGAATCTAATAAAGGTAACCAATAATACTAATTTTAATAGATGTTTTAGTTATTTAATCACCTAATCATTAGGACATTAGCTTTTAACAGTAGATTCTTTGGTAGACTATAAATGCATCCCAACCATGTAATCTCTAAAACAAGTTGCCCCCTACACTGCCTTCTGAGTCAAATCCTCCCACAAGGTGTTCTGAGTCCCTGAAAGGAAGGGAGTGCAATAACTGCTCATCTCAAGGACTTGAATAATGGTAGCATCTCTCTTCTTGAGGGATCTATTGGCTTCAGAGGAATTAAAAGTAGCACCTTATCAAAATGAGATTGTGACTCTACCTCCCTCTGTACATGGGATCAGGCAGAGCCAAATTCCTTGCACACAGCTTTTATTTATCTTCATCAGTTGAAGGTAATGAAGACAATCTTAGGCAAAACCATGCAGAAGCTAGAGGTTACCCCACCCCCATGTCTGCATTTTCCCCACCTCCTGTGAAGACGACTCTTCTCCAAGGTCAAGGGCAGTCTATATGACAGCATTGAAGTATTGACCAACAATAAACACATTGCTGATTGTCTAGTTCATACTTCCTTTCTCTGGGGACTGTCATACCCCTTTTTCCACCAGGCAGGCCTCCACTATTCACATTTATTCTACGAGTACCTGAGCTCTGGTCACCATTGATTTAACTGAAGTACATTTCTAACTAAAGATGAATCAGGTAACTCTCCCTCTCAGGAACTTTTAAGTTGAGGTCAAGGAAAGCTAGTCTGGGTTTGAGCTGGCTGGGTGAATGGAGAAGACATCAAGTCAAGAGCTATTCTGGGAGCTGAGGAAGGGAGAACAAGCAGAAGTGCAGAGAGATTCAGGGCTGAGAAACAAGGGAGCATTCTGCTGGGGTCCTGACAGCTCCTGGGTCTAGCTCTTTCCTCATAAGGGCCATCTCACCTGTCTGTTTTATCTTAAGCCAGGCTAAAGTTGGCTTGTATTATTTATAACTAAAAGCACCCTGAAAAAGTATGGACAAAGGTAAGGAGATGAGCGAGTGTTTAGTAACTTGTCTTCTATCTCAAGGCACTGAGGTAAGGAAGACAATTGAGGAGAGTTCCAGAGAGGGTTGGTGTGACTGCCAAGGCTGGGATCCAGAGAAGAAACAGCTATCACTCTTGATAACACAGCTGTAGGGTGTGTGTGTGTGTATAGAGAGAGAGCATTAGGAAGTGAGAGATGTTGGGCGGTGTGACATTTAGTGCAACTTATATAAAAATTGATGACGTTGTTTATTGTTGTTACTGGTATTTCATCCCAGAATCACACTGAAAACTGAAGATAGAGAGGGTCCTTGCAGTACGCAGGGTTCTGGTTAGTGCAAACCCTGCCAGAGTCGCCTCTTCCCCTTGGATCTCTGGACTTTGGAATAATAAAGCAGACCTTGACAGCTTTCACCTTAGAAAAAACATAGCTTTGGGAAGCAGATGTGGCTCAACTGATAGAGCATCTGCCTACCATATGGAGGGTCCAGGGTTCGATCCCCATGGCCTCCTGACCCATGTGGTAAGCTGGCCCACATGCAATGCTGCAGCCCATGAGGAGTGCTGTGCCACGCAGGGATGCCCCTGTGCAAGGGGCATGTGCAAGGAGTGTGCCCTGCAAGGAGAGCTACCCTGCATGAAAAAAGTTCAATCCGCCCAGGAGTGGCACCACACGCATGGAGAACTGATGCAGCAAGATGCTGCAACAACAACAAAAACAACAAAAAAGACATGCAGTTTCCCGGTGCCACCTGACAATGCAAGTGGACGCAGAAGAACACAAATCAAATGTTCACAGAGAGCAGACAACGGAGTGGGGTGGGGGGAAAGGGAGAGAAATAAATAAAATAAATCTTTAAAAAAAGAAAAAGAAAAATATACCTTTGATTAGGATAATGTCTAGCTATGTAGACTCTGCAATGTAGAAAATTTGGTGAGGAAGCAGCATCATTTAATTACCCTCTCTGGCAGTTCGAGATTATTTTATGAATCTCAAAAAGGGAAAGATTACGTTTGTAAATTAATCTATTCCTCTGAGTGTGGCACCCTTTGCTGCATTAAACTCAGCTGAGGGGTCTTTGAATAGATTACTTGATAAGATTGCTTTAGCGTTTTCTGATTGGCTCAGGTTGAGTCTCCACCGCCTTGCTGGGTCTGACAGGAATAGACTCACAGAGACAGACACAGGGGAGAAAAGGGAGCGGCCATGTTGGATTCTGCCATGTGAGAGAAAAGACTCCAGTTTTACCCACAGCTAAGAAAAGAAGCCCTAAGAGACAAACCCTATACGGCTGTAATTGGGCAGAAAGCCGAGCAGCTGAGCCTGAGAGAGAAAGTCTGGAGGGGAAGGCAGAGAGCAGGCAGAGACTGCCTACCCTCTTGCTTTAACACGTGGCAGCTTTGATGAGAAAGCATCTCGGATGGTGCCTTAAGTTGGACTTTCCATGGCCTTAGAACTGTAAGCTTTTACACCAAATAAAGGTGTAAAAGTCAAACCATTTCTGGTACTTGGCATTGGCAGTTCTTTGGCAAACTAAAACACCCTCCAGTCCCCAACCCCCTTACCTGGGAAGACATAATGTGGCTGCCCAGCTTAGACTTATAAATTCAGCATGACACTTGCCACAGAAATTAATATTTCCTGTGAATGTGGAAGGATTTATGCCATTTCTCCAGCCAAAGGAAATCATGAAATTTCTTTTTCTTAGGCCTCTCTCACCTTTTCCTTCATCCTATCTTCTCTGTCTACTTTCAGGCATCTATTGCCCCTGTGTTCTTCCTCTAGTCCTCCAATAGATCAAAGACTGCTGTGTGATGTTAGTTATTTTTGTTCTTCTACATGAAAGCTGTTCCAGATGTAGAGACACTAGAAGCATATGATCAAGGACAGTTAGGCACAGAGCATGTGCTCAGAGCCCTGTGCTTCTCTTAGGCTTGCCCCAGGACCAGGACCCTGTCTAAATGCTGCACTGCTTTATTTTACTTCATTCTATGTCCCTGAACTCTCATCTGCCCATCACCCACAGTCCATCTTCAGCACATCCTTTGCCTACTCCAAGTCGCTGCTTTTGCCCAGCATCTCACTTCCTTCCTGACCTCCTCGCTTCTTCTCCATCCCTCCTTTCACTTTGATGCTTGGTGATCAGGTAGAGCTGGTCATCCATAATCCTTTGCCTCAGAGCTTCTGTCACTGGTTCCTCCCAGGCAGGAACTTCAAAATAATTGAACTTATAATTGCCCTGTTTAGTGACATCTCAAGGGTGGGATATAGAGAGTGGCAGAACTTGGTGGTGTGGCCAGGGGCACCAAGCACCCCAACCCTGATTTGTATTGTGTAAGAAGAACATTGAGATAAAATGACCTTTAGCAATAGCTTTGAAGCTAGGACCCTGGTCTTTTAATGATGCTGGGGATGGGCAGTATATGAACATTAACAAAGAGTTCAGGAAATCTGGGAATATTGGTGTAATTTGTTAATATCAGAGAACAAACAGTGCAAAACTTATGCTAATTTTAGTAATTTATGAGAAATGACCCATGTGTTATAACTAATTACTGCATGCACCATAGTTATTATGCACATCATTAACAGGTGTCAGATTACTTTTATTGTATGTTTTATTTGATAACAATGTTAAATACCACAGATACATGCTCAGTCTTCTTGTTTGGCATGGACTTCTGCTCACAACTTTAAATAATTAGGAGAAGCATTAGTGGAGACTGAACTAGGACAGGGAACCAAATCTGTTCTTAGCAAGATCATGTAAATATGGCAATGCCATTATTTATTTACTTAGCACTGGTTTTATATTGGAACATGACATAACTTCTGGCACCTTCTACATGTTTGCTGGATTCAAGAGAAAAGATCAAACTTGTCCCTCCTTCTTTTCTTCTAGAGCTGTGTTGTCTATTAGTCACATGTAATTATTTAGTTTTAATTAACCTAACTGAAATTAAATTTAAAATTCAGTTCCTCAGGTGCATTAGTCACATTTCAAGTACTCAATGGCTACTTGTGGTTATGGCTACTATTGAATATTCAGGTATAGAATATTTCCATCATCACTGTTACAACATTGGACAGTACTGCTAGAGTCTTGCTAGTGATAGAATTAGGTCTATCTATTATGTAATGACTGGGTCATTTGGCTCTGAGTTTTCTGTATAGGAGTTGGGGTCAGAAATCCTCATGGTCCCGGCTGTGGGGGAGATGACAGTGAGTGGAGAACTGACTGAGAGGAGTAAACTTTCCCATGAGAAAGCTGCAATAGCATGTCAGGAAGTGTGGACAGGAACTGGGAAGGAATTATAGGAGATAAGGATCCCACCACGCTCATGGGCACAGTTGCCACCCATTACTGCTGTCTTGTTCTGTGGGAAATGGAAGAGTCATAAAAAAGTCAACTCAATTTATCAGCCTTATAGTATCCAGCTGAGTGTTGTTCAGTCAAAAATTTGTAGAGTGAATGAATGAGATGGCCAACTACACAGCAGATTAAAAAAAAATAATGCCAGCAATTTTCATGCATTCTGAAGCTTTACGGTTTATATACCATATTAATACATTCTTTTGTTTGATCCTTATAACCATGTAATGTAAGTCAGCAACCTATTATCCTTCTCTTGCTGCTGATACAGTTCGGGCTCAGAGAGTTTAAGATGCTAGCCCAGTGACCCTGAGAAAACAAGTAGCAGAGCTGTGACTGAAATTCAGAGCTTAGGATTCCAAAAGACATGTTCCATGGCATTGCATGGCCTCTTAGGCTTTTCAATAAGAGTATTTCCACAAGCTGACTGCTGATGTGGTAGGATTCAAGGGCGCCTTTGACATTTAGGGTTCCCCAGGGACCAGATGATTCAGCTTGGAAAGGATTTTTAGGTTGTTGGTGTGAGGCTTGGTTTTATTTTCCCTGTTTGTCTAAATTTATGCTTTCGGGCTTTCGGAGTCTGGGTATGTAGACTGAAGCAGTGGCTTTCACAGCTGTTCCACCAATCCCAATTGTCCAAGGAGGGGCTGCAGAGGCTTCCATGGGTGTGGGGCACAGCAGGGAGGCTGAGTGTTTGGGCTCTGGGTGGTTCAGAGCTGATATGCTTTCAACTATTTTTACGTATTGATGTTCCACAAAAAATTTCACTTGAAAAAATGTTCTTTTCCTACCCATTTAAAAAAATTCACTGTTCTAAAGGATTTTTTTTTTTTTCAGCAGCAGCAGCTTACTTCCTGTGACAAGAAAGTGGGACAAGCTGATCCCTACCCAAGCACTACCCAGGAACACAATTCATCTGAAGCCCAAGGCCTTCTTTCTAGTTGCAGTTAATCCCTTGAAGTTCAGAGTCTCCTATACTCTATGGAAACACCTCTAAACCAGCACAGGGGCAGAGTGTCCCTGTGCTGGGATCAGATCATGCTACCTTATTGTCTTATTCTGCCACTTGGCTCTTATTCTCCTCTCAAACAAAATTCTTCTTTGCCCAAACCTGTAGCCTCTTCCAGGTCCTCTATGAATTGACACTTGGTCCTAAAGGCTTGATGTCTTCAGTTAGAAGTAGCTACCAGATTGCTGCAACAAGACAGTTCTGCCCTCAACCGCCTTCCAGATTCTGCTGTTCTCACCTACTCTCTTGCACCACCTCAGTTCCCTGGCTCACCTACTCTCAAGACAAGGAATTTTTTTAAGAAGGTCAGAGAATCCCCCAACATCAGCTTTTGGATTCCTTGTTCCTCTCTTGTATGTGAATGCACCAAAATGATTTAATAAGCCTGGATTTTTATAGTATAATTCTGTTTCTGTCTAAAGTTTACTGCATAATTAATCTTAAAGCTCTTAATTTTTCATTGGTAAATTTGAATAAGCATGGCACGATTGTCAGCACAAAAAGAGGAAATGAAGTGTCATGTAGGAACTGGAAAATAAGGGTAACTTGTGACAGTAAAACTCAAAATATCCACACATAATGGATAAAATTGGCCATCTTTAAAAATTGTACACCTTGAGGAACAATCAAGAAATTGGTGCCCAGAGGACAACACTAGCATGGCAGTACTGCAGTCCAAGATGACTGGGGTATAGACTCAAGAAGACAAAATGTCATGATGGTTTTTGAAGGTATAACCCAAACCATTTCAGGAAACATATGAACAAGCTGACTTATATTCTGTAGTAGCATTAACCAGTTGTCTGCTGCACTGTTAGGGTATACACATCTTGTTGCAAAACTACAGATGGTCTTTATGTTTCCAGCACTGTCCGAAGACTCTAGGATTTAGACCCTGGATCTAGGGAATGGGAACATTTCAATAGCTGGAGATGCGTACTGCATTGTGGGGGTGTAAAATTTTACCTGGCTTTCCTAGAGTCTAGGTTTGTACTTTTTGGTTACAAGGAATGGAGGAGACATTACAGTTTACCTCAATGGATGGAATTTAAAGAAGGGGAAATAGGAAAGGCAGGAAAACCATGTCTTCAGCAGTTCGTAGGCAGGCCCCATGGAGAACAGTAGGTCGTGTATAGGCAGGACACCAGCATGGCTCTCGTGGGCTGGAGGAAGCTCAGTCCACTAGTGTGCCAGGGCAGGCTTCAGCACTTCCGCCTTTGCTTCTTTCTCTGCTTCCTCCTGTTTGGCTTTGCCGAACTAATCTCCATTTTGTTCTCTAACATTACTTCTGCTAAAACATTGCATCTAATGTCTTAGGGCTTTCTCTTTCTCTCTATATGTGTCATATTCAAACTTTCAAATGATCTTACTGAATTGCCATTTGCCAACCAATACAAGGTCACCTTCTGGACCTACAGAGATGATGGCCCATCTGTGTACAATCAAGTGGAACAAAGGATGGAAATCTACTGGTAGGGAAAATTTCAAAAGGCAAGAACTTGGAGGCTTCTCCAAAGGCAAGCATTATTGGCAGGCACCTGGTAGGATCTGACTGGTTCAGGGGATGATTTCCCACAAGTGTCTTACTATCTTGGTTCTGATTCCACACCGATGAAGTAGTTTTATGCTTATTAATTAAACCTACCAGATGCTGTGCTACTAAGAAAGTTTCCTGGCTAGTGGAAATGGATAATTTAATCATTGGAAAGATAGATCCCAAATGTAAATTAATAATTGACATTTTCATTTGTATCAGGTCTACTGTGAATTTGTTTAGCATGACTCAGTTCTCCTGAGTTCAGTCTGTTCCAGAGGCTCCAATAAACTTACATTCCCCAACTAGCAGTCATCTCCTGTTAATATCCTTCATAGTTTTGCTTTCTAGATACATTGATCACTATCTGAGATATTTAATAATTTATCACTTACTGAAGCTTCTTGAGGTTCTTAGATTAAAGCTCTCATAGCACTCCAAAGTGAGAGTCACATGAATCCAAACAGATTTAAAGGATAGATAGGCACTGTGGCATGGGATATTAATCACAATTGAACTGAGAGGCCACATGTTGGATATGGGTAACCAAGTACACTTGGTGAAGAGGAGACATATGTCTCCAAAATACTTAGTCATTGTCTTTGTTTCCTATTGTTGCTATAGCAAAGTATCACAAACTTCATGGTTTAAAATAACACACATTGATCCTTTTACAGTGCTGGGGGCTAGAAGTCTAAAGTAGGTCTCACAAGTCTCAGTCAAGGTGGGGCACGGGCTGCATTCTTTCTGGAGGCTCTAGGGGAAAATCTGTTTCAAGGCCTTTTCCCAGCTTTTAGGGACTGCCCACAGTCCTTAGCTCATGGGCCTCTTCCAGCCAGCAGTTGTGTCACTCTGACCTCTGCTTCCATTGTCACATCTTCTCCTCTGACTCTGACTCTCCTGCCTTCCTATTTCACTTATAAGGACCCTGGGCCC
Organism: Dasypus novemcinctus; assembly: GCF_030445035.2. Taxonomy (NCBI): domain Eukaryota; kingdom Metazoa; phylum Chordata; class Mammalia; order Cingulata; family Dasypodidae; genus Dasypus; species Dasypus novemcinctus. The sequence goes on along the minus strand of NC_080692.1, from coordinate 35,906,443 downwards.
TCCTGGATAATCCAAAATAATCTTTCCATCTCAGGATCTGAACATAATCATATTTGCAAGATCCCTTTTTAAGGTGACGTAGTCACAGGTTCTTAGGATTAGCATCTTTGAGGGGGGGCATTTTTCTGCCTACCACAGTTACATTTTTTTTCTGGTTACATATTTTTAATAAGCATTTAGAGACTATAGTGTGGCAAGACTCTAAAAATTTGAAATAAAGAAAATATAGTCACTTAGAGTCAGATTTTAAAATCAGCCCATGACTTACAATAGGGTATGCAAAATCATCTGAAGACGGGGTTGCTTGTAGGCAAGCAAGCCTTCACTGTAATCTCTTAACCTTGTAATCTCTTAACCTTTATTGTTAGAATTGATCTAATTAAATAAAAAGGAGAATCACAATATTGGCAAAGCTCACTCAAGCACTGTAAGGGGATAGAGAGCTTCGGATACTGGATTTTGCTGTTTTCAGTTCTCAGGGAAGTATATCCCTAAAGAGTAACTGATAAAGGGCTTTCAACCTTGCATTGCAAGTGTGCTAGGTCCACTGGCAAGTCTATACCTATGGTGAAATGGTGTATCAGAATAAGGAATTTGGTCTGTGAGTATTTGTAGAATATTTCATGAAATATTGATAAGAATTCTATAAAATGCAGGGGTTAAATTTTGGAAAAGTTGCTTATTTATACTTCTTGGAGATTCACAGTGTATATTGATAGGCAGAGTTTCTAAGAAATATGTAGTTATGAAAGCTATTTAATTTAGTTCAATACAGTGTTTCTTAACTTTGTTTGATTATTTAAACCATTTGTTGTTGCTGTTGAAAGATCTATTAAGTCATCTCACAGAACACAAAAAATTGGGGGAAATAACATGTTAAAGCAATCGATTTATTTATCTCCTTGTGTTTTGAGTCCAGACTTAACAAAACCACCTTTTGATTTCTATGTGGTTGGATCACATGGAATTTTTTTTGATCAGGCCATTGTAAATATTGTTATACATGTGATGTTATATCACTGTAAATTGATACCAGCCTTCTGATGTTTACTTTCATCTCTAGTACCTTTTAGTTAGTGTGAGTTGATCTCTTTGTTGCCCGACTTACTTTTACTTTGAAATATTTGTGTATTCACCAATTTCTACAATAGGAATAGTAGCCAGAACTTTATCTACTACCACATAAAAGATAGTAGCAGTTTTTGTTCCCCAGGGGTGGAAAATAATAATGACTTCTGGGCACTGAAAACTGGGCTTAATAGCCCAACATCATGGGAATTGCTCAGACTACTTTGGGAGATGGCTGGATCTTGAATCTAAACATCAAAATGAAGGCTTAAGATTACCACATATTTCTGGGTCTTCAATTTTTTTTCCTATCAGCAAACTGAGGGATGATAGCATCAATCTATTACACATCGTTATTATGAAGTGTATTCATATCATTGATCAGGAGAGGGTCATCCAAAAGTTAAAGAGAATATGGGGAAAAGGCAGGCCCAAAACAGTTCAGGAGCAGCAATGTAGTTTTGCTTTAAAAACTGATCTGTAACACAAAGAGACCTAGAACATATAAGAGCAAGTTAATGTTAGAACCTTCTGGTGTTCTTCTTATTCCACTCAGCTGTAGTCAATTCTAATGTGTATTATGATTTGCTCTAAAATCTACGTTAACTCAGGAGAGAAAGAGAACTCAGAGAAGTTCACATGGGAGTAATCAAGTATTGGGCTATGAAAATTATGGAGAAAGATATAAAGATCATTTAGCATTTAGAAAACAATAAAATAAAATTATTGTCATAGAAATATATAACAAACTGCCATAATTCTTTGAAAATTTAAGTTTAAACAAACTAAATCCAGGGTAAGTAAAAACTTGGAGTAGCCTTATAAATTTCATTTTTTCCATTCTTCATCCTTCAAGTTCTTTCTGTACTTAAGAAAACTGTAGCCACCAGATTTTTCCTCCCAATGGTTTATACCTTCCAATGGTTTTTAAAAAAAATTTTATTGAAGCAGATCATGAACATACATAAACAATAAGTGCATAGTAAAAGTTGTAAGCTGACAAAACAAACTTGCATATCATTGTACGGGGCTTCCATATATCACCCCACCACCAATACTTGTGTTGTAAAACATTTGTTACAACTATGAAAGAGCATTGTCAAAATATTATTACTAACTATAGCCCATATCTTACATTTGGTGTGTTTTCCTCCAACTCACCTGATGATTAACATCCCGTATTAGTATTATATATTTGCTATATGGGGAAACGGACTTTGGCCCAGGGGTTAGGGCGTCCGTCTACCACATGGGAGGTCCAGGGTTCAAGCCCCGGGCCTCCTTGACCCGTGTGGAGCTGGCCCATGCGCGGTGCTGATGCGCGCAAGGAGTGCCGTGCCACTCAGGGGTGTCCCCCGCGTAGGGGAGCCCCACGCGCAAGGAGTGCGCCCCGTAAGGAGAGCCGCCCAGCGCGAAGGAGGGAGCAGCCTGCCCAGGAATGGCTCTGCCCACACTTCCCGGGCCGCTGACGACAACAGAAGCGGACAAAGAAACAAGACGCAGCAAAAAGACACAGAAAACAGACAACCGGGGGAGGGGAGGGGAATTAAATAAATAAAAATAAATCTTTAAAAAAAAATATATATATATATATATATTTGCTATAGTTCGTGAAAGAATGTTCTCATATTCATTCTGTTAACCACAGTCCATCTTCAACCATGGGACTCACTGTATTATACAGTTCCGTGCTTTGTAAATCCATTCAAAATTTACACCGAGTGGCTCTCATTTTCATTACAGAGTTGTGCTGTCATCAACTCAATTAATTTTAGATGTTTCCATTACTCCAAAAGGAGTAATACCCCTTTATACTCCCCTACTGTTGTCCTTTAGAATTGATATAATATCTACTTTGCCATTGCTGTGAAAATGTTACAATATTTCCATTAATTATCATCCAGAAGTACATTCATTGTAATTTTCCTGCATAGCATCATATTCTTAACACTTTGTAAAAGAAAATTCTTGTATTTATATATACTATTAACAAGTCTTTATCTACCACTGAAATCACTGTTATACAGTCCCTAGATTATTCTCTAGCTTCCTTTCAATTGACATTTACTTCCATAGCCTATCCCTTACAGCCAGATCACATTCATAGAGCAGCAGTGTTAGTTATACTCACTATAATGTATTACTATCCACTCTATTCATTTCCAAACTTTTGTGATAGACCTTATTAAAAATTGTACATACATTAAGCATCAACACCCCATTCTCAACCCACATTCTATCTCCTAGTAACCTATGTTCTAGAGTTTACCTCTTTGAGTTTACTCACCATACTTAGGTAGTGTTAGTGAGATCGTGCAATATTTGTCCTTTGGTGTCTGTCTTATTTTACTCAACATAGTGTCGTCGAGGTTCATTCATGTTGTCAAATGCATCCCGATTTCATTTCTTTTTTACAGCTAAATAATATTCCATTGTATGTCTATACCACATTTTGTTTATCCCATTCATCAGTGGATGGACACTTGGCTGGATCCATATTTTAGCAATTGGGAATAATGTTGCTATGAACATTGGTATGCAAATGTGAGTATGTGTCCTTGCTTTTAGTTTTTCTGAACATATTCCTATAAAAGGATTGCTGGATCATATGGCAGTTCTATATTTAGCTTCTTGAGGAGCTGCCAAACTGTCTTCCACAGAGGCTGCACCATTTTACATTCCCTCCAACAGTGAAGGAATGTTCCTATTTCTCCACATTCTTTTCAGCACTTTTAGTATTTTTTTTTTAATAACGACCATTTCTATGAAGTGTGAAATGGTATTTTGTAGTTTTAACAACTAGTGATGTTGAACATTTTTTCATGTGCTTTTTGGTTATTTGTATTTCCTATTTGGAAAAAAGTCTATTCAAGTCTTTTGCCCATTTTTATATTGGGTTTCTTGTCTCTTTATCATGGTGTTATATGATCTCCTTATGTAACATGACTATCAAGCCCTCATTAGATATGTGGTATCCAAATATTTTCTTCCATTAAATAGGCTGCCTTTTTACTTTCTTGACAAAGTCTTTTGAAAAACAAACATGTTTAATTTTGAAGAAGTCCCATTTATCCATTTCTTCATTGCTTGTGCTTTGGGTATAAAGTTTAAGAAACTACTGCCTACAAAATCTTGAAGATGTTTTCCTATCTTTTCTTCTAGGAGTTTTATGGTTATAGTTTCTTATATTTAGGTCCTTGATCCATTTTGAGCAAATTTTTGTATAAGGTATGAGATAGGGCTCCCCTTTCTTTCCTTTGGATATGGATATTCAGTTTCCCCATCACCATTTGTTGAAGAGACTGTTCTGGCCCAGCTGGGTGGGCTTGACCACCTTGTCAAAAATCACTTGACCATGGATGGGACAGTCTATTTCTGAGTTCTTGATTCAGTTCCATTGGTCAATATGTCTATTCTTATGCCAGTACCATGCTGTTTTTACCACTGTAGCTAAGTAATATTCTTTAAAGCCAGTAAGTGAGAGTCCTCCAACTTTATTGTTCTTTTCTAAGATGTTTTTGGCTATCTGTGGCCCCTTACTCTTCCAAATAAATTTGATTATTGGCTTTTTTATTTTTGGGGAAAAAAAAGGCTGTTGTGATTTTTATTGGGATTGTGTTGAGTCTGTAAATCAGGTTGGATAAAACTGATATCTTAACAATATATAGTCTTCTAATACATGAAAATGAAATGCCCTTCCATTTATTTAGGTCCTCTTTGTTTGTTTTAGCAATGTTTGTTGTTTTCTGAATATGCATTCTTTATGTCCTAGGTTAAGTTTATTCCTATATATTTGATTATTTTAGTCGCTAGTATAAATGGATATTTTTCTGAATGACTCTTCAGATTGCACTATAGTAGTGCATTGAAATTGTATTGACTTTTGCACATCTTGCACATCTTGTATTCTCCACTTTGCTGAACTCATCTATTAGTTCTAGTAGCATTGTTGTGGATTTTTCAGGATTTTCTAAATATAGGATCATATCATCAGTGAATAGTAAAAGTTTTATTTCTTCCTTTCCTATTTGGGTGCTTTTTGTTTCTTTTTCTTGACCAATTTCTCTAGCAAGAACTTCTAGCCTAATGCTGAATAACAGTGGTGACAGTGGGCATACTTGTCTTGTTCCTGATTCCATGGGAAAGCTTTCAGTCTTTCACTGATGAGTAAAATATTAGCTGTGGGATTTTTTTTTAAAGACTTTAATGTCAATTTATTTCTCAGTATGGTCTCCGTTTCACAGGTTTGCTGTGCGAGGATAGATATTTAAGGGGTATTTGAAATTCTTTTTTTTTCTAAATGATTTTTTAAAAATAAAAAAATACTTTAGATTACATAAATGTTACACAAAAAGTAGGGGATTCCCATATGCCTCACTCCCTCCCCCTCCCACATTTCCCACATTAACAAGCTCCTTCATTAGTGTGGTACATTTGTTACAATTGATAAATACTTATTGGAGCATTGCCACTAAGCATGGATTATAATTTACTTTATAGTTTACACTCTGTCCCACCAATTTTATACATTATAAAAAATATATAATGGTCTGTTTATATATATATGTAAAATATATATATGGGTTTTTTCATATATGTACTCTACCATGTTGCTGGGGGATTTTTGATAACAGATTCAATCTCTTTAAATGTGATTGGTTTATTAAGTTCTCGTATTTCCTGTAGCCTCAGTGTAGGTTGCTTGTGCATTTCTAGGTATTTGTCTAGGTTTTCTAGTTTGTTGGCATACAATTTCTCATAATATCCTCTTATGATCCTTTTATTTCTGTGAGTTCGGTTATAACTTCCCCCTTTCATTTCTGATTGTATTTATTTGCATCTTCTCTTTTTTTCTTTGTTAGTCTAGCTAGGGAATTGTCAATTTTATTGATCTTCTCAAAGAACCAGCTTTTGGTCTTGTTGATTTTCTCTATTGCTTTTTGCTCTTGATTCCATTTATTTCTGCTCTAATCATTATTATTTCTTTCCATCTGCTTGATTTAGGATTGTTTTGCTCTTCTTTTTCTAGTTTCTCTAGTTGTTCATTTAAATCTTTGAGTTTAGCTCTTTCTTCTTTTTTAATACAGGTGTTTAGGGCTCTAAATTTCCTTCTCAAGACTGCCTCACTGTATCCCATAAGTTTTGTTAAGTTGTGTTCTTATTATCATTTTTCTCAAAATATTTACTGATTTCACTTGCAATTTCTTCTTTGACCCACTGATTATTTAGGAGTGTGTTATTCAGCTTTAACCTAATTGTGAATTTACTTTTTTCCTGTCAATTACTGATTTCCAGTTTCATACCATTATGATCTGAGAAGGTGCTTTGTATAATTTCAGAGTTTTTATATTTATTAAGAGCTGCATTTTGCCCTAACATGTGGTCCATCCTAGAGAAAGAAACATGGGCACTTGAGAAGAATGTATAACCCACTGAGTCTGGATGCAGGATTTTGTATATGTCTGTTAGGTCTAACTTGTTTATCATACTCTTTAAGTTCTCTGTTTCCTTGTTGATCTTCTGTCTAGTTCTATCTAATGATGTGAGTTGGGTGTTGAAGTCTCCAATGATTATTGTAAAGATGTCTATTTCTCCCTTCAATTTTGCCAGAGTTTGTCTCATGTATTTTGGGGCATCCTGGTTAGAAGCACAGATATTTATTGCTGTTATATCTTCCTTGTGGATTGTCCCTTTTATTAATATGTAATGGCTTTCTGTATCTCTTAAAACTTTTTTGCATTTAAAGTCTGTTTTGTACAATATTTGCATAGCTGTCCCTGCTCTTTTTTGGCTACTATTTGCTTGGAGTATCTTTTTCCAACCTTCACTTTCACCTGTTTTGTATCCCTGGGTCTAAGATGAGTTTCTTGTAGGCAGTATATGAATGACTCATGTTTTTTTTTTTTAACCAATTCTGTAAGACTGCATCTTTTGATTAGGGAGTTTAATCCAGTCACATTCAATGATATTATTTTTAATGTATTATTTACTTCTACCTTTTTATTCTTTGGTTTTCATATATCATATCATATTTTTGTCTGTCTTACTATCTTTTGGTTATCCTTTCTGCTATTTTTACTTCTATACTCTCCTCCAAGCCTCTCTTTCCTGTCTTTTTCTTTCAGGTTCTAAAGCTTCCTTTAATATTTTCTGCAAAGGTGGATTGTTTTTTGCAAACTCTCTTAGTTTCTGTTGGTTTGTGAACATTTTATACTCACCTTCATATCTGAAGGACAATTTTGCTGGATAAAGAATTCTTGGTTGACAGTTTTTCTCTTTCAGTATCCTAATTGTATCATACCACTATCTTCTTACCTCCATGGTTTCTGAAGAGAAATCTGCACTAAGTCTTACTGAGTGTCCCTCATATTGATGGTTTGCTTCTCCCTTGCTGCTCTCAGTATTTTCTCTCTGTCTTTGACATTTGACATTCTGAGTAGTATGTGTCTTGGAGTATGTTATTCAGATTTATTCTGATTAGGGTACAGTGTACTTCTTGGATATGTAAGTTCATTTCTTTCATGAGAGTTGGGAAATTTTCAACTATTATTTCCTCTTTATGCCCTTTTCTCCTTCTCTTCTCCTTCTGGAACTCCCATGACATGTATGTTGTTGTGTTTCATGTTGTCACTCAACTCTCTGAGCCCCTGCTCAATTTTTTCCACTCTTTTCTCTCTCAGTTCTTTTCTTTCTTCAAATTTCAGCTGTTCTGTCTTCTGTATCACTTATTCTTTCTTCTGTCACTTCAAGTTTGTTGTATTCCTCTAATGTGTTTTTGATCTCACCTATTGTGTCTTTCATTCCCATGAGCTCTGTTACTTTTTTAGTTCTCTCAAGTTCTGTGTCTCTTTTGGGGCTTTGATATATTCCTTTTCTTGGGCCATGTCTTCCATTTTCTTAGTATGGCTTGTAATTTTTTGCTGATGTCTTTGCATCTGATTAGGATGTAATTTACTCAGATGCTCAATTTCTTTCTCTTTTGTAGGGATTTAGTGGCAGGAGGCTCTGTGTTACCACTGCTTTTTGATTCTTGGCTCTACCTGGATTGTTAGGATTGTCCCTGCTACTTGCTCAAAACTGGGCTCTGGACCCAGTAATTGATTGCAGACCCACTTCCTAGGGCCTTGGGAAGGGAAGTTTAAAAAGCCAGAAAAAGCCTCTCTTATTTTAAATATTCTCATATTCTCATATTTAAAATACTTCCTTGTTCTGCCAGTGGGTGGTACTCTTTGGCAGCTTTCAGTTCAGTGCCTGGTCAGAGTGTATTTATTGTGACACAGGCCAGATCTATGTGATAGAGCTTCCTGTCTGGAGGCTTGTAACTCAAACTTTTTCAGTGACAGTTCTCCAGCCTTCTTTGGCAATTCTCTCTCTCTTCCCAGGTAGGAAATATTTCCACTCCCCTCTGAGTCCTCAAACATCAGTCCCAGTTTATAGGGAAGGAAATTGGGAAAGCCGCTTATCTTTAGCCCCTTGCTGCTCCCCAAGGCAAACAATGGGTGGACCCCACCTGGTTAGACACAGCAGACCAAATTTGTGGGTCGGAAGCTGAGTCAGACTTTGACCGTGTCCCTCTCTCTCTCCCCTTTCCTGGGGTGGTGGATTGCTGGAGCCTACTCTGTCTGTAGCAGCAAGCCCAGAGGCCCGAAAATTTTAAAGTGTCTTTAGTGTGTGTGTGGGGTGGTGCTGGCAGCAGCAGGTGGTGTTTTCAACTCATAGTTCTGTCATTACAATTCCCCTCCTTTGTCCTCTCCTCTGGGCAGTGTACAGCCTTCACCTGATGTCCTAAACTCTAGGAGATATATTTACAGGTTCTTTTAGCCTGACCTCTAGCTATTTTTCTGGAGAAGAAGAGAGTCCCATATCTTTTTAGTCTGCCATTATTCTGGAAGTCCCCAGTAACAGTATCATTCTTTTAATTTCTTTTGGATTCAGTTTGCAAGTATTTTATTGAGGATTTTTGCATCTACATTTATTAGAGAAATTGGCCTGTAATTTTCTTTTTTCATAGTATCTTTATCTGGTTGTCATATAGGGGTGATATTGGCTTCTTAAAATTTTGGTAGCATTCTTTTCTGTTCAATTTTTTAGAAAAGATTGAGCAAGGTTGGTATTAGATCATCTTTGAATAATTAGTAGAATTTATCTGTGAAGACATCTGGTCCTGGGCTTTTCATTTTTGGGAGGTCTTTGATAACTGTTTTAATCTCTTTACTTGTGAGCAGTTTATTGAGGTCTTCTATTTCTTCTAGACTCAGTATAGGTTGTTCATGTGTTTCTAGGAATTTGTCCATTTTGACTATGTTTTCTAGTTTGTTGGCAGACAATTGTATTCTCTTATGATCTCTCTTATTTCTGTGGCATCAGTGATAATGTTACCCTCTCATTTCTGAATTTATTTATTTGTGTTTCTCTCTTTTTTTCTGTCAGGGTAACTGACAGTTTGTCTGTTTTGTTGATATCAAATAATTAACTTTTGGTTTTGTTGATCCTATTTTTTTTCTTAATTTCATTTATTTCTGCTTTGATCTTTGTTATTTCTTTTCTTCAACTTGGTTTGGGATGAGTTTGCTGTTCTTTAGTTCCTCCAGGTGTGCATTTAGGTCTTCAATTTTAGTTCTTTCTTTTTTTATGTAAGCATTGAGGGCTATATATTTCCCTATCAGCACTACCTTTGCTGTATCCTATAGGTTTTTGTCTGTTTATTTGTTTTTAGGAGGTACTGGGGATCTAGTCTGGGACCTTATATGTGGGAAACAGATGCTCAATCACTTAAGCTACATCCTCTCCCCCCAAATAGGTTTTGATATGTTGCGTTCTCATTTTCATTCATCTCAAGATATTTTCTAATTTCTCTTGCAATTTATTCTCTGACCCAATGATTACTTAAGTGTATATTGTTTAATCTCCATATATTAGTGAATTTTCTTATGTCCATTATTGATTTCCAGCTTTATTCCTTTATGATCATTCCATTATGAAAATGATTTGTATAGTTTCAATCTTTTTAAAAATTTTGAGGCCTGTCTTGTCACCCACTATATGGTCTATCCTGGGGAAGGACACATGAGCACTTGAAAAGAATGTCTATCCAGCTATTTTTGGAGTATAATGTCTCTATAAATGTCCATTAGGTCTCATTCCTTTGTCATATTATTCAAGGTCTCTGTTTCCTTATTTATCCTCTGTCCAGATGTTCTATCCATGGTGACATTGGTATATTGAAGTCTCCAGCTATTATTGTAAAGACATTTATTTCTCCCTTCAGTTTTGCCAATGTGTGCCTCATGTATATTTCAGCACTCAGTTTAGGTGCATAAATATCCATTATTTCCTTCTTGGTGAATTGCCACTTTTACTAATATTTAATAACCTTCTTCATTTCTTATAACAGTTTTGCCTTTAAAATCTCTTTTGTCCAATATTATTATCACCACCCCAGATCTTTTTTGGTTATACTTTGCATGGGATATCTTTTTCCAAACTTCTACTTTCATCCTCATTGTTTCCTTACATCTTAGTCTCCTTAGTCTCTTCTGACAGCATATAGATGGCTCATATATGTATATAAATATGTATATGTATATAATATGTATATAAATATATATGTATATATATAAATATATATACATATTATATGTATGTATGTATATAAATATAAATATAAATGTAAACATAAATGTAAATGTAAATATAATTATAAATATATTATCCATTCTGTCAGTCTGTCTCTTGATTGGGGAATTCAATCCAATAATGTTCAATGTTATTTTTTAAAGGTATTATTTATATCTTCCACTTTATCCTTTGGCTTTCCATTATCATATCTTACAATTATCTGTCTTTTTACACTTTAAATTACCCTTACTAGTAATATTATTTCTACACTCTTCTCTAAGTCTCTAACCATTGTATTTTCTTTTCAGGCTATAGCATTTCCTTTAGTATCTCTTGTAAATCTGGTCTTTTAGTAACATATCTTCTCAGTGTTTGTTTGTCTGTGAAGACTTTTTAAACTAAGCCCCCTCTTGATATAGATGTGGAGTGGACATAACCAATCCAAGGTCCACAGGATGGAGGAATAGAATATGGATTACAGTGGACTTACTGATATTCTATTCATGAACTATTGTGATTAGTAATTGAAGAAAATGTGGCATTGGTGTGGAGAAAGTGGCCGTGGTGGCTGCTGGGTGTGGGGAATGGGAGGAAGAGGTAAGATGTGGAGGCGTTTTCGGGACTTGGAGCTGTCCTGGGTGCTGCTGCAGGGACAATTACCGGACATTGTATGTCCTCTCATGGCTCGGTGGATGGAACATGGGAGAGTGTGGGCTATGATGTGGACCATTGACCATGAGGTGCAACGATGCTCAGGGATGTATTCACCAAATGCAATGAATGTCTCATGATGATGGAGGAGAATGTTGCTATGGGGGGAGGAGTGGGGTGAGGGGGGTGGGGGGTATATGGGGACCTCATATTTTTTGAATGTAATGTTAAAATGAATAAAGACAAAAAAAGTGAAGTCATAAAAAATAAAAAAAATAAACATACCCTCTTTTTTTAAAGGATAGTTTTTTCTGGATAAAGAATTCTTGGCTGACAGTTTTACTCTTTCAGAACCTTATACCACTTTTTTCTTGCCTCCATGGTTTCTGATGATTGGTTAACACTTAATCTTATTGAGGTTCCATTAAATATGATATTTTGATTTCTCTTGCTTCTTTCAGAATCCTCTCTTTATCTCTGGCATTTGATATTCTGAACAGTAGGGTGTTTTGGAATAGGTTTATTTGGATTTATTCTGTTTGGGGTGCAGTTTCTTCTTGTATATTGATATGTCTTTCATAAGGGGTGGGAAGTTTTCAGTAATTATTTTCTCTAATATTCTTTCTGCCTCTTTTCCATTTCTTCTTCTTCTCCTCAAATATATGTTTGTGTATTCTGCATTGCCATTCAATTTCCTGATAACTCTGTTCCATTTTTCCCTTTCTTTACTCTTTCTGTTCCTCCTGTCTCTTGAAGTTCAGAGGCTCATTCCTCCAATTCATTAATTCTATCCTCCAATTCAAATCTGCTGATTTATGCCTCTAATGTATTTTTTTGGTATTTAATTCCTTTTATTTTTTATTTTTAAAAATTTTTGAAGATATATAGATCACACAAAATGTTACATTAAAAATATAAGAGGTTACCATATGTCTCCACTCCCTAACCCTCCCCCCCGACTCCTTCCACATCAACAACCTCTTTCATCAGTGTGGCATGTTCATTGCATTTGATGAATACATTTTGGAACACTACTACACAGCATGGATTATAGTTTACATTGTAGTTTATACGCTCTCCCAGTCCATTCCAAGGGTTATGGTAGGATATTTAATGTCCTGCATCCATCTCTGCAATATCATTCAGGACAACTCTGACCCCATATCACACTTCTTTTCCCCTCTCCCTGCCCTAAGTAACTCCCATGGCCACTGTATTCACATCAATGATATAGTTTCTTCCATTGCTAGAGTCACAATAATTCTATAGTAGAATACCAGTAAGTCTACTCTAATCCATATTTTATTTCTCCATCCTGAGGAGCCTGGGATGGCGATGTCCACTCCACCCCTAAATAGAGAAGGGGCTTAGATCCCACATGGCTGATGGACGAGATTCTACTTGCAGTTGTAGACTCTCTTGGTTCCCTGGTGTGGTGGTTGACCATCCTCACCTCCCTGTTAGCTGACCTGGATAAGTCCAGTGAACTGGAGAGCAGGTGTTGCAACTCTGCTGAGGCTCAGGGCCTAACTGGCACATCAACAGTCCATTCAATTCAATTCTCCTGAGCATACACCAACCCCAGCACCAACCATAGGTTCAGTAAAAGTGACAGAAGAAGCATGTGTAGACAGGTCACATCTCAGTCCAACTACATCATACTCAGGAGCACAGGTTCCAAAGTAGGGCCACTGGCAAGGCACTGAGCTCCAGAGCCATCTGTCATGATTGTAGGACCTGAGTGTCTCCATAGCCCTCAGGAGCACCACTACTTCAGGTTGTATCTACTTTGGCTCTCTCTGAGATCCTGCTGAGATGTGCGTAAGCATGATCCTTCTGATAACCTCCCGACTCATTTTGAATTCTCAGCCATATAAACTCATTTGTCTTTACCATTTCCCCCTTTTATTCAGGGTCTTTTTCTAGTTGCATCACCAGCTGGTGCTTGGTAGTAATCCCTTGGTGCCAGGGAGACCATCCCTGGGAGTCATATCCCATGCTAGGGGGAAGGTAATGCATTTATATGCTGAATTTGATTTAGAGAGTGGCCACATTTGAGCAACATGGAGGCTCTCAGGAGATAATTCTTAGGTACCATGCAGCTCTAGGCCTACTTGAAATTTCAACCACACAGGTTCATAAGCATAGTCACCAATATCAAGGGCCCATCACTGGACCATCCTTCACTGGTCTTTGCCCTTGCACTTGAGGGATTCTTGCTGCTCCAGTGGGGAGTGTGACAGAGTTCCCCAGAATGCATTTTTAATCTTGTCCATTGTGTCTTTCATTCCCATAAGCTGTGTTCATTTTCTTTGCAGGCTTTCAAATTGTTCTTTATGCTCACCCAGTGACTTGACATCCTTTATCTCTTTCATCATATTTTCCTTCAGCAACTTTATTGATTTGGTCATTTGTGTGATTATCATTGGTTATTTGTCTTAAATGCTATGTCTCATAAAGCTTTTTGGCTTTTTTCTTTGGCTAGGCTACCTTTTTCTCTTTCCTAATATGACTTGTAATTTTTTGCCAATATCTAGGCATTTGATTATGTTGGTGAATTTACTCCTATGGCTAATTTCTCTCTCTTGTCTAGTAATTTTGTTTCATGGCTCTTCTTTGATTTTTACTTCAACTTATTTTAAGTTTTTAAAATTGCCCAGCTAATTATCAAAATAGGGCCAGGGACTCTCTAATGGGGTACTGATCCAATCTAAGTGATCTGAGAAGGCCACTCTAAAAAGCGTCTTTTCTCCTTGCTGTTTCCCAGCTGGCCAGCTAATGGCACTTATCAGGTGTATCTTTCAACCTCCACTTGCCTGGTCTGGCCAGGGCCAAGATTCAAAGCAGGTTCTGCTTACCAAACTAATTGAATATAAACCACTCTCCACCCTTCATTGTACTCTCGGTCTTCCCAGGGAGGAAGATATCTAATCCCCTCTCAATTGGCTGCAGTGAGACACAGGTTTTATCCAGGATGTTTGCCTTGGTGGTGGGTTTCCAGCCACAGTGGCTAGCAGCTTATGATTTTCATTTTGGCTTCTTCATCTCTGTGTCTCTTGACCTCCTAAAGGATGTACAGCACTCTAATGGTCTGCAGATTCCTAAAGCAGCTCTCTCAGATAACTTTTTACCCTTTCACAGTTGTTTTTATGATACAATTAAGTCCTGCTTACCTACTCTGATGCCATCTTCCTGGAAGTCCTCCAGTGGTTTTTAATGACTACACCATGGGTTAAAATTCCAGATTTGTTCTTTCTAGGACTTGACATTTAAGAATTTTCCTTCTCACCCATCCACCCTGGCCTAGGCTTACATTTCCCATTTGACTAATGCTTTGTTCAACTTGTCCTAGTTCTGATCCGATGAGAAAACTAGGGATCCCTTTATTTTTTCCATAGAAGGGAAGGTTGAACAGGGAATTCCGCAGGTTATAGGTCATTAATACCAGGATATGTAGATAATCATGCAATAATACAAGATTCAAATTAGATAAAAGAGAATGAGTACTTCCTTAAGTCTTTTCATGTCTTTTGATATTAATGTTTCATTAAGATTTTTTCATTTATTTTTATTTCAGAAAGGGTGAAATTAAGTTCAAGGAAATCTACATGTAACTGTAGTCTCATAGTCCCAAATTACAGTATAATTATTAAATATTAATATTAAGTTTTAATAAATTTAAAAATCATATAAAACTTCAAATGACCCTAAATCAATCGACATTTCATACAAAATGGCAAAAGCTGTATTTTTAAATATCTTTATTAGATTTACTTAGTAGACTTTTTCTTACTGTGATGTAGACATAGATTAGAACCTTAATATATGAAAATTCAATTATTTTAGAATTGCAGTTTTGAAAATTGAATTTCTATTCTTATAATAGAAAGTAGTGACTATATAAATGGTTTCAAACATTCAAAATTCTCCTTACTCCTCTTCAGCTATGAAAAGAACTACAGCATCAAAGGCTATACTTAATTTCTAAGTGTTCAAGAACATTTTACAAAGAAAGTTTCTTCTTAAATCTAAAATTCAATGAGTCTATGACTCATTCCCACATCCCCATCAAGAGTTAGTACTAGCCTATTTTATCTTAGTAATGGTTATCAGACATGTATACGAAATTCTTTTATCCTTGCCTATAAAACTTTGCAAAATAATTTTAGGAGGAAACTCAGGAAACATGACCTGATATCTGCATTTCTTCTAGTGGTTTTGAATATTGAATTTCATTAATTTCAGTTCTTCAGTAAAGTTTCATTTATTTACAGCTGTGCTGACCAATATGGTAGTCATTAGCCAAATGTGTCTATTGGGCACTTGTAATGTGGCTAGTCCAAATTGAGGTGCACTGTATGCAAAAAACACATAGCAGTTTTCACAGATTTAGTAAAAATAAAATAATGTAAACATCTTAATAATTATGTTGATTATTTGTTGGAATGATAACATTTTGAATACATTGGATTAAATATATATTATTGGAATTAATTTCATCACTTAAAATTTTTAATATGGTTACTAGAAAACTTGAAATTACATATGTGGCTTCCATTTGCGGCTTGAATTTATACACCTACTGGTCAATGGTGATCTATAGTCATTGTGCAATGGATTATTGTATATGTTTATATTTTCCAGATTCATTTAAACATTAAAATGTTTTCTGTGTTAATTATCTTGTGAAAGTCTTATATGTACTATACTTTTCCATCTTCTTAAGCAAAGAAAACAACTTAATATAGCATTTTCTGGGATAAATCTGTGTCGTCATTATCAAGCACTATTTTCTATATTGTGATGCCTTCTCAGTGAAGTTACAGGGGTATTGCTTTTACATAAATTTGCCGCCCACAGCACTTGATGTGTGATTACAGTTGGTGATTTGGCTGTCTTTCCCCCAATGTTTATAATTGCTTCTGAGGTATACTTTTATGCCCTCTCCATTGCAAAATGGATAGCCAATGTAACTTATGAAAACCTATCCATTTTCTAGAGAAAGCAGATATGAAGCTTATGAAGTCTGTAAGCTTTAACAACTTGGAGGTCTTAGGGCCCATGAGCACTCTATTCCTTCTGTAGATAATGTCCAATGGGCTTTATTATAGCTGGTTTCCTTGCAGGGCAGAAATCTTTTTGGTTCTGGATTAGTAGTTATGGAAGAACTATCTGTGGCTTCCAGAAGTCTTCCTACTAATCTATTAAGTTGGATTGCGTAGCATTTTCAAGTGACAGTAGACATGATGCACATAATTGATGAGAAGACCATATAAAATATATAAAGAAATGATAGACAATAGCTTTGGGAAGTGGACTTGGCCCAGTGGATAGGGCATCCATCTACCACATGGGAGGTCCGCGGTCCGCGGTTCAAACCCCGGGCCTCCTTGACCCACGTGGAGCTGGCCCGTGCACAGTACTGATGCGTTCAAGGAGTGCCCTGCCACGCAGGGATGTCCCCCGCATAGGGGAGCCCCACACCCAAGGAGTGCGCTCCATAAGTAGAGCCGCCCAGCATGAAAGAAAGTGCAGCCTACCCAGGAATGGTGCCGCACACACGGAGAGCTGACGCAGCAAGATGGCACAACAAAAAGAAACACAGATTCCCGTGCTGCTGACAACAACAGAAGTGGACAAAAACAAGAACATGCAGCAAATGGACACAGAGAACAGACAACTGGGGGGGGGGGGGCGGGAAATAAATAAAATAAATCTTTAAAAAAAAGAAGATAGACAATAGCTAGAATTATTCTCTTTGTTTTTGTTTTTAAGGTGATGTGGTAGATCCAAGCAACAATTGCTGTGTTCAAGTGTGACAAAACAGACAAATGGGGAATGCACTATGCACATGTGAAATTTGATCCTGCATTAGCAACTGTAACCTATTGTTGTTTAGCTATTCACCTGAAAGCTTTCTTCACATTCTTTATAGTTGCAGCTAGGGCTGTTTTATGTACTGCTGTTATTTCCCAGCAGTCCAAAGCTCTGTTGCATTGCTTGATGCTGTGTTTCAATATGTTCTTATAGCATTTATCCTGCTTTCCTTGCTTGTGATTTTCCAACATCAGCTTTCTTCTACAATAGCTTCTTGAGTATCCTGCTGTTTTCCATTCTCTGCATACACACATTCCAGTGGTACATCAATATAAGGACTATCTCAATGCCAAGATCAACAATATATTCCTGTAATGCTGGTGAGAAATGCAATTTGTAAGTTAACATTCTTAATCTGGAAGGAAGTATTATTTCCTAATACATAGGCATCTATAACCTGTTATCATCTATTATGACCCATATGACATGGCATTTAACATCTATTTATTGGTAAGTGCTATAATTTGAATGAGAGATTTTAGGATGCCTTGTGCTATCCCTCTAATGTAGCTATCCAATAAAGGTGTGCTGAATTGAACTGATTTGAAACTTCTCAAAAAGCTGTGTGTGATATATGTGAGAGTACAGGGTCCACAGCAAAACAAAATATTAGAATGCATTTTTGCTAATGGACCATCTATTTGGTCTATACAGTAATCCTGAGTTAGATCAAAACTTACTCTATCAGCCCCATGAAACATTGGCATTTTTCATGTATTTTTCTACTTTTTTGTCAATAACTCTCAGAAGTAAATGGCTTTTACAGCTTATACAAGTCCATTGTTCTTTCTTGAGTCTGTAAAGAATTTTATGATAAATCCATGCCAGTTGTTTTGCTATCACTCTGTGCTTTTAATATGCTTGTAATTTAGACATTACCCCCTTCAACCTAGATCCATTAAACTGATTGTACAAAGTGGGGCATGGTCCTACTTTGTTTTATTGGTAATCTGAGAACAGGCTAGTGTGGATGCTATATATTATTAACTGGATGTATGAGTCAACATTGGTGTATAACAAACTATGCCCCAAATCTCAGTTGTTTACAATAATAAATATTTATTTTCTTATTCATGGGTTTCAGTTGGGGCATGGAAGAACTTGGCTGAGCTCCAGGCTAATGATTAGATATAAATCTGCTTCATACTTCTTTTTTCTAGGACCACTGACTACCCAAAGTATGTCCTTCTGATTATAGATCCTATGAAGGCAAGAGTCAAGCCAAATTATGAGAGCACATTTAAAACCCCTGCTAACATGATTAGATAAAATAAATCACATGGCCAAACCTAACATCACTAGGGACAAAGAAATTGACACTTGCCCTCTAGGGAGAGGTGCTACAAAGCGACACGTCAGAGGTATTTCCAGCTATGGTGATGTGAAGAGTCCTCTCTGCAAAGTCAAGCATAAAACTGGACAAAATTTTCAATTTTCAGGGACTTGTAAATTGACTAAAGGTAGGTAATGATTGAAAAGTATTTATTCTTGAAAAAATCTGCAGGAGTTTTAGGGGAGAACTGTAGGAATTGGCAGCATATTTTTTTGCTTGGTCTATTTTCATTCTTCCCTTCCAGGTTGGTTATTGAAAGTTGTAGTTTTTCCTGAGCAGAGATGGCCATGAAAACCATCATATTTGCTTCTTAAGTTATAGGCTCAACTTGGGGTACTGGAAAAACCCCATAGCTTTGTTGTTTAAAAGTGACAAACTTGACAGGAAACAAATGGGGGGAATACTACAGATTTGCTAGTCTGAGGTTCTGGTTGGAGCCAGTAGTTGACCAGCCAGTAATTTAATGGGAGAGATTCTGGAAGTAAGAGACCATAAAAGAGCTCAATAACCTTTCCACACATTTCTGGTTGCTGGGAAACTATGCACATGAACCTGGGAGACCAAAAAATCTTAGTGGAAAATAAGAGCCAAGGATGATCTGAGAAATTGCTGAATTCTGAATGCATTTGCCAATCTATACATAGATTGATTGGCAGAGGATGAAGTGCCTGTGCCTTGAGATTTTTGAGCATAACTTCTACCTAAATCATTAGCTGACCACTAAGATCTTAGTAACACAAGGGTCAGCCCCAATAAGGCAAGCTGAAAAATGATTAAAAAACTGAATTTCATAATCTGAGCAGACATAAGCAGCTACACATAATGTGGGAAACAGATTCTGCAGTTTAAATTCATTCAAGCTACTATAAAAAAATCCTTGAGAAAAATAATTCAGTAAATAAAGCAATTGCAGATTTTCTATAATATATTATCTAAAATGTTGAGTTTTCAACAAAAACATCATACATACAAAGAATTGGGTATATGAAATCCATACTCAAGTAAAAATGTAGCCAATAGAAACTGAATCTGAGTGAGCCAGAAGTTTAGATTTAGTAGACAAAGACATCAAAACAGCTATATATATATTTGAAGAATTAAAAGAATTTGTTTTCAAAGAAGCAAAGGATATTATGATGACAGTGACTAAACAAATAGAAAATCTAAACAGAGAAATAGAAACCATAAAAATTAACCAAATGGATATTTTGGAATTGGAAAGTACAAGAATTGAAATGAAAAAAATCACTAGAAGGTTTCAACAAAAGACTTAAGTAGAAGAAAGAATCAGTGCACTTGAAGAATAGGAACTATGAATCTAAGTAGATAGAAAATAAGATCAAATAAAAAGAACAGAGCCTCAAAGACTTGTAGAACAATGTCGAGGTTGTAATGTAAGTCTCAGGGAGCAAGAAGTGAGATAAAGAGGAAAATAAATTGATGATATAATGACTATAAACTCCCCCAATTTTTTAAAATCATAACCTACATGTCCAAGGGGCTCAATAAATCCCAAGTAGAATAAACACAAAGAGATCCACATGCAGACCTATCATAGAAACAACACTAAAAGACAGAGGCCAAGACAAAGTATTGAAACAACAAGAGAAAAATGGCTCATCAGGTATAGAGAACAACAATATGACTTCTCACCAGAAAATATGGAGCACAGAGGGCAGTGGAAGAGCATATTCAAAGTGCTGAAAGAATTTTAAAAAGCTTGTCAACCAAGCATTTACTATCTAGCAAAACTCTTTCAAAAGTGAAGGTGGATGAAAGATATTCTGTGATAAACATAAACAGATCTGCAATATAAGAAATCTTAACAGGAATCCTTCAGCCTGAAATGAAATGATACCAGATGGTGACTAAACTCCCCAGAAAGGAATGAGGAGCACTGGAATAATAAATATGTGGGTAAATGGAAAAGATTCTTTCTATAAATTTTCTCTCTTAATTCTTTAAAAAAACAAAAATTTCTTAAATAATAATTATAATACAACACTATTAATTTGGGTTTGTGACATGTATAGATGTAATATACATTCAATACTAATACTAAGGTGAGAGTAGAAAATAGAATTGTATTAGAGTAAAGTTGCTGTATTTTACTGGAATCATCATTTTAAACCTGAAGCAGATCATGATACATTAAAGATGTAGATTATGCCCTTTGAAGAATTAATAAGGAAATAATTAAAAATATATTTAAAACATTAACAAAGGATTTAAATTTCTTCATTAAAATATTTGTTTGACATATCATAAGACAGTAAAAAAGATACAAAACACACAGAAAAATAACAAAATCATTGATGTAAATCCAACTATTAAATCATTATGTTAAAATGTAAATGAACTAAATACTTCAATGAAAATGCAGAGATTGTCAGACTAGATACAAAAGTAAGATCCAATTATGTGTCTATAAGAGATATATTATGGATTCAAAGCAAAAATAGGGTGAAAGTAAAAGGATGGAAATATATATCAAGCAACCACTAGAGAACTGGAGTGACTTTATTAATATATGAAAGTATGGACTTTACTACTAGAAGACTAGAGACAAACAGAAATATTTAATAATGATAAAAATTTCAATGCATCAGGAAGAAATAACAATTATAAATGTATAAGCACTTAATGACAGACCTCCAAAATGCTTAAAGCAAAGACTGATAGAATTAAAGGATAGATTACTTAACAATTGTAATTAAAATTTCAATATTCTTTCAGTAACTGGAAGTAGAACTAGACAGAATATCAGTCTTGAATAACACAATCAATCAATTTGACATAAATAGTATATGTAGAATGCTCTACAAAAAAACAGCAGAATACAAATAAGTATACAATGAACATTCTCCAGGATAAACCATAGTATAAGCCATAAAACAAGTCTCAAAGTATGTTTTCTGACTACAACAAAATTAAATAAAAAATCAACAACATAAAACAATTTGGGATTTCAAAAATATTTAGAATTTCAGCAACATAATTTTGGAAAATCAGTGAGTCAAAAGTGAAATCACAGGGTAAATTAGAAAATGTCTTGAATGGAATGAAAATTAAAAGCTAACATTTCAAAATTTGTGGGATGTAGTCAAAGCAGTTCTCAGAGTTAAACAAAACTTTAAATGCTTCTTTTATAAAGGACCGAAGTCATAAAATCGGTAATCTAAATGTCACCTCAAAAAGCTAGATAAATACGAGGGAATCAAAGCTCAAGTAAGTAGAAGGAAGGAAATAATAAAGAACAAAGAAGACATAAGTGAAGCAAAAAACTGGAAATCAACAGAGAAATATCAATGAAACACAAAATTGTTTTATCAGAAATATCAGCAAAATTGATGAACCATTGGCTAGACTTACAAAGAAAAAAAGAGAGAAGATGCAATTAGCAAAATTAGGAATAAAATGAGAGCATCACAGCAGATCCTACAGAAATTAAGAAGAACTAGAAGGGAATATTATGAAAAATTTATTACAACAAATTAAGTAACTTAAATGAAATGGTTAACATTCTAGAAAGATGCCAATTACCACAACTATCTTAAGAAGAATTAGAAAATCAGAATATACCTGAAACAAGTGAAGAGATTAAATTTCTAACTAAAAACCTTTCTATAGAGAAAAGCACAGTGAATTTTATCAAACTTTTACTGAAGAAGTGATACCAATCCTACAAAATTCTTTCAGAAAAAAGAAGAGGGAACAATTCCCAACTTCTTATATTATGCCAGTATTAGCGAGATACCAAAGCCAGACAAACATATCACAAGAAAAGAAAACTATAAAGCAATAATTTCTAATGAAATAGATGCAGAGATTCTTAACAAAGTATTAGGAATTTGAACCCAGTAATATATACCAGGATTATATACCATGGCCAAATAAGATTTATCCCTAGAATGCAATAATGACTTCATATCCAAAAATCAGTTAATATAACTCAACATATTAATAGAATGAAGGACAAAAACTACATGATCTCAACAGACACAGAAAAACTTTTGACAAAATCTAATACCTGTTCATCCTAAACTTTAAACAAATTAGGAATAAAAAGAATTTCTTCAATCTGATAAAAGGAATGTATGAAAAATCTACAGTTACTATCATATTTAATTGTGAATGACCAAGAACTTTCCCACAGACTGGGAACAAGCCAGGGATATCTACTGTCAGCATTTCTACTCAACTTTTGCTCTGAAATACAATGTTCTAGTCAGTAAAGCAAGGGAAAAAAACAAAAGACCTTTATGATTTCGTACACAGACAACCCTAAGGTTTTGTGCATATACACACACATATATATGTATATATTAGAACTAAGTGAGATTAGCAAGACTGCATGATAAAAGACCAATATAGAGGTGCAATGGACACAACCAATCCAATGTCCACATAGAAGAGGTGGCATTGGATTGGGAAAAGTGGACATGGTGGCTGAGGGGTATGGGGAAATACAGGAAGAGATGAGAGGTGGAGGCATCTTTGGGACATGGAGCTGCCCTGGATGGTGCTTCAGGGGCAATCACCGGACATTGTAAATCCTCACAGGGCCCACTGGATGGAATGGGGGAGAGTATGGGCCATGATGTGGACCATTGACCATGAGGTGCAGAGGTGCCCAAAGATGTACTTACCAAATGCAATGGATGTGTCATGATGATGGGAACGAGTGTTGCTGGGGGGGTGGGGGGGGTGGGGTTGAATGGGACCTCATATATATATTTTTAATGTAATATTATTACAAAGTCAATAAAAAAAAAAAAAAAGACCAATATACAGCAAGAAATTTTATTTCTTTGTACTAGTAATGAATTATCTGAAAATAAATTTAAGAAAGTAATTCCATACATAATAGTGTCAAGAAGAAAAATATTAGGAATAAATACACTAAAATATCATAAAACATTTCTGGATAAAATTAAAATATGTTTTATAAAATATTTCTGGGTAAAATTGAAGATGATCTGAATTAATAGAGAGATAAACCATTTTCATGTACTGGAGGATTCAGTGTTGTTAAGGTGGCAATTCTTCCAAAATTGAGGTATTGGTTTAATTCAATCCATATCAAAATTTCAGCAGGCTCGTTTTAAAATGTAGAGTTTGGCAAGCTGATCCTAAAGTTTCTTTGTAAATTAAAAAACCTAAAAGAGACAAAACAATTTTGAAAAAGAAGAATTAAGTTGGAGGACTTATACTACTTGATTTCAAACTTACTATAAGGCTATGATAATCACATGTTGTGATATTGGCATAAATATAAACAGGTACTTTATATGTCTAGAAATATAGAGTCTAGAAATTATCTCTAACATTTTTTGGGAACTAATTTTTAAAGAAGGTCCCAAGTCAATTCAATGGGGAAAAGATAGACTTTTCAATGAATTAGTGTTGGGGCAAAAAAGAAAAAATGAACTTAGACATTACATTGTGCACAAAAATTAATTGAAATTTGATCAGAGATCTAAATGTAACAGAAAGAACTATAAAATTTCTGGGAGAAAATATAGGGGAAAACTTTTTGTGACCCTAGGTTGGGCAAAGATTCCTTAGGTATAAGCAAAAAATACCAATGCATCAATGACAAAATTGATAAATTAGACTTCTTCAAAAGTAAAATATATTTTAAGATTTTATTCTTGAAAGACATTATCAGAAAATGAAAAGACAAGCCACAGATAGGAAGAAAATATATGTAAGTCATATATTTGATGAGACATATCCAGAATATATGCATACTTCTTAAAACTCAATAATAACCCAATTTAAAAATAGGCAGAAGACTTGAAAAGACATTTACCAAAGAATGGAAAATAAGCACATGAAATGATCAACATCATTATTCACTTGGAGATGCTCATTTAAACTACAATGAAATACCACTATGAATGTCTGTTATCAAAAGTCTCTGACTGTATCTATTGTTTATGAGGATATGGAGGAGCTGAAATCCGTTTGCATTGCTGATGAAAATGTAGTGCTGCATTCACTTTGGAAAAACAGTTTTAACAGTTTTCTTAAATAGTTAAATATATACTTACCACGCTACCCAGCATTTCTAATCCTAGATATCTACTTAAGAGAAATGAAGACTCACAAATACTTGGATGTGAATGTTCATAGCAACATTATTTATAATAGCCAAAATTTGGAAACATTTCAAATGTTAATGAATTGGGGAATGGGTAAGTAAAATATAGTATATCCATACAATGTAGTATTACTCAGCAACACAAAGGAATGAAGTCTGGTACAGGTAACAACATAGATGAATCTCAAAACCATCATATAAATTAAAGAAACAAGATTCAAGAGGCTATATATTGTATAATTACATTTATATAAAATTTCTAGGAAAGGGAAAACTATAGAGATATGACTGCATGGATTGGAGGTGGGAGAAAGGATTGATTTCATACAGCATGAAGAAAATTTGTTTTGATATTGGAAGTGTTCTAAAACTGACTTTGGTGATGGTTCCATTGCTGTATAGATACACCAAAAATCATTGAACTATACTTGTAAAATGGGAGAATTCTATGATATTTAAATTATACTTCAATAAGCCTGTCAAAAATGGCATGGGGCAAAGCATGTTGAATATAGAATTATATAATAAGGAAGCAAAACTATAGGTGAAATAATTCACTCTGTGACCAATATACTTTTAAAAAATATTTATTTATTTTTAAAGAAGTTTTAGATTACAAAGATTTTACATTAAAAAATATAGGGGATTCCCATATACCCCACCTTTCCCCCTCCCACTCTTTCCCACATTAACATCTTTCACTAGTGTGGAACATTTGTTACAACTGATGAACACATTGAAGCATTGCTAACAACCATGGACTATAGTTTACCTTATAGTTTACCTTATAGTTGCCTTGCACAACTTTATAGATTTTGACAAAATATTTAATAACCTGTATCAATCATTGCAATGTCATGAAGGACTTCCAAGATCCCCCAAATGCCCTAATGTTATACCTATTCTTCCCTCTCTCTCCCCTCAGAACCTCTGGTTGCCACTGCCTTTATATCAATGATACAAGTTCTTCCATTGCTAGGATAATAAATCTATAATATAATAATAATAAGCCTACTTTAGTCCATTGTTCATTCCCTAATCTTAAGGATTTTGGGTTAGCCACTCTGTTTCTGATTGAGAGGAGTCTTAGATTCCATGGGGCAGATGAATGGAACTGTCTTGCTTGCAGGTGTAGATACTCTCTATTTTCTCTTTTTGGGATGGGCATTTTCCATCACCATCCTTTTGTTAGTTGTCCTGGGTGAGTCCAGTGACCTGGAGAGTAGGTGTTGGCTGCAACTTTGCTGAGATTCAGGGCTCAACTCTCATATGAACAGATGGAAGATTTAAGTCTCTGGGACATATATTTAACAAGTATAGTGCTAATTATAGGTTCAAATAAAAGGGGCAGAAGAGCCATGTATAGGGAAACTATAAATAAGTCTAGGGAAGTGGACTTGGCCCAGTGGTTAGGGCGTCCGTCTATCACCCAGGAGGTTCGTGGTTCAAACCCCGGCCTCCTTGACCCGTGTGGAGCTGGCCCATGTGCAGCGCTGATGCGCGCAAAGAGTGCCCTGCTACGCAGGGGTGTCCCCCACAGAGGGGAGCCCCACGTGCAAGGAGTGTGCCCTGTAAGGAGAGTCACCCAGTGCGAAAGAAAGTTCAGCCTGCCCAGGAATGGTGCCACACACACAGAGAGCTGACACAATAAGATGAAGCAATAAAAAGAAACACAAATTCCCGTGCCACTGACAACAGAAGCGGACAAAGAACATGCAGCAAATAGACACAGAGAACAGACAACAGGGGCGGGGCGAGAAGGGGAGAGAAATAAATAAATAAATCTTTAAAAATAAATAAAGAAATAAATAAGTCTAATTCTGTTACATAAGGAGTAAATGTAATATGTTGGTGAATCTCTTGGGAAGTCAAAATTGTAGTGCTAGCTTCTATGACCAGGTCTGCTATTGGCTTCAACTACACTCTATCATTCACATTTTTTCCATTTGCTACTATATCCTTAGTAGTTTCTACAGGGTATATAGTAGACACTAAATAAGTTTTCTTTAAATTTTTGAACTTTTTATTTTGACTTACTTTCAAACTTACAAGATAGTTATAAAAATAATACATTTCATATACAGAGAACTTCAATATATCCCTATCCCACCAGTTACCCATATCTACCAATTTTAACATTTTGCCATATTTGCTGCATTATTTTATCTATCTCTCCATCAGTCTGCCAATCCACCTTATCTATCTTTCTGTCCTTATCTAGGTATGAAGCAATCTATTTTCTGAACACTGGGGTGTAGCTTGTATATTCATGCAATATTAGTCAGGGTTCTCTAGGGAAACAGAATCAACAGGAGAGATCTGTAAACAGTATGAGATTTTATAAAATTCTCCCACGTGACCATGGGAATGCACAAGTCCAGATTCTGCAGGCAGTTTGCAAACCAGGGGCTCCGATGAAAGTCTAACGAATGACCTTTATGAGTTCCTGGGAGACCTTGGCTGTCCAAATACAAGCTGAGAAATTCTCAATGAATGCTAAAATCACTTCCTTTTTAAGACATTCAACTGATTGGATAAAATGTCACTCATTGCTGATGGCAATCTCCCTGGTTGATTGTAGGTATAAATAGTCATCTATGCAGTAAACTCACTGATGACTAAAGTCCATAAATGTCCTTGTATTACAACTAGCCCAGTGCCTCCTTGACCAACATCTGGGCACAATTACCTGGCCAAGTTTACACATTAGCCTAACCATCACACGTGCTACTGGAAGCCTTAAGTACATTTTCAAAGAATGAGGATACGCACTTATGTAATCACTTTAAGTGCAGTTATCAAGTTCAAGAAATTTAACATTGATGTAACGCTTACAGTCTATATTCCAATTTTTTCATAATGTTCCTAACCTGTTCTTTTGAGCCTTCTCCCTTCCTTGTAAGATCCTGCCCAGGATCATGTGTTACCTTTAATTGTCATTGTCTCTTTCATTGCTCTTTCTTTCTTTTTTATAGCAGGAATGTATATACAACATAAATTTTCCATTGCAACCACTCCCAAGCATAAAATTTAGTGGGATTAATCACTATGTTGCAGTATCCTCACCACTTTCCATTACTAAAACTTTCCCATCTCCCCACACAGAAACCCTACACTTATTATGCATTAACCCTCTATTCTCCCTACTCACCCCAATGTCAACCTGAACCCTAATTTCTGTCTCTGAGCTGCAAATTCTTCAATAGTTTATTTGTAGTTAGCATGGGGCTTAAATTTAACATCCTAAATCTATAAAAATCTTTTCTTGATAGCAAATTACTTCAATAGTTTAGTTCCTGAACTATTGTTCCTATACCCCTCTGTCAATTCACCTTTATGTAGTCCTTGTCACAAATTATATCTTATATGTTATGAATCCAAAACCACTGATTTATCGTTAAATTTTATGCATTTGCCTTTTAGATCCTATATAAAGTAACAAGTGGAATTATGAACCAAAAATACAACATACTGGCATTTATATTTACCTGTCATTACTCTTACCAGTGATCTTTATTTCTTCATGTGGCTTTGATATATTGTCTATTGTGCTTTCCTTTCATCCTGCAGAACTCTCTTTAGCATCTCTTGTAGGGCTGGTCTAGTGGTGATGCACTCCCTCATCTTCCTCTTTTTTAAGTTTGGGAATATATTAATCTTGTCCTCATTTTTGAAAGATGGTTTGATAGATATAGAATTTTTGGTTGGCAGGTCTTTTGCTTTCAGCATTTAGAATATATCTTCCCCCTGCATTCTTACCTCCATAGTGTCTGAGAAATAGACTTTTAATCTTATTAAGTCTCTGTGATGTGTGGCCTGCTGCTTCTGTTGCAGCTTTCAGAATTCTCTTTATCTTTTGCATTTGAGAGTTAGATTATATTATGCCACAGTATAGGTCTTTTGGGGTTTATCCTGTTTGGAGGTCATTGAGCC
Source organism: Dasypus novemcinctus (assembly GCF_030445035.2). Lineage (NCBI taxonomy): Eukaryota > Metazoa > Chordata > Mammalia > Cingulata > Dasypodidae > Dasypus > Dasypus novemcinctus. The sequence goes on along the minus strand of NC_080692.1, from coordinate 35,877,857 downwards.
TCTTGGACATGTATATTCATGTTTTTCATTAAGTTTGGGAAGTTTAAGCCATTATTTCTTTGAATATTCTCTCTGGCATTTTTTCTCTTTCTTCTTGTTATGGGACTCTTCTTATGGGACTCCCATAATGTATATATTGGTATGCTTTATGGTATTCCACTTTTCTCCATTCTTTCTTTCTTCTGTTCCTCATACTGGATGATTTCAATTGTTGTTCAGTTAATTAACATTCATTCTGTAAATTAACATTCACTTAATGTTATGACAGAACTTTCCTTGAATTCCAGAAGCTAACCAAAAGAATAAAAACACTGTGCAGGTGTTCTTTGGGGGTTATTCATATGATGAATTTAAAGAAAGGCTCATAGGGGCTTCCTGATTCTTCCTGCACATGTGTTTTGTCTTGGATATGTCTTGGACATATGACTCTAGGAATTCTCCCTTTACATGGTTCTGAATGTTCCTTCTTCCCTAGGAAACAGTTTCTTCACTGTCCTGAGCACTGCACTGTATGTCCTACAGCCAGCAACTCCCTGCCTCGGGCAGCATGACTTGACTACTCTCTCACAGTACTCTGTAGATGCACTCTGTGTTGCCTTCTACACATAGGGCAAGTTCTCAGATGGCAGATCCTTCTGGCCACCACTAGACAGATTGGGCCAACTATTCCATACATGTTCCCAGTATGTGCATATGAATTACTCTGCACCCTCCATATATGGGACCAAGGATCCACATTGGGAGTGTGGGTTGGTTCCTCCCAAAGCCATGAGGGATTTGGGAGGGCTAGCCAGTGCACTAAGATCCTACCACTTTTAAGTGGACTTTTCTTTAATTCGTGTTTGTTCTATTACCACAATCCTTTAACAGTTTTCTGGAGCTTTGAGAAAGGTGTTTCTGCCAATTCTTGCTGATTGTTCCAACTTCTCTGGGGAAATGGAACCCTAAGCATCTTACTCAACCCTTTTGATTGGGGTGGGCCCCCAATAAGTAATTTTTTGAATGACATGAATTAAGGATGCCTTAAAACAATAGTATTTAGTATCCACCCTGCAGAAAAAAACATATCCTCTATATCTTAATAATGTCTTAAAAATTTCATTGTAATTCTTAATATATTCCCAGTTTTGATGTAAGAGTAGTCTAACCAGGAAAAATATATATGTAACTCAAATTATCTTAGTTATATACCACTAACCCTGCAAGTACTTAGAATCTAAAATCTTCCTCCTGTCTCTTGCCCTCTATCAAGTTCTAGCAGCTCAGGTGAAACCTCATATGCGCTCAAGTACAGTTTGTTCCTAGGATATCTTTGCTGCTCTTCTGGGTAAAGTAGTTTCCTTGCTTGTGGCTACTCTCACTATTCCAGTATGGCAGATGATGCTTCTTTTCAACAGGCCCTCTGCTGCATAGTGAGCAAGTGCCACAAATCTGTTTCATCCAAAAAGTGGTCCTGGTAGAGTGGCAGCAAGGAAGTACTATGTTATTCTGTGTAGCTTCACCACTTGGTGTTGGGCTAATCAGTTCTACACTGGTAGCTACACCAAGCTCTTAGCATGACCAAGTGTTAAGGTGGCCTACTGCAGAATTGGAGAATTGAAGATGCCTTTCTAGGTTTATGGTTGCTTTGTGTCCCAAGAAGAGTGTTGCTTGGATCCCAAAGTATTAGAGACCTTAGAGAGAGATTTTTCAAGTTTTCTTATGGACTTCTTTCTCTTCAGGACCCAGATCTGTACCAAGGGAGAAGTGTTCCAAAGAGATTTATACGGGCTCTAACATGCTTTTGTCAGAATCCCAATCCTTCTCAGACATGAGAGGTGAGTTTTTCCATGCTTATCTCTTTCCCTGCCACTAGGTTCTTCAGTCCTCCCCATAAAAATAGACTTTTATCAGGCTACTCCATCAATTTGACAAACATATCCAGACTTGCTTGGAAACATAGCAATGGTTGCTGGCTCAGTAGTGATCTTTTTTTTTTTTTACCACATTGGGAACCTTGCCATTAATATTAAGAAGGCAATGCCTTAGTATAGCACAGGTGACAATGGGGATTTTAAAAAATCTTTGGATGTATTGTTTTTCACTGTTAAAATTATATTTATTTAAATAAATACCAGAAATTTAGAAATTTAAAATAATTTTATAACATATTATTTATAATTTTGATAGTTTCTTCTCTCTTTTTACATTATGGCTGCCCAAGCAAGATGAGGAATAGAACATAATTTAGTAAGTGTCAAATGAGAAGTATATTTTGTATAATCACTACAGTTCTAAACCTTACCTTCAGAAGTTGGCATATGTTATATGTGGATACCGTGTTGTGTGACAGGCTGCTAAATTCTTCCCGAAATCTATTTTCTTTTTGTTTCTTAGTAACCAAAATCTTGAAATGGACCCAGCTGAAAACTTCCCTTCCAAACCTCCGTTCCAGATTGGTGTTGTCAATGTGACGTAAGTGGAAGTGTTTGAGGGACTTAGGAAGGTTTCTTAAAAGTGAGAGAATGAGTGTTCTTTCTTCTCTGCTTTTTCATGGGAATGTGATAGCTGGAATTATGCAGCCATGTTGGAACTGTGCATAAACCTTGAAAAGGGAAGTCATGCATTAGGAAGGTTGAGAAGAAAGATACAATGAACCTGGGCTGCTAAGCAGTCACACTGGTTGCTCTGACCTTGAAGAGAGAAAAATATGGTTCTACATAAATAACAGGAGATTTTGATATGACACTTTAGATAATGGATAGACCATCTAGACATAAGATCAATAAGGAAATAGAGGCTTGCACAATACTATAAAACAACTAGCTTTAACAGACATATATAGACTTCATCCAACTATAATGGAATATACATTCTTCGCAAGTACATATGGATCACTATTAGCATATGTTAAGTTACGAAACAAGTTTCAAAAAATGTAAAATTACTGAAATCTTACAAAGTATCACTGACCACAGTGGACTGAGGCTGGAAATAATGACTGAAAACTTCCCAAATTTAATGACAGGCATGCATATTCATATCCAAGAAACTCCAAACAGGATAAACTCAAAGATACCCACACAAAGACACATTATAATCAGATTGTCAGATGCCAAAGACAAACAGAATCCTGAAGCTGCAAGAGAAGTAACCCATCATGGACAAGGGAGCCTCAAGTTTAAGTACCAATTTGTCATCAGAAATCATGGGAGCAAGAAGACAGTGGGACAACATATTAGTGTGTGCAAATAAAAATAAATGCCAACCAATAACTCTATATGCAATGAAACTATCTTTCAAAAGTGAGGGAGAGATTAAGGCATTCCAGATAAGTGAAAGTTAAGGGAGTTCATTACTACTAGACCTGATCTACTTTAAATTCTAAAGGGAGTTCTGCATCACAAAAAGAAAGGCTGGTCGATACTAGATAAAAGCTGAATGAAGAATTAAATATCCCAATAAGGTAAATTGGTAAATATGTATACCAGTGCTATTGTATTTTGGTTTGTAAATCCACTTTTTTCTTCGCATGGGATCTAAAATGCAAACATATAAAAAGTAATGAAAAATCTATGTTTTGGGGCACATAACAATACAATAGTAACCAAAAGAGGGCATGGTTGGCTATAATAATGTCAAACAAAATAGACTTTAACTAAAAAACTGTTAAAAGGAACAAAGATACTAATACTGATATAAAGATCAATTCATCTAGATGATAACAAATATTACATATATGCACTTGACAACAGAGCTCAAAATATATGGAGCAAGCACTGACAACTTTGAAGAGTGAAAAATATGGTTCTATGTTAGTAGGAGATTTTGACACAACAATTTGATAATGGATAGACCATCTAGACAGAAGATCAATAAGGAACTAGAGGACTTGTGCAATATTAAGAAACAACCAGACCTAAAAGATGTGTGTGTATATAGAGAGACTTCATCCAACTATAATAAAACACACATTCTTCTCAAGTGCACATGGATCACTAAGATAGATCACATGTTAGGTTACAGAGAAAGTCTCAGTAAATGTAAAATGATTGAAATCATATAAAACATCACTGACCAAAATGGACTGAAACTAGAAATCAAGAACAGAGGGAGAAATGGAAAAGTCACAGATATATGAAATTAAACAATATACTCAAACAACAAATGGGTCAATGAAAAGCCACAAGGGCAATTAGGAAATATCTTGAGATCACTGAAAAGGAAAACACAACATACAAAAACTTATAGAATGCAGCAAAGATGGAAATTTATAGTTACATATTTATTTATTTTAAAAAAGAATGAGCTCAAATCAATAACCTAATCTCAAAGCCACAGGAACTAGAAAATTAGGAGCAAACTAAGTCCAAAGTGAGCAGAACGAAAGAAATAACAAAGATTAGAGTAGAGATAAATGAAATAGAGAATAAAACAGCAAAAGAGAGAATAAGAAAGCAGAAGTTGGTTCTTTGAAAATATCAATAAAATTGATAAACATTTACATAGATGGACAAAGAAAAAAGAGAGAATACAAATGACTATAATTAGAAATAAAAGTTGGAGTCATTACCATCAGCCTTACAAAAGCAAATTTTCTACATGAACAAATTAGATAACCTAGTTGGAATGGGCAAATTCCTATACTCACACAAACTACCTACACTGACTCAAGCAATAGAAGATCTCAACAAATGAATAAATAGTTAAAAAAAAAAAAAAAACAAGCATAAAAAGAAACTAACAGTGAGAAGTCCAGGACCAGATTGCTTCACAAGTGAATTTTACCAAACACTCAAAAAGAGAATGAATACCAATCCTGCTCAAACTCTTCCAAAAAATTGAAGAGGAGGGGGAACACTCCCTAACTTATTCTATAAGGCCAACATCACATTCATACCAAAGCCAGATAAAGATGTCACAAGAAAAGTAAATTACAGACCAGTATCCTTTATGAATATAGAGGCAAATTTCTCAACAAAATACTAGCAAAAAATTGGATCCAATAGCACATTAAAAGAATTATACACCCTGATCAAGTGGGATTTATCCTAGGCATGCAAGGGTGGTTCAACATAAAAAAAATCAATTAATGCCATACACCACATTTATAGAATGAAGAAAAAAAACCCACACATAATCATCTCCGCTGATGCAGAAAGGTGTTTGACAAAATCTAGCACCCCTCATTGATAAAAGCACTTAGAAAAGTAGGAATAGATGGAAATTCTCCTAACATGATAAAGGGCATAAATTACAAACCCACAGGGAATATCATACTCAATGGTGAAAGACTGAACACTTCTCCCTAATATCAGGAACCAGACAAGAAAGCCCACTATTATTTAACATTATCCTAGAAGTTCTAGCTAGAGTAATGAGGCAAGAAAAAGAAATAAAAAGCATCCACATTAGAAAAGAAGTGAAATTTTCCCTATTTGCAGATGACATGAAATCTCAAAAAAATCCACAACAAATCTCCTAAAGGTAATAATTCATCAAAGTGGTGGAATATAAGATCAATGCAAAAAAAGTTGTGGTATTTTATATACCAGCAGTGACCAATCCAAAAGGAAATCAAGAAAATAATTGCATTTACAAAAGCAACTAGAAGGATAAAGCATCTATGAATAAAATTAACTAAGGATGTAAGTGATATGGAAAACTACAAGTAATTGCTGGAAGAAATTAAAGAATACCTAACTTAATAGAAAATTATCTCAAGTTCATAGATTGTATGACTTAATATCATTAAGATATCAATACCACCTAAATGGTTTACAAATTCAATGCAATCCCAATAAAAATTCCAACAGTTTTCTTCACAGAAATGAAAAAACAAAACAAAACAGTACTCAAATTCGAATGGTACTACAAAGGGCCTACAGCAGCCAAACCATCTTGAACAAGAACCAAATTTAAGGTTTCACACTTCCCAATTTTAGAACTTATTATCAAACAGTGTGGTGTGGGCATAATGACAGACACATAGACCAGTGGAATAGAATTGAGAGTGCAGAAATAAACCCACACATCTCTGGACAATTGATTTTTTTAAGGGGGTCTGGGAACTGAGCCTAGGACCTTGCACATGGGAAGCAGGCACTCAATCACTGAGCTATATCACTCCCTGATGAGAGCTGTTTTTTTTTAAAGATTTTATTTATTTATTTATTCACCCTCCCCATTGTTTGCACTCACTGTCTGTGTCTGTTTGTTGTGTACTCTCTGGGTCTGCTTCCTGTGTGCTCTCTGTGTCTGGCCATCTTCTTTTTGAGGCACCTGGAACCAAACCCTGGACCTCCTATGTGGGAGGGGGGCACCCAATCACTTGAGCCAGCTCCATTCCCTGCTTGTTGTATCTCTTACTGTGTTTCCTCATTGTGTCATCTTGTTGCATCAGCTCACTAAGGCAGCTCATCATTGGAGCTCACCATCTCTTGCTCATCTTCTTTAGGAAGCACTGGGAACTGAACCTGGGACTTCCTATGTGGTAGGTGGGTGCCCAACAGCTTGAGCCACATCTGCTTTCCAAGAGTGGGGTGTTTTGTTCATTTGTTTGTATGTTTTTAGGAAGTTCTGTGGATTGCACTTGGGGCCTCATACATGGGAAGCAGGTGCTTAACCACTTGAACTACATCTGTTTCCCTGGACAATTGATTTTGACAAGGGTTCCAGCCCACTCAGTGGGGAAGGAATTGTCTCGTCAACATATAGTGCTGGAAAAATTGGGTATGCATATGGAAATTAATAAAATTAGACCCCTACCTCACACCATGAAGAAAATTAACTTAAAATAGTCAACGACCTAAGCATAAGAGCTAAAATTATAAAAGTCTTAGAAGAAAACATAGGGAAGTGTCTCCAGAACCTTGTATTAGGCAATGGGTTTTTAGATTTTACACCAAAAGCACAAGCAGCGAAATGAAAAAATAGATAAATTGGACATCATGAAAATTAAAAACTTTTGTGCATTAAAGACAGTATCAAGAAGGTGAAAAGACAACTACAGAATGGTAGAGAATATTTGGAAACCATATATCTGATAAGGGTTTAATGTCCAGAATATATAAAGGACTCTACAACTCAATAAAATAGACAATTGATCCAATTTAAAAATGGGCAAATGAATTGAGTAGTCATTTTTCCAAAGAAGATATGCTTATGGCTAATAAGGACATGAAAAGATGCTAAATGTCATAAGCCATTAGACAAATACAAATCAAAACCTCAGTAAGATATCACTCCACACACCTGAATGGCTTTTATTTTAAAAATGGAAAGTAGGAAGTGTTGACAAGGATATGGAGAATGTACATCATTGGTAAAACGTAAAATTTTGCAGCTCCTGTGGAATATTGTTTAGTGGCCCCTTAAAAAATCAAACAGAATTACCATACGATCCAGCAATCCCTCATTAGGTATATACCTAAAATATTGAAAGCTGGGAGTCCAACAGATGTTTGTATACTGGTGTTCATAGCAGCATTATTCACAATAGCCCAAATCTGGAAGCAACCCAAGTGGCCATTAATAGGAGAATGGATGAACAAAATGTGGCATGAATATACAATGGAATATTATTCATGCATGAAAGAGAAATGAAGTCCTGATGCGTGCTCCAACTTTGATGAACTTGAAAGATATCTTGTTCAGTGAAATAAGCCAGTCTCAAAAGGACATATATTTCATAATTTAATTTATGCCAAGTCATAGAGACAGAAACTAGATACAGGTTATCAGGGGTAGGGGAAGAGAAATGGGTGCTTATGCTTAATATGTGCTCAGTTTCTGTTTGTGGTGATGGGAAATTTTGGTAATGAATGGTGGTGACGGTAGCAAAATGTTGTGAATGTAATTAACGCCATTGAATTACATACTTGGAAGTTTAACATTGGAAATTTTATGCTAGATATATGTTAACACAATAAAAAAGTGGTACATCCATGTAAAAAGAAATTCAAAAAGTATAATAGGATAAGAAACTATCATTTAAACTATTAAAACCAAATATATTCTGTTCTTATCTATCCTAAGAGGTTTTTTTGTATGTCTAATAGTGTCCTAGTATCTTCTGGTCTATTTATTTATTCAACAAATTATAATAATTATTATTAAAATAATAAGTATTTTTCTCAGTAGATTACTAATACCCAGGAGATGGGGTATTGGAGCTATGCCTTAAGTTTTAGCTCAAGCCACTGGCCTACTATAAGCATAATTATAATGTCAAAGGCAATTGAAAATTAAATTAACATTAATAGCCCTCATAATGGTATTAAAGGGCATTTTGGGATTCAGGTATTGTTGATGTTAGGTTAGTGTATCCTTTTATTTGGGTTTGGGTGCGCTGACATCTCAAACTGGGTGCACTCTTCTCAACAGATTTCTCTCTTTTTTTTTAAAGATTTATTTATTTATTTATTTCTCTCCCCTTCCCCCCACCCCCGCCCTGGTTGTCTGTTCTCTGTGTCTATTCACTGTGTCATCTTCTTTATCCGCTTCTGTTGTTGTCAGTGGAATGGGAATCTGTGTTTCTTTTTGTTGCGTCATCTTGCTGCGTCAGCTCTCTGTGTGTGCGGTGCCATTCCTGGGTAGGCTGCACGTTCTTTCGTGCTGGGTGGCTTTCCTTACGGGGTGCACTCCTTGTGCGTGGGACTCCCCTACGTGCGGGACACCCCTGCGTGGCAGGGCACTCCTTGTGCACATCAGCACTGCACATGGGCCAGTTCCACATGGGTCAGGGAGGCCCGAGGTTTGAACCACGGACCTCCCATGTGGTAGACGGATGTCCTAACCACTGGGCCAAGTTCAACTCCAACAGATCTCTTTCGTATCCATAAATTTACATAGGAGTGGAGCATTCTATTAGTAGAAGATGGGCTCAGATCCTGACCACCCTATATTCCAACTAAGGTTTAAATATGTAAAAACATTCCGTCGTATGGGATGGCTCCAACTGAAGTTGGTTTCCGGAAATGACAATGGGACATTGGGGCATAAGTTTTACACTAGGTAAAGGTGAGATAATTGGGCTCAGGATCTAGATCTGTTCTTAGATGTTTCTGGGTAAAGTGTGGACTGGTACCAGAATTAATCCTTGCCCAGTGTAATAGTTTCCTTTTGTTAATATAAAAATTGCCAAAAATTTGATGGCTTGAAACAACAGACATTTATTCTCTCATCCTTAACCTAATTACATCTGCAAAGACCCCTTTTCCAAGAAAGGTAATATTTACAGGTTCCAGGTGAATATATCTTTTGGGAGCTGTAATTGAACCACTATAGTATACCCTCTAAATACATTTTCCCCATAGCAGCATCCCCAAAGTCTCTTATTCCACAATTTCATTTAAGTATCATCAGCTGGAAGGTCCCAAATATCATTATGTAAATTATCCAGGTCACGTATGGGTTATTCTCTTGTTATGATTTATTCTTGGACAAAACTCCTGTCCATCTGTAATCTAGTAAGCATAGAAAACAAATTATTTGTTTCTAAAATACAATTGTGAAACAGGTACAGAATATTCTCAGGACAAAAGGGAGAAATTAGAATGAATTAGGGGTGATAAGTGCCAAGAAAGTTTGATATTCAACTAGGAAAATCCCATTAATTTTCAAGACCTGCAAATAATCCCCTGTGGCTCACAGCTCTACCCTTTACATCAACAGCTTCTGTGCCCTTGGTGGTGACTCTGTTATCCTGAGTACCCTCAGCTGCATCTTCATCACCCTTTGTACCATTGGTAGTGGTCCCATTGCCTTTGGCCTTTGGTGGCTCTGCCCTCCTAGTTATTGTTTTCTTGAAGGGTAGCAAATGTTTGCAATGGAATAGCTGTATAAGTTTGTCTCCTGTAGAATTTTGGGAATCCAACAACCATCTTTTATTTCATCTAGTCGTTCTCCCTTTACCAACCTGGCAGTGATCCTGATGATATAACATTCTCAAAAACCTTTTGGGCTTACATTTTATGTCAAGGAAATCCTTGCCATTAGGCAAGAGTGTCCTCCACAAATCCTTCTGAATAACTCATCTTTATTCCTGGCTTCTATTGAGATGGTTGATTGGGTCAATATGTCACACACCAAATCTCTTCAGCAAAAGTCCATTCAGAAACACCTTTGGCCCTTTCTCCAGAACAGGCTCTCTCAACAGTAAATTTCCTATGTTTAGCATTCTTTACAATCTTGATAGGCCTAGATCCTCCCAAATCTTCAAGCTTGGATCTGTTTTGTTTAACAGTTTCTTTCTCGACTTATCTCTTTCCTTTCACATTTTATTAGAAACAGCAAGGAGAAACCAGGAAACTCCTTCAATACTTTGCTTGGAAATCTCCTCAGCTAAATATCCAAGGTCATTGTTTACAAGTTCTGCTTACCACCTAACAGGAGAACAAAATTCAATGAAGCTTCTACCACTTTATAACAAGAATTGCCTTTCCTCTATTTCCAATACTAAGTTTCTAAGATCATTCTAAGACTTCACCAGAACCACCTTTAATGACCATATTTCCTCCAGTAATGTCTTTAAAACAATCTATGCTTTTTCTGTCATGTGCCTCAGAATTCTTTTAGCCTCTATCCTTAACCCAATTCCAAAACACATTTTTATGTATTTGTTACAGCAGCACCCTACTTCTTGGTACCAAAATCTATATTAGTCAGGGTTTTAGCAGAGAATCAGAATCAGTTGGAGATTATATATACAAAGAGATTACACAAACAAATACACACACAAAGATTTATTTCAAGGAATTGGCTTATGTAATTTTGGGGGCTGGCATTCTGAAATCTGTAGGGTAGGCCAGCAGGCTAGAAACTCTTGTGCAAGAGCTGAAACTGCAGTGCACAAGTTGAATTTCTTCTTCCTCAGGAAAATCTGTTTTTTTCAAAAGGCCTTCCAAGTGACTAGATGAGGCCCATCCAGATTATCAAGGATACAAAACATATTGAGAGGGAAGTGGACTTGGCCCAGTGGTTAGGGCATCCGTCTACCACATGGGAGGTTCGTGGTTCAAACCCCGGGCCACCTTGACCCGTGTGGAGCTGGCCCATGTGCAGTGCTGATGCACGCAAGGAGTGCCGTGCCACGCAGGGGAGCCCCACACGCAAGGTGTGCACCCCGTAAGGAGAGCCACCCAGCATGAAAGTGCAGCCTACCTAAGAATGGTGCCACGCATACGGAGAGCTGACACGACAAGATGACGCAACAAAAAGAAACACAGATTCCCGTGCTGCTGACAACAACAGAAGTGGACAAAGAAGAAGACGCATCAAATAAACACAGAGAACAGACAACCGGGGGGGGGGGGGGGGGAGGAGAGGGAGAGAAATAAATAAATCTTTAAAAAAAAACACATCGAGAGCAATACCTATATTAGTGTTTCATTAAATAACTGAGTACTATAGCTTAGACAAGTTGACACATAAAACTTACCATCATAACCAGGTTTTGTAAAGGTGGATGTACTTTCAGGTGGATATGTGTGTGAAATAAAAGCGGTATAATAATAAACCCATACAACTTTGAGGCTCTAGGAGTCTTGATGTGGAACCATAAGAATATTAAAAAATAGAGCACTCTCTTATTTCACGTGAGTGTTGGCAAGGATCTCAGCTCTGAGATATAACATCAGTGCTTTGGTTTCACTGACACCAGATTTTCCATGTGGTGACTCTCAAGCTCATCTTTCTCCTGAGTTCCAACTTGAATGTCCCATATAGCATTTATCTCTCCTCTCCATGATCTACTTTCTCTTCTATTTTTGTTCTTTTCTTATCTCTCTCAGTGAATGATACCATTAAACACCTGATCTCTTAATTCTGAACCCTCAGAGCCATCCTATATTTCACCTTCTCACTCAACTTCTCATTTAATTAATACTAAGTCTGTAGATTCTATCCCTTTAGTTTCTCTCATATCAACTACTTCCTTTTCCACTCCACTCATTACAGCTTTAGTTCAGTCTCCAAATGGTCCTTTCTGCCTACGATTATGTTTACTTTTCACAGAAGTAAAACCACATAGTTACCAAAAAGATTTTTCTAAAATCCTAATGTGATGACCCAATTGCTCTGCTTAAAATCCCACATTAGATACCCATTGCTTATAGGAGAAATGCCATACCTCAGGGTGTGGTAAACAAGGCCTCTGTAGGCTGGCCCTGTCCATATCTGTAACCCTAGCTCTCATTCAGCATCATGTCCCCATCTTCATCCCCACCCTGCCCAAACAAGCCCCTGTATTCCAGCCATACCCAAGTACTTGCATTTCCCTATAAATGTTGTGCTGTTTCATGCCCCTTAACTTTTGCTTGGGTTCCTCCATCTGCTTGGAATGCTCTCCTATCTCCATTGGACTTCTCTATGTCTATCCACCTAGGAGGACACCTAATCTTTTAAATATTTATTAGGTTCAATACTTAAGGGCATGGAAGAAAGGAAGAGCCTTCTAAGGAGGTTCAGGAAGAATTATATGAGAAGATTTAAAAAATGTACTGTGTACCGAATAGTTTTAGAAAAGGATATATTTACTCAAAAAAGATTTAGATTCCAAGAACGGAGATAAAGTATTTCCTTGGGACACTAAGCAGTTGGTAAACTTTTATTTGCTTTTAGACTCGACCTTTATATTAGCATATTCTTATACACAAAGATATACAGTTACATCATATAAAGTCCTGGTACAGCTTTTTAAAGTTTAATAACCTGGGTTGGAGGTATGATAGAAGCAGTGTATATACAGGCAAAAGAGATTTTCTTTAAAAAGGGATATGGACTTTAATTCCATAGCCAAGGTCAATCATTGCCTTCTTGTCTATGGCAGCCATTTGTGTTGTTTGTCACAGGACCTGTAATGAGTGTATATTGTTATAACTGCATAATGTAGTTGTCCTAGAGCAGGGGTTCTTAACTTTTTTGTTCCACGGACCCCTTTGCCAGTCAAGTGAAAACCATGGACCCCTTACTAAGTCCATACTATAATGTGTATTATTTAATAAATATATCACACCTGCACCAACATGTCCCTATAAGAATAATGCTTTTTTGAATTTCAATTTAAGTTCACTGAACCCTGGTTAGGAACCCCTGCCCTAGAGTTTAATAAAGTCACTTCTGAACATCTGCACAGGTTATTTCTATCAAAATCCTAACCCAAGTTATTAGACTTCAAGACATCCAGGGGAAAGAGAATTATATAGGTTTTGTGAAGACTGCAGGTGTTTATGTGTGTCTATGTGCATGTCTGATATGCATATGTATGTAAATATTTACATATGCATAACATATTTCTTCTGGTGCAGTATAAATCCATTTTCTTTTACCCTGCAATGAGTAGAATCAGTTAAGCTTGTCATCATCTTTCCAAGACTGAACATTTATAGTCTTGAATACTGTTACTAAGGCACTTTTCAGTGTTTACACTGTGCAAATATTATATAGTTCTTTTCATTTGTTTTCATCCTAGTTCCCAAATGTAAAAATCATTTTATTGCAGGGAATGCTGTCAAATTCATGGCAGCCTTCAGGGACACCAAAATGGGATTCTGGATTTCATGAAATAGCACTGAAAGGTAGGGTAAAGTAGGAGGACTATTTTCCCTCAGGATTTTCTAGGATATTCTTGTATTTATCCAAATATTAAAATGATTGCAGCAATGGTAATACTATTTTACATGGCAGGTGTCATTGTGAGGAATTTCAAAACAAACTTTTTTGAGCAGCACAATGAGATCTAGTTGATTTGCACTTCAGAAAACTGCAAACCTAAAATTTTTAAAAATCTTTTTTTTTTAATGAGGTGGAAAGTGATCAAGTGTATGGGATGTGGCCTTCACTGATAAGTGAGCCAGGCTGAAGGACCCATTATCCTGTAAGATTACTTTCCAGTAACTCTTCAAGTGCATTTTTTATTATACAAATGTGCTCGTGTGGTTTTACATCTTTGACTAGTTTTAATATTAGGAGTACTTTACTCTCCAAAAAGATTTTAGTTTTAGTAGTACTTTCTCAAAAAGGGGATATATTCCAAAGGACTAGATGGTCTCCTTAAATTTGTGTTGAAATGAATGACGGCAACTTTTCTGCACAAATTCTGCATAAAACACAGAGGAAAGAATGATCAGATATTCTGGTGGGAATTGTTAGGAATTAGTCCAGGATTCATACAATTGAATTTTTCCCTGTGGCTGTTCAACAAGGGCAATGTGGCCTGAAAGAAAAAGATTCTATATTGCATTGGCCACATATCCTGGGTTGCAGGTCCCACTTGGGGAGCGGGGAAGAAAGCACTGTCCTCACTTTCTTCTGCCCATGAAAAACTGAAATGTCGCTGGGCATGGATGGAGGGACTGAGTGGGAGGATGACAGAAAGAAACACTTTTGTGTTTTCACATTTCTGTCCACAATAAGCAACTTATTTTTTCTCCATACATACTGCATGGAGGTTTTGCTAAAATGAAGGGATGTGTGTGGAAGAGGGGTTGTAAGGACATATGTTTTATCAAAAGCTGTAAGGACACCAAAATATTCGTAATCCTCCCTAAAGGGAATATGAGAGCAAGTTGTTATAAACATTAGGCGAGGGGAACACGGGGTCCAAATCTACTTTCTAGGACCACCAAATGCCTTACATCAAACTTCTGTGAATAAAGTAGTCTTTACCTTCCCAATCCATCCGAAGAGTCTGCAAGTTTTTTCTTGGTTCACGAAGACCTTTAAAAACATTCAGTGCCATGAAGTTATTGAGGCTTCCCTTTTGCTCTCATAAAATGATGTTAAAATGAAAATGACCCCTTTCCTGCCTTCACTTTTGTACTGCCCACTCTTACCTAGTAGCTTGCTGCTATTGCTGCTATTCTTATGAATTTTCTCTCAGTGATCGTTTATTTAATGGAGCAGGAGTGACTTACATACACTCAAGCATGGTCACAACCCATCTAATACCTCAGTTTCTGAAATCATTACACATTTCTACTACTGAGCAAAAGAATGGTGCTACTCTAGCTAAAAGAAAAAATTCAATTAATATTTATGTGAAATGTTTATTTGTAGATCAGAATTCCATTTATAGTCAAGCACCAATACCTAGGTTTTTTAAAAAAATTTAAACATAATACTTAGAGCAATCAGTTATTTCAAGGAACCTGCCTGACTCTACCTATTCTGGGTCTCCTTTGTCTTCCCCAAACTTAATGTAACCATAAGTGATATAATCCATTCAAGCAAGACATGAAGAAATACACTGAAGAGGAAAAATCTGGCCTACCTTACAGCTTTCTGGATTAAACATAATTAAAAAATCTTTATTTCTTCTGCCTAAGGGAAGCATAAGTATTAAGAAGGACTATTTTAGGAAAGATAGTGATGCATTTTATGTGTTTTTAATCTGGAAGTTCTTTTAAAAATGGTTAATTCCACTTCTCTACGGAATAGGGAGAAAGCAATCCTGAGATGTTTTCTGGATGGGACTAATGCCTCCCAGGGTACGGCTGAAGCACACAGAATCTGAGAGCCACTCAGTCAGCTCTTCACCTGGAATTGGCAGAAGTTCTGAAGTTCTGCACACAGTCAGTTCAATAGATTTAGGACCCCAATTAAGAATGTCAATAGAGGAAATGGCAAGGCCACCACTGGGCAGGAATTTGAAGCACCCAGTTCAAAGTTAGGTTGATAGCCTGGTATTTGTTTTTGTACTTCTCTCAGTGGAACACGGGGTACAGTGAATACTTATAAATTTTAGTGAGCCAAATAAAATCATGAACATAGGCCTATTGAACACTTTTCCTTCTGGTATTCTCCTCGGGCCTGAATGGTTTTCTTATACTCCAGACTTTTTTGAAAGTGGATGGAGAAAAGAACAGTGTGTGAGAAGGGCTAATGAACATGAACTTTGTGCTGGAAGGCTGAAAGACCTTTAAGCTGACATGGGCAAAGTCTCTCTTTGCCTTCTTTTCCTTCTCTGTAGTCATAATGACTTTGGGGCTAAAAGATAACACTAGACAGTGAAGGAAATAATTTTGCCTCTGCCACACTCTTCTAGGAGGAAAAGAGACCTATGTGGCTTTGTCTAATTCTTCCTTCTTCCTTTGCAAACATCCTAAGAGTAAAAGTAGGCAAAATGGCTTTCACCAAACCATTAGCTAAATCAGTACCACAACCAGACTTTCTATTGACTTAAAACATAGTTGCATATACTGTTCTATTAACAAAAAATGACATTTTCTGTTAATTATCCAAATATTGCCTTAAATAGTTGAACATGGGTAGTAATCCTGAATTTGTGGCTTTGCTGATTACTATGCTGAAACATTTTAATTTAGTTTGTAAGCCCAGAGCTGTCCTTTTTAACCATTACTTTGTTTTCATCAATTTTTATTTTTATTTCATTTCTTTCTTTTAAAATTAAATATGAAATCAACATTTAATATTAAATATGTACATGAAAAAGAACAACACTGAAATATAGATTCATAATATTTATTTGCTGAATTAATATTTTTCATGGGCTTGATTATATTTAAGCTGCAGATTAGCTTTCAACTTCAGGGTGGAGCTGGAGCATGTGAGTTTCATTTCTCCATTAACTCTTTTTTTTTTTTTTAAAGATTTATTTTTATTTATTTAATTCCCCTCCCCTCCCCCGGTTGTCTGTTTTCTGTGTCTTTTTGCTGCGTCTTGTTTCTTTGTCCGCTTCTGTTGTTGTCAGCGGCGCCATTCCTCGGCAGGCTGCTCCCTCCTTCGCGCTTGGCGGCTCTCCTTATGGGTGCACTCCTTGCGCGTGGGGCTCCCCTATGCGGGGGACACCCCTGTGTGGCACGGCACTCCTTGCACGCATCAGCACTGCGCATGGCCAGCTCCACCCGGGTCAAGGAGCCCCGGGGCTTGAACCGCGGACCTCCCATGTGGTAGACGGACGCCCTAACCACTGGGCCAAAGTCCGTTTCCCTCTCCATTAACTCTTGATTCAGGAATTATTTATGCTAAAATTAAGCAAATGTAAAGCATGTAGTGTTTGTGAAAGGCTTTATATCATTCTTTATTAGTTATTCTTCAAGTCACATCTGTGTAGTGAGTAGAAATTACTAGGAAGATAATATCCTGAGACCCGTGATAATAATTTTTAAAAACTCTCTGAATTAACTATTTTGAAACTCCAGACTCTAATGCAGGGGTTCTTAACCTTTTTTGTTCCCTGGACCCCTTTGCAAGTCAGGTGAAAACCACAGATCCCTTACTAAATTCATACTCTACTGTGCATTATTTAATAAATATATCACACCCACACCAACACGTCCCCACACGAATAATGTTCTTTTGAATTCCGATTCAAGCTCACGGACCCATGTTAAGAAGGCCTGCTCTAGTGGAACACTGCAGTGTCGAGGGAGCAGCAGGGGGAAGAAGTTGGCAAACTGTGATAAATACCAGCGAGTTTCACCCTCCCTGCTCTGGCTACCATCCCTCTTCCACCAGTGTTGTGGTGAACTGCAGTGAGGACTAGGGAACATTAAAGGACTGTATTAACTGGGCAAGTGCTGAATCAAGAAAATACAACTTCAAAAGCTATAGAAGATGCTGCTGCTGCCCTTGCTGTCCCTTCCTCCAGCCCCTCCACAACATGGGGTACAACCAGATTACACTCCCTCTGTGGATCACTGGCTCTGTTCCAGACTGGCCACTCTGTGCATACTGGGATATGTGTATGTCAATGCCAATCTGTTGGGTAGAAGTCTAAGGCGCTTAGCTGGGGAAGGTGTCTTGGACTTGTCCTCCCAGAGTTTGTCCTGAGGGAAGAGAAGTGGCTTGCAAACATATTCTTCTCTAGTGCATATGGATCATTCTCCAGAATGGACTTTATGCTAATATGTTTCACAGAATGTCTCAATAAATTAAAAAATATTGAAATCATAAAATGTATCTTCTCTGGCCACAAGGGGATGAAGCTAGAAATCAATAACAAAGGGAGAAATGGAAAATTCACAGATCTGTGGAAATTAAGCAGTGCACTCTGAAACAACCAATGGGTCAAAGAAGAAATCACAAGGGAAATTAGGAAATATCTTGAAGTGAATTAAAAGGAAAACAGAGCACACCAAAATTAAGGGATGAAATAAAGGTACTGCTGAGAAGGAAATCTATAGCTCTAAATGCTTATATTTAAAAAGAAGAAAAGATCTGAAACCAGAAACCTAACCTTAAAACTGGAAGATCTAGAAAATGAAGTGCAAACTAAACTTAGAGTAAGCAGAAGGAATGAAATAACAAAGATTAGAATGGAGAGAAATGAAATAGAGAATTAAAAAATAGAGAAAATCAACAAAAACAAAAGTTGGTTCTTTGAAAAGATAATAGAACTAAAAAGACTTTAGCTAGACTGACAAAGAAAAAAAAGATAGAGGACACAAATAACTAAAATCAGTAATGAAAAGAGGACATTACTACCAACCCCACAGAAATAAAAAAGACTATAAGAAGATAGTATGAACAACTGCATGCCAACAAATTAGATAACTGAGATGCAATGGACAAATTCCTAGAAACACTCAAACTACCTACAATGACTCAAGAAGAAAGAGAGTATCTCAACAAACCAATAAATAATAAAGAAATTGAATCAGTAATCAAAAACCTTGAACAAAGAGAGCCCAGGATCAGATAGCTTCACAAGCAAATTTTACCAAATATTCCAAGAATTAACAATACTGTTCAAACTCTTCTAAAAATTGAAGAGGGGGGAACACTCCTTAACTTATTCTATGAGGCCAAAATCACACTCACATCAAAGCCTGATAAAGATGCCACAAGAAAAGAAAATTACAGACCAATATCCCTTATGAATATAGAGGCAAAAATCCTCAACAAAATATTACCAGCAAACTGAATCCAACAGCACATCAAAAGAATTATACACCTTGATCAAGTGAGATTTACCCCAGGCACACAAGGTGGTTCAGAACAAAAAAATCAATTAATGTAAATACACCACGTTAATAGAATGAAGTATAAAAAAGACACATCATCATTTCAATTGATGCAGAAAAGGCATTCAACAAAATTCAGGAGCACTTCTTGATAATTACTCTTAAGATTAGAAGGAAACTTCCTCAAAATGATAAAAGGCATATATGAAAAGTCCACTGCTAATATCATTCACAATGGTGAAAGACTGGATACTTTTCTCCTAAGATAAGGAACAAAACAAGGGTGCCCACTGTCAACACTATTATTCAATATTGTACTGGAAGTTCTAGGTAGAACAATTAGGCAAGAAAAAGAAATAAAAGCCATCCAAATTTGGAAAAGCAGAAATGAAACTTTCCCTATTTGCAGATGACATGATCCTATATACAGAAAATCCTGAAGAATCCACAAATTAGTCCTGGAGCTAATAAATTCAGCAACGTGGTGGGTTACAAGATCAACATGCAAAAAGCAGTAGTGTAACTATACACTAGTAATGAACAATCTGAAGAAGAAATCATGAAAAACAATTCCATTTACAACTGCAACTAAAATTGCATAGTCTAAAATATAAACCATAATGTAAAACCAAATGGAACCATGTTTAAAAGCTAATGTTTCAATATCTGTACATCAGCTGTAGCAAATATAATATGAACATGTAAAAAGATCATTGCTGGGGAAGGGACAAAGTGTTTGATGCTGGATATGTGGGAGTACTGTATATTGTATAAATGAATTACTGTGATCTAAAACTTTTGTGAAGACAAACTTAATGAGTAGGAAAAAAAAGAAATGAATAAATGGAAAAATTTGCCTTGTCACTGTACATACAGGGCAAAACCTATAGCAGTGATGAAAGGCAAAATGTCAAAAACAAAGCATTTTCATTTTTTATTTTTTGATACCCCAATTTATTTTTACTTTAATTTTTCTAAATTACTATCTATTCTATATCTAACCTTTAAACCCATTACTATATTCCATTTTACTATTAATGGAAACTGACAGTATATTAGGCTTCATTTTTAAAGAAGTTTCAGACCACAGAGAGTTTTAACTATGGAAGGGAAGGAATATTGTTGTGGGGTGTTGTTGATAGGGGGCACATGGTTGGGCAGGAATTCTCCAGGGCATGTATACAGGGTACATAAAAATGTCTGGATATTTTCACAGTGGTTTCAGTTAAAAACAACAACTGAGGGAGTGCTAAATTCCTAGCCAGGGGAGCTCTATCACATTCCCCAATGGAACAGCAACAATCCCCCAAGTGCAATGGCAAAGACCAATAAAGTCAGATGGTCCAACAATGAGCCATTAATACTGATGGGTACAATTATGAGCCTGTGCACCTGAAATATGAACTGGGCCTAGAGCTGCAGGGTGCCTAAGAGTTACCTCTTGAAAGCTTCCATGTTGCTCAAATGTGGCCACTCTCCAAGCCAAACTCAGCATGTAAATGTCTTACCTTCCCCCCAGCATGGGACATGACTCTCAGGGATGAGCCTCCCTGGTGCTGAGGGATTACTACCAAGCACCAGCTGATGATGTAACCAGAAAAAGAACTTGAATAAAAGGGTCAGCTCAGACCAGTGAATATCTCAGCCTACGTGTAATATCAGGTGTTAAAAACTGCTTTATAACTTTGGATAAAAGGGGGAAATGGAAAGGACAAATGAGTTTACATGGCTATGAGTCTCTAAAAAAGAGTCAGGAGGTCATCAGTGGGGTAATGCTTACGTACTCCTCAGCAGGGTCCCAGAGACAGTGAAAGCAGATAGAAGCCCAGGTACTGGTTCTCCTGAGGGCTATAGAACCCACAGGCTCTACGGTCATGGAAGATGGCTCTGGAGTTCAGCGCCATGTCAGTTGGCCCTACTTTGGGGTTTGTGTTCCTGAGTGTGATGGAGTTGGACTCAGATATGACCTTTTTACACATGCATCGTCTAATACTTTTACTGGACCTGTGGTTGGCACTGGGGTTGGTATATACTCAGGAAACCTAAGTCTCTGGACTGTCCATGTGACAGCTAGGCCCTGAACCTCAGCAGTCTTGCAACTCCTACCCTCTGGTTTATTGGACTTACCCTGGCCAGCTAATAGGGAGGTGAAAAAGGTTAACCACCACACCAGGGAACCAAGAGTGCCTACAACTGAAAGCAGGAGAATTGCATCCATCATCCATGTGGAATCTAAGCCCCCTCCCAATACAGAGGTGGAGTGGACATAATCATCCCAGGGTCCACAGAATGGAGGAATAGAGTATGGATTAGAGTAGACTTACTGATATTCTACTATGGAACTATTGTGATGAGTAACAGAAGAAATTGTAGCATTGATGTGGAGAAAGTGGCCACAGTAACTATTGAGGGTAAGGAGAGGGAAGAAGAGATATGACGTGGGAGAATTTTCAGGACTTGGAGTTGTCCTGGGTGTTATTGCTGGGACAGATGCTGGACAGTGTATGTCCCGCCATGGCCTACTGGGTGGACTGGGGGAGAGTGTAAACTACAATTATCCATGTGGTGCAGCAGTGCTCCAAACTGTATTCACCAAATGCAATGAATATGCCACAATGATGAAAGAAGTTGTTAATGTAGGAGGAGTGGGGTGAAGGGGTGGAGGGTATATGGGGACCTCATATTTCTTTAATGTAACATTTTAAAAAAATAAAGAAGGAAAAAAACATTAAAAAATGAAAGAATCAAATGCCTAGGAATAAATATAACCAAGGATGTAAAGGACTTGTACAAAGAAAACTAAAAAGCCTTGCTAAAAGAAATTAAAGACTTAAATAAATAGGACATTCTGTGTTCATGGATCAGAAGACTAGATTTTACTAAGATGTCAATTCCACCCAATGAAATTTACAGATTCAGCACAATCCCAATCAACATTCCAACAGCTTTCTTTGCAAAAATAGAAAAGCCAATCATCAAATTTACATGGAAGGGTAAGACCCTGAATATCCAAAGCCATCTTGAAAAAGAAGAACTAAATTGGAGGACTCAGACTTCCCAATCTTAAAAATTATTACGAAGCCACAATACTCAAAACAACATTGTACTTGCACAAGCACAGACATATATATCAATAGAATCAAACTGAGAGTTCAGAAAGCAACCTTCAAGTTTATGACCAACTGACTTTTTTTAGGAGGTGCCAGGGATTGAACCCAGGACCTCGTACATGGACCTCATACATGGGAAAGGGGCACCCAACCACTTGAGCTACATCTGCTCCCCTCAACTCATTTTTGACAAGGGTGCCAAGTCCCCTCAATTGTGAAAGGATGGCCTTTCAACAAATGGTGCTGGGAAAACTTAATGCTCCTGAGAACGAAGGTAGACTCCTATCTCACACCCTATTCAAAAATCAATTCAAAATGGATCAAAATCCTAATTATAAGAATTAGAGCTATAAAATTCTTAGAAGAAAACATAGGGTAGCATGTTCAGCATTTTGTTAGCCAATGGTTTCTTAACCTTTATACACAAATGACAAGTAACAAAAGAAAAAATAGATAAATGGGACCTCATCAAAATTTAAAACTTTTGTGCCTCAAAAGACTTCATCATGAAAATAAAATGACAGCCTATACAATGGGAGAAAATATTTGGGGACTACGTATCTGACAAGGATTTAGTATCTAGAATGTATAAAGTAATCTTACAAACAACAACAAAAAGATGAATAACCCAGTTTAAAATGGGCAAAAGACTTGAATAGCCATTTCTCTAAAGAAGATGTACAAATGGCCAATGATTTGCATTGACCTTCATTAGCCATTAGGGAAATGCAAATCAAAACAACAATAAGATACCATTTCACACCCACTAGAATAGCTAATATTAAAAAATGGAAAAATACAAGTGGTGGAAATGATGTGAAGAAATAGGAACACTCATTTGTTTTTGGTAGGAATATAAAATAGTGCAGCTGCTCTGGAACACAGTTTGGCAGTTTCCCTGAAATTTACATGCAGAATTTTTATATGACCCAGGTATCCCACTTTTAGGTGTATTTCCAAAACACCTGAAAGCAGGTACTCAAACAGATATTTGCATACCAATATTCATAGAGGCATGATTTACAGTAGCCAAAAAATGGCAGCATACCATGTGTCCATCAACTAATGAATGGTTAAATAAACTAAGTGTGGCATATACATACAATGGAATATTTTTCAGTCATAAAAAGGAATGAAGTTCTGATACATGAGAAAACATGGATGGACCCTGAAGATATGCTGAATGAAATAAGCCAAACAACAGGACAAATATTGTATGATCTCGCTGATATGAAAAAATTAAAATAATCAAATTAGTAAAGTCAGAAATTAAAACATAGGCTACTAGGGGCTGTGGTGGGGATAGGGAATGAAGAGTTAATGCTTAAACTGTACAGAGATTTTATTTGGGTTGATGGAAAAAAGGGGAAATTTTAGGTTATATATGTTACTAGAATAATAAAAATAAAAATAAATCAAACAACCCAAAAAACACAAGATTGCACAACACAAACAGTGAACCCTAGTGTAAGCCATGGTCTGTATTCAGTAGTACAACTATAAGAATGTTCTTCCATCAATTGTAACAAATACACCACACTAATTCAAGCTGTTCATAATAGGGCGGTATATGAGAACTCTATTTTATGCATGATTTTTCAGTAAACCTACAACTTCTCTAGTAAAAAAAACACGTTTATTGACACTCATCCACTACTGAGGTAATAATAAAACTCATTATAATTAATCTAGCATTTTATAAGCTACCCCTTCAAAAATACAGAAATTAAATGAGGGAATAGAACTATCTATTCCCAGTATGAAAGCTGTAACTTTGGATACAATCATGAACAATGTAAATCCCTGCTTACACTTACCATAAAAGGTCTGTGTTATTAACTGTTGGCTAGACTATATGAGGATGTGAGTGATGTAGTAAAATTCATCATTACTGTAGATTTGACAGTCCAAGTCTTTATCTGTCCTTTGGTGGGATCTTTCAAATAATAAAGATCTTGTATAGACTAGTGCTATATAAGCAGTTTAGACATTATTCTGTAAGGTATTAGTGGCAGTCAGAGTATTTTAAAGTGGGAGGTGCTATGATCAATGTATATTCCTAAAAGATCTCTCTGGTGTAGTATCTTGGATGGATGAGAATGGTTGAGTCTGGAAGCTGAAAGACTAATTAAGAGTCTATTGCTTTGGGATCTATGCCCCTTCTCAATTATTAATAGAAACAGAAGGGGCATCACCATCCCAGAATCCTCAGGATTAAGGAATGAATGATGAATTAGAGTAGACTTACTGGTATTCTACTATAGACTTATTCTGATCCTAACAATGGAAGAACTTTTATCATTGATGTGGAGGCAGTGGCCACTGGAGGTTCTGAAGGGAGGGAGAGGGAAGAACAGGTGTAATATGGGGACATTTTCAGGACTTGGGAATTGTCCTGAATGATGTTGCAATGACAGATACAGGCCATTATATACCTTGTCATAATTTACATACTTGTGCAGGAGAGAGTGTAAACTACAATGTAAGCTCTAATCCATGCTTAGTGGTAATGCTCCAAAATGTGTTCATCAATTGTAACAAATGTCCAACACTGATAAAAGATATTGTTAATGTGGGAAAATGAGGGAGGGGTTGGGAGCAGGGCATGTGGGAATCCCCTGTATTTTTTATGTAACATTTATATAATCTAAGTATCTTCAAAACAAATTAAAAAGTAGATTTAAAAAAAGAATCTATTGCAATAGCACAGGTAAAACCCATGAAGGGCTTGAAGTGAGATAGCGAGGATAAGGAAGTAAACAATGAAATGGGTTCTAGGGGACAATGAAATAGTGTGAGAGATGTGTATGTGAGAGAAGTCAGGTTTATTCTTAAAATTCTGGGTGAGATAACTAAGTAAGCAAAATTTTTTTTAAGAATAGGGAATATAGTAGGGGAAGCAGATTACACAAGAAAAGAGATAATATGGTTAAGTTTGGGGCATGTTGAGTATGCAGTGCTTGATAGGCATAAATGCCATCTAGGGAGAGGTCTCTGTGCATTTGGAAATGTGGATCTTAAGACCAGGAGAAAGGCTTGGCCTAGGATATAGATTTGGAAATCATTGTTGAACTGTTGGTGTTTGAAACCATGGGAATAGATGATATGAATTAGGAAATGAATTCCAAAAAGTTGTTAGTAATGCTTCAGTGAATGTCATAATGTATAGTATTCTTTTTGAGGATAATGCTTAAGAAAGCACAGAGAATTTCTGAAGATGAAAGTTTATTGTTCCTTTAACTTTGAAGGGATGGATGACCATTGCTGTCAGAGAAAAGAGAATAGCTATTATTGCAAAAAGGAAATATCATTTTCCTCACTAATGCTCAAACACTGTGAATTTTTATTTATCTCTATTTCTAGTGAGATCTTGGCCATGATGCTTCTGGAATGGATTTCGAGAAGTATTGCTTCACTGATGTAGTCTTGGAATAATTGTGTGACTGTAGGTTGTCTTGTGATACCACAAATTATATGATTATTGCTCTATGGAAAGCTACAATAGAAATACCTTTCTACATCCTATTAGTCAACTTTATAAAAGCATAAATTCTGGTTGTGTATCAGGTCAACATCAACATAATGCTGATCTGCCTGGGTAATTAATAAAGTCAAAGTGCTAAAAGCACATTGTAAGTAAAGATGTAATTGGTCAAAGATCTCAGCAGTGGAGCGAGACTAATTCAGGCTAATGTGAACTAAGTTCTTAGGAGTTTAGAGTACGGAAGTTAGGGATTTCTGTAAGTACTTCTATGATAAATATTTAAAATATTTTTACAGAAAAATTTCTAAAATTAAGATAAAAGACATATGTTATACTATAGGAAATAGGAAAAAATAAATGTAATGGATATAATTTGAATATAAAATTATAAAGAGAATAGTTCTAGACACTTAAATTTAATATTTTGTCTCCACGGAACAATTGGCCAAAGAAGAGGAGCAAATCATTTGAACACAAGAATGAACAAACAGTAAATCAATAAGCTCAATGATAATTACAGGAAAATATCTTAAAGGTCATAGGAGATGCTCCTTCTCATTCACTGTGTTTGTAAGGGTTCTCTATGGAAATATAAAAGTAATTAAAAATACCAATACAGAAGAAATTATTTTTTAATCATATTAATGGGTTTGAGTTCCTTTCAAATAAAATGGGACTGTCAATAATTTTTAGGGGTCAGAGGGCAAGATAGGACATAAAAGTGGATGTTGTGCTTAAGAAAATTCAAGGGTCTTGGTGTCAAAAGGATAAATTTACATTCTTTAAAAAATCCAGAATGTCTATAGCATGAGAGCATGTTCCTCTGGAAGGTTTTAATTAAGCCACTTCATTGTTCCTTCCATAATCATGTTAGCTAATTGTTCTTTCCTTGTCTTCCTTTCAATGTTGACATTAATAGACAGTTAAGTTTTTAGTTCTAACATTTATTATGCCATCAAATATGATTTCAAGGTACAATAAAACCTCATTAATTTTGACCTCACTAAATTGAAATTTGTGGTAATTTAGGCAAGATCCATTTCCAATTCTCTACATATTTGTGTCATCTTGACCAGTTTGCTAGTAGATCAGGCAACCTCTCATATGGCAGGGTCTACAGATAGATCCTGAAGACCACCCCTATGTAATCTCCTTTATCTCTTTGCTGTCCACATGAAATGTCACCATCAGATCTTTATCCTTTTAATGTAAGTCTTCACTATCAATTAACACAAGAATATCCCTGGGGAGAAGCTCTCTAAATGAGAGGTAACAGTCTAGATGCTGCCAAGAAGTTGTGCTTTGTTTGATTCGTAGTGTTTAAGTGCTAACCCCCATCCTCCTGAATTTGAAAGCCTTTTGATAGAGCATACACTTTTCAGTTCACTATAGCCCTTGCCATTCTTATATCTAGCTACTTCATACATTTCTGTCATTTGAGTTTGTAACCTCTTTAAGTGTCAAGATACTCTCATAAAACCATTTCAAAGAATTCAATTTTTTTGGTCATGATCTCTGAAATAGTAATTCCTATTATAAGTGTGTTTAATCACAAGTTTTCTGTTGTTTTGTATCACTTTTAGGACAAAACATTTAATTGCCCAGCAAAGAAACATCATCTCTCTTTTACCTTGTCACTGCTAATGTTATAGTGCATGTTGTGTGGAGATGACATAAGAGTGATGCAACAGGTAATGTTTTGTCAGTAAAGGGAGAACTGTGGTCTTGAAGGGTTGCTTCAATCTGCAGTGGGGTTTGAGAGAGCAAGAAGTAATCTTTCGTGTTAAGGCAATGATTTGGAGTCTCTTTACTGCAGCTTAACTAGTGTATCCTGGCTACTATAGTTATAGGTACCAGAGACCTGGGGCCTGGCAAGTTGGAAGAACCTTCACTGACTGACTAATAGTGTAGCTATTAAGAGTGGGACCCTATGATGTTAAAGCTTATTACAAAGCTACGGTAATCAAAACAGCATGGTACTAGCACAAGGATAGATATATGGACCAATGGAATAGAATTGAGAGCTCAGAAATCATCTCTCACATTTATGACCAAATTGTTCTTTTCTTTTTTAGGCAAGGGAGTGAAGAGTTTATTATTAAACAAAAGAGAAAAAGTACACAACTTCAGACATGGCTGCAGGCATGCTACAGGGTTAGATACACATGTGGGGCCACAAGATAAGCCTTTTTAAGCCCTTTCCTCCTTTCCTTTCCTAATATTGGGGAGGGGCCCCAGCCGTTTGCTGTTCTGATTGGTTGAATTATGATCCCCACCTGTTAGCTCTCAGGAGACCAATGAGGAACAAAGCCTTTTGTTTGGAGTTATCTGGGGCTTCCTCTTGAGCCCAGGGTCTCAGCAGGGTCTCTCCAGTTTTGAGCAGCCTTCCCTCAGTGGGTTTCCAGGCAGGGTGTCATGTTTATGTTCTCTGCTGGATCCCAGCTGTTTTCCCTCTTTCCTTATACTAACCTGCCTCAACGCCCCCTTTGGAGAATTTACACCCTCATTCTCAAGGAGGAGCTGAAGGGCAATGGTCATTTTTCTGTAGCTGCTTCCTGCTGGTTAGGGGCAGTATTCCCTGCCTGAGGGGATGTAAAACTGACTATTCTGTCAAGGTTGAGGGAAAGCAGGTCTGGCACCATGATTAGAACTGGATGAAATCCATGCATGACTGATATTTTGTTTTGGGAAGCACTGATTCTGGAAGAAATAAACAAGTTAGAATTTTGAAGATGCATGGTCCTGCTAAAAGGATAAAGAAGATGGTGGTAAGTAGGCCCAAAGAGGGCAGACCAGACCACAAGAGTGAGAAAGGCCAGATGCCTTCAGAGGCTACATCCCCTTGAAGTTGGTGGGCTTCATTTTGAAGGTTTCAAGTGCTGTCTAGGACTATTCTGAACAATTTAGATAGAAACAGTATTCTTCCTTGAGAAACAGACAGTTCCCCCGCTGTGCTGCTGTTACTGTGTTTAGGGCTCTGCGATTTTGCAGGCCCACAGCAGCAAGGGAGTCTATTTGCTGTCTAAGGTCTTCTAAGGTACAGCTAGTTTCTCCTCTGCTGTTGGTTAATTCTAGGAAGAGTTTGTGGTAGGCCTGCTGGGTTTGGTATAAACTGCTAACCCCATTTCCCATGGTGGTGGTTCTGCCTAGAACAGATAGGAGAGGTGTGAGGAGAGGCCCTTCCCTACAATATAGGAACAATAAGACAAGCATATGGCAAGCAAAATAAAGACAGTTCTTAAGAGACCCATTCTTTTATCTTATAGGCATGTTCATTAACTACTTAGAAAATCAATTAAGTTTATCAAGACTCTAAACATGTTCAATATCCCTCTGCATATAATCTAAAATAGAAAAGATATTAGTATATTCATCAGGTGTATAGGTGCAGCACTTAATACTAATCAATACTAATCAATGCACAAGTTCCTCTGCAGTTAATAGATCTAAGTTCCATGTTTGCCGTACATGTTGCCTTTCCATGGGAGCAGGCCATAATGTCAATTGTGTTTGTTTAAGTTCTACTCACATTACTCTGGTAACTATTGCTTCACTTGGTATGTCCTTTACACAGCCAGCATGCTGCAGCGCTGTGGTATGGCCAACTGATTTTTGACAAGGTAGCAAAAACTACTCAATTGGGAACATCCATTCATTGCTGATGGAAATATAAAATGAAGTAGCCATTGTGAGAGACAGTTTGCAGGTTCCTTAGAAAGTTAGCTGTAGAATTATAGCTAACATGACCTGTCAATCCCACTACTAGGTATATACCCTAAAGAATTGAAAGAAGGATCTCAGATATTTGCACGCCGAGGTTCATAGTGGCCTTATTCACAATTGTCAAAGGATGGAAGCAGTCCAAGTGCCTATCAACCAATAAATGGATAAATAAAATGTGGTATATATATAAATTGGAATATTATTCAGCTGTAAAAAAGCAATGAAGTCCTGATACACGCGACAACATGATGAATCTTGAAGACATCATGTTGAGTGAAATAAGCCAGGCACAAAAGGACAGATACTGTATGATTTCACTGATCTGACACAACTAAAATAAGCAAACTCACAGAGTCAGAATCTAGAATATAGTTACCAGGGGATGGGGGTTGGGTGGAACAGGAAGTTAAGGCTTAAAATGTACAGAGTTCCTATTTGGAATGATGGAAATGTTTTGTAGTGAATGGTGGTGACTGTAGCACAACATTATGAATGTAATTAATAGCACTGAACTATATATCTGAGTATGATTTAAAAAGGGAAATACTAGATTGTATATGTGGTAACAAAATAAAAAAATGTAAAAATCCATGGAACTCCACTATACAGTGAACCCTAAGTTAAACCACTGACTTTAATCACTAGTACAATCATAAATATATATTATCATCATTTGCATATTTGTAACAAATGTTCCACACCAGTAGTACAGTTATAAACACATACTATCATCATTTGTAACAAATATTCCACATCAATGCAAGGTGTTAGTGGTGGGGTGGTATATGGGACTCCTGTATTTTATGTATGATTGTTTATAAATCCACAACTTCTCAAATAGAGGGGGGAAAAGAGTGGGGCCCTAGAACCAGACTTCTTGAGTTCATATCTGAGCACTGCAGTCTCTTAAAGTTGCTACTTGGGCAAGTTCCATAACTTCTCTGTTCCTTAGTTTCCTTATCAATAAAATGGGATAGTAGTGGCACCTACCTCAGGGCTGCTGTGTGAATGAGTGAATTAATTCATGCAAAGTACCAAGAACAGTGCCTCAGAACAGTGGTTAATGAGGGTTAGTTATTATCAGTATTATTATTATTAGCTAGAAAGCTTGCCAGGATGCTAGTTTAAACCACTGAATTAGTCTTCTTACACTCTTTCTGTGACCCCTACCTTAGTGACAAAGCCACACTTTAGTTAGTCATGTTCAAAAATGCTGAATCCTCTTATGCTCCCTCGCCACACATATTGCCAGTTGCTCTGTCCTGGCAATTTTACTCTGGCATTGTAAATAAATAAATGCAACTATTTTTTTTTTTTTTTAATTTTTTTATTTTTTATTGACTTTGTAATAATATTACATTAAAAATATATATGTGAGGTCCCATTCAACCCCACCCCCCCACCCCCCCTCTCCCCCCCCCCAACAACACTCGTTCCCATCATCATGACACATCCATTGGATTTGGTAAGTACATCTTTGGGCACCTCTGCACCTCATATACATTGGTTCACATCATGGCCCATACTCTCCTCTATTCCATCATGTAGGCCCTGTGAGGATTTACAATGTCCGGTGAAGCACCATCCAGGGCAGCTCCATGTCCCGAAGACGCCTCCACCTCTCATCTCTTCCTGCCTTTCCCCATACCCTTTGTCCATTATGTCCACTTTTCCCAATCCAATGCCACCTCTTCTATGTGGACACTGGATTGGTTGTGTCCATTGCACCTTTATGTCAAGAGGAGGCTCAGATTCCACCTGGATGCTGGATGCAATCCTCCCATTTTCAGTTGTAATCACTCTAGGCTCCATGGTGTGGTGGTTGTCCTTCTTCACCTCCATCTTAGCTGAGTGTGGTAAGTCCAATAAATCAGATTGTAGGTGCTGGAGTCTGTTGAGGCTCAGGATCTGGCTATCACATTGTCAGTCCAGAGATTCAAATCCCCTAAATAT
Organism: Dasypus novemcinctus; assembly: GCF_030445035.2. Lineage (NCBI taxonomy): Eukaryota > Metazoa > Chordata > Mammalia > Cingulata > Dasypodidae > Dasypus > Dasypus novemcinctus. The sequence continues at coordinate 35,846,682 of NC_080692.1, read as the reverse complement.
ATCTTAAACCCCAACATTAACTGCACCTCCAGCACATTAGCATGAAAGTCTTATGAAGGGAGATCCCATCTGAGTCCAGATTCATCACACATACACACCATTTCCAAAGAGGGGCCATCTGCCCTGGTAGTTAACCCCATCGGCCATGACCATAACTCCCATGGGTCTCTTTAGCCCTCAAAGGAACCAATATCTGGGGGTTGTATCTGCTTTATCTGTCTCTCTGACTCTGCTCAGTTGTGCATGAGGGCAAACCTTCTGCCAGCCTCCAGACTCTTTTTTAGAAACTCGTTGCCATATAAACTCATTTCTCCTTTCCATTTCTCCCTTACTTTAGGTCAAACAGCATTTTAAAGTCATGGTATTTTATGTAGACATGGATATTCTGCTGATCCGCATTGAACCTTCCGTATAAGGTCATTTTCCAGTTGCATCATCAGTTGGTAGTTGATAGTGGTCCCTCGTTGCCAGGGAGGCTCATCCCCGGGTGTCATGTCCCACGCTGGGGGGAAGTAAATGCAACTATTTATAATCTCTCTAAAATTGCTGTCCTTTCCTTTCTCATTGTCACTGTCATAATTCATTACTGGTTGCCTAGATATAGCAATAGCCTCCTAATTTGTCTTCTGCATATAATATTTGGGAGGTAGAATGATGATGGTAGAAAGAACATATATTTTTGTCATACAATCTGACCTTGTCAGCTGCATGATTTTGGAAGAGTTACTTAATCTCTCCATGTTATTTCTTCATCTATAAAAAAGGATGCCACTATTTACTTCATAGGACTACTGAGAGATTATATGTGACAATTAGGGGAAAGCACTCAGCAAAGAGTAAGGAACCAATAATTATTTCCTTCTTTTTTCCTCCTTTGCATTTGGTCTATCTACATTGTTGCCAAAATTATTTTCTAAAAGTCCAGGCCAGATCAAATTTCTTTCTTCCTCCAGAACCATAGAAATGCAGATTCCATAGTATGAAATTCAGTAGCCTCCAGAACCTACCCCAATACTCTTCTTACATTCCTCCTTGGACTTTTCATTCTGTTTAGTGCTCTTACTACATTCTACCACTGTGTCTCTATGCTTTGCCAATACTTTTCCTTCATCTTAGAATGGTTCAGCTCTTTCTCTCCCTATCAAAAGTCCACTTTTTCTAAGTTCAGACCTAGTAGCACATCCTCTGAGATACAATCTTACTTTCATTCTTCTGCGTATTTGTTAGCTATTGCTATAAAACTACTACAAAACAAATTACCCTAAAGTCAGGGGCTTAAAACACCAGGCACTTGTTTTTACAGAACTACAGAATGGCTGAAGATTGTCTGAAGTGGGTTGGACTCTTCTGGGGTGACTCAACTTTGCCCTGCATGTCTCTTCTTTCCTTCTAGGATGAGCCTGGCAGAGATATGTTTGTGGCAATGGAGGAAGTGTGAAAGCTCATGTGGAAATATGCAGGCTTCTGGAGATCTAGATTTGGAACTGGCACTCTATCAGTTCTTCCTTATTGTATTCGTTAAAGCAAATCAAATGACCAAACACAAAGTCAATGGGTAGGGAAGTATGCCACCTCCAAAATGGGAGGACACTGCAAAGTTACTTGGCAAATGATGTGGTTATTTGAAGAGGTAAAAAAAAATCGGGGCTAACAACAGTCATCTTCTGCACCCTAATTAGAATGAATGGGTATTATTTATGCGGTATTAGAATCTTATGTCTATGTCTTTACAGGGGTTATGCATTTTATTGCCTCTTCATTTACATTTTGGTTGCTTTTTCTTAGACTAAACTTCTGGGAGGCAGGAATGTCTCTTATTTTATTTCTTTTCCAGCAATTCTTAGCATTCTGCTTTACTCATAGACAATTTTCAACTCATGTTCTTCAAATTCATATTTTAAAATTAGGAGTATAGCTAACAGATGTACTTTAGCATTTTGTAAAAAGAAATCCATGAAATGTTTTTGTTCAAAGAAGAAATTCAGAAATTGCTCTTAAGTAGAGACTAAAGGGTTTTTCTCCACAGTCAATAACTTACATATATTTTAGTACTTGTAATATCTACCAATGGGAATAAGAAAAGCATTCCTAACAAGTAAATTGTAAGAGTTCACCAAATGTATTAGTAAGGCTAGATGAAAGGAAAGGAGATTGAAATTTTAAAAAGGTCATAATTTTTATAGGTTAAGAACAAATGTCTTGTACAATTAATGGCCTGCCAAAGATCAGTATCAAAAATGCATTTATTTTGCATTCACTAATGATCAATGATTATATTGGAGATGATAAAATGGTAATTCTGTCATTCTGTCATTCCTTCATATTTATTGAATAGAATCTTTGTAAAGAAGGGCTTTTTGTCCTCTACTCACCACCCTTTTCTTTGAGTATTCCTATGGATTTATTGATTCCTTTTTAAGTCAATGTGTCCTAACAATAACAGTCATGATTCTTTTTAATACTAAATTAGCCACAAATTTGGCCAGTGGGAGATCTTGTAAGCTGACCCTTTGTATGCTTACATTTCCCTATTAGTCTTAGAGCATTTTGGCCCACCGAGATGTTTGGGACTCATCTTCTACTTTCCATGTTCTAGTCCTGAAATCAGCCATTTCTCCAAGGGTCCTTGGATTGTTCTTTGTTTGTTCGTTTTTTTTTTTAAATTTATTCATTTTTTTAGTCTATTATTTTTTTCTTTTTTAATTTTTACAAGCAAAGAAACAAAAATATCACCGGTTCTTGAGTGAAGAATAGTATTTAGAAACTAGAATCTAAGTGCTAAATGTTCTCATGGTTATGGGAATGTCATTGCTTTTAGGCCCTTTTAGTGGCTAAAACTATGTATATGTATATGCATATGTATATCTATATCTATCTATATCATCTCTTTCTCTTTCTCTCTCTCTCTATATACACACATATAAGCGGTAAGTTCATACTGATATCTCCAACTCAACCACTCAAGTTCTTCTTCACCTTCCCGTTTCATATTTGTATCTCTCTTCAGTAATAAACCTATTTTCCCAAAACATAAATATATTTACTTATTGGTTTTCTCTTATAGCACACATGAAATTGTTCTATAATTAATACACTAAATCCACTACCAACAACAAACATACTATGTGAAATTTAAGATTTCTTTTCAGTACTTTTTGTCCTTAAATTTTTAGGTTATTACCTGAAACAACCTGGGAAATACGGTCTAATAAGATTACTTGTTAATTAAAAAGAGGAAGATGTGCTTTTGCAATGGAAGGGTCTGGTAGATACCACCTTAATCACTGCTCAAACTTGGCATCACCAATAATAGGACAAACTACCATTATAGGCCCTGTGATATGGTGTGATGGGGAAGATCACAATATCACCTATGTAGCATTCTGCTAGAAATGTTTATTCTTAATCTATTCATGAGGGCAAAAACAAATACAGACTGTAATTTAGTTTATATAGACAATTGGCCAAGACTTTTTTTTTATCACCCCCCTCCCCTCCTTGAGGCTTGCTTGCTGTCTGCTCTCTGTGTCCATTCACTGCACATTCTTCTGTGTCTGCCTGTCTCCCTTTGTTGCACCATCTTGCTGCACCAGCTCTCCGTGGGCATGGGCCGTCAGCTCTCTGCAGGGTGTGGGCCAGCTTGCCTTCACAAGGAGGCCCTGGGACATGATCCCAGGGCCTCCCATATGGTAGACAGGAGTCCAATCGATTGAGCCACAGCCACTTTCCTGGCCCAGACTTTTTCACATCAATTGTCAGAGAAGACAAAATAAGATGGAGGTTCTATTCTAGGTTAAATGAAGTTAAAAGAATAGGGCAATCAAATGCAATACATGATAAAGGACATGAATGTGATAATTGTAAACACTGAATATTTGATTTAATTATAATTATGATATAAGTGTACTGAAGGATATGGGGATAGGACATGTACATGTGTGGTATATTAGAAATTTCTTTCATGAAAGAGAGGCACATCCTTATTGTCTCTCATAGGATGTCAATAGATAATGAATTGAAAAATTAAGAAGTAGCAATGTAAGTATATTATTTTGGGTTTTGAGGGTAAATACCAAAAGTTTTATTTAAATGAGCTGAAAATAGTTGCCTGTAGGGGGTAAGAAATGGTGGTAGTGATGGGGAGATCATGTATAACTACTGTTGAACAACTTGATTATTTTAAACTCTTTCTTACATAACTTTGATAACACTAAAATCTAAACTTAAAAACAAAATAAACCCCAATTTAAAAACAAAGTAAAAATGAGTGCACATTATGAAGAGGTAGAGAGGAGAGTTAAGTTGGGGCCAGACTGAAGAAACAAGCATGTCAAGGTAAAGAGATCCAATGAATTCCCCTTAGTGGGGAGCCTGTTGAGAAGATCAGGTAATACAACTATTGCAGAAACATAGAACATCCTTCTTTAAATATTTACTGACCTCGTTTTTTAAGTCCTTTTACAAATCATTCATTCATTTATTCATTCAGGTACTGGTCTAATGTTGGGAATGCAAAAAGTGCACAAAATAGACCAGGCCCCTGCCCTTGTGGAGCTTACAATCCATTCCTCACATGGCCGGAGGCCTGAGTTAACTGTGGATTATGGTCATGTGAGAAATATCCCCTCAGCTAAACTCCTAGAATTCTCCCAAAGCACAGGGGAGGGAGGGAGGGAGGGAGGGAGAGGGGGAGAGAGAGAGAGAGAGAATGTGTGTGTGTGTGTCTGGCTTTGCATGTATATGTACTAATGAGATCCACTTCAATTCATGTAATTTCACATTTATTTTATGATAATATGTGACACTGCTAACTGTCCCTGCACAGGAGGGACACACCCCTGTCACTCCTTGCCCTCCCACTAGCCTGCCAAGGCTCTCTGTGGGCTTCTCCTTTCCCTCAGCAGGCAGGACATTCTGTCCTCACTTCCTTCAGCTGCGCTCCACGTAAGGTCTCTTGGCAGTCAGTGGGGAAGGGTCTCAGGGTGATGGGCATAAAATGGGCCCTGTATCTTTTCCATAAGTGGGCAGAAGTCACTATGGGTAAAAGCTCTTCTGGAAGATGAAAGGACTTTCTGGAGGGAGTATGAAAAAAAGGGGTGGCACGTCCCCGGAGGATGACGAGAACGATTGTTTCAGGAGTAAAGGTCCACATGGAAAGAGACATATTAAAGTGGAAAAGGGATATTGGGGGCACTGACATCTGGCTCACAAAAGAAAGCTTTATTTATTTTTAAATTTATTTTTCTTTACCATTCAGAGAAGGGCATGGAGTGAGGAGAGAGAAGGAAACTAGGGAAAGGAGAGGAGGGCAACCTAAGACAGACACGGTCACCAGGGTGCAAGCATAGCCGTGGAAACAGCACGTCTCTCCTCGTGAGACCACTGTGCCTCAGTTTCCAACAGGAGAGAAACTTTATCTCCATTTTGTTTTCTCATTTGTATCATTATCTGACTGCTTCTGCTAATAACACGTTTCAAAAAAGCCTGTAGAAAGAGATACTCTCATCCAGATTGTTTGTAGTAAAAGAAATGGCATGCTCCTCAAGACACTTGAACAATCTGATAGTAAACTTCCATAAGGATGCATCTTCTCTACATAATCATGGTGAGACTAAAGTCAGTTTTTTTTTCTCAAAGTATTTAGATAAATATAAAAAAGGAAGACCTATTCAGATAGATGAAATCAATATCCTAAAGGTTTTCTTTAAAAAAGCAAAACCAAACAGCTGGACCAGATACGGTATTGTTGTAGTTTTGCTCTATGTCTGAGGGGAAAAAAACCCACAGTTAATAAGGCCATGCCAACTCTAACTGTGCTCAAGAGGAGGTTATCTCCATTCTGGAGTGCTTCCTTGCAGGAGGTGAGTGATGCTAGAAATAACACCATGCGGATTCTTCCCTTTTTTTAATGCAGAGAACACGTACTATCACATCGCATCTTAAATCTCATACTTCCTAGATTCAATCTCTTCTCTCTGAAAGTCTTATTTAGTTACCCCTTCTTTCTCCTTTCCCTTCTGCCCCCACGGTGCAATTTCTAAGCAAACGGGTATGTTCAGGAATGTATTAAAGAAATGTTTCCCTGAGTAGCCAATGGAAATGTCTCAACATGTATTGTTACAAGGTACACAACAGGCTCAATAAAATCCACTGGATAATGAATATTTCTTTCATTGTCAGAGGACAGGCAGGTTTTCAGACCCGGGATGAAGGTTGTTTAACTATCCCTTTGAAAAAAGACTGCCCGAGCTGAATAATTAATATCATTATGATAAGAACAAAATAGAGATTCTTTTCAAAGAGTAATGATGGTGGAGTCAGGATCTTAGTGTGCTTGTGAGAGTTATTAAAATTGAATGCCCTGCCTCTGTTTCCTGTACACTCTGAATTGCAGGCAGAAGACGGATTGGGTTCATCAGCAGGCATTAATATGCATATTGTCAACTGAGCCTTTAACGAGTTATTTTTTCAAAGATACAAAACATTCTAATATTTTTCCTGGAAACCAGGAAGCCTATTTTACATTAGGTAACAAGCAGAGGCAGGCTTTGAAGTGAAGGCAGCTTTGGAGTCACGGCCACTCACTCGAGGCCCCGGTTTAAGGCCATGAGAAGGGGCCTAATAATGTGTTTGAATGCTTTAGTAAAATTTGCAAAATACTGTAATTGTAATCATTTAAGATTATTGTCACTTTCCACTCCAACTTTGCCTCAGTCAGGTTTCAGCTCACTCTGGGTGTCACGTCATGGCAGTGAGCATTTCTGAGACCAAGCTAAGAGGAAGTTTGAGTTGGGAATCACTGAATCTGGGATGTGTGAGAGAGATTAATGAGGCGTAGAGTCACTTCCCCCTCTAGTGATTTCCAGTTGTCCTCATGAAGGACAGGATTCCAGAAGATCTCCACCTGCCCCCTTTGTGCCGAGAAGGCGTCCCAGGACCCGTGCCCTTATGCTAGTTGCAGAAAAGCTGTGCCACCCTATATGAAGTTGCTGACCACTTTGGTATTTTGTAAACATTTCTTTTCAAAATTGTCTCACAAATGGAATATTTTCAACACAAATGACAACATAGATTTTTCTTTGAAGAGTCTGGGTCTCATGAAATGATGGCCCATTATAAAGCTGTTCAAGCCTTGGAAAATGAGTCCATCAGCATAAGGTTCTTACATTTCAGGGGTTGGGAAGGGAAATCTGAACACAAATGAGGTACAGAGAGTTTATTCAAAAAGTTGGTAAAGCTATTTATGCCGCTTTAACAGCAAGTTGGGAAGATATTTTGGGACATTTTAATAAAACAAGTGAGAAATTCCAGACTGCTGTTTGGGACATATTTGAAAGATACTGTCTTGTATTATCTACATTTATTTGTAAAAGAAACAAGAGAAAATTCAGATAAAAATTAATGGAATATGAAACAAAAGAGATATGAGCGATGACACCAATAGAAATTAATCTGACATTGAGGAGTGAACTGCACCATTTTACACCAAAGCTGTAATTCTTTAAGAAGAAAAGAGACATTTTGAATAAAGGAAATGAATAGACTCCTGGATTGTTTGATAATCCAATTAAGGAAGAGGAGTGAATCATATGACACATTGGGAAAAGATTTAAATTTCTTGTTGATTTGACACCACATACTGACACTGATGAAGGTAACATAAAATGAATAATACATTACAAATTGTTAATGAGTGTCATCAATTCAAGGGATATAAAAGTCACTGTACAAGAAAACATGAAATCTTCAAAACCTTATAGCTTTTATGAAATAAATTTGATAAAAAGTTTTCCCAAATTTGAAGACAATCCTAACATGGCAGTACCAACCACAAGTTATGAACCAGTATGTAATTTTTCTAAATAATCTATAATAAAAATGAATTTTCAAACAACCATGTTGAGGAACACATTGAATTCTTTCTATGACCTCCGTAGAAACTATAATAAATCATAATGTGAAATGGTGCTCAAAGTATATGCAGTAAAAATAGAGAAAAACAAGTATTACAGAAATGTCTGCAAGTTAATGAATAAAAATATATATATTTTAGAATTTTTTGATTTGGGAGTATATATATGTATTAGGGGGAGTGTTTGGAAAAATCAGAAAATTTAAAAGGAATACTACAAAACAATTCAAGTGAATGTAGTAAAGCTACAAAAGATAAAAATTAAAAAACCAAACTGTGATTTACTTTCTCACTTTAAATATTCACTTTCACATCAATATTTCTATTATTTTCCTTAAAGAGGGACCCCCAATTATATGTGCCAAGCCCCACAAAACTTGGACCTACTCTTGGGTATCAATATTTACTCTAAAAGACTCTGCTAGTTAAATACTTTTCTTGTGTTTTGAAACCCTTAATTGTCATGGTCAAGCTGTGGACTTTGCATCTGCTGACTGTGCCTCGGATAAGAGTGTTTGCATGTCCTGGGAGCCTCTCTTTGGGTCAAGTGAGCTGGCAGAATACTTCCAACAGTGTCATTAGCAGCTTCAGGCAAGAGTTTTTGCCTCAATAAACAAAGCTGTGAAATATAATTCAATAGCTTATATAGTGCTTTCGGTGCTGCCTGATTAGGAGTTAGGAAATGCATATGTGCCACATTGAGGAATAATGTTTTCAAATATCATGAATCTAGGTGATCTCTGCAATAGTTTTGTTGAAAGGTTTGTGGTCTGTGGAGGTAGAGGTTGTTCACGAGAAGTGCAAGTGAGTGACAAGGAGTCTGAGAAATAGAGAAGTCTTGCTCAAATCTGCTGGGCAATGGACAATGAATACCATGGAAAAGAGATAGCACTTTGGGCTTCACAGAGCTGCATGGTCTCTAGAATTAGCTTTGCCAGAGACAGGAATACTGCTTGGGAAAATGGTTTCAAATAGTTATTGAGAAAACTTAGTATTTATTGAGCATCTACCACATGTCTGGAATTGTGCCAGGTGCTAATAATATGTGGATAATCTAGATGCTGGCCTATACCCTTAAGGAATTAAACAACTAGTTAGAAAGAGAGGACATATACACAAGAATGCAATTTTAAGTTTAAGCATATGAATTAGCCTTTTTATTGTAAGTCAATAATGGTCACTTCAGATGGTTGGCAATTTCATATAATCGAGTACCAGAAGTTTCAGGTGTTTCAACATGAATAACTTATGGAAGTATTATTTTCCTTGCAGTGGGCCAGTTCTTCCTAAGTAGGACCAATCTGCCAATTTGGTGGGTTTAGTTTCTCTGGTCCCTGAATAATACATTCCAGTAGCATCACCCAGCCTCTGTGGTAACAGATAAATCAAACATATTTCCAAATGCCGGTGGTGGGAGTGAGCAAATGATGGTCAGGTGCATTTTACAATCATTTTACAATCCTTGAAATTGCCACAGAAATCAATTCAGGCTTGGTTGGCGGAAAAAGATCCCCAGGGTAGGTGGGACTTGACCTGGACGCTGAAGGGCAGAATGGTCTTCGGGAGAGGGCACCTGAGAGTCCACTCTCTCCTCTACGCTTCACAAAGTGAACAGGCTGGAGTGGAACTGCAGGGTTGGGGTAGGGAGGAAAAGAAAAGGAAGAAAAGAATAGTCCAATTATGGTGAAGGGGATTGAGGATTGGAAGGCGGAGGTGGAGAAAATTAAATTAAAGGTCAACTACTTGAAAGTCCTTGAGTGACTTGGATCTTATTCTAAAGGCAATGGTCATCCCTGGAAGATTCAGGGAAGTGGGTTTTAGGAAAGCCCTGTGGACCCCTGGCTCTCTACGTCCTGCCCACCTCCTGGAACCCATGTTCCAGCAACTGCACACAGACGGGGGCACAACGAACTGAGGGTGGGTCTGCAGTTCTCCAAAGGAGTGGAAGAGCAGCCCAACCATTGCCTCAGAAAAGCAATGACAGCATAACTGAGGGTTAATTTGTACATGAACCCATTCATTTGTGTTTTCATGTAATGCTTGTGTGTGTGTGTCTTAAAAATCCTAGAGTCCAAGATTAAGTCAAACAAAACCCAGGAAACATGAAAGAATACATTCAAATGTATTGTGAATGTTGCCTTGTCTTTAGGACAGCAATCCCCATCTGCTGGGTATTTAGACCCAATCTCCATTCCAAAGATGTAACCACTTCACTCACGATTGTCTGTATGGCTGCTTCTCAGGAATGTTGGTGAGAAGCCGTGATAAAACCCATATGATAATGCTCCACCATGTAATATTCTGGATTAAAAAAAAAATTTTTTTAAGGGGTTACGGGGGAAGGAACCTGGGACCTAGTATAAGGGAAGCAGGTGCTCAACCACTCGAGCTGCATCTGCTCCCCTGGATCTTTGCAAAGACAATGGATGGGAATGAAGACTGATGTATACACAACGATATTAACATCAAAAATGAGTATTACAGGTGGTAATAAGTGCTATGAAGATATTAAACCATTTAAGAGGGAGAGAGGTGAATGGATGTTTGCCTTTTAAAGGAGGGTGGGTGTGGAAGTGCTATGAAATCGAGTTTCATTTGGGGACTATTCACCTCTCATCGTTATGTCTCCTCAAGGACTTTAAATAACAGGATCCATCTTAATAAATATATCCAAACGCCTCAAGCCCTCACTAGCACTCAGCAAAGCACACGTATGGTCTGTACTGTGTGATTTAGCCCTTAACTACACCTGCCTTGCTTTATCTCCTATTGTTTTCTGCCTTCGCCTCCTGCGCTCAATATAGATCTTAAGCTCCTTGAAGGCAAGAACCTGGCCTTAAATTTCGTCCAGCTTACCGGATGCACGCACGAAGCAAACGGTGAGTTCCTGAAAACACAGGCAGGGGCCTCGCATTTCAGCCCGCAGCTCCGCCTTGGAGACGCTTTCCGCAGCCCAGCGCGGCCGCCCACCGGGGGCGCGTCGCATTGCCCCCACCCCTCAGCCGGCCTTCCTCCTTGCTGTTCCCCCCTGTGGCCAGGAGGAGGCGCCGCGGACTCGGGTTAAGCTGGCTTTCCCCTTCCTACCCCACTTTCCCCAGCACATGACGTGGGAAGCTGCCTCCGCCAGAGTCTTAGCAATCGGAGCGAGGGGGTGAAGGGGTTTGGGGGTGGGGTGGGGTGGGGGGTGTGGAGAAAGGGGCCACGCACGCTCACACACACCCTGGGCCCCGAACCATCTCCCCCAGCTTCGTGGGTTTCTCCTCCCACCGAAGCCAGTGTGTGAGAGGTAGGTGTGTGTGTGCGTGTGGGTGGCAAGTTTTTTTTTTTGCTTTTTTTTTTTTTTGTAGTGTGAGACCCAAATCCAGACCGGGCAACCTGTGATCTCCGGGTGCCACCCCGCTCCCCGCGTCCCGGGTGATTAATACCCATTTTTCCGACTCTGGCCACCCCTCCTCCTCTTCCTCTCCGCCGCGGTGCGGTTGACTTCCCCCGCCGGCCCCCGCCCGCTGCCCCTCCCCCGGCTCGAGCAGCACCAGCTGGAATCTGGGCTCCTGCCTCTCCAACCACCTCCCCCCACCCCCAACTTTTTTTTTTTTTTTTTTGAGAAAGGAAGGTTCCCCTCCACCCGCTGTCAGCACCCATTTCCTTCGGCGTCTTCACCTCTAGGAAATCTCCGGGCTTTGCACGGTCGACGCGCTCCGCGGGGTGGTCCTGGATCGCCACCCCCTAGAAGTGCCGGCGTCCGGGTGCATTTCCTTGTGCTCTGCAAAGAAGAGTCGTGAACTTCACAGCCCGCGAGGCGGATTATTCACCGTGCTTTGCGGGAAAGGAAAAGCCTCAATCTCCGCCACTCGCCACCCCTCCCCGGAGACTCTGGCATCGCTAAGGCGCTCAGAGCCGGTGCGTAAATATTAGCTTTGGAGTCTTTCGTCTCAGTTGAGGGTTTGGGGGTGCCGGAGGATAAAGGGTCGAAGCGGTGGAACCGTTGGCCAACGTGGTATTAGGTAAAGCTCTTAAATCTAGCAGAAGCCAGGATTCGCTCATTGGGACGTGGGTTTTTTTTTTTTTTTTAATAAAAAGGATTTGGGGGTCGGGGGAAGGGATAAGGCTTTTTCCCCTGGTCTTTTCGTGGAGCGGGGGGCCGGGTGAACACCGCCGCCGAAGGAGAGGCTGGGCAGCGGTGCCCCGGGCCGGAGCCACGCGCCGCGACCATCAGTCCCACGGACACGTTGCAGGTGAAGCCCCGAGCGCTGCACATCAGCTCGGCGGTAGCGTGAGTGTGCGCGGGGGTGAGTGTGCGCGGAGGTGAGTGTGAGTGCGCTCGCGGGGGCGCGTGCGCGCCGGGGGCGCGTGTGAGAGCGTGTCAGTGTGCCCCTTCCAAGAAATGCCCAGTGTGCATCCCGTGCACAATCAGAACCCATTCAGTACCCGCCGGGGGTGGGAGGAGGCGCTGCTGCTGGAGCCAGCCAGCCAGACATGTCAGCAGCAATGCAGATGGGGCTGGGGGCCACACTCGCCGGCGAGTTAAGTGGGGATTGGGTTTCTGCGAGTGTGTGAGCGTGTGCTGCTGTAGCGTGCCTCCTCCCCTCCCTCCCTCTTCCTTCCCACCTTCCCTTCTGCGCCCGCTCGCTCGCTTCCTCTCCTCTTCCATTCAGGTTGGCTTTTCCACCTCTCTTCCATGCCTGTCCCAGGAATGGTAGAGCCAGACCTTTTCTGAATTATTTATAGACCGATGCCAGCTGTTTCAATTCCTCTCGCGTGCACTCTGTGGGAAATGCGGGGTTTTCTCCCCCGTTCCCTTAAAACAAATTGATAGCTTTTCCGGAATGCATTTTTCTCACCCTCCGGGGGACCCTGGAATCCAATCCTGATCGCTTCTCTCTCCCCCTTAGGAAGGGGACGCTTTGGGAATGACCACGCTCCACGGAGATTCGGAGCCCGCCCCCCGCTTCTGCACACACAGCCTCCTCCACTAAAGCTCCGAGAAGCAAAACCTGTAATTGCCAGAAGAATCACTTAAAAAATATTCCAGCCACTGACCTCACATGCCAACGGAATAATTACTATGGATTCTGCATTGTGAGCTGCTCTCCAGACCCCGAATTATCTTTAGATTGAATCCTCTTTTTGCTTTGAATTTGCATCTCTTCAAGACACAAGATTAGCACACAATTCACGCTCAATTGGATTTTAAACGTTCTTCCTTCCATTTATCCTTCGTCTTTCTTACGTGGATATGCAGGCGAGAAGAGGAGCCTGGACATTCCCAACATGCTCACTCCCTTAATCTGCCCGCCTAGAGGTTTGGCTTCTACAAACCAAGGTAGGGCAAATTCTGTTTTATCTTTTCTTCATCTGGGGTAGGGGTTCCTGGCTTATCCTGCTCATCAAGTCCCTCAGGTGGATCTTTTTTTTGGGGGGGGGGGGGAAGATAACAAGATATTAATGCTGTTTTGGGAATTCAAAAGGGGGAGGAATCCCCCATGTTATTTCTTTTCCTTGTCAAATAGGCTTTGGGTTTTTGAGGGGCAGTGGAGAGAGGTGTATGTAGGGGCAGAAGACGTTGGTTGGCATGGGCGAGTATATGTATGCAGACACGACCAGCAGACCTGTGTGATTTCAGTTAAATAGAATTTGACTCAGCCAGAGCGAAAGCTTGAATTTTTATGGGAATCTGGAAATCTTTTTCTTTCTCTCTCTTAAAATCCAGACTGGCTTTTTCCCCTTGCCATCTCAATGCCTCTCTCCCCATCTCTTGTCTCCACCTTCCTAGGCTTAACAGCCTTTCTATGCCCTTTAAAAAAAAATAAAAATAATGATTAAAATTATAGTAGTTGTTGCCCTGAAATCCACTTACTGCCTAAAGGCTTGATGCTGGGCCCAGAAATCCTGGGAGGCCTGTTGTAGAGGGGCAGGTATAGGTGGGAGATTGGGCTAGTCTACAGACACTTGGTTGAGGATGCTGCAGTTAGGAGGACTTAAATGTCAAGCTTGGGCAGAAGGAATTCTGTCAATATTCTGCTTCTAATTTGTATTTTTTTCATGTGCTATTATTTTTGAGCTGTAAATTTCTCCTTCTGTCTACACATCTATTTATACCCACACATCCTCCAGGCAAACTGTTACTTCCACACTCTTGCAAAATGGCTATCTTGCAGAGTTCTAAAATGCTGTGCATGTGGAAGGGGTGCAGAATTCGACACGTGAGTCTTTGTGTTAAACAAAGAGATGTGCCGTTGGCATGTGTTAGTCTTCTACCCTCAAAATAGAATTAAGATTTTAATTTTGCCCCTCTCATCAATTTCTATGATATGTGAAATGTGGTTAGGCGTCATTTTAATGTACTCCAAAAGAGAAATAGCAGGAGAAATGGGAAAGACTTAGCGAATGTCTCCTTAGCTAGTCACTCCTGCAATCCAAGACAACTCCTGAGGAAATCCTGCCATCTCTGGGCTAGAGGGCCATGCTCGTGGGCTGGCTGCTCTCCTCTGTGGTCCACTGACAACACATCCCCCAAACTCTTAGGCCCTCAAATGTAAGGATCCAGGTTGGGGGAAAGATCTTGAGACTCCTTAATGGCAATAATCTTTTAAAAAATTATTCCCTCCCCAAATCTTCTTTTGGAATTAAAAAAAAATGTTAATGGTGCTTTGAAACAATCCAAAATACTAAAAGGATGTGGGGGAAGGAGCAAAAGGTCCTCATCGCTCAAAATGACAGTAGATGGTAGTTCTCCATTGTCCAGACCGAATGGCTATAAACCAGATTCACCACCGCCCCTCCCAGGTTTTATTCCTTTGAGCTTTTATTGCTTAAACGCTAATCTGTAACCACCGTGTAATTAGAGTGAGAGGGTGGGATCCCGCTTTGAACCGTGTTCTCACAATCTCTACAAATAGCTGAGGTTGTCGTGTGTGCGCTCACCTTCGAGACACCTGAGTTGGTTCCCCATCTGCTTCTCCTTCAAGTGGGAGGATGAACTCTTCATTTTACTTCAAAATAGAGCAGGGGCATGGCTGAGAAAAGCAGCTCCATGTGCGATGATTTCATGTGTGCAGATGGGCAGAGAGGTGGGCACCCACAGGGCAGCAGGGGGCCCCGTTGGCGTCCCTGGTGCTGCGGATGGGGCCGTACACTTCGGAATGTCTCCTGGTGTTGAGGTGGACAGGAAGCCTCTTGACAGGGTCTCATTCACCTTGAATGCCAATGGGATTAAGCCAGGTTTCTGGCTGTCCCTAGTTGGCCCTATGGCTGGGCAAAGGAAATCAGGATAAGAGGGGAGATATTGAGGAAGAGGAGGAAATGGGGAGTAGGGAAGCTATAGAGAGAAAGGAGAAGCAACCAAAGAGGGCTTGTTGGGATCAAAGGAAGACTCACCACAGGTGGTCTGCACCTGCTTGACCTGCCAAGGCATTTTGGAGACCCTGGCGAAGCGGGTGCCTACCCCTGTGAGCCCTGAGGCTGAGACTTGGTGGTGGGCTGGGCTCTCTGGGGGCTACTGTTCTGTTTGCAGCACAAATTGCTGACTGGGTTCTGTTTTGTCTTCTCTCCTTCTGCCAGTGTGGGTTAGATAGGAAAGAAATGTGGCTGCTGGTGGGAGAAGGAGAAAATTTCAAGGGAGCCTCCTCCATGATGTGCAATTAAGAAGAAAAAAATTGGGAAATAAAGACATCCTTCCTAATCAAGGAGGTTAGACTGGTGATTTCAAGGGAAGCAGAACAACATGGTTCTTGTCTGTCTCTGTGCTTCAGGTGTAGCAGAGCATTTTGGAGCTGTGAACACTGAGCCACAGGCCAGCTTAGAGATGGGTGTGAAAGTGTGAGGAGAAGAGCAGGCTGTGCCACAGGATTGTCTAATTTTTTTCTCTTCCATTGGCTTCATCCCTAGGAAACCCATCTGTCCAAAGACTCTTGCTTTTCTACTGTATGTATGTAATTTATGGCAGGGTTGAATATAGGCAGAGAGAACTGGTAAAGAGGCCAAATGACAGGAAAGTAGGGGAAAGAGAAAAATTCCTCTAGTCATTATTTTGCACACCAAGCGCTTTTCTTTTCTGCTGAGAAGAGCGACTTTCCCTGGTGGAAAGATGAACAGCAGATACCTAGATTTTGTGCTCCTGCCTCACCTCCAGAAATATGACTCCAGAACCTTAACCATCTTCCTTGGCATTCACCAACGTGCCCTCAGCCTTGTGCAAGGAAGGCCATGGGCACCTGAGAGATGGCTCTTTAGAATGAAATTGGTTGGGTGGATGAGTGGGAGTTGACAGGGCGAAATACGACTGAGCTGATCCAGCCTTTGGCCCCATCATTACCTGGCCAAGCATTCTGCCAGCCCCTTCATGAATACCATGAACGTAGAGTGAAGAATTTCTTCCCGTATTTTCTTGTTCAAGAATCCAAAAATGAAGGTGACATGTCCACTGCAAATAATAGACTGAAGCAAAAAATTAGCTGGTATTTATCACCTGTGAAATATAGAAGGAGGCAGGAGAAGGGACAGATTGTCTATGAAGAAACCTTAGCCACCAACCCCCCTCTCGAAGAGAGGGAAGAGAAATAAACCGGAGTGGAACTCCCTATTCTAAAGGTCGGATGGCTGTTTGTCCAAACAATAGCCTTCTCTTCTTAATAATGAAAATTGGAGCTGACAAAATAATCGATGACCTGTAACTTGTCTTGGTCAGGAATGGATGACCTGCAAAAGTTAAGCTCGTTTTCCTCAGTGCCACCCTGCACCCTCCTGGAGAATTTGAGAGATGTCCTCCTTTGCGTAAACTACATTTTCAGTCTCTGGCACTGTGCATACAGCCAGATGCTAGTACCTTCTCTCTCTCTAAATAAATATAGATCATAAGAGTTACTGGTCTAATGAATTGTTCACATTTATTAAAGTGCATCTCCTCTTTGCAACCACAAGAAAACGTCTCCAGGGAGAGTAGATTAGTGGTTGAATTGATATTATCTTTCAGAAGGAGTCAGAAGACAGAAGAACAGAATGTAGCTGGGATGCAAGAGCAGGCATAGCTCAGAGGAGGGGTTTTTCTGAGGTTTTCCTGTGCCTGTTAGTGGTAAGTCTGTGGCTATTATACAAAAGCCATTTTATGGATGAGCACTGGGGGGGCTTGTGAACCAGAGAGGTGTGTTCACGGAACTTCTGGCTGTTTCGTTGATGCCCTCCTGTCACCTTTCTTCTGTCTTTTCATTCACTAGCACTTTCAACTGGGACTGGCAGAGAAGGAAAGTAGCACCTATGTTGTCCGCTCCTTCAAACTCTCCATGACTGCTTTGTTGCTTTGTCTTTGTGCTTCACCAGCACTTGCTCACACTGCTTAGCACATTTTATCCTAATTTTGTTTATATGCCCTATTTCCTCAAGGAGATTGTGAGCTGATTGAGGGCAGAGAGAAATGTTTTATTCATCTTGAAATCATTTGTACTTAGCATAGTGACTGGTATTTAATAGATAATCAAAATACATTCAGTATGTGGAGAGGAAGTGAAATATTAGTGAATGATGCTATTTGTTATTTGTTTTGGGGGGTATGGGAATGGAAGTTATGTTAGATGAGATCAAGAATGTCAGAACTGTATGAAACTTTAGAAAGCATCTACTCTGACTCAGCCAACAGATGAAGAAGCTGAGATCTGGAGAAATGATTTGCCTGTGGTTATGTAGCTGCTTAGTACTAGAACTTGGCCAATGCTTTGTATACCACACCATCGATTAAAGTGAAATGTGGGGGGGTTATCTTTGGATTTCAGGTGTTTACATTAGTGCTCCTTAAACACTTTGTATATAAGAATCACCTGGGGATCTTGCTAAAACGCACATTCTGATTCTCTAGATCTGGGGTGGGGTCATGCGCAATAAGTCTATCCCATCCCCACATCTAATTATAAACCCTAGTTAACTTAGGCAGTTCCATATATATTCTGTTTTTGGAATTTTTAGCATCTCTGCTTTGTTCTCAACAAAAGAAGAATCAGAAAGGAACCTATGTACTTCAGTTCACCCCTCTCCTCTCTTCTTTCACTCTTCCACTCATGTACATCTTTTGTCTCTTACCCTTTCCTCCTCTCTGGTCTTTCCTTCTGGTCCTTCTCCTAACCCTTTCTACTATTTTTACCTTTTTCTTTCCTTTGTGCATTCTCTTGCTTCTTAGTTTATCTCTATTTTAACATTCCTTAGTCTCTTTTCTTCCACATCATTCTTTTAACTTTATTTTTATGTCTTTTGATCTCCTCAATTGTTCAGCAAATATTTGTTGAGAACCGATATTTGGCAAACATTGTGCTGTGAAAAAGAATTGGCTCTGGTCTGTGCCTTCCAGTAGCTCATGATCTGGTGGAAAAGACAGTGTCAGGAGATGATCATAGACGTAGGTAAAATCTATCGAGAAGAGAAGCCTGGAAGAATGCAGAGAGTTTCAAGGAGGGGTTGCAATTTAAATTATGCCTTAAAGGCTAAATAGGCATTTTCAAGGGAAAGGCAGAGGACAGAGAGCATATAGACATAAAGGGCCATTCCTCCTGCTCTTTCTTATATCCCTTGGTGGCAGGGGGGGATGCGCGATAACACAGGAACATGCTGGCTATTGAGTAGGTATTTCAATGATGAGGCCAGGGAATAAAGGTAGGGTCTTCTTGAAAGGAAGCGAAGAGGCTCTAATTTCTGTTAGAGATTCCAGGGGCAATGTATCCCAGCCCTGTTTATTAGGCTTGCCTCTAAAATGAGTAAATGATACTGTTTTCATCTTAGACTACTGGATTGCAACTAACTTTATTGATGGCCATTGCAAAGAAAGGGACAGCTGTTAGCTGGTCTGTGTCCAAGGAGAGAGCTGGATCCCAGCCCAGGCCAAGATGCTCAGAGTGAAGGACCAGCCTATGCTGTGTGTTTCTAGCACAACGAGGTAGAGAGTTGCCATGCCATTCAGACACTAGCCCACTTTACTGGTGAAGGGAATATACTAGAATGGTAAAGGGAATTGCAGGCAAAAGAGGGACTGTTATTCTCATGGAATTCACAAAATGCTTTTTGATAGCCCCCTTAGGTTGACCTGTTATTTTGGAAGGTTTTACTCATGGGAGGCTAAGGTGTAGAGATGATGGAGAATCACCTTACTGCCTAAGGGAAGATGGGTTTGAAGTGGATGCATCTTTCTCTGTTCTCCCTCCTTCTCCCCTTCCCTCCCACCCAGTTTCACCATTTCTCTGCACCTTGTGGTTTATATTAATTTCATTTGAAGCTTGGGCTGAAAACTTTTTAAAGTTCCTTTACATATACATATGTCAAGTTTAAACTTCTCATTACGTCTCATATAGAGCGTCTCAGCTCAACTAGTTAGAATTTCTTAGGCAGTCAGATGTTGTTTCTCTTTGAAAGGAGGAACTTAGAAATGATGGCTGGATAGAAGCATTACATAGTTAGGGAGGTAACAAGAGAGTCTTAGACGAAAACGAAAACTTATATGACGACTTTAATCCTTTTTCCCAAGGCTAGCTGTACTCTGTGAAGATGTACCAACATTCTGAAGCAATCCTTCCTTCTAGCGGCCCTGCTGTGGTCACCCGATACCTCAGTGGCTTGTGTCTTTGGATTAGAGATAAGCATGTTCTGTGTCTATATGGAAACATATCATATGTATCCATATGCCTTAGGCTTGTGCATATATGAATGTTTGTTCAGTGACTTAGCTACCAATTCACTAGCCAAAAATAATCTTAGATGCATTAAATGTGTGTGTGTGCAGTTTAGGTACAATATTGCAGGTAGTTTGTGTGACATGGGATAATGGCATTCATGGTTCGTGCTGGCAGGCACCTGGATAGTCATCTGTCCTCCCAGCCAACCACCATTTTCAAACTGTGAAACCAGTTCTAAAGTTAGTCCCATGGTCTAAGGTCACATACATGTGACAGAGCCCCATCTTTTGGATCCTATTTCAGTGCTTTCCCCTCCCCTGGGCTGCCCACAAGTCATCTTGGAAAGTATGTCCTTATGTTAGCCAGCGGGGGGGCATTTGCTTGTTCATGTGTGTTCAGAGCTCAGGGTACTCCCTTTATGTGTTGGGAATCTTTAACAATCTTGGGTTTTGCAGGATGTCCTAAGTGATAATGGAGGACATGGTGGCCTTGGGAGCCAGAAGCTTCTATTTGGTTCTGCTCATGTTGCTTTGTTTTGTGATCATGGACAAGCCATTGACTCTGGGCCTCAATTTTTCTCATTTCCCTAACAGTGAAACTAGGCTAGAGCAGAGCTCCTTAACCAAAAATGTTAGAATCTCCTGCATAGCTTCAAAACAGCACAAAGCAAAAAGACCTAATCTGCCCCTGCTGTGTCCCCCTTCCCCAAGTAGAAGAAAAACTGGAAGTCCATGTCCAGGATTTACCCCAAACAGTTATATTGAAATCAGGGGGGAGTGGGTGTAGCTCAGTGGTTGAGTGCGTGCTTTGCATATACGGGGTCCAGGGTTCAATCCCCAGTACCTCCAAAAGAAAAATAAATAAATTGGAATCAGAATCTCTCAGAGAGGGACCGAGGCATCAGTCATTTAAAAAGTTCTCCAGGGGATTCGAATGTGCAGCCAGGTTTGAAAACCACTGGACTAGATAATTGTCAAGGCACCTATTAGCTCTAAGCATGATGTAATCCAGACATTTTAACAGGTAGTGTGAGACCCTATCGAGTTAAACTGTTAAAGGGGTTTTAGTTTCCTGAGTGCATCCTGGTTGACTGAAGAGCAGAGCTGTGCTTTATCCTGTTTCTGGGCTTGCTTGATGCCACACAGGCTTGGTGGTGAAAGTTAGGAAAGTTAGGGAGGAGGGTTTCCCTGACACCTTTGAAACAGGTGTGGCTGTGAGATAGGCCGAGCAGGCCTTGGTTCTGCCAACATCCTCTGTTCCACTTAGTCTTTACTGAGGGTGCCCTATTTCAGAGACAAAGCCTTATTTCACTCCTTTGTACCACTGTAAATATAGGAAAACTATTAATAAATGGGGCCGGATGAGCAGCCCCTGATTGACTGGTGAGGGATGGGAATGGTACAATTATCTTTGTGCTGGTTGGAAGTCACTAGCCATGTTGCCCTCCCTCTCAGTGCCTGAAGCAGAATATTAAAAGCACGAGGAGGAGGGAGAGGGTAGGAGGCATTAAGATGTCGTTCTCCTCTGACTGTAACTTTAATCACTGATTATTAGGCTGGCTTGGTTAATAGTTTTCCCACATCCTTCCTTTTTGTCTCCCTCCCTTCCCCATTTAAGAATAAATGCAAACCAAACTGTGCCTAGGTGAGGAAAAAAGCAGATTGGTTTATCTGTGCTCCTTTAAACAGGCAAACTGTAAAACAAGAAGAATATTAGGTCTTTTCTGGACACCTAAACAGAGGTGAGAGAAGAGAGGAGTGTAGTTTGAACTCTCAGCGGCATTTGGGATATGCAGATGTAGAAGGTTCTAAATATTTAGAAGAAAAACTGAATGTACCCATTGATCAGAATTTCCAAATATCTATTGGTTGGCCCTATGTAAACAAAACTTCCATGTCGTTTATACTGCAGACTTCGCCTTCGGATTTTTTTTTTTTTTTTTTTTACCATGCAGATCAGCTTCACCTATGAGTTCTGTGGAGCCAGATTTGATGTCTTCAGAGTTTATGGTTCTCCTTAGTGTCACCTTATTGGAGACTTCAGGATTATTTCTGGGCTTGAAGGGTAGTAGAGAAAATTCCAGCCCTTATCTTGTTCTGTTTCTTTCTGTATCCTTGTTTTTCCTTCAATTCATATGCGAAGGACTGAGGTGAAATTCTACCCTGGCCAAGTAGAGGTGCTTTGATTTGGAAGATCTTTCTTGGCCAGGAGAACGCTGATGACTCTAGATTTTTGAAGAAAGAAATACTGAATAGGTTTTCTTAGAGTCTGTATGTAGAGGGAAAAAAATCACTATTTGTCGATGGATTTGTCATTTTCCCATGAGAACAGGTTCATGCTTTTTATCATTGTTTGTCCCCAGTGCTTAGCAGGGTGCTCTGTGCCCATGTTCAGTGTCAGAACTATCAGAAGACACTGGTTATCTGTAAAGATGATGGTGGAAATGAATGTGCATAGAAAATAAAGTCGACACATTTATACCCTTTCTATTTTCCATTTCATTGCCTCCCAACCACCTCTTGATGCTTTTGGTGAGATGTACTAGAGCTGAAAGGACGAGTGTTTCTGTGGTGTCAGCTATCAGCAGAAGGAGGGAAAATATACCCATTCCTTCGTGCCTCAGTTCTTTGAGCTTCATTTCACACTATGTTCAATAAAGGCATTTCTTCAAAAAGCTTTCACTCATCCCTACTCATGCTGCTTTTCTTCCCTTCAAATTCTGTATACGCACTGCTTATTCCTCAGTGTCCATCACAAAGGCAGTTTCCTCCATGGCATCTTGCTTGATCTCCCTGGCTAGAAATGAATCCTTCCTCCCAAGTTGTTTGCTCACATGCTGTTTTTCTTTTCCTTCTGTTTGTAGCTCTTTCCATATGCTGGCCTTTGGGACACATCCCTTGAGGGTTCTTTCATCTATCATCCCCTAATCACCTTTGCTCTACTGTGCTGTGTTTTTTGGAATAAATGGAATCATGGTTACTCACCTCAACTCTCCTTTAGATTCTGTACCTGTTCACAAAGACGCTTTGATTCCAATGTAAAATTCAAGGTTGGCTCTGAAACTCAGGAATGATCATAGCTGGGAATCTACTTGGGTAATGAATGTGCATTTATGCAACTGAGACGGAGGTTAGGGAAGGAAGCAGAGGGTCTGGAATTAGGTAGCCAGAATTTTACATCATTTGAAAGATGAGCAATAGAGTGAAAATGCTAAGAATTATCACTGTCATTCCCAATCTGAGAGTTGCCCAAAAGGCATTGCCTTGCCTCTTTGTTTGAGACAACTTTTTGTTGAAATTGGGCCTTGGATTGGCAATAGATATTTGTGGTTTGCTAATTATATTCTAGGTTATGTTTGTATAGATTACCTCATCTAATCCTCACAACAAGGCTGACATTATTTTTCCTGTTTCCCACATGAACAAGGTGAGAATTAGAGAGTTCAGGGTCACACAGCTGTAAGCAGCAAGCTAGGATTCAGACAGGTCCTCTGATTCATAACCCCTGACTCTCTAAATATGTCAGAGCTGCCTCCATGTACAAGAAGGTAAAGATACATGCTGTATGCAGAGGAACCTCGAAATATACTTTGAACTTTTAATTAGTGGGACTTCCTTCTAGATCACTTCTCTTTGGATTGTGCTCTTGGCAAAACCCTAGGATTTTTTTAAAATGGAAAAATGGACCCTACAAAATAGCCAACTTCTGAACTTCAATTTAATTCAGTGTGGATGAAAGGTGAGAAATTTAAGGCACTGGAGATCAACTTCTTTATTTCATTGATGGCTAACTAAGACTTGGGCATCATCTCCTGGCCTAGGTACACCATACTGTAAATCCACTTCTCCTCTGACTTGGAGACTCTACTTTCTCTGAGAGGAAACAACCCATATTCACCACTCATCTACTCCTGGGCCTTTTCTTTTATTGGGTGCCTATTTCTTTAAAAAAAAAAAAACCAAACCTGTTCCTATACTATTGATTTGAGAAGAGACTAACAGTTAGAATGAGAGAACTGCAGTTAAGAATACTGCTTTAATGTTAGGTTTTATTAATAACAGGAATCATTATTCTTGTTATCTATGACTTTATATTTTACTTCAGTCTAAAAATGATTCAAGGGAGCTAGTTTTGTTTCAAATCTCTGAATCAACAATCGATGGGTCATTTTATCTAAAATAAATGTATCACAAAAGTTAAATTTCTTGTGCCTTTATTTTTCTAAGAGAGAATGTGTCTCTGGTTGCCGCATTGAGGCCTGTTGCCTTGGCTTTACCACATGCACATTTTTTTTTTGATCTTTATTTTTTTAATATTACATTAAAAAAATATGAGGTCCCCATATATCCCCATCCCCCTCATCCCACTCCTCCCCCCATAGCAACAATCTCATCCAACAATCTCATTCATTGCGTTTGGTGAATACATCTCTGAGCACCACTGCACCTCGTGGTCAGTGGTCCACATCATAGCCCACACTCTCCCACAGTCCACCCAGTGGGCCATGGGAGGACATACAATGTCCAGTAACTGTCCCTGCAGTCACATGCACATTTTTAAACCACCTTTCGGTAATTGAAAGCAAGGTGGAACTGTGGAAGGAGCCAGGAGATCAGGCCCCATTTCTCTCCACCCCTGGCTCTATGTGATTAAGGCAAAATTCTACTCCCTCACTGAACTTGCTTCCTCATCTATAAAATGAAGTCTTTCTAGGGAGCAATTAATTATTCTGTTGTAGAGTAAATGAGGAATGTAAAAAATCCCCTCAAATCATAAGTTTAATGTACATACATACAATATTATATTAGTGACCACTCCATCATGCTCAAAATAATAGGCCCTCAATACATTCTATCGCCTTTGGTGCAGTACATCCACTCTCAGTGACGAGAGGATAAAAAATATCTGTTTTATGGGGAGGAGAGGCAGCCAGTAACAAAGCAACTGCTATTCGAAACACAGAGCGGCACCTAGAAACTGGGGCCAGTGTTTTAATATTTGGTCTACGGTCTCCTCGGGTTCTCTTTGGCTAGAAAACTAGATAAATACTTGTCAAAAAGAGAGTGAGATGAAGCTTTCTAGCTTTATGTATGGGACAGTTTTTCCCAGCTTTATCTTTTATCTCTACATGATCCAAGAAGAGTAGTAGGGGATGAGATGGTGACAGGAGCTGAGAGAGAAGATAATGAGAAAGGCTGTTTCACACTCCAAACCTCAGCGTGACTCAGCGTGGGCTCTCACCCTGTCTGCAGGGCGCTCCCACCTGCCTTGAGCAGGCTCACGCCTGACCAGCCTCAAGCTGCAGCTCAGGGAAACGCTGCTCCAAGCTGGTCCCATAGCCTGGGATCTCCGCCTTCTTCCTGCCCCAACCCTATCCCACCCCCAGAATGAAAATGGCTGTTGTGCGTTTCTTCATCACTCCCCCCCCCCACTATGATGTGGCTTTCTTGAGGGCAGAAACATCTACCTTCCTGTCCTCCCGTGGCATGTCTGCTGGCACGTCGTGGCCATTTAATAATAGCTGCTGAGCTGACACGAGCACTGACAGTGTGCCAGGCCCTGTGTGCAGTGCTTTTCATGCCTTAATTAATTGAACCCCCATAACCCCCTGGGAGGGATGTACAGTTGTTCTCTGCCCTGGTTAGATGAGGCTGCGAGGAACAAAGGGGTTAAAAACTTGCTTAGCTTAAGCGGCAGGGATTTGAAGCCGGCCTTCTGGTTTGCACCCACATTTTTATACCCCGTGCTCCACAGCTTCAGAAACAGTGGTTATGGCCGACTTGAACGGTCAGAGACTTAGAAGAAACATATTGCGTGTCCGGTTCCGTAGAATGAGGATGGTGAAGGGAGGAGAAGAGAGTGTGTGGCGGAATTTGAAGGGTGGTTAGGATCTGGATTTGCATATTTCTGGACCTTGTTCTTCTGAGGTGCTTATCTGGAAACACATGGAAATGTACTTAGCGCACTTCCAGTTGAACTGTGCAGAGGGTGAGGTGGGATGTACTTGCGGTACTTGTACCTCAGTTGTCTGCGGTCATCTTTGGGTTTCTGAAATTTTCCTGGCTGCCTTCTCCAGTGGTACTTCAGGGGTATCATGGGGCCCACTGGCCTGCGTCCCACCTTTTCCTAATGCAGTATAACGTGGTGGCAGGTGCAGAAAGAAGTGGTTGAGCGCTACGATGCAGGAGTCAGATGGCCAGGTGTTCTGGCCCTTATTAGTTTAGACATAGGTACGTGTCTTCACTTTTCTGTGTCCCTAGATTCCTTCTCTATAAAATGGGCTATTAATAATCCTGGCCCTTTAGGGTTATTGTGAGAATTAAGTAAGTTATTTTATTTTAAGCAGTACTTGTGCGGTGTAAACATTTAATATGTATTAATTACTATGTCTGTCCCTGGTCCCACCCAGTAGCTCCTCACGCCAAAATGGCTTAGGAGTGGGGGTGGGGAAGGTGGGGAGGGAGGCACAGTTGCCCCATGTATGGGCTGGCAGTTGTTTCTGACTTAGAGGCCTCCAGATCAAGAATGACATCAACTTCTTTGAGTAGCTCATCAAATCATTGCTGGCAGGGAAAGAGAAAATGACCGAGAGGTGAAATGTTTCTAGAATATTTAGAGAACAATAATTCTTAGGATAAAAAAACCACAGAAGATACACACAAAGAGGAACCAATTAGTAGGGGATTGAAAGGTTGGAGTGAGCCCTGGGCAAAGTGACCATCAGCTGATCGAACACAGGATGAAATGGAGAGCTCTAAGGAAGCCAGCCAAAAAAATGAATACATTTTAAGAAAGAAAGGAAGGTTTTCAATGAAAGAAGGTTACAAACTGAAATGGTTATAAGAATATCAATCACCTGCATTTCTGGAGTGTTTTATAGTTTACCAAGGGCTTTCTCATCAGTTTCCTTCCTAATACATTATTATTTGGTCTTCCCAAGGACTCACCAGGAGAAATTCTGGGTGGGAACAATTATTCCCATTTTACGGATGAAGCAAATGATGTACACAGTGCTCTAGTGATTGCCCAAAATTGAGCAATCCAGAAGAAAGAGCTAGAACTCAAGCCCAGGTTTTCTGATTTCCAAGTCCAGGGCTCTTTCTGCACTACCTCTGCCTTGAGATAGCTGGTTATCTTGGATGAGAAAACTTGGAGGAAGCCTCACTAGATGAAAAAAGCTTACAGAGAAAAGTGACTTAGGTGGGTAGGCCAACAAATTCAGAAACAGTAAGAGTTGTGAAAACTGAAAAGGCAAGGTATAGGGTTTAAGGATCATTATTTTTTTGTTTCTATATTTTTCCATTTTTTTATCAGAGCCATGATAGGTTTACAAAACCATGCAGAAAATATAGTCTTTATGTTTTTTCATTTTAGAATGTTTTTTACTTGTTGCTAACATACAGTCATGCACACATGCATACGCGTGTGTGTGTTTGTGTGTATATAAAATCCAGATTCTACGGTGGGTTAGGAGAACAAAAAACCAAGTTAAAATTGGAGAGGATTTTAAAACATTAATTAGGGAGACTGTAATAAACAACCTCAGGTCTTAGTGACGGATTCTAAAATGCTTTTAACAAAGAAATGATTATTGCAGGACCAAAGATTGCTATTTGAGAAAATTGCAGAGGACTGGAAAGATATCTGAGGGCCAGCTTATAAACTTATTTTAAGAAGAGATGTGCCTAGAAATTATAAACTCTTCAGCATAAATGTTAAACTGGAAAAATAGCAAACCTAATAATTACCAACATCTTGAAGAGACCAGCACCTAGGAAGCATTAAAATGGCTAGTAAAGAACAAATCCTATTAGAGCTGTAGATCTGGGAGGATAGGCTGGTCAGATTGTAGGGAATGGATATATGTAGCTAAGGAAAAGTAAGGAAAGCTGAAGATGTGGCCTCGCAGGAGATTCTGCCCTTTAAAAGGGGGAAATGAAGTATGTAAATAGCTGGTGCTCAAAATGGAGTGCTGGGTAGTGCAAGGGCCATGCTGTGGGCATGTGATTGGGTCTCACTGCGGGGAGCTTGGATCCAGCATCTATCAACATTCTCAACGAGGATGAGGACACTGAAGTACAGTGCCTGTTTCACAGGCCTGACGGGAATAGGGGTGGGGGCCGCGCCCCAGGGCGAGACTGAGTAGATGTCCTCCCACGGTCTGCTTTGCAGCTGTGGTGCACAAGGACAGCCCATTCTGCGCTCCCTCCCCCTGCAACCCCAGCTCTATCTTTGCGACTATTCCCATTCCCACCCTCACCTCCCACTCGCACTTATATTTGATCAGTGATTCTCAAACTGTATGCTATATACTCTGGATCCTCTTTCCAGAAAAGTCTGCTTTTATGCGACGCCCAAAGGTCAACACAAAACACAAAGTTGGCTTAGGATCCCCGAAGCCCATCCCTGGATACAGGTGAAGAAACCTCTCTCCATACCGTGCATCTAAGGCACACCCTGGAAGATGTTCCTCTAGCTATTTGTCTTGGAAGGAGGAATAGTGTGGCAGAGATTTCCTTGAGACCCTGACTTCATTGTTCTGCCAGGATGAAGCAGTCTCATCTATTCATTTAAAGAATGTTGGGGAAAACTTTTTGCCAAGCACTGGACCCTGGGAGAGGGTGAAGTGCTGGCCTCCAAGAGCTGAGACCTGGGAGATGAATGCTGGAGAAGTGGGCAGGAGCGAAGGTGTCCTCCAGGTGATGTAAACCAAGTGATGTATGCCCACCCACCACCTGGCCCAGACATGCACCAGGCAGCCCTCGCCGGAGTGAGGCATGCGAGCACTGGGGAAGGGTTTTTGTAATCAAGGCTGGAATGAATTAAGGTTTCTCATAGGATCCCCCTATCAGAAAGTTGACACTCAGTGGAGGTTAAACTTTGTGGATTCTCTTTACTCATTTCTCACAGTGGGAGCCTTGTCTCTAATTTTTAGGCTCATACTGCTGTGACTTTTGAACCAAGGCAAACCTAGATTTTGCATAGTTTGGAAGTAAAGACTGAAGCCGTATCACCTCTGTCTGGGGAAGTGGCCCAAGTAAATAAAGAGCCAGGTCTATGATGTCAAAGGAACTTGAGTTCAGAATCCTGGATTTGCCACTTGCCACCAAGTGACCTTGGGTGAGTTGTTGGCCCTCCACTTTCCTATTTTGTAAAATGCAGGTTGCGTGAAGGTTAGATAAGGTAAAGTACGAAAAGTGCCTGGAACTTAGCTCCCTTACCTCTCCAGTCCGTATGCTATGAGTAATGCTGGCAATTTCTCAGTAGAACAGAAAGAAGAAATGGTGATGGTCCACGCTGGCCTCTTCCATCCTCTTCTCTTTCTCCCACACGAATGCCCCACCCAGCCTTTTCTGCAACGATTCTCCACTCTGGCTTTAGTACAAAGAAGAAAAGAAATATGGAGGCCGGATATGTTGTTTCCGCTTATAGTGGGGACAGCGGGAAGTATATGAAAATCCTGTGGCCTGGAATGACCTCAGGGAACTGGGAGTGTTTTGAAATAAGTCCTGGAATTATGTCTAAGGGGGCAATCCAGGGAGACTGGGGCGGGGGGGGGTGGTGAGACCCTGGACTTATTGGAGAGAATTTCAATAGCAAGGAAAGGAGGAGCAAATAAAGGAGAGACTGATGAAAAGAAAGAGAGGAAGGTGCTGAATCCAGGGCATCATCTTCAGTGGAGTTCTTTGGGTGCTCTTCTACTTTGGCCATTGAATGGGAGAAAACCGGTGGGGGGGGAGGGGCAGAAGGAAGAGGAAGAGGGGGAAGGGAAGGATGGAGGGAAGGAGGGAAGGGAGCGAGGGCTGGTGGGCTGCAGGGAGGTTTCTGCCTGTTAACATCAGGGAGTGGGACTGGGGCAGACAGAGCCCCTCGGTATTCCCCAGTGCTGCCGCCCCTTCCCCTCCGCCCTCCCCTTCCCAGCCTGGACTCAACGAGAGTCATCAGCAGTTTTGGCACACTTTTCTGGGAGAGTCAGAAAGCGACAGCTGCTCTGCCACCCTGGAAGTTCTGTCTGGACTCCGGGGAGCTTTTGTGACCTATTTGTGGAGGTCAGCCAGCCTGCCTGCCTGCCAGCCCCTCCCAGGACTCGCTTGGGTGTGACAGTCACCGCGATGACCCTGGCCTCTGCCTGCCCGCTGCTTGGTGCCTGACACTGGCTCTGTGCACATCTCTTTGTCTTACTCTTTTCTCTAAATGGTGGCAAACAGACATTTTGGGGAAGGAAGTGAGCATTATGAGTCTAGCGAATCAAGCAATCAAACAGAATTTTGTTTTTTTCCCCCCTGGTTTTAGGTTGTTTGTGACATGGTGACTACCAGTAGCATAGGCAAGTCATGGTTGCTTTTATACAAAATGAATGCAGTTTGCTAAAATCTGGCAGAGTTTAGAAACTGCAGGCAGGTGGAAATCCTGGTCTTGGTGAAATGTTTCCGTTTCCAGGAGAAGCGATGGTTCGTACTTAAAGCACTGGGTCCTCATCTCCTTTTGTTATCAGAATCAGTAGTGCGAACGAGCTGGTTGTGGAGGCAAAACGAACTCTCTCTGCTCCCGCCTGGTTCCTTGGCTGGAGCCCAGACGGAGCCGGAGGACGGAGCAGCTGCCAAGTGTAGCCGCGCGCCCTGCCGTGTGCAAGAGCCAGCTCCTCACGTGTGTGTGTGTGACTGTGTGTGTGAGAGAATGTGATAATATGAATGAGAAAAAGAATGAGAAACCCTTTTACTGCAGAGCATGAGAAGCCTTAGAGAGTGCTTGTCAATGCACAGATTCTTGGGCCAGTAAATGCTTTCCAGGTAGTTCTAATACACAGCCAGGTTTGAGAACTACGATGCCAGACCCTTCCCCCAGCTTTCCCCACCCTGCTCCTTTGTCTAGTGTTAAGAGTTTTGCTTTGCTTCAAACAGTGCTGCTTGCAACGTCCACTTTAAGGGAGGAAGACGGTCCCCAATTTCTTGAAACTCCTAGCCATTCCTGTCTGCCATTCCAGGGACCCATGTTTCTGGAACACATAGTGGATTGATGAAATAAATGCTCTTAACCTGTAATTTTCTGCACACAGCTACTCATGCTGTGGAAATAACCATTCTTAAATTTTTCATTGTGAGTGGATTGTTCAGTTTGCCCAGAGGGAAAGAACTTACTCTAATTTTAATAAAACAAGTGTGTATTTAGTTATTCAGTCAAAATGGTTGATGTGTTTGCTCTTTATTCCATTTTCAGTCATATTCTCTAAATAGACACCAGGGCAATTTTTAAAATGTTGGCATCAAGGGTTCTTGCACATTTCCACTGCCCACCAACCCTACAAAAATGCCCTCTCCAGGTATCATATTGACGTGCCACCCAGACTGCGAGCAATGGTCCTCCCTTGGTTTTGGTGTCTTTCTTACCCCCTTCCCCTGATATTGAGTTTCTCCTTCCTGGGGATTTCAGCTTTGCTTCCCCCACCTTGGCTTGCCCACATGGAATCCCCTTGTTGCTTCCTTCTCCTGCCTACTCTGCCACTTTGCCTCATCACACTCTAATTCCATGTCTCCGTTACTGACCCATCAACCTGCAGCTGTATCTGCTTTTTCCTCTCTGCTACTCATTCTACTAAGGGCAGATGAAGAAAGTTCCAGAAATGAGCTCACCTCGCCCACTTCAGAGTCCTGCCTTCCAGAACCCCATCGCCCCTGAAAGATAGGGCTGGCTAGCTTTGGTTCACGCATCCCAGGATCACAGCCCTCCCCAGCTCCTAAAACATCACCTCTGAGCATCTTTCCCCCAGACTCCTGCTCACAGTTGCTGGTATCATCACACGCCACTGAGAACATCAACGCTCCCTGACGTATCTGTCCACAAGTATTCATGTTCATCTTTTGCTTGCTGGATGCTTCAGAGAGCCTTTGCTCCATCTTTCCAACAAATGCCTCTGTTGCTAGCCCAGTCCAGGTCTTTATGAGCATTTGTTATCATACTTGCCCCCTCACCTTTCCCGACATCATGAAATTCTTTCTTCCCACTGTTCCATCACAGCTGCTTTAAATGTCACCCTAAAACCTTTATTTCTCCAGAATAAAAATCATTATCTTCCCGGCCCTCGCCCTCGCCCTCTTCCTGAGTTCTCTGTTTCTTGGATAGGACCAGCACCCACCCAGCCCTTCAAGCCTAGCACATCCCCCAATAGCCCATCCCCACACCCCATGGACCTTATGGGATCTGTTTCAAAGTGCTCTCACACCCGAGTTCCCTTCCCACAGAAGAGTGGTAGAGCCCTGTGGTAAGGAGCCTGGGCCCGGGAGCCCAGCTGCCTGAAGCGGCCAGGACCTAGTGGTGGGAACTTTGAAAAATTATGTGACCTCTCAGAGTCTCAGATGCCTCATTGAGATCATGGGCATAACAATAGTACAGCTGCTTAGAAATCTTTCCAGCATTGCATGAATTAATTCCCTACAAAGTCCTTAGAACAATGCCCGGCACACTGTAAGTGTTCAGCAAGTAAACGCTAGCTATTATTTTTACCTCTACATCAATGGTGATCGGCTGGGGGTGATTTTTGCCTCTCGGGGACATTTGGCAAAGTTTGACAAGATGTATGAGTGTCATGACGCTGGGAGAGGTGGGCTACTGGCATCTAGAGGTGAGGGATGCTGCTAAACCTCCCACAGTGCACAGGACCGTGCCCCCAACCCCCCAACATAGCATTATCTGGTCAACAGTACTGAGCTTGCAAAATCTGCTCTACGTCTTGGCCCTCGTCACTGCCACCATTTCCTCAAGACTTCATCTGCTTCCCTTTTCAATTTCCCTCAGTGCGCCACTCCTTTTAAGGCTCATTTTCTCATATGGTTTCAGTTACAAACTGATTTTGGATGGTTCTGAAGTCTGTATTTCCAGCATCGTGATTATGTCTCCAGTGGTTTACAGAAAACTCTCCCTTGCATATTCTCCTGATATTGGAAAATGTTAAAGAAAAAAAGAAAGGATCTGGTGTCCCCCCCTACTTCTCCATTCAAATGCCTGCCCTTTTCCAGCACTTCCTTCATTGCCAATGGCACCGGTTCCCACTGGCTTGCTCCCAGAAATCCCCCAGTCTACACCAATTTCTGCCAGTTCTTTCTCTGCACTGTTTCCTTTGATCCTCATTTCCATTTCCATGGCTACTGCTTAGCTCAGGACTCTAGCTGGCTTCCCTGCATCTCCTCCTCAAAGCCATCCTCCACACAGCTGCTCGAATTGTCTTCATTAACTACTGTTTTCCTCTGCTCAAGAATCCACAGTGGCTCTCCATTACCGCTTATTAGCAAAAGGAAATTCCCCCAAAGCCCTTTGTTGCCAGACCTCTCTCTCTGCAGGCCCCTGCCTTTGTGTTTCTCCCCTGCTTGGACTCCGGGCACTCACCTGGCACTCACCTGTGTGAGGTTTCCTTGCAGAATCCTTGCACTGGTTTCGGCACCTTGGCACTTATATAATTTCACTCCCTGGATAGACTTTTCCTTTTCTGCCAAACGGTGTCTGTCACCTCTTTCAAATCCTGGCTCAATTTTGAAGTCCCCTGGGAAACCTTCCTGAATAACCCAACAGATTCTCCTTGTTTGATTACTCAATATCTGTTTTTTACCTTAAGTACTAATTATTAGACTTAGCCTACATTAATTTATGCCTGCTGATATGTATGAAGAATCCCTAAGTAATTTAAAATTTCCAAATATGTATGTTTCATTTCCCCATCTTTTTTGACTAGTACTTCTTTTTTAAATTTTTGAAAAAAAATCTATTTTCCATGGCCCAAATAATGTGTTCTGAATATAGCAGGACCTCAGTAAATGATGTCTCTGTGACTGTCTTTTTTTTTTCTCCCTCAAAGCCAAGGAGGAATTCCATAGGCATATTTTATGTCTGATGTTAAAATAACCTGCTCTTCTCTTTGTGGTTGTGTTGATGGTGGGTGGGGGAGAAGGAGGAGGAAGTAGAACTGGGTTTGCTAAACCCAGGCAACAAAAGGGCTCTCCTGAAGAGGCTGCCAGCAGGAACAAAGACAAACCTGTGCCATATCCTGGGCACTGGCTAAAGGAGATCTTCAAAGGCATAAAGGAAAGAAGCAGGAATCTTAAAATAGAGGTGGGCTCCAGATGCCTCAACTTAAGAGAGTAACATCTAGCTTTTGTTTAGCATTTTTTGCAGCAAACAGGACAACTTCAAATATATTATCTTGTTGGATAGATGAGGGTGATGATATTATTACATTAAGCAGCTAAAAAAAAACTAAGGCAACTTGCCCTGGGCTTTAGGACTAGTGGGACTCCAGACCTCCTGCTCTGCCCATTGCAGCCCGTTGTATTGTTGCATGATCTTACACAAATCAGGTAAGGTTTGGGGCTCACCTGTCTAGTTCAATGCTCTTATTTTGCAGATTGGGCTGTTAAGTGGTTCCCTGATGGCATTAGAATCCATTATTAGTAAAGCACACTTAGAACTCCTAATTAGTGCTCTTTTTATTTTATTGCAAACACTACATTTTATTCCTAATCCAAGGTGCAAATACTCTTCGTCCTAACCTTGAGACCAGGGCTGCCCTACAGAACTTTCTGTGATGATGAAAATGTTCTTTGTCTTTGCTATCCAATAGAAAAAAGAAATGACTAGTGAGACTAGAGAATGAAACTTTAAATTTGGTTTAAGTTATTTCAAATTTAAGCAGTCACGTGGCTGGTGGCTTCCACATTGGACAGCAGGGCCGACTCTGGCCTCTAGTTTCTATTCATACTTGTCAGAGTTAGTAATCTGCCTAATCTGGGTTTTTGCCTCATCCTGCTTCCCTTTTCCAGTAAACTCTGAGGAACCTGAATGTGGGGAGCTGGTGGGAGACTTGGCAGCTGCAGAGCCTGGGTCCTCCGTAAAAGAGAGAGGGTGCTGAGCAGGAACGCTTCGGAGCCTGCCACTGTCCTGTAGAGTCGGCAGTGGATGGGGAGCGTTGGCGGAGAAAAAACTTCCAGCTCCAGGTCTCCTCCCTCCCAGCGGTTCAGGAGCTCACCACTCACGCCTGTTGGGGCCTCGGCCTCTTCTTACAAAAGACAGGCTGTGGGAGGGTGTGGGAGCCTGGCTGTGGGAGCTGCTGAACTGCTTCTCCCAGGTTGCTTCGAGGAGGCTCTGATGCCCCACGTCCCTGTCCCCCGTTGTAGCAGTCTGTCAGTCTTCTCCTTGTGGCCCAGGGAAGGTTATCAATGGGAGGCCAATGAATTCATTTAGGGCTCTTCGGTTTCCACGGAGAAACACCTCAGAAGTACCCTGTATTGGAAACCTCTCTCCATCTCTCGTGTGTTTGTGTCAGGGTGTGTACACACACTCACAGACATATGAGCGATGTGTGCTCCAAGCTGCCGTGGGTTCCACTCTTCCCGGAGCTTGCACTGCTGCAGAGTTCCTGTGTGGACTGGGCTCAGAGCCCAGGTGGAGTCTGCATGGCAACCATGTTTCAGTGGAAGCATCTGAATATGGCAAATCCCCAAGCCAAGAGCTAATGAAAGCCATAGGCTGGGAAGCGAATGTGGCTCAACTGATGGAGCATCCTTCTACCCTACAGAGGGTCCAGGGTTCAATCCCCACGGCCTCCTGACCCGTGTGGTGAGCTGGCCCATGCGCAGTTCTGCTGCCATGCGCAAGGAGTGCCCTGCCATGCAGGGGTGTCCCCGTGTAGGGGTGCCCCACATGC
Organism: Dasypus novemcinctus; assembly: GCF_030445035.2. Classification (NCBI taxonomy): domain Eukaryota; kingdom Metazoa; phylum Chordata; class Mammalia; order Cingulata; family Dasypodidae; genus Dasypus; species Dasypus novemcinctus. The sequence continues at coordinate 35,811,431 of NC_080692.1, read as the reverse complement.
AAGGTGTGCGCCCCACAAGGAGAGCCGCCCCATGTGAAAAAGTACAGCCTGCCCAGGAGTGGCGCTGCACATTCGGAGAGCTAACGCAGCAAGATGATGCAACAAAAAGAAATGCAGATTTCCAGTGCTGCCTGACAAGTGGATGCAGAAGAACACACAGTGAGTGGACACAAAGAACAGACAATGGGGGGAAGGGGAGAGAAATAAATAAAATAAATCTTAAAAAAAAATAAGCCATAGGTTGATGGTATGGCCTGACCCTCTCTTTGCCTGTTTTTTTTTCCCTCCTTTCTTGCTCACATATTCTGCTGAACTTGAATTTTAATCTAATTCATTATTTATGCCTAAAGGAGAAAAATACTGAATTCTCTTTTAACCTGTGGGACACAAGGCATTGGGAGTGCTCACACTAGATGCATTGTCTGTTTACCCATGGAAATGAAGGCTAGAGGAGGAAAGAAGTTTCCTTGGAAATTCTGAGTCTTTAATTATAGCACTAGAGGGAAGATTCTGAACTCTGAGTCCAGAGAAATTGTGGACCAAGATAGCCTTGAAATGAATTGTTGAAGGGACATGGATGCTACCCGTCCATAAAAAACTGTATCCTTTTCTCTGTGCTTCCATGGACGTTTACACGGGAGTGGACGTTGGGCTCCTCTGCCCCTGCTGGGCTTGCTGGACAACCCTCAGGAGAGATTCTGGGTTTCCTCCTCATGTCGCAGCTCGTTGCCGGGCAGACAGATGTAGAGCGGCGCAGGGCACCGGGGCCCATAAGGACTGAACAGTTGGAGGCAGCGACTTGGAGAATAAAGCACTTGGGTGCAGACGGAGGCCTTTAAGACAGAATGAGAGTCGGCGCAGTCAAGGCAGCCGTGACAGAGATAAAAGACTTATTGCCCTGCTACGAAATTTTTCAAAATTTCCTCTGAGGAATATGGGTTTTAAGACCATAACTCAAGTTGCCACGAGTTGTCTTTTGAATCAGAGATCTAATCGCATCTGCCTTCTCAGAAACCCGGAGCGGCTCATCGTGGTGGGCAGGATGAAGTTGGCGCTCTCCTCTCCTTCCCTGGCATCTGCGGGTCGGCTCTCCCCTGCCTTGCAACCTCCTGCTTCCTCCCTCAAGGCCCCCCCCCCCCCCCCCCCCCCCGTTCGAATCCCACCTCATCAAAGAAGCATCCCCCAGGCCCTTCAAACAGGAGACATTCTCTCCGTCCCTCATTCTTACTCTCCCTCTGTACTCTCAGTGGCACTTGTCACCTTGAAGTCTTATTTCAGAGTTATCCATATATGTGCCAGCTCCGTCACTCACCTGCATGGCCCCTGAGGGTTGAGCTGTGTCTTGTTCATCTTCACATTCTGTGCAGCCTCTAGAAAAGTGTGCTGCATGCGGTAGGCAATTGTTCTTAGTGTCTTAACTGAAACTGCTGTCTGCTTATCTTTCTCTGCTCATTTGCCTTCATTTGCTTGATCGTGGCAGTTTCTAAGTGTCTTATAATACCTTCAGACCCAAATGTGGAAGTGGGATAAGAAAGGAAACCTGCTCCTGTGTACGTGATGGACTCTGCCTGGTTCATCTCAGAATCATTTGGATGCATACCTCTAGTTTGAGCTAAGCAGAGTAAGTACAATTTTGCTTCAGTTAGAATTGCTTCAACTTGTTTCCTGCTCTCTAAGTCAACAAAATAAAGTTTTGGGTTTGACTGTCTCCCAGGTTCTACTCTGGATAGGGCTGGAGTAGTGATGTAGGCAAGGCTTTAAGCCAGCTGCTGACCCGTGGGGAAGTACCGGTGCTTCTTGTTAACCTTTCAGCATCTTTAACATTGTTTCAGGATCTTGACTTTGAATGGGCACTTTCCTCAATTTTGTTCCCGAATAGTACTTGGATGGATTTACAGGCCAGATCCTGTTATGAGATATAGATGTACTGCCAAAGACTTCTAGATCTAGTCGTTTAACCCATTTGTTTTAAATAATAGTTGACTAAAATTTTTGAACTTAATATACGGTCAAGTTTTTAATAGTTTGCTGTAGTATCACTTTTCCTTCAAATATCTTAAAGATGTTTCATTAAATCTACAATCAGTTTTGTTAAGTCCTCTTTCCCTGGGATATGAAATGAGGGCATGAGTAAGTTAGGATGAATCATATAAATGAACCTAAGAGAAAAAACAAAAGGCACCAACCTGAATTTGTCCATCTCTGGCAGCTCTTTGTTGAAGGTGCTTCTCTAAACTGGAAGCTTTCCTCCTTGATGGTATAATTGGCATACTTAATTGCAAAGTTTTTCTTACTTTTGCAACAGACAATGTTATAAGCTTTATTTCCCCCTTCAAAGAAGAAAAAGTTCTTTTTTTCAGATGATGTGAATGTTCCTATATAGTTCTAAACCCGGATGGGGATCGGTCTGCCGCTGGCCGGGTTGGCTTGTGAGGTTCCCAGGTGCCCTAAGATGGTCAACTGAGGCCTTGCTCTGACTGGATGTGCTGGCCCCGTACTCCCTGTCTCAACGGCACCGGCAAGCCATTGTTGGGGGCCTGGCTCCACTACTGTCTGACATAGTGGGTAATATGGAAAATGGTTGGTTTGTGCTGGGTTTTTCTTGTTTTTTTAGTTCTTAGCTAAGATGTTCAAGGTCAGTGTGGGTTGGGCTTGGACTTGGTGGGCAGATTATATCTGGAAGATAGGATCATAGAACGGTCGGTGCCCCTGGGGACAACTTGTTGTGTGGTTGACTATGTGAAGGACCATGGATTAAGCAGATGTCAAAGACTATTACTAGTGCCTGATCCAGGACCAGTATTCAGGTAGCCTGACTCCCATTCCAGGGCTTTTCATATGACATAACTTTTGATTCTACATTTTGATGTTAAAAATTTTGGAATATTTGTGACCAATATGTGCCGATTTATTACAGAGTCAGGGTCTAATTGGGAAACAGAGCCCATACCTGGTAGTTCAAAAGGGAGGATTTAATCCTGTGAATTAGTTATAAAGGAATCGAAAGTGCTGAAAAGCTAAACAGTGCATGGTCAAGCAACCCCAGATCAGCAGAGGAGGAAGCCAGTCACAACCTTGGGTCCCAGGCTGTGGGTTGAAAACTGGAATAAAATGGTTTCTGCCTAGCAGAGAGGGGAAAGCATGGAGGAGATATAACTATGGAGAAAATACTCACTGAATAGAGAGAAAGCAGGGAGAAAAACCTAGCTTCTTCCCCTCTTCAGCACCCCTTCAATCTCTTGGCAGTGCCTCCATTGTTTAAACATATTTCCCTACCCTGGGAAATGGGGTCTGCTAGATTTCCCCCCTGCAATGCAGACCAGTGCAGAGCAAGGGTGGGGAGCAGATCCGAGAGCAAACAGAAAAATTATCTTCCAAAGATGACTCTAACACGGGTTCTTCCACAAGGTGACTTGGCCACTTTGTCATGAGGAGGAGTTCCATCTCCTCCCCTTGTATCTTGGTGGGATTATGCCTGCTTTAACCAAAGCGTCTGGAGGAAGTGGTGCAAGGTGGCTTCTGTGGCTGGGTCAGAAAGGCCATGCTCCTGCTCCCCCCACTTCCTTTGGGGTACTTGCTCTCTGAATGTTCCCAGAAGCCACATTGGGAGAAGCCACCTGGGGACCACGTGTAGGTACTCCAGTCAACAGCCGAGCGGAGCCCAGGAGCCAGCTCTGTTAACCAAAGATGCTCCAGGGGGTCCCAGCCTGTTACCTGCAGCTGCTTGAGTCTTCTCAACTATGGTTGGTGGATTGAATTAGGTATTCCAATTTAGACCTGTTCGTCGTCATCATCTGCATTCCTGTAGGTGTGGAATGTAAACAGGACCTCTTGAAAAAGTGTTCAGTTAAGGTGTGACCCATTGAGGCAGGGTGGGCCTAATCCAGATTGCTCAGGCCTTATAAAGAGAAGAAACAGGAAGCCAGGGTAGAGGAGGCCACAGGGAGAAGCAGAAAGTCAGCGGGAACCTGGGCATGAAAGGAGAGGCCACACCTGGATTACCGGCCACCAGCACTGAATGCTGCAGTCTTTGGGGAGAAAGCATGGCGTTGCCAATGCCTTGCTTTTGACTTCTGGCCTCTAAGAACCAATAAATTCCCATTGTTTAAGCCGACTAGTGTGTGGTACCTGTGATAGCAGCTCAGGCAAACTAAGATAGCAACTGAGAAATCACGGAGCTCTGAGACAAGCCATCCCCTGGCTAATCTCCTAATCCACAGAGTCTATGCCACATGCATTGTAAAATGATTGCTATTTTAATGCCACTAAGCTTTGGGGTGGTTTGTTAAGTGGCCATAAAACACTGGAACACAAATGACCAGCATATTTATTTAGTATGTAATTATATGTGGGAACTATCTAATATGCTGTGTCCATTATAAAGCATACACAAAAACAGAAATTGAAAATGACTGAGATGAAATGTATGCAAGTTCTAATATGTTTTCCTCCAGATCCAGTGAATGGTTTTGCCCAGCTCCCAGGGAATTAGAGGCCATGTACTGTTACATGCTTTTACTTTTTTCACATGGCCAGAGAGGCCCAACTATGATATTAATGGTATTTTTTATTTATTTTTTATTCCCCCCTCCTCCCCCCACCATTGTCTGCTCTGTGTCTATTTGCTGGCTGTTATTCTGTGTCCACTTGCATTCTTGTCATGAGGCACCAGGAAACTGTTGCTTTTATTTGTTGTTGTTGTCATCTTGCTGTGTCAGCTCTCCGTGCCTGTGGCACCACTTCTGGGCTGGCTGAGCTTTTTTTGCACGGGGTGGCTCTCCTTGCTGGGCGCACTCCTTGTGCGTGGGGCACCCCTACGCAGGGATGCCCCTGTGTGGCACAGCACTCCTTGTGCGTGGCAGCACTGCACATGGGCCAGCTCACCACAAGGGTCAAGAGGCCCTGGGTATTGAACCCCAGACCGTCCATATGGTAGGCAGACGCTCTATCAGTTGAGCCAAATCCCTAATGGTATTTTTAATAGTCAATGACTACTTCAATAATCTGTGAGAAAGAGAGACTGGGGGACAGTGATGGAGCAGGGAAGGACATATTGGGGAGGTGCTTAGGGGAGGTAAGAGGTAAGGAGAGAGATGAGATGATGTGGATGGAGAGAGGTTCAGTGAAATGTGAAGTGGGGCTCACAGATGGGGTGGGCACTTGTCTTGAAGCAGTATTAGGCTTTGAAAGCATTTTAGTATAATTTCTGTGATGATTTTCGTGAGGACCATCATCCTATCCCAAGCTGTGGATTCCTGTGGACACTGTATAAAGGTTAGTGGTGAGAAATGTCATGTCACAGTTTCATTAACGCAATGGGGACTGCTCTTGCGAGCTGATGGTAGAATTAAGAGCCTCGGAGTTCTGAGTATTTTTAGGAAGAGATCTGATTGCGTCTTTTTTTTTTAATATCTCTCACTCTGTTTAAGGAAGCTCTAGTGTGTTACATATGTACACATGACGTGCAGATATAAACATATACTTAAGGCCTTTATGTACATTTATATTCTTATATAGTTGCAAACAAGTAGATCTTCTCCTTCACTCCTAGAAATAAACCTCAACAAACATCTTTGGAGTTTTTTTTTTTTTTTACTGATATGTGTTCACAGATCAGTTGACATAAGGTGTGCTTATGTGTAAAACCTGTACAGATAAATATATCTAATCTGTTGAGAACAATTAATAGGAATGGATTTTTCTCTCTGTTTTCTGACTTGCTCCCGGTAAAGTCTAATTAGCCCCTTCCTACTACAAAATTCCTTACAGGAATCATGCATGCCAACTACCTGTCGTGTGTGGTGGCCACACACTGTGGTGGCCCCGATAGATTAGATGCTGTTTCTGCCCTTGAGGGGCTCACCATCTAGAAGGAGAGATGGACAGATAAATTGGTGCTTCTGCTCTGGGTGGGGCATGCTGTGGTGGCGGCAGGTGTAGTGTGCCTGCTGGGGGAAGTGTGGGGTGGAGTTTCCATGGAAGTTTTCCTAGAGCTTTGATGAATGGGGACAATTATACAGCTCTACCACCCATGAAGCATATGTGCTTGGCTTGTGGATGCAAGGGCCTTTCCACAAACAGACTGGGCCATTTGACTTGACTGTCCAGGCAATGAGACAAGCTAATTTGCCCAAGGGGACCTCTTCACCCCCTACAGTATAGGCTAAATGGTTTTCACATAGGATTTTTTTATTCCAGTTGCAGATTTCCTATCTTCCCCTGGAATGAATTCTCTCTGCATACCTGGCAAAGGAACTGTCTGGGCATTATTTTGGGTTTTCAGTATTTCTAGTTAATTTCTGCCCTTAGTCTGTTTACATACAGGAGGTTCCTTGTACTGTGTCTTGGGGTTGCCACATTCAGCAAATTAAAACACAGGATGCTCAGTTAAAGTTGTATTTCAGGTAAATAACAATTGTTCTTTCAGTATAAGCATGTCCCCCATATTTCAAAATTTCTATACTTACACTAAAAAAATTGTTGTTAGTCATAAATTCAAATTTAACTTGATGTCTTGTATTTTGTCTGGTACCCATATTACGGTTCTCTACCATGACCATTTGCTCCTTTTGGAATGTTCACAAGGGAGTAGGAAGTGTTTTTGAAACATTGATCTCTAAAAGTACCTCTTCTAGAGTGGAGATTTTTATTCTTCGTTGTTCTCTTCCCTGGTCAAACTTAGCTTTTTTATCTGTGTGGGTAGGCCTATCAATCAGAGGTACTGTGCTAAGTTTATTTCTGATATGGACTCTGGCAATATTAAAAACCTAGCCTTTGGTTGAACTGCTTCTACCAAAGTGATATTATCCCTAAAACTTATTTTGCTCCATAAACTTGGAGTGGGAACTCTTTCTAATGAAATGTACACGAAGCTTGAGTCAGAGTGTGGGCTCAAGGAGCAAAGGGAATGGACTGCTGTGCAATGAGCTGACATCTAGTCTGACTGATCAGAAATATTTTTGTCTATTTCTTCATTGTTGATTGTGTTTTGGTAAATCAGATCCCTGGGCCGGTACCTTCTAGGCAAGGAGTCGAACATAAGCAAAAACAATTTATTGAGCCTGTCCTATATGTCTGACACTGTATGAAATTCTTTACATACGTGCATGTGATTTAATTTTCACAGTCACTTAATGAGGTAAGTAATCTTACCACCCCCATTTTCCAAATGAAGAAATAGGCTTAAATAACTTGCCCAAGATTGTATAGCTAGTAAGTGGCTGGACTAGGATTTGAACCCAGGATAGAATGACTATAGACCTCCCACTTTTAACCACAGTGTTATACTGCAGCAGGCTGGGTTTGGGATGGGATCTTCATAAACACTTGGGAGTTGAATTCTCTGCCCACTTTTTTATAAAAGATCTTTAGCAAGGATTTTCTTATATGCAGTGCACCATTTTGACAAGTTACTTTTTCCATATGTTAATATAATGTTTCTTCTCTGAAGTATAAAATCATTCCTTAGCCTCAGTGGAAATGGCAAATTGGTCAGTATCTTCCATATACAGTGGCACATTTTCATTTTCATCCAACTATCTCTCAATCTTTTCTCAGGTTCTGTAATTAACTTCATGACCAAAGAGAATTCAGGTGCCTATTTTCCAAGCCTTAGTTTTCTTTGTTGCTCCCTTTTGAATTCCTCTTCAATTAATGTAGTATGTGTTGGCGAATCATAGTGCTTTACATATAGTGGTATATAATAAATATGAATTTGATTGACTTGTTTCTTGCATGCTTCTGTACTGATATATACCAGACTATATACTAGATATACCAGATAGCTAAAGATAGATATTGTTTTGCTGGTTCTCTTAAAATGCTTTCCATCTTTTGTCTGTCTCTTTGCCTATCAATATATACTACTTAAAGTATTTTCCTTGGTCTTCTGTTTTGTTGTATTACTTAATAATATTAGACCATGTACATGGATAAAATGGATTGTGTGTTTTTAAAAAAAATTTAAAATTTTAACTTTTGAACAACCTTTAGATTACATAAATATTATATCAAAAATATAGGTGATTCTCATATGTCCCACTCCCTCCACTTTCCACACTTTCCTACATTAACAACAACCTTTATTAGTGTGGTTCCTTTGCTAAAATTGATGGACACATTGACACATTGCTACTAACCATGGACTATAATTTACATTATAATTTATACTCTATCCTGCTCAGTTTTGTAGGTTATGACAAAATATATAATGACCTGTATCCGTCATTGCAATATCATGCAGGGCAATTCCAATGTCCCAAGAATTCCCCCTTTACACTTATTTTTCCCTCTTCCTCCCCTCTGAACCTTTGGTGGCCACTGCTGTTACATCAGTGATAAAAGTTCTTCCATTGCCAGAATAATGATAAGTCTGTAATAGAATAATAATAAGTCTACTTTAGTTCATTGTTCATTCCCCAGTATTGAGGAATTTTGGATGGTGATACCCACTCTGTTTAATTGAGAGAGGCCCTAGGTCCCAGAGTAGATGGATGGAACTATCTTGCTTGTAGTTACAGACACTCTCTGTTCCTTGGAATGGGCATTGTCCATTATCATCTCCTTGCTAGTAGTCCTTGCTAGTAGTGCTAGAGACCAATGAACTGGAGAGTAGGTGTTACAACTCTGCTGAAATTCGGGGCTCAACTGGCACATGGAGAGACCAAAGATTTAAGTCTTTAGGACATATATTTATCAACTATAGAGCTAATTTTATGTTCAAATAAAAGGGGCAGAAGAGCCATGTGTAGGGAAACTACAAATAAGTCTAACTCTTTTACATTGGGGAGCATAAATTCCAGAGTAGGCCCACTGACAGGTTGCCAAATTCCTGAGCTTGTCTGTCTTGCTTATATTGTCTAGATGTCTCTAGAGCCCTCAGGAGTCCTGCTGTTTGAGGTACTGTTTATTGTGGCTGTCAATGAGATCCTGCTGAGATGTGCTTAAGTGTAACCTCTGGAATGACTCCTTGACTCACTTTGAAATCTCTTAACCATAAAAACTCATTTGTATTTACCATTTCCCCCTTTTGGTAAAGGTCCTTTTCCAGGTGCATTGTTAGTTGGTGCTTTGTAATTATCTCTTGGTGCCAGGGAGGCTCATCCATGGGAGTCATGTCCCATGCTGGGGGTGGGGGAGCAGGGAGGAGGTAGTCCATTTATATGCTTAGAGAGAGGCCACATAAAATGGATCATTGATAATCTTGTGACCATATGGGATGCCTGACAGCCTGTTGTGGAGACCAGTGACAGAGTAGATGTTGCATGCTGGGAGAACATAAGACTATAGAGTTCTATATCTGAAGCCCCCTACAGCCTCACCCTTGAAGGACATCAGGAGGCCTGCCATCCCTCTGGTTGAATGTTCAGACTGAGCATCTTGGAAACCTGGTGCAGCCCTGGGAAAAAGAGGCAGAAAAAGGGAGAGGAAAAGTTTGTGCCTTTGACCTCAGAGGACATGGAAGATATGGGAGAGCCTTGGAGTTAGAGCAAGTGGTACTTCTCTCTTTGAGATTTTTCCTTAACAGCCAGGAGCTTCTGAGATGTCCCTGATAATTCTTTCAATTAGTGGAAGTCTGCTTTGTTCTCCAGGGTGAGCTACAGACCAGCCCCTTACTTTCCCGATGATTCTGCTCCAGGAGCTCTTGGTTCTTTGGTCAGTGGACTCCATCATGACTTGTATTCCTGAGGCTTCTTGGGGCTAGAGGTATGGAACCTCCAAAGTTCAACACAGGGCTCTCTGCTGTCATCTGCTATAGGAACTTATGGCCTGCCCCTGCCGGAGACCTGAGATATAGGGAAAGTAATGGAACATCCTGGAATACTCTTCAAAGGCTAGTTTAGCCAAACTGTCCTTTCTCAAGCACTTAGTCCTTTAAAAGAAAAAGTGGCCAGTAGTAAAATAGTGAGTTTTGTTGGTCCCTGGGTTTCCTGAGTAGCAGCCTATCAGTACAGAGGACCAAAAGTATCAGTGACTCTGAATGGTCCATCTTTCCTCAGAATTCCTAGTTAGTCACCAGTTGCCTTCTTTACACTCAGAGTGCCTGGCTGAATACCACAAATTTGGAATCTTTACTATGGATCATGAGACACCACCTTTGGAATGCTGATGGGATTGATGTAAACTATATATGATGGGGGGGGAGTGGTTTCAGAAATTTTATGACAGTAGTGGAGCAGTTGCTCTTTGCAAAATCCAGGTCTCTTAAAACTGACCTCTTTTTCCCTTCAGAAATATGGCTTTTGAATGAACATTCTTTGTTAGGTCACCACTGTTGGCTGTGCCACCACCAACTGTGTTAAAATCTTTGGCATCAGAGCAGAACCGGATGACTCTGGCAAAAGTGAATTTGAGAGGGTTTAAAAAAGAAATCCAAAACCCAAATCTGTAGGACTGTGCTTTGTCTGTGAGTAAAGAGAAATAGGACTTTGCGATTTACAGAGCTGTCTCAGCAAGGCATATATTTCAGTATCTTTGGTCCCCCCAGAGAACCAACAAAGGTTTGTTGTTCTTTCATCGCAGTACATTTTTGAATTTAGCATTTAAACATAAGGGGCAGGGTTGGATTGATCCTTATGAAAAGAAAGCATTTACCCCAAGGATCCCCCCTGGTAGGGACTTTCTTTGGGCTTATGCATTGAGGCAATGTGAATATATTTGCCCCAGAACCTTTTCTTTTTTTTTGTCTCCCTTCAACAACAATTTAGCATTTTGTGTTGTATTTGTCCATGTGCTTGTTTCAGGTATCATCTTCCCCTTCCCCGTTTATTCTTTTTCTACAATTAACTGAAAGACATGTGGCTTTTGAATGAATAAATACTGTACTTTGAGGGTGTTGGTGAAAACAAAGCTATGGCAAATTTTGTAATCTTTTTTATTTTTATTTTTTGGTAGAGATGCCCTGAGGAAAATGAAAGAACAATTTTAATTTAGAACTGTTCTGTTTTCGCTCCTCTGGGACAGGTCAGTGGGCTTGGAGGGTGAGCAACGACATGGGTTTCACACTGTGGAAGCCATTTGCAGGAGAATTCAGGCTTCAACCCCAGCTTTGCACTGTAGCTCAATGATGGTTGCCATGGAGATGCTTTTGTTGTCATCAGCAGAGGATTCGGGCCATAGCTGGAAATGAGCCACAAATACACACATAGGGTCCTTATAGGACAAACAGTCACTTTTATGCTAGGGTTTCAAGTGGGCTTGATTATTGAAAATAGAAGATACAGGATGGAGATGTCCATGGGGATGAAATCGTATGTCGGATGTGTGGGGGAAACGCAGTGTTGAGACTGTCCTTGGTCCCTTCATTGGCTGAAGTGAAGCATCCTTTTTTGACCTCTGTTACTACTGCCCTGTTTAGGCTGGTTCCCAGGCTTTGCTGCCTGCTGTTGACTCTCCCCTCCTGGGAGATAATCAGAAGAAAGCAACAGGCAGCCCAGACTGGTGAAACCCCAGGACAGCCCCACAGTGAGCCTCGTCCTCTTCCTATTCCATGGTGAACAGGCAGTGAAGGAATGCACATACACAACTTCGTGATTTATTATTCACATGGACTAGCCATGGTCAGTGGGAAAAGCCACAAGCCTTTAGTGTTCCAGAAGTTCTTCCAACCAGAGAACAAGTACCTTTGTGGGTACATAAGCGATTTACTTTCCAAATCTTAGGTTTTCCAGGTTTCTTTTTCCTAAATTTGACCTGCCTTAAAAGTGCTAACTCCTTTTATGACTGGCCTTTTCTTACTTTGTATTCTTGTGTATATATATATATATACCTATCTCTTGCTTACTCAGAATTTTCCTATATATATATTGCTCTAAAGTGAAATAAAAAAACAAAACTTCCAGGGGAGTCAAAAAAGGGATAATTAGAAATATTGGTAGTAGAGGAAGCTTCTTTTAAATAAGATACCACAAACTACCCCTGTTTATCCAGCTTTTTAAGAGATCTAGTTCAAAAAACATTTTATTGTTTATGTTAATACTTATTTATCAAAATCTGTTGTTTTTTAATTTTTGTCAAATGTTTACAAATAATTGTGATACTATATCAATCCAGAAAAGAATATTTGAGCATCTAGAATCTATGGTTACAGGAAATACAAAATAATCATGAACTCTATATATACATATTTTGGTTACAAAGAATTATTGTAGAGTCATCAATAAAATACTTCCAAGGATAGTGTATATTATATCACAGTAAACTTTTGTAGGGTGAACTGAAAGAGAAGTACAATGTCAGGGAGAAAAAGGAATGGCATATAATTTATGGCTGTAATGAAAAGTTTAATCTTGTATTTTAAAAGTGGATAATGGTAAATATTAAATTACTATTGTATTTATATTAAAAATTGAAACATTTAAAGGAGTGGTGTAACATTTTATTTAAACTTGTTCATGTTTACTATATGCCAGAAATTATGTTGTTTGGAGCCATTTAAATTCTGATGAAAAATTTAGATATTAGCTTAAAAAAGGGCACATAGATTTCAGAATTCGTTTAGTAGGTAACTGAGCAAAAAAGTTCGAAAGCATTGTTTGTGTGCACATGCTTACAACACACACATACTCAGTCAAAACACAGGATTTACATACACTAGCTTCAAAACCCAACTCCCCTTGTTTCCTCTTTGACTTCACGATTATTTTTGCCCACTCTCCCCATGGAATGGTCTGTATCATCGGCAGCCTAGCCTCCATGCTCAATTAGGCTTGCTGGTCCGCCTCCTTGCATTAAAGCATTGTTATAATGTGAGCAGTGGGTTGGTGTCCCAGACTGTCCTGTTTGGTGTCTGCACAGCCATTCTTGATGGTGAAGTCTAATGCTTAGCTGGATTACTTCCAAGTGTGTATGCATCACACTGAGCTGCTGAAGCCAGTCTGTGAAGAACCAATTTGTGTTCCCTGATGTCTGATAGCCTTCACTTGGGGTTGGACTGACCTGTTTTTGTCACTGCTCCTGTGCTGTTGATTCTGTCCCTTTGGTTACCCCTTCCTGACCCTTATATGGCCCATCTCCTGGGTGCTACTTTGTTCTGTGGAAAGGCCAGCTCTGAGGAAAGAGAAGTGGAGGGGGTTTGTACAAAATCTGCTGTCATTTTGTTCACAGGAACTTAGCACTTTCCAACAGGTAAGACAAAGGCCCAGGTGTTAGCAACTGTAGTTAGTTCCTAAAGAGCCTTTCTCAAGGCTCACACGGGCAGAGCCCGACTCGAGCAGTAACACCCGGGATGCAACAGGAATTTATAGTGATACGGAAAACACAGCCTTCTGAAAGGAAGTGTAGGTTAGTTAAAAAATTGTAACACCTCATAAAAATGCTTACCACCCTGCCACTTCTCATTCTTTTTAATGTCATAACAAGGATACATTAAATGGATTAAGCTGCTAGATCAAGAAGGGATGCAGGGATTGAGTTGCATTTTGTTTTGAGGGCCAATAGCCTTTTTTGGGGGGCCTGCTCCAAATTGCTTCAGACCTGGTTCTCTGAGACATTACTTAATATTATTGTGGAACTAGGAACCTCTATTGAATTATTTTATTCTAGAAAAGCACATTATACCACTAAAGCAATTGAGTTTTCTAGCTATGTTCACCTGAAACATAAAGTGATTTATGATAAAAAATTCATACTTTATAGGAATTTTACAGATTAATTGAACCAAACAGATCAGAGCTTAGAAAAATTAAAGCTGTGAACATATAGGAAAATTGGTAACTGAACCAATGATTCACAGTTCTCCTTCTCAGTTGAAATGTACCCATTTCTTTTGAATCTTAGATTACCCATCATAGTGTGAGACATATAGTAAATGTATGAAAAATGCTTGGTCATTTGGGTAAAAACCTTGATATTTATCCCTTAAAACTGAAAGAAATATTTCTTTCTTGGATTCAAGTCAGATCTGTTGGTATATGCTACCCCTAACTAACTCTATGATCTTGGGCAAGTTACTTAACTGTGATACTCATTTTTATCATCTGTAAAATGGAGAGTACAAACCTTCCTGGGTTAGTTAAGAGGAACAGAGTAAGTAAATGTAAAATGCAAAGTAGATTCTTAATAAATCAAGCTATCATGACCATTTTCCTCAAAGGCATCTTAGATATTTCCCTGTACCTGGAGCCGTGCTAGAACTTGGCATACAGAAACAAGAGTTAGACCAGTAGACCACAGAACTCTGAGAGATTCTAAGGGAAACAGATACATTTCTACCACTGTTGGGAGAAACGGGGCCAGGACCAAGGATTCTACGTGTAGCAGTGCACGGAGGGCTTTGCTGTAAAATGTTGGATTTTATAACTGAAATTGACCACACATCATTGAAGAGAGGTGACAGAGAAGGATTGTGGAAGATCTTTGAAGGCACTTCTAGGAAGGGAGTATGCAGCAGTTCAGAGCATAATATTTCAGATTTGGGGAATGATGTAAGAGAAGACACAGATGGGAATGTAGAAAGTTCAACAGATATTTATCATCTACTATGTGCAATGAACTGTTGCTCTATTGCCAGGGATAGAGCAGTGAGCAAGGCCAAGTGCCTGTCCTCATGAAGCTTTCACTGAAATGGGAGACACAAACAATAAATCAAGAAATGTGAATATTATGAAAGAGAGTGATAAGTGCCTTGAATAAAACTGGAGAGAGAGGAGGGACTAGATAGTGGTGGGAGTTTCTATTTAGGTAGATTGGCCAGGAAAGGCCTTTCAGATAAGGGAACATTGGCCAGAGACCTGAGTGAAGTGAGGACATGAGTCATGTCCTGTCTGGGCTGAGAGTGACTCCGGCGGAGGGAATGGCAAGTGCAGAGACCCTGAGGCAGGGATGTACTTTTTTCTTTCTGCGAAAGCAAGGAGGCTGCGTTTAGAGGGCAGTGAATGGGGCAGAAGTAGGGGACGTGAGGTGGTGGAGGTAGCCAAGGGCTAATCCGTCTTGGACTTTGTGGGCCACGGCAAGAATTTGGGATTTTATTTTAAGATGGAGAACCATTGGAGAATTTTTAAAAAAGCATCATAAACTTTCTTTTTTCAAGAAGTTTTGGATTACAGAAAATTATATCAAAAGTATAGGGGATTCCCATATTACCCCCACTCCCCCACATGGATCAATGTAGATTTATTGTGATCGTAGATATTATCATGTGATAACAGAAGAACTTAAAACATTGAGGTAAAGGTAGGGGTTACTGTTGGAGAGTTTTGAGTAGGGGTGTGGCATGACCTGACGTACTGATCCTTTATGGAAGCAAATTATTGTTCAGGAAGTGTCTTCTTATAAATTGCCGTTAGATCTGTGAAACACATCTGTTTGGATGATTCTACTTCAGTGATGAAGGGAGTAGTTGTAGTACAACAGTTACTAGCCTGGACTTGAGAAGCAGAGAGATTTTCATTGGAATCCCAATCCTACTTCTTAACCTAGTAGTAGATTAACACCGCTTCGTAACTGAGCAAAATGCTTAAAATTTGGACCCTTCTCTTTTTTTGTCCTTAAAATGGGGCACAATAACAAGGTCTACCACAGGTTGTTTAGACGATGCCGTGAAACAGAATCTGTAAAGGTTCTAGCACATTACAGCCGCACCCTTTGAGAAGTGCTCAGTTAATCGTAGCTATTGCAACTCCACTGCCTGCTTTTCCCATGAATGGTGAAGGGGAGGGCCTCTGCGGGGACCAGAGGGGTTGGGGACATGATCAAAGTGCCAGTCAAGCGACACGACTCCGACTGTGACTCTCAGGACTTTCTGTGATTTATCCTCCTAAACAGACATGATAATGAGATTGTGTTCTAGCCCCAACGATAGTGCTGTGTACACAGCAGGCCCTGGATAAATATTTGTTAAGGATGAGACTCCTTTAAAGTGATTATGGTCTGTATTGAACGATTCTGTATCATAAATGCCCATTAATTTGGATTCGTTTGATTGATAAGAATTTGATCCTTATCTTTATGCATTGTATTAAATGAGAAGTTGGAAATGGTGACTTACCTCAGGAATTTATATCAAAAATAGATTATTACCTAATATAAACCTATCAGGGTATTGTTAGTTAATTTGCCTCATTTTATTCTACTTAGCATTCATTTGCTTCTTTGTCTACAATGTTATTTGTATAGAAATTAAAAGTCATAAAATAATTACTTCCAAAAGGTTTGAGTTTTCATTAATTTTGGAAGATATTCTAGACCTTAAAAATTGCAAATGAATTAGATAATTGTATTTTAATTGTGTATCGGGGCCAGTAGCTAAAGAGTTGATTGGAAGGAGAAATTTTGTCAGACCCACGTGAATAATTACAGGGGCAGCAGACAGAGAAAGGGGGTTGCTGCTTAAAACATGGGCCACTAGAACCTTCTGAAGTTCTGGGCTGCCACCTCTCTCACCCTCCATCGTATCAGCTATTCCAAGTGGAAAATTCCAGCCCCTTCCCCACAACCACCTAGAACACACCAGTGAAGCCTGGGGTCTCAGAAGCATGTCGTTCTGGTGGGAAGGGAAAAAGGGGGGTGGTAGGGGGATGGTAAAAGGCAGTACTTTTGTCAAAGATTGATAAAAGAGTGGATAAAAGACCTACTCCACAGTGCACACACACTGGAGCCAGTTGTGGCTCGCACATCTGTACCGGCTGTGACCTTCCGCCCAGGAGAGGGCAGTAACATGCTAACTTTTCAGCTTTCCCCGTTACCCTTAACAGACACTGCATCGGATTAGTCACGTTTGAACCTTATTTTCATTCTCAGTTGATTAACGTTCAGTTTTACGTTTAATTCTTTTCCACTTTTGGCTCCTCTGGACTGCACACACACCAATCTAGAAGTGACAGTTTTCATCCAGTCATAAGATACTAAGGGACTGGAAATCTGCAGTGATGTTCCTTATATTTTGATGCCATGAAGGCTGCATGCTTTGGCTGCTCCTTCCCAGTGGGTCAAGTTTAAGGGCTGATTATGTCAACCTCAGCCACTGAGGTTATCCTAGCCTCGACATTTCTGGTCTTGTAAATCATGCTCTGTAGAGCTTTCAGCCTAATATAAAGCTTTATACCTTGACTTGGAACAAAAGGTCATACCAGACCCCAGGCCTTACACAGGGTTTGAAATGAGAACAACATCATGTTTTTTTCTGGTCCCTTTGTCCATCTTCACAGCAGGAAGATTTGCCAGCCTGCCCCAGCCATCTCATAGCTATGATTTTCATTGTCAGCTCTACTTTTGGAGAACTTTTTTTGGCCACAAGGTTTGTGGGGAGTTGTATGCTAATTGTAGGCATTTTTAGCTTTTATTATCCAGGCTTAAATGTGGGACCGTAAGGTAGTCTCAAAGTACTAAAAGTAGGAGGAGGCAATGAAATCAAGGTAATCCTCAACGTCTGGCAATACTGTTTTGATCATTTTTAATAATTGGCTTGATTTTATTGAAGAAACACAAAATCTGAATTTCTTGCTCACCCACCCAACCTGTCTTCTCAGCCTCCTATTTGTGATGTGCCTGCCCTCCCTGGGGCTGCTGCTAGCCACAGAGGGGCATCAGCCAAATATAGTGGTTAATGAAAGGAAAAGGGAGAGAAGAGGGCAAATTATAAGAAAGAGAGGGTGGGAAGCTGGATAGTGGGAGGCCGTGAGGCTGATGAAATGGTGGATGGTTAGGAGAGAAAGGGTCATCGAGAGTTGGAATCCTGCAGACCTTAATGTGCATGGCAAGTTGCCTCCTCGCAGTCTTCATGCTGAAAGGTGTGAGGAGAGTTTGGATATCTGTGGGATGTGTGAGTGTGTGAGCAGACACACACGTGTGAGGGTGGGGAGTGGGAGGTAGAGGGGGTAGAAGTAGAATGTTCACTCTTACAGAATTACTTATTTAACAAAGTGCCTCTAAATATTAGCCAAACGTAAATTCCAGCTCTGCTCCCTTCTCTCCATCTAGCCGATCCACAACTGGTTCTTCCTCACCGTTGCGTGTTGAATGATTTCCAGCCATAGGGTTTCCCTGGCTTCTCCTGGAAGCTTGCTTCACACTCTGATGAATTTCAAATGTTTTTTTATACTCATCCTACACATCCTTTGCTCAATTTCACCCCATTATCTCCTTGTTATACCACTTGTGTCACCCTCATAAATCAATTTCTTTTCCCAGTTCATCATTTTGGTAGTTTGGAGAGAGAGTGTGTGTGTGTGTGTGTGTGTGTGTGTGTGTGTTGAGGGGAGTCTTGGAGAATGAATGGGGAGGTGAGATAAAAACAGTGGGAAAAAAGCCTTCTGGCTGGGGTACATGGAGTTCTCTAAAGGTGAGGAGGTCTCCTTATTCTACTATTTCAAATATAAAATAGTCTGAGATGAACCCATCACAATTTATCTCAGTTACTGCATCACTCTCCTAGTAGGTGCTGTGGGAGTGAGTGGTGTCAAGAAAAGAAAGGACCAGCTCTGAGAGACAGGCCCTCTTGAAAGTTAACTCTTGGTTTCATTCATAATGGTGAAACTGTAAATATCTCAAGGCAGTGGGGAATTTTAGTAATACAATCTGTGGATTTCAAACTCTGTGGTTCCCAGATTGATAAACTTGGAGTGAAAACTACTGGACTGTGAGTCTAGGGAGGTGGGAATGTACCTGGTTCAAGTGTTTTCAGGTCACTAGTTGCTTCCCTGCTTCTGCCTTGATGCTGTAGCTAATACAAGGTCATACTCAACCATCCTAGTGTGTGCTGCGTGCCCCTTGTGGGGTGGGAATGTCTCTTAGATTAAGATCACATTTTATATTATTGAACTACTCTAGATACATAAGAGAATTTTAGAAACTAGATTTTAGGGAACTCAGTTTCATTAAAGATCATTAAAGGTGATTGGTTATATTACTAATAATAGTGGCTGATAATTCAGAGATTTTATTCATAATAGGGGGTAGGAGACACTTCAATTGTTTTGAAGTGGTCTTTTATTTCATTCCAGTCCTCTACTTCTCTCTTCTCTTTCCTGAATGGGCATCAGTTGGTCAAATTTAATGGTGGTGGCAGAAAAGAGTAGAGAAACATTCAACTGACTTTTAAAAAATTGTTTGAATCCTTCATATTTTTTAAAAAGTTGACTTTTGACAAACATATGATCGTGTCATCACCCCTCAATCAAGAAATAGAAATTTAAATCTCAGAAAGTTCCCTTGTACCCTTTCCCCATCCCTGCCCAAGGTGACTATCGATCTGATTTGTATCCCTATATATTAGTTTTGCCTGTTCTAGAATTTCATGTAAGTAGAATTATGTACTATGTACTCTTTTTTCTTTTTTTAAATATACTTTTAAATTTTTTTGAAAAAGATACTTAGATTACTTAAATGTAATATAAAAAATATGGGGGATTCTCATATGCCCCACACCCTGCCCCTTGCACATTTTCCCATGTTAGCAACATCCTTCATTAGTCTGGTACATTTGTTACAATTGATGGACACATTTTGGAGCATTGCCACTAAGCATGGATTATAGTTTACATTGTAGATTACACTCTCTCCTGCACAATTTTGTATGCGCAGTTAAAACAAACAAGTTATGATGAGATATATAATGGCCTGTATCTGTCATTGCAGTATCATTCAGGACAATTCCCAACTCCCAAAAATGCCTCCATATTACACCTATTTTTCCCTCTCCCTCCCCTCAGAACCTCCAGTGGCCACTGCCTCCACATATACTATGTGCCATTTTGATTCTAGCTCTTATTTTTGCTCAGCAAAATGTCTGTGAGATTTATCCATGATGTTGCACATATTCGTACTTTGTTCCTTTCTGAGTGGTATTTTATTTATGCATATACCACAATTTGTTCATCTAGTCACCTATTTATAGACATATGGATTGTTTCCATTTTGAAATTACTATACAAAAATCTGTGAAAATATTGATGTCCAGATCTCTTTATGGACCTATATTTAGGAGTAGGGTTACCAGATTATATGGGTGTATGGTATAGCTTTTCCCACCCTTCTAGAAAATTTCAACCTATGACTTTATTTTTAAAATAAATTCCTTGTAACTAACATATACTTGGTTCTTATTTTTAACTCAGTATGATAATCTCTGCTTTTTTGTATGAAGGTTTAGTATATTTAAATTTAATATAATTATTGTCATGGTTGGGTTTATCTCTACTGGCTTGCTCTTTGGTTTTCATTTGTCTCTTCTGCTTCTCTTGGGTCTCCTATTGCTTCTTTCCTGTCTTATTTTAGGTTAATACTATATTTTTTAGTGTTTCATTTTATTTCTTCTATTGACTTCTTATTTATATCTCTGCTTCTGTTTCTTTTAGTGGTTTCTCTAGAGCGAACAATGTATATTAAATTATGGAGACCATTTAGAGTCACTGTTGGAACTCTTCACACTTCACATCTGACATTGCATATTTCACATATCATGTTTCCCTCTTCTCACATCACACCTGTCTCTTCCCAATTCTTACTTTCCACTTTACAAATATAATAAACTTACAGAAGCATAATTTCATTTAATGGACTACTTTGTCCTTCATGTGATTATCTTTTCCTGTACTTCCACCTATGTCTAAACTTTACCTTACACATAAACATATTTGCTTTAATAAAGTGTTATTTTATGTAAATTATAAGAAGAATGAAAACACAGTCTTTTATATTTACTCATTTATTTTCCATTTCCAGTGCTCTTCATTCTTCCCTTTAAGTCTGAATTTTCATCTGGTATCATTTCTCTTTAGCCAAAAGGGCTCCATTATACTCAGCTTTTATTTATTTGGAAGTGTCTTTATTTTACCCTCATTCTTGAAGGATATTTTGCTGCATGTAGAATTCTGGGTTGGAAGATTTTTCCCTATCCTTTTAGAAGTTTAGAGATATTATTCTATTTTGTCTGGTCCACATTGTTTCTGATAACTCAACAGTATATAATGTATATTTTTGTCTTGGCTGCCATCAAGATTTCCTATCTTCGCCTTCAGAAGTTTGAATAAAATGTGCTTAAGTGTTATTCTATTTTTATTTATCCTGTATAAGCTTTGCTGAATTCCCTTAGCACAGGGCTTCTTAACAAGGGGACTGTGAGTTTGAATTGAAATTCAAAAAACATTATTCTTGTGGGGATGTGTTGGTGTGGGTGTGATATATTTATTAAATAATACACAGTATAGTCTGGACTTAGGAAGGGGTCCATGGTTTTCACCTGATTGGCAAAGGGGTCCGTGGAACAAAAAAGTTTAAGAACCCCTGCCTTAACATGTAATTTCATATTTTTTTCCTGCTTCAATCTTACCTCATTTCATCTTTTGAGACTCCAGTTGTATGTATGTTAGATCATTTGATATTGTCTCAAATATCAATATGAAACTCTCATTTTTCTTTAATCTCTCCCCCTTTTTTATTTCTCCCCTATTCATAGACTCTGACCCTCTTTACTGCCATCACCAAATTATCTCTAGACAGAGCACCAAGGTGAAAAAAAGAGAAAAGAATGAATTAATGATATTATTAATATCTTCAAGTGCACTGGCTCTTTCTTCTGCCATTTCCAATCTGCTATTAAGTCCATACAGTGATTTATTTTTATTTCAGTTATTCTTTTTAGTTCTAGAACTTTTATTTTCATCTTTTTTTGTAATTTCTGTTTTTCTACTGAGATGCCCTATTTTTTCACTCATTAAGCCCATATTTTCCTTTAATTATTTGAACAT
The DNA here is from genome assembly GCF_030445035.2 of Dasypus novemcinctus. NCBI lineage: Eukaryota > Metazoa > Chordata > Mammalia > Cingulata > Dasypodidae > Dasypus > Dasypus novemcinctus. Next base: position 35,789,748 of record NC_080692.1, on the reverse strand, counting down.
ATTTTTCTTCTTTTAACATATTCTTACTAGCTAGTTATATCTGAATTTAAGTCTTTATATGCCATGGTGGATCACATTTTCCTTTTTTTTTTTTGTATGCCTAGTGATTTTCTGATTGAATACTGGAAATTGTAGATATGTTGTAGAGACTCTGAATTCTGTTGTTTTCTTTGGGAAGTGTTAATTCTTGTTTTAGCTGGCACTTTATATACTGGATGATCACCTTAAACTTGTGCAGGCTTAATTTTATGCCTTATGATGGCAAAGCTATAAAAAGCCCATGTTTCCCTCTAAGTTGATGGGACTCAGTCTCTCAGCTCTGCCTCCCCTTATTGTGGTTTGGATTTAGTTTTTATTAGGGTGGGCCTAGACCACTCCAGGAGGTGGTCCATATTCCTAAGGCATGTTATTTCTGGGATCTCAGCTGGATGCCAGGGATGATATCTTGGAAATCCGGGTGGGTCTTGCCCTGAGCATGACAACTTGGCACTGAGCCACTGACTCATTTGACAACCTCAAATTGGACTTAGTAGGCCCTTTTTTGCACATGCCTTTCTGATACACCATCCTGAAGAGCCCAGCCTCTTTAGTTGCCAGGATCTGAGTACTACCTCCTCAGCACAATGTGACCACTGTGCTGTGCTTGTACTCCAGCTCTCCGTACAATCTGGAAATTACTTGTAAGTAAAGATCTAGGGTGATCATGGGCTCATCTCAAAGTTTCCTTTTTTTCAGGGTTTGAAATCTTACGCTGCCTAGTGTCCACTGCTTAGAAAAAGTCACCCTCTGTGTTTTGACCAGTTTTATACTTGTTTCCAGGAGGAGAGCTAGTCTGATAGAAGATATCCCATCATGGCAGAAAGCAGAAGTCCTTAATTTACTTTTATCTTTAGTAATAGGCAGCACTTATTGAATTTTTCTCTAATGAAAGGCATTGTTCTATTTATTTTATATGTAGTATGTCTATTAATCCCAGAATAATCTCATTAAATAGATAAACTATTGTTATCACAATTATGTAGCTGAGGAAACTGTTATATAGGGAGTTAGGTAACTTATTGCAAGTGCCAGAGTCTGGCTTTAAACCAAGGCAGTCTGACTCAAGAGCTCATGCTTTTAAACAGTATCATACACTACATAACCTGATAAGGGATATCACTCACTGCCATAGTTACCACACAGAAAATATTTTCCTCATATAAGGATGAGATGAAGTGCTTTATATGTGCAAGTATGATTATTGGTATGAGAATCCCCAAAAGAAGTTGCAGCCATGTTTATGTTCTGAAGTTGGTGGGATGCGAAATAGTTCAGTGAGTCCTATTTTAGTATAAAATTACTAACTATTGCTTATATTCAAATTTATATGATACAGAGTACTTACAGTTTTTTTGTTTTGTTTTGGTTTTTACCAGTTACACATGCTTGTCTTTTGAATAGCTGAGGCATAGACAAACTCACTTAGCTATGACTCCTGAAAATTCCTTAACTTTGTCTCACATTATCATTTGCTTTTCTATGAGCCACCTGTTCTTTCTGACACCTTTGTTTTAAAGTCCCAGGAGTTCTTGGCTGTCCATTCTTGGGTGACTTTTCAAGAGTAAGTGCGAACAAATATTTCAGCCAGTCAGGTGAGGATAGGACATGGAAAATAAGATATCAGGCCACTACTTGTGGTTGGGTTTTTAGCTGGAAGCATAGGAGAATACCAGAGGTGGGAATTTTTCTGTCTGCTGTTCATGGCTGCCATGACAGATGACCAGGAGATTGGGATGTGTGAGCACACTGGGCTTTGGTTATATCAAAACTGAGAGACACGCTTTCTATATAGAAGAGCTGGTGGGCATTATTCCTGAGTGAGTGCAGCAGCAAGCACTTGAGGACCAAGATTCAGAACAGCCATGTGCACTGAGGTCTTGACTCCCACCAATGATGCAGCTGTGAGCTTTGGCCAAATGCCCTGTTAGTCTCCCCATCGTGTCACACTCCTTCAGTAAGTCTAGAGAGGAAAGGGAGATTAACCAGGGGTGGGGGGAGAGAGGTGCAAATAGAAAAGCTGTGTGAGGTAAGAGACAGAGACTTGGATTCTATTCTGAGTTAAAATTACTTACTAGCTTTGTGGTCTTGGGTTACTTGCTTAACTTTCTGAGCCTTGGTTTCATCAGCTCTGAAATGGGAATCATAATGCCTGTCATATCCAACCTTAAGGGTTATTGTGAGGACTGAAAGGAAATAATGTATGTAAAAGCTGTATTATCTAACCTTGTTTCCATATAGCTTTCTAAGAAAGTCAATGGCTTGCAACTTCCGGCAATTCAGTTATTGTAAAAGTTTGGTTTTTGGGAAAAAAAGGAATCAGCTGGCTAGGGAGAATTAGACATTCAAAGAACACAAGTAGGTAGGGATTGTCAAGGAGGATTAGTATTTGAGTCTGTGAGAGTAAAATAGGCTGTCTAGATGAGGTCTAAATTTCTTCTGGTGCTAAGTACTGTGCTAGATGCTGTGAAGAACAAGGCAGAAATCAAAGGCAAACTTCATGCCCTCTTGGGCATATAGTCTCTTCAAGAGGTAAGACTGGACTATGATAACAGATATTTCAGGAGAATTGGCAATTTGAGGAGGCAGATGACTGGGGGGTGAGGGGATGAGGAAGGTTTGAGAAGTAGGCAAATATTTATTCCAACTTTTCCCTGCCCTGCTCACCTTCAGGTAAGTGAACCTAAATCTGTCAGCTTGGATCAGTCCCCTTCTAAGCCAGGCTTTACTAAAACAGGTAGTTTTACACCCTCCAGTCAATAGGATCTGGCACAAATCAGGATGTCCTAAGTCTGGGCTCTGGCAAACTGAGTAGAGTTGAGTTGTGCACCTGCAGCTCTTACTATCTAGCTCCATGATGGGGCTTTGTCTTGCTTTCTTAATTTACTTTCTGGTTCCTCTGTAGACCTGAAGTGCATCCCTGGGTTTTAGCTGATTTGATTAGGGCCTGATGCTCTTTATGCAGTTGTATTAGCAACACTTGAGCTATGCCAAGGACTAGCTATTGGTTGCATTTGGGAAGCTAGGGTAGGTAGAGGGAAAACTTAGGATGGAATTATAGGTATGTGATTGTTCAGGTGGGGTTGTCTCATGTAGATGTGTGGTAAAATGGTGACCCAGTGAATAATTAACTGGAAAAGAGTAAACTGTTGGAAAATGAATCTGCTGTTCTTACAGTTGAAATGGTGACCAATAAGGGATCTATATAGCTGTGATTAAAATGATGATATGTAGTTTTGTCCAAGAATGAAATTGACTGATATTAGCTTATGAGAGTATCTTTAATGGATTGTTTTGGTTGGGATTTGTTGTGATATCAAAAGGGATATATAACTATATCTCAGGGAATTAGACCCTTTCTTGAAAACTAGACATAATTTTAGAGGGTAAACTGCTTTGTGAAGTTTCTTTGTCTAAATGTAATCTTGTAGAGACTTGCTCTATAGATTTTGATATTCTGAGATTTAATGTCCTCTCTTGGTTCTTCTGAGATTTGTTAATATACAGCAATGGAGTTTTGACTGGGGGTTAAATCCAAAGCCAGATGCAGAGTTCATGGTTGCATCGCAGCCTTAGGAAACCCTGAGTTTAAGCCAGGGTAGAGCCTGGGATTGATTAGTCTTGTTATGATGTTCTCAAGTTTGTCCTCACCCTGGTTTGAAGTATTTTACTTTATTATTCTTGGAAATGACATTGAACATGGATAGAAGGTGCTGCCTCCGGGAAAGGAACCATCTTTCATTCAGGATCCCAGCAGGAAACCAGTAGTGTACTCAGAGTGTTTAACTGAAGAGAGTTTAATAAAAGGACTATTTACAAATGAATGGCCAAAGATAGAGTACTCAACTTGGAGACTAAGAATCCAGGGATTCACAACAGCTGGAAGCTGGAAACTGTTAATGCCTCTGGGTAAAGGGGGGAGGGGAAGGAGCCTGGTGAGAGCCGTAGCTGTGGGAGAAGGGCTGCCCAACAGGAACTGTGGCTGTGTACATACAAATGGATGTGTGCCTAGTCATTTTCGTACAAACTCTACTTTAATACCATTTTGTGGTACCAACAAACAAAGGTCGATAATTTAAAAAGCATCTGGTTTATTGGACTTACCCTGGCCAGCAAACAGGGAGGTGAAGAGGGTCAACCACCACACCAGGGAGCCAAGGTTGCCTACAAATGCAAGTAGGAGAATTGCATCCATCATCCATGTGGAATCTAAACCCCCTCTTGATATAGAGGTGGAGCAGACATAAACTTCCCAGGGTCCACAGGATGGAGGAATAGAGTATGGATTAGAGTGGACTTACTGATATTCTACTATGGAACTATTGTGATTAGTAATGGAAGAAATTGTAGAATTGATGTGGATAAAATGGCCATGGTAGATGCTGAGGGTAGAAAGAGAGAAGAAGAGACATGATGTGGGGGCATTTTCAGACTTGGATTTGTCCTGAGTGATACTGCAGGGACAGATGCTGGACAGTGTATGTCCTGCCATGGCCCACTAGGTGGACTGGGGGAGAGTGTAAACTACAACATAAACCATTATCCATGTGGTGCAGCAGTGCTCCAAAATGTATTCACCAAATGCAATGAATGTCCCATGATGATGAAAGAGGTTGTTGATTTCGGAGGAGTGGGGTAAGGGGGATGGGGGGTATGTGGGGACCTCTTATATTTTTTGAATGTAACATTGAAAAAAAATAGAAAAAAAGCATTCTTTTTATCCTGGCACAGGATAACATAGAAGTTAAGTTTTCATAGTATAAACATTGAACACTTTCTACTTCATCCTGGTTTATACCCTAAGTTTAAAACCAAAGGTCTTCCAATTCTATTAGTTTTTGACTTAACATTTGCTCTGGAATCTTCCTAGTCCTGGAAATCTCCCTGGACTAGTCTTACTCTTTCTTGTGGAAGTTTAGGATAGGCATTCAAGAAAGGCTATTCTGCCTCCCTCCCTTAGGACTTTTATATTCTCATCCATTTTCTGAATGCAAAATAACTCTAAATTAGGGACTTTCATTTTAAACAAATAACTTTTCTGAGACTCATAGTTGGGGTTTCCATTTCTTTCCCAGTTCAACACACTGCTTCTCAGGAAATCTCAGTTTCAGAGGCTAGGCTTCTCTGGGCTAATACATCACCAGAGATTACAAATACATCACAGTTGAGTTCATGCTTCGTCATTGCATCTTTAAGTTGTCTTTGTTCACCATCATCCTCTTTTAGACTGCTTCCAAACATGCTTAAATCTCCTTCTAAACGGCCTCCTGAGACCTGGCCTTTCATTTTGAGCTGTCATCTTTTTTCACTTTCTTTCATCAACAGACATCTACTTTGGCTGTATTAATTTCCTCAGTATCCACTCACCTAATCACTTACAAACCAGTTACTGCTCCTAGCTGTTTATTGAGACTGAGCTCTCCATCACTGGTGTCCTCTTTTCCAAATTTCATTTGTGCCTTCTCAGTCCTTATTCTTATTCTCTTTGGTCTCTCTACATCCTACAAAGAATCAAGGAGTTGTCGAATTGGATGTTACAGATCCTCCTGATGAAAGAGCCCTTTGTATATACCTCTAACAGATGATCACTCTGCTGACACTTGAATACTTTCAGGGATGACAAAGTCACCACTTGATGTGGTAGAAGTAATTGTTGGAACATTCTTGACGATGTAGACCCAATATGCCTCCTTCCAAATTCTCTATCCATTAATTCTGTTCTGCTCTTCCCTCTATTAAAGAAGTTATTCATTCAGTTAAAGTTTGTTAACTTTAGCAAACATTAATCGAGTGCCTGCTATATACCATATATAATGCTAGAATGGTAAAAAAATGCTAAGATCCCAAAAAGGGATTTTCAGGTTATAAGGAAGAAGATGAATAAGGAAGCAGTTGGCTCAAAGAATAGGTAAAATGATAGGAAGTTACCAGATTAAAGAATTTGTCCCTTGAATCTGTTTCTTTTTTTATATGGTATCCCTTCATTACAAGACATTTGTTACTGCCTATTAAGTGGTAGATATTGTTCTAGGCACTGGGATACAGGGATGAAGAAAACAGACAAAAGCTCTTTTCTTATAGAACTGACTTGCTAGTGGAGGACACATATATTAATCATGTAAAAGCATAATATAATTTCAGATAGTGTGAAGTTCCTCAAATAAATGCATGGATTGCAGGGCTTTTTAAAAAAAATAATGTAGTCATGGAAGCTATCAGTAGAGGTGGCATTTGTGTAGCTATCTAAAAGATCAAAAGGAGCAGGCCAGGTGAAAAACAGATGGGGAACTTTCTGCTAGGCTGAGGAAACCAACAGCAAGACAAAACCAAAGACAGAAACAAGTTTTATGTATTTGAGTGGTAGCAGGAAGGTCAATGAGATTGGAGTGTAATGAGCATGAGAACATTAAAAGATGAGATGGAATAGGTAGATATTCAATCATGTTGGGTCTTCTAGGCCATGGTAGGAGGCTTGGATATTTATTCTAAGTGTGATGGAAAGTCATTGGAGGACATGCTCTGATTTATGTTTCCAATCTAGCTGCAGGGTGAACGGTTTGCAAGGGGCAAGATACATTTAGGTGGCTGTTTTATAATCCAGGTGAGAAACGATGGGCCTTGGACCAAAGTATTAACTGTGGAGGTGATGAGCAGTGTTAGATTCTAAATATATGTTGAATATGGAGTTGAATTAACTTGCTGATGGACTGAGCATGGAGGATGTGAAAGAGAGGAATCAAGGGTAACTGTGAAATTGAGTAAATGGTGGTATGACTATTGAGATAAGGAAGACTTTGGGAGGGTTATACTTGGTGAAGAAAGACGTGAAGTCTTTTATGTCTGAATTAGTTTGGGGTATTTCTGATTTAGAGATCTATTTGAGCCTTAACACTAGAAGAGGTCAGTGCTGGAGAAATAAATTTGGAAGCCATTAGCATAGAGATGGTATTTCAACCCTAATTTTAGATGCAATCATATAGGGGTTTAGTCTTGTGAGCCTGGAGAGTTCTACCTTAGAAGTTGTAAAAAAGACTCCCCATTGGAGTAGGAAGGATCTAGGATACTTCAGTATTATTGGAACCAGTAAAGAACTTGAGGGGGATTGTTAACAAGGTTGAATGCAGATGAGAGAGGAAGATGAGACAGTAAATTGGCCATTGGATTTGGAGATGTAGGGATCATCAGTGACTATTGTACAAGCACTAGCAGTAGAGGATTAAAGAGAGACTGAAATGTTAGTAGTGTTCTGTAAGTATTAGATGATTGTTACAGTCCCTACCTTCTTTTTTACACACTATCCATAATCATACTAGTTCTTAAAACTGTACCTAATGTGATAAAATTCCTATATTTTTTTCAAGTTTTTCCTGGTCAAACCACCTCTAAATGAATTCAGGCACCTCTAAGTAGTAAGTGTAACTGAACACTGTACTACTCCCTGTGTTAACTGCCACATATGGAATTATTTCAGGAAAATAAGTTCCTTCTAAGTATTCAACATCTAGGATTACAGCATAAGACTGCATTTCTTTTTAACCACATTGAACTTTTGATGATATTGTCATCTAAGACCTCTAAATCTTCAACACAGAAAGATTCTTCTCTACCCTGTTATTATATAGCTGGGTTTTTTTTTGTTTTGTTTTTTTTGACCCAAATGCTGGACCTTATGGTTGCCACTGTTGTACTTCATATTGTTAGATTTCGCTTACCGCATTCTATTTTGAGCCCAAATTTTGTCACTCAGGGATTAATGTCAGCTTTTTATAAGCAGGTCTCTATGCCTTCATTCAAGTCATTAATAAACATGTTAGCTCCTTCAAATATTTTGTGGAAGTGGGTGAGTATAAATAATGAATTACAGTTACATAAATATAAATATAGACAAAGACTGTTTTTAAATGTAATTCCACCAAGTAAGAAGGCCTGGTTCCTTTTGGCTTGAGATTGGGGCCGGGTGGATGCTGTTTTCCTTTGGATGTGTCTGGACCAATTAACCAATTTTTCCAAACTGCTTTGGTCCATTCCTTTCATCTAGCTGTGAACCTTCTTAGCTGCACCATTATTCCACCCACCACTTTCTGTCATAGTTTCAAAGCTCTCATAGGGAACTTGGCCAAATGCCCCATTGAAGTCAAGATTCCTAAAATTTGCAACATTTTTAGAATCTCCAGTCTAGTAGTCCTATCCACAAAATATTATTATCAACAAAGTCAGGTTAATAATAACTTGTAAAAATTAATATTTATTTAGCATATTGCTATGTTGAGAGGGCTTTGATATATATTCCTTCTCTCACTTAACCATCTCAGGAGTGCATAATAAGAACCCAGTGCTCCCTAAGTTGCTTCATTTTGCCAGTGAAGAAATTGAGGATCAGAGAAGTTAAAGACATTTCATGGCTGACCAGGATTCAAACCACTGAAATGGGATCCAGAATTGGGGAATTGTGCAGGCCATTGAAGCAACATGTTGTTCACAGATGATAACCTATGAAGAAAAGCTGAAATTTGAGGCTCCTGTGGACAACCTAGCATAGTAACACCAGGTCTATGGCTGAAGGTATTTCAGATATCCCTCACTCGCTGGGAAGCTCTTCCTTGACTACAGCCTAGGACTTGGCTTTCCTAGTCTCAGGATTGGAGCTGGGCTGACACTGTGTGGTTAGGACTTTCTTGTTGCTGAAAGACTGGTAGGGCTAGGACAGAAATGAACCAGTGGTGAGCCTATGTTGATTCCTGGTAATCAACTTTTCTAATTTTTAAAGCAACCACACCCTTTGTTTGATAATCTATTTTAGAACTTTTCAGTGGATCTGTGCAAGTTATAACTAGTTTAGTTTTGTGGACTTCACTTCTCTATTTTTCATTTTAAAAATGAGTATATATGCTACTCTGCAATTTAGGGTACTTTTCTGTTCTGCATGATTTCTTAAGGTTACGCATAGTAGTTATTTGAACAAATCTTCATGTTATTTAAGGATCCTTAAAAGCAAGATTTTGTTGTCACAAAGACTTGAGTTCAAGGCCTAGCTTCATACTTCCTAACTTGGAACTTGGGCAAGTTACTTAATTATTTGATTCCTCATGTACAAAATGGAAAAAATGATAATACAAATTATATATATTGTTTAATACAAATTATATGTGTATTTTGTTGTAATTAAATTTCATTATTGCACATCAACTGTTTAGTACAATACCTAACTCAGAAAATGGTAGCCATTTTTGTTGAGTTATCATCATCTTGGGACATTATCTGTTGTATATAAGTGATTGCTTCTTTATTGTTTCTTTTCCTTCACAGAGTTTCAGGTTCATCTTAACATGTTTGCCTTATCCTTTTCAGTTTAATTATCACTCTCTCTAGTGGGAAAAATAAAAAGTAATAAAAATTGAGCACTCTGCCTTTTCTGTCATCTTTTAACTTTTTGTCTGCAAACCTGTTTCTATCACTTTCTAGATTATTTTCTTTTAAATATGTCCTTATCAAAACTTTTATTATTTTTTCCTCCTACTACAATATTGATTTTTATTTTACTTTACATAGTTTTCAGTAAGGCAGTTAAATGAGTAATTATAGCATATATACCTTTTAGTGGGCCGGCATTTTCATGTACATAGATAAATACTGTAGTCTTAAATAAATTCCTTTATATCAAAAAAGTATATGTGACATAAACTTAAGAAGGAATTTTTGGTCCTTAATACTTGAGATAAAAAAATCACCCATTCAAGTTATCTTTTTTTTTTTTTAAAGATTTATTTTTATTTCTCTCCCCTACCCCCATACCCCAGTTGTCTATTCTCTGTGTCCATTCTCTGTGTGTTCTTCTGTGTCCACTTCTATTCTTGTCAGTGGCACCAGGAATCTGTGTCTCTTTTTTGTTGCATCATCTTGCTGCGTCAGCTCTCCATGTGTGCAGCGCCATTCCTGGGCAGCCTGAACTTCTTTCACATGGGTGGCTCTCCTTACGGGCACACTCCTTGCACGTGGGCCAGCTCCACACGGGTCAAGGAGGTCCTGGGTATGAACCGCAGACCTCCCATTTGGTAGGCAGACGCGCTATCCATTGAGACAAGTCCACTTCCCCATTCCAGTTATCTTTGAATTAAATAGACCCATAGTTAAACAAAATTTAAAAGATTCCAAATGCTTTTTTTGCATATGTGTCTTGAAGCTCAAAGTACACCACTTCATAAAGGATATTCTTTTCCTTCTTATTCTTATATTGCCTATTCTATTTAAAGGCTATTTCTATATTGATTTTTGTTGTCATATTTAAAATACCTATTATAGAGGATATTTATTTGGGGTAAAAGCTTACAGTTTAAAAGCCCTAAAGGTTCTAACTCAAGGTTGCTTTCTCACCAAAGTCAGTTACCATATCTTGAAGCAAGATGGTTGCTGATCTCTCCTTCCTGGGCTTTCTCTTCCTTTTAAGGCTCCATGGGCCCAGGTTATTCACGATCTCAGCCGTAGGCTGGCAGAGAGCTTTTTTCTTAGGGCTTCCTCTCTCTCTGCTCCAGACTATCAGGCAAATGGCTCATCTCTCCCTGAGACCCCAGGATCAAAAATGACAGAGCTCTGTCTTCCCTTGTGTCCTTATTTTTTCTTTTTCTTTTTAATAAATATACTGTTTATTTATTTTTAAGAGATACTTAGATTACATAAAATGTTACATAAAAAAATATCAGGGATTCTCATATGCCCCACTCCCCACACTGCCCACCCTTCCCCACATTAACAACTTCTTTCAGAAGTAGGGTACATTCATTGCAATTGATGAACACATTTTGAAACATTGCCACTAATCATGGATTATAGTTTACATTGTAGTTTACACTCTTTCCCATTCAATTCTGTTGGTTATGGCCATATATATAATGACCCGTATCTGTTGATGCAATGTCACTCAAGACAATTCCAAATCCTGAAATTGCCCCTGTATTATACCTCTTTGTCCCTCACTCTGACGTCAGTACCTCCAGTTGCCGCTGTCTCCACATACATGATATAATTTCTTCCATTGGTAGAATCACAATAAGTCTGTAGTAGAATACCAGTAAGTCTACTCTAGTCCCTACTTTATTCTCCAGACCTGAGGATTCTGGGATGGTGATGCATACTCTACCTCTAATTGAGAGGGGACTCAGTCCCATACAGTTGACAGGCAGGACTCTTGCTTGCAGTTGTAGACTCTTTTGGTTCCTTGGTATGGTGGTTGTCCATCCTCACCTCCTTGTTAGTTGTCTTGGGTGAGTCCAAAGAACTGGAGAGTAGGTATTGCAGCTCTTCTAAGGCTCAGAGCTCAACTGGCTCATGGACAGCCCAGAGATTCAAGTCTCTTGGATGTACACTACCAACTCCAGCTCCAACTATAGGTTCAAATAAAGAGGACAGAGGAAGCATGTGTAGAGAAGTCAGGTCTGAGTCCAACTCTGTCACACTAGGGAGCACAAACTCCAAAGTAGGTCCCAATGGTGAGTACCAATCACTGGAACTACCTGTCATGATCATAGGACCTGGGTGTTTCCAGAACTCTCAAGAGCCTCATTATTTGGGGTAATATCTACTTTGGCTGTCTTTGAGATCCTGCTGATATCCTGCTGAGATACACAAAAGCGTAACCTCTGGGAAGACCTCCTGACTAATTTTCAAGTCTCTTAGCCATGTAAACTCATTTGTCTTTATCTTTTCCCCCTTTTATTCAAGGTTTTTTTTTTTTCCATTTGCATTGCACATTGGTATTTGGTAGTAATCCCTCGGCACCAGGGAGGCTCATCCCTGGGAGTCATGTCCCTTGCTGGGGGGAAGGTAATGCATTTATATGCTGAGTTTGGCTCAGAGAGAGGCCACATTTGAGCTACAGGGAAGCTCTCAGGAGGTAACTCTTAAGCACCATACAATGCTGGGCTTTGTTGCAACTTTAAGAACAAAGACTCATAAGGATAGTCGTAAATATCAAGGGTCCATCAATGGACACTAGTCATTGCCCCTGTGTGTCTTCTTGACTAATTGCCCATTTATATCAGTCCACCAAGGGGCAGGAACTCAGTCTGAGTTAGGCCCTAAATTGATTTTATCAAGTAAACTTAATCAGTCTCTCCACTGAATTTAATATGAAGGTACCACATTCAGAGGAATAGATTAGTTTACAAACATAGTTTTTATCTTTTGGGGATTTATAAATAATTTCAAACTGTCACATGTTCATGTATTTCTGAACAATATGCTGTTTAGGTTGACCTGTTTGCCAATTTATGCAAGTGAGATTATTCTAATTGTATTACTCTGTGGCATAGTTTTTTGCTCAATACTATGTTTTTGAAAAGCACCATGTTAATGTGTTTATTTGTAGTTGTTTCACTTTCACTGTTATATAATATTTTACCTATTTTAAAGTCAAAAAGTTAAACAACTTTTGAGTTGTTTCTGGTTTTGTTGTTTAAAATGCTGTTATATGTATTCTCTTATATACATCTCTCTGAGTGCCCATGTGGAAGACCTTCTCTAGGGAATAGAGGTAGAGTTATGGAAAAACAGATTGCTGTGTTGCTAGATATAGACAAACTTTTTTCCAAAGTAGTTATACCAATATAACTTCCTTTAATTAGTGGATGAGAATATCTATTATTCTGTTTAAGAATTATTTTATTTATTTATCCCCCATTTTCCCGCACCCCCCACCCCAGGTGTCTGTTCTCTGTGTCCATTTGCAGCCTATTCTTTTTGTCTGCTTCTGTTGTCAGCGGCACAGGGATCTGTGTTTCTTTTGTTGTTGCATCATCTTGCTGCGTCAGCTCTCCATGTGTGCGGTGCCATTCCTGGGCAGGCTGCACTTTCTTTTGCACTAGGCTGCTCTCCTTATGGGGTGCACTTTTTTGCGCATGGGGCTCTCTGATGGGGGGGCACCCCTGCGTGGCAGGGCACTCCTTGCGCGCATCAGCACTGTATGTGGGCCAGCTCCACATGGGTCAAGGAGGCCTAGGGTTTGAACCTCGGACCTCCCATGTGGTAGATGGATGCCCTATCCACTGGACCAAGTCCGCTTCCCTTATTCTGTATCTTTTTTTATTGTTTTACTTTTTAATACATGCTAATTTGGTTGGAGTAAAATGGTAACTGATAGTGGTTGTCATTTGTATATCTTTGATTACTAGTAAGTGAACATATTTTTATGCTCTTGGTGATTTCTTATGGGAAGATTTTATAAAAATATATTTTTATTATAGAAGTTGTGAACTTACAAAACAATCATGCACATCTGTAGAATTTCTATACATCAACCTTCACCAACATACCACATGGTTGTGGAACATTTTCTACAGATTATGAGATAATACCATCAGACTATTACCATTTACTATGGTCCACAGCCTATAATTGGCATATTTTTTTATAATTCCCTATTATTAACACAGTACATCTTTGGCATTGACGCAAGAATAGTATTGTATTGCTGTTAACTATAGTCCATAGTTTACATTAATTGTATTTTTCCCATGCTTCTCCACATTTCCACAACCCTGCAGTCATGATGTACATCTGTTCTAGTTCACAGAATGACATTCTTGTGTTTGTACCATCAACCACAATTCTCATTCACCTCTGGGTTCACAGTGTTATTCAGTCCTAGATTATTCTCTAGATTTCTTTCAATTGACATTTACATCCCTAGACTACCCTTTTCAGCCACAATCTCAGTTATAAACCAGCTGCTACTCACTATAATGTGTTGCCATCAGCTCTATCCATTTCTACACTTTTATAGTCAAATTAATTAAAACTTCTACATACATCTGTACCCCTCTGCAGCCCTCCTCTTATCTCCTAATAACCTATATTGTAGGCTTTAATCCATGCATTTATTCTTTATATTTTAGTTCATATTAGTGAGACCATGCAATATTTATGCTTTTGTGTCTGGCTTATTTCACTTAGCATAATGTCTTCAAAATTCATCCATATTATCATATGTGTCCCAATTTCATTCTTTCTTACTGTAGCATAGCATTCCATCATATGTATATACCACATTTTGTTTATCCATTCATTGGTTGGTGAACACTTGTTCACAACACTTGTTCACAACACTTGTTGTTTCCATCATTTGGCAATTGTGAATAATGCTGTTATGAACATTGGTGTGCAAATGTCTGTTTGTGTCACAGTTTTCAGTCTTCTGCCTTCTGGATATATTCCTAGTAGAGGAATTGCCAGATCATATGGAAATTCTGTATTTTGCTTCCCGAGGAACCACAAACTGTCTTCAACAGAGGTCGCACCATTTACAATCCCACTGACAGTGAAGGAATTATTCCTATTTACTCACATCCTCTCCAGCACTTACTATTTTCTTTTTTTTATTTTATTTTAAATAATGGCCATTCTATGTGGTGTGAGATGATATCTTATTGTAATTTTGATTTGCCTTTTCCTAGTAGCTAGTGATATTGAACATTTTTTCATTTGCCTTTTTTTGTCATTTGTAGTTCTGCTTTGGAGCAATGTCTATTTAAGTCTTTGTCCCCTTTTTAAATTGGATTGCTTGCTCTTTTTTTGTTGAGTTATACGATCTCTTTATATAGAATGGAAATGAAACCCTTATTGGATATGTGGTTCCAAATATTTTCTCCCATTGAGTGGGCTGCCTTTTTACCTTCTTAAGTCCTTTGAATCACAAAAGTGTTTAAGTTTGAGGAAGTCCCATTTATCCATATTTTCTTTCATTGCTCATGCTTTTGGTGCATGGTTTAAGAATCCATCACCTACCACCAGGTCTTGGGAATGTTTTCTTACATTTTCTTCTAGGAGCTTTATGTTTCTAGCTTTTATATTTAGGTTTTTGATCCATTTTCAGTTAATTTTTGCATAAGGTATGAGATAGGTGTTCTCTTTCATTCTTTTGGATATGGATTTCCAGTTGTCCTAGCACCATTTTATGAAAAGACTGTTCTACCCCAGCTGGCTAGGTTTGATAGGCAAAAATAATTTAACCATAGATGTGAGGGTCTTTTTCTGAGCCATCAGTTCAGTTCTATTGGTCTATGTGTCTATTTTTATGCCAGTACAATGCTGTTTTTACCCATGTAACTAGGTAATATGATTTAAAGTCTGGAAGTAAGAGTCCTCCAACTTTGCTTTTTCTCTTTAAGATGTTTCTGGCTATTTGGGGCCCCTTGCCCTTGTACATAAATTTGATAATTGTTTTCCATTTGTTTAAAAAATATTGATGGAATTTTTATCAGTATTGCATTGAATCTGTATATCAATTTGGGTAGAATTGACAATTTAATGACATTTAGTCTCCAATCCATGAGCATGGAATGTTTTTCCAATTATTTAGGCCTTTTTAAAAATTTTCTTTTAGCAATTCATTATAGTTTTCTGAATACAATTGCTTTACATCCTTGGTTAAGTTTATTCTTAAATATTTGATGGTTTTAGTTGCTATTACATATGGAATTTTTCCCTGACTTCCTCTTCAGATTGCACATTACTAGCATATAGATACATCACTGAGTTTTGCATATTGATCTTGTAGCCTGACATTCTACTGAAATCATTTATTAGCTCTAACAGCTTTTTTGTAGATTTTTTATCTACAATATCATCTGCTAATAGCGAAAGTTTTACTTCTCCTTTTCCAGTTTGTATGCCTTTTATTTCTTTTTCATGCCTGATTGCTCTAGCCAGAACCTCTAGCACTATACTGAATAACAGTGGTGACACTGGGCATCCTTGTTTTGTTTCTGATATCAACAGGAAAGCTTTCAGTCTTTCACCATTGAGTACAATGTTAGTTGTGGGTTTTAAAAATATGGCCTTTATCATGTTAAGAAACTTTTCTTCTCAAGAAAGTATGCTATATTTTGTCAAATGCCTTTTCTGTGTCAATTGATAGGATCATGTGATTTTTCTTCTTTGATTTATTAATGTGGTGTATTATGCTGATTGATTTTCTTGTGTTGAACAATGCTTGCATGCCTGGTATAAAACCCACTTGATCATGATGAATAATTTTTTTAATGTGTTGTTGGATTTGACTAGCCAATATTTTGTTGAGGATTTTTGCAGCCATATTCATTAGGGAAATGGGTCTGTAATTTTCTTTTTTTCAAAATATCATTTCTGGCTTCGATATTAGGGTGATATTAGCTTCATAATTTGGTGACTTTATTTCTTGTTCAATATTTTGGAAAAGCTTGAGTAAGATCGTTATTAAATCTTCTTTGAACTAAACTGTGAAACCATTTGGCCCTAGGCTATTCATTTTGGGGAATTGTTTGATAACTTTAAATCTTTTGTGATTGGTTTGTTGAGGTCTTTTATTTCTTCTAGTGTCAGTGTAAGTTGTTCACACATTCCTAGAAATTTTTCAATTTGTCTATATTGTCCAGTTTGTTGGTATTCAGTTCATAGTATGCTGTTATGATCTATTTTTTTTTCCTGTGGGGTCAGTAGTAATGTCCCTGTTTTCATTTTTTAGTTTATTTATTTGCATTTTCTCTCTTTTTTTCTTTGTCAGTCTAGCTAAGTATTTGTCAATTTTGTTGATCTTCTCAAAGAACCAACTTTTGGTTTTGTTAATTCTCTCTATTGCTTTTTGCTGTCAGTTTCATTTATTTCTGCTCTGATCTTTGTTATTTCACTCCTACTTGCCTTTGGGATTAATTTGCTGTTCTTTTACTTGTTCCTCCAGCTGATTTTAGCTCTTTCTTCTTGTTTAATGTAAACATTGAGGACTATGAATTTCCCTCTCAGTATTGCCTTCAAAGCATCCCATAGTTTCTGATATGTTCTTTTCTCATTTTCATTCAACTCAAGATATTTATCAATTTCTCTTGAAATTTCTTCTTTGACCCACTGATTGTTAAGAGTGTGTTTTTAAATCTCCATTTAATTGTGAATTTTCCCTTTTTCCACCTTTTGTTGATTTCCAACTTTATTATTATCAGAGAAAGTGCTTTGTGTAATTTTAGTTTTGTTGAATTTATTGAGATCTGCTTTGCGACCCAACATATGGCCTATCCTGGAGACAGATCCATAAACAATTTAAAAGAGTGTATGTCCTGATGTTTTGTGTTGCAATGTTCTGTATATGTCTATTAGGTTTAATCCATTTGTCATACCATTCAAACTCTCTATTTCTTGATTGGTCTTCTGCCTAGATGTTCTATTCAATGCTGAGAGTTTGTTCAACTTCTATTGAAATCTCCAGCTGTTATTGTAGAGACATCTGTTTCTTCCTTCAGCTTTGCCAATGTTTGTCTCATGTAATTTGGGGCATCCTGGTTAGGTACCTATACATTTGTGATTGTTATTTCTTCCTGGTGAATTACTCCTTTTATTAATATGTAATATCCTTCCTTGTCTCTAGTAACAGTTTTGTTTTTTAAAGTCTATTTCAGCTGATATAAGTATAGATACTCCGGTTTTTGTTTTGTTTTGTTTTTTGTTTCTTTTTTTTGGTTACTGCTTGTGTGGAATATCCTTTACCAGTTAAATTGGTATCCTTGGGTCTAAGGTAGGTCTCTTGTAAACAGCATATAGATGGCTCCTATTTTCTTAGCTATTCTGCCAGTCTTTGTCTTTTGATTGGGGAGTTTAATGCATTAATATTCAATGTTATTACTCTAAAGGCAGTTCTTATTTCACCCATTTTGTTCTTTGGGTCTTATGTGTCATATTTTATTTTCACCACTCTTTTGACACTTTCAGTTACTTTTACTAATATAATCTTCATTTCTAGACTTTTTTTCCAAGCCTTTCTCTCCTGTCCCTCCTTTTCCAGACTGTAGCATTCTCTTTAGTATTATCATACTAAATAATATTATTTAGACTAATGATTAATTAGTATTAATGAAAGCCAAACTCTTGGTTATATACTCTCTCAGTTTCTGTTTATCTGTGAATATTCTAAAATCACCCTCATTTTTGAAAAAGACAGTCTTGCTGGATATAAGATTCTTGGCTGGCAATTTTTCTTTTGTGGTATCTTAACTATATCATGCCACTGCCTTCTTGCCTCCATGGTTTCTGATGAGAAAACAGCACTTAATTTTATTGGGTATGCCTTGTATGATATGTGTCACTTTTCTTTTGCTGCCCTCAGAACTCTCTCTTGTCTTTGGCATTTGGCATTCTGATTAGTATGTGTCTCAGAGTTGGTCTATTCAGATTTATTTAATGGGTGTATGTTGTCCTTCTTGGACACAGATATCTATGCCCTTCAATATGGTTGGGATATTTTCTACCATTATTTCTTCAAATATTCCTACTTCTCCTTTTCCCTTCCTGTCTCTTTCTGGGACATCCTTGTCATATATGTTTGTATGTCTCTTGCTGTCATTTAGTTTCCTGAGACCCTGTCCAGTTTTTTAATATTCTTTTCTTCATCTGTTCTTTTGTATATTCATTCCCAGTGGCCATGTCTTCAAGCTCACTGATCCTTTCTTCTGACTCCTCAAATCTGCTGTTTATGCTTCCCGTGTGTTTTTTATTTCATTTATTGTGACTTTCATTCCCATAAGATCTGCGTTTTTTAAAGTGTGCTTTCAAATTCTTCTTTGTGCTCCTCCAGTATCTTCTTAATATCCTTCATCTCTTTAGACATCTCATTGAATTTATTAAAGAGATTATTTGAACATCTGTGATTAGTTTTTTCAACTTCTTTATGACAGCTGGAGGCTGATCTTGTTCCTTTGACGGGGCCAATTCTTCCTTTTACTTTGTATGGATTGTAATTTTTTGTTGGTGTCTTGGCATCTGGCTTACTAGATGTATTTATTCTGGGTGCAGTTTACTCTTCAGGGATTTCTCATCCTTTATCCCTTGCTGGTTGTGTAGTAGGAGCTGAGGATGTAATTGGTACTGAAAACTGTGGAGGCTGAAGTTGCCTGCATTTGCTTAGAAACCAATGAAACTTCTCCCACCTTTTTCTTCTTCCAGGAGTAAGGACAGAGCTGAAGCCATGTGTAATAATCCAAGTTGTACAGGCCAAGACTGTCTGTAGTTGCCCAGAGAGACTAATGAAACTTCATGCCTCTTCCTCCACTGCCTGGGGTGGGGATGGAGCTGCAGACATGGGCAGCAATCTATGCTGTATGGGTCCAAAATGACCACAATTGCTCAGGTAGACTGACATAGCACTGGCTTACCTCTTTCCTTGCCAGTGTTTGGAATGGATCCTCTGAAGTGCCCAACAATCTAATCCATGTGGGCAGAATGTGCCTGCAGTTACCCTGGAGCCCCAGATATCTGTTCAGTCTGTGCAGGCCAAAAGCACCTGCAGTTGCCTGGAGAGGTTGGTGCAGGTTTTGCCAGCTTCCTCCCTGCTAGAGGTGGGGCTAGGGCCAATCTAGGGCTGCAGGCTAATCTTGGTGAAAAGAAGCCAGTCCCCATCATCACTGTGATTTTCAATCAGCCCCACTAAAATTAGTGGTTACTGGCCTCTTTCCTACTTGGACAGGTTCAAACTTTAGTCAGCCGAATTTGCTAGTCAGTAGTTGAAGTCAGAAGAGCCAACCATCTCTTCCTTCCCTGTTTTTGGAAAATGGAGCTTCCACCTCTAGCCACAGAATAGCTCCCAAGGTGGAGCGTTCTACTCAGAAATTTTCACTGTAGATGGGCAGCCTCCTCTTTCAGTTGTTTCAAGGATGTTGCAACCTGCTCTTCCGGTGTCCTAGGGCCCCTAAACAATTGCTTTAGATAGCTCTGGGTGATTACTAACTGCCCTGTAGGATGAGCTGACTCTTGGGGCTCCTTACTCAGCTACCATTTTGCCCCTCCTGGAAAACTTTTATAATTTTTTCCTAAGCTTTAGCCACTTTCTTACAAGATCATCCTTATGTTTTTTATATATGTTCTGTTTTTTATTTAATACCTTGAAAGTACATCCTCCTCTTCTATACATTCTGTTATATGATGTGATTTATCACAGAACTTCCTGAGTATTTATACTGTCTCTTTTAAATATCTTCTGCATTGGGATTACTAGCTATTGAGTGGTCAGAATGAAATAATTTAACACACTCCATCTCATTTAATTCGGATTACCTGTTTAGAGAGGTTATAGACTCAAATCTATTATATCCCACTTTTTTTTTCTTTCAGAAATCATCTCACCCAGTTATGTATCTTACTCCACAGCATCCCTTTCCTGAGCTTGTATAAACCACAGTGGTCACTTTCTCACAGGCGTACCATTAGTTCCATATAACCACCTAGAGCAGGGGCTGGCAAACTGTAGCCCACAGGCCCAATCTGACCTGCTCGCTGTTTGTAAATGAAGTTGTGCTGGAACACAGCCAGGTCCATTTGTTCATGTACTGTCTATGGCTGCTTTTGTGCTACAGGGGCAGAGTTGAGTAGGTGGACAGACTCAGTGGTGCACAAAGTGTAAAATATATGCTATTCGGCCCTTTACAGAGAAAGTTTGCCAAACCTCTTACGAGAGTTTCCTTGAGGAAGAAAACAAAACCCTTGGTAGCAGCTCTCCCTAAAGATTTCTTAACCTCCTGGGAAATACTGTTGTCAAAAGGAAAAAAATCAGATGCCCTGTTTCAAAAGAATTAAACTGCTAGCATGTCTAAATAATTGAAATCTCTTATCGCTAACATATCTTGCCTTCCTGTCAGTTTTGTGATCTCTTTCAGGAAATATTCCCAATATCCTCTGTCAGGCTAGGATGTTTGGTGGTCTCTACACTTACTGTGATATTATTTTCTGTCTTGTTTTATCTTTCACTCAAATGTTCTCAGTCATGGATCCCGGTTCTTGAATTTCCATGCACATTTATACCTTCTTAAATGCATTCACTACATGTTTATCTTCTTAAAAATGCAGGCAGAGCCAGGTAAGGGATGAAGCCCTTGCCTTTGTTCATTTGTTAGGGACTGGTCCTGATCCTTAGGCTTTAATTGTTGGACATCCTGCCCCACGTGCGTGCAGGGCAGGATGGTCCTTGAGGAGGAGCTGAAACAGCAGGCTCACTTCCTGAGGTGGGTTCTGAGTACACGCCATTAAATGGAAAGGGACAAAAGGGGGCAGGAGCATAGCTGCAAGTGTTGCCAGGAAAGTAAGGAAAGTGTCCATTGCTTAGGTGTAGATGGTGGCTTATGAGTACCTGGGGATTAATAGAGAGGAAGTAACCTGGGGTTAATAGAGAGAGGAACCTGGAGGCTACATGTGCAAAATATAAAATATGTGTATATTGCTCTTGGCAGTGAGTGTGTGCTAGGGCAGGTGTGGTTCCTTGTGGATGTTGATCTTGGCGTTTCCCTAATCCAGTCAGTCCACCAACCTGGCCTTCCCTCTCTGCCATCTTCCCATCTTCTGTGTTCTGAATTTGCACCCTGTCTCTCTGCCCGCCCCCCACTCTGAGGATAACTCTATTGGATTTGTTTCCTTTCTAAACTACAACTTCACACAAACAAGGCTTGGACTTTACCACAGAATCTTGCTTATTCCCATCCCTTTTCCTTTGTTTCTTCTGATTTGTAGTGATTCAATTTTAATCTTTTCATGTACCTTGGTTTTCTTTATTCATGACCTCTTCAAAAGGAAAGGAAGAAAATATTTTAGTTCTAAAAGAAATATGAGGAAAAAAGAGTTAATGGATTAATTTAAAAGCCAGTCATTCTGTATTTCAGCAATAGGTCATTCGCAGTACTTATTGCAAGACCCATTAAAATCATCAACAGGTCATTAGCACTGACTTTGAGCTAGCACATCAAACTCTCACTATTAATAGCTTTAATAGCTTTTAAAACTGTTTCAGATGCTTGAGTTTTAACAGTCAGGAATTAAGGACAGAAGGAGATAGCTGTTAGGATCCTTTGGTTTGAAGGTCCTGAGGGAAGTTGAGGGTGTCTGAAGGCCTCTCCTCGAGTGTGAGGCTAATGTCATGGAGGACAGCGAGTTCAGTTCTCTCATAAAACATCTCCTGGTGCCACTGTCAGGGCAGAGATGAAGTAGATAAAATATTGGTCTGACCTGAAGAACTAAACTCATGTTCCTTTTCAAAATGGTGGAAATCAGTAAAGGAAGCTGTGCTTTGAAGATTCTGTCAGCAAGCTTCTCAAAAACGACAGCTGCCCTACTTTCTATGGCAATCCTTTCGTGACATAAGAGATCTCATTTTGTTTGAGCCCTTTCTAACACCATATTCTTTAAATTATCCCTTGATTTCTTCCTGGTACTTGTGTTCTGTCATGCCCTGTGTAATAGGATTTTGCAGAATCCTGGATGGACCAGGTCTCTATGGAAGGCCATGGACTTAGCCTGTAGCCAGAGATTTGGAGGTGCTGAGAGCTGTTCCTAAGATGGAGCCCAACAGCAAAGTGGGGGACCAGGATACTGGTCAAAGGCAGCGCTGCTATTTCAGCCAGTTCTTACTGTACCCTTGTATAGAGGTGCTTTTTGCTTCAGCTGTATATTGCAAGATATCTGAATTCTGCCTTTCATAAGTTATTGAAGCAATGATTTTCTTTTTCCTTTGAGGTATTAGGAGGCATTTGGCTTCTTTATCATTGTCTTTATAAGATTATAGTCTTTTTAATTTTTAGGTGATATCAGGGATTGAACCTAGAACCTTGTACATTCAAAACAGGTGCTCAACCACCGAGCGACACCCACTCCGCTATGATTGTTGTCTTGGGGAAGGTTTTGTCTGTGTCTGTGCCTGGTGATGTGGAATAAGAAAATACCACTTCTGTTTCCTACCTCCTTATTTTATAGTTGTGGAAATTAAGGAAAATGTAGATTAACATTTAGAAAGGGCAAGAAGATCTGGCACAATAATGGAAAGGTTAAAATGATCATCACATACTTTAGAGGAATATAGGAAGAGTTTTTATGCTGTGTGAGATATAGAGATACAGTTATAGGTATATGGATATCTAAATATAGATATATATGTATACAAAGATAGATATTCTCCATTTGTGCCCCCCACCCTCAGTTCCACCCCCCACTCCCCTCACTCTGAATTGACTTCTGTGAGGCTGAACCCTGTAGATGGAATCAGTGAACTCCCTAGTCTTAGCTTCTGGTTAGGATTAGAAAATGGGCTGCATGGATGAGAGAGGAGAGCAAGAGGGTTGGATGGCCATTCACCCAGCTCCCTCCCCATCGTACTGGTGTGTTGAGTGCCTTCCTCCTCCAAAGGTAACTACTCAAGGTCACAGCTTCCTGAGGGTGGCCTTTCTCACAGCTTCAGCTCTGCTGGGTTCACTCACCTCCCTCACTTTGTCCCTTCTGGGATCAGGGATGGTAACAGATCCCACAGTTGCTAGATGCAGGGTGTTTCATCATCCCTTGATGGATTCCCTTAACTCTTCCCGCCCCTTTATAGATTGTCCCTTTGTTAAACTCTCCTCAGTCTTTCCATTTGCGGGTGCTGCTCTTTTCTCTTGTGACCCAGACTATATACAACAGTAGATATCTTCTATCTACAATAAAATACCTGCTAGCGTGCCCCCTTTTATACCCTGCATGTGATACATGCCTCAGGACTTTTAATGCACCAACCAGTAGGTGGCCCTGGCTAGTTCACCCAGAGGTGGATTCTGGGAGAAAAGAACAATGACGGTGGAAATCCTTGTAGGCTAGGGAACAGAGGGACATTTATTCTTTCCAATACTGGGAAGAAAATTCCTCTTCTTTCCCAAATTCTCCCTGCAAGAGAGTGGCCTATTTAGTTGATGGCAGGGCAGCTTCTACTCCAGGCTGGAAAGCAAGGTAAGCAAACTGTCATGGAAAGAGTGTAGGGCGGAGAACATCCAGTTGGGCTGAGGGTAAGCTCGCCTCACATTAGTCTACACCTCCCCTTTTGTGCAGGAGTCGCTGAGTTTACTGTAATCAGCAAGTATGGCCCTTAAGCATGGTGCCTCTCTTAGCCACAAGCAAAGCTGGCAGCTCTTCTCTGACAGTTTTCCATCTCAGAGAGCAGGACTGTTGGAAAACAAAGCTAGCCTGTCTTTAGCACTCATCTCTTTACCCTGAATTCCTTACCCATTTTTATTGCACTATTCTAATTTTCACTGATGTATTCTCTCCCTTACTCTCATTGTCTCTCACTGTAAAGAAATGATGTACCTAATAACTCAGATGATGTACCGTAGAGGTCACTTTCTATGGTTGTACTTCGCTAATGTATGATGTGTTATACTTTACGCAACATAGAACTTCAGTGGCATTTAAAAAAGACTCTTCTCATTGCAGTCTCATGTCTGATGTTCTGCTGTCACATTAGTTCTCAGGTTAGCTGATTTGGTCTGCTGTGTGAATATTAGCATACATTCCTTTTTTTTTCCTAGAAAAATGTCAGTTTGGATTTTTTCAAGTGGAATCTAAACACTGCAATTTATAAATAGCTTGCTTTATTATAGTGATGTTTCTTATGCTAGCATCTGAAAAGTATTTTGAGAACTGCTGAAGGGTCAGATAAACAGAAAGCATATTTCAGGTTTAATAGAAGCTACATCTCTCTTAGCTGGGCTTTTTGGTTGCAATCCATGGAAAATGACACTGAGTAATTTAAGAAATAAAAAATGAAGTATATTATATTTGAGGGGAAAGAGTAGGAAGAGAATCAGGGTGCTTCCAAGGATCTAGGTAGCAGGAATTAATAGATAGGGTTTTTTTCTCCCTGTGATATATGACTAGAATAAATAATATTTGATGGTTCAATAGTTTCCAAAATCTTTATGATACTCTGCTTAAGATTCAAACTCCAGGGAGAATGCATCTTTTTGGACCAGCATGTGTCACTCACCCATTCTTTACCAGGGAGGATGGGGCACCTTGTTTGACAATTGCACTGAGATCTTACCCATTGGAGGAGGGGTTGTTTCCCAGAGCAAAGCCTGGGTTCTGTTACTGGCCATAGAAGAATGGGTGCCTGGCAGACAAAGCCAACAGATGTCCACTTCAGCATCTCTCTTTAGTCTTCTGTTTACCTCTCTTCCAGATCATTAACCAAGATGTTAAATAAACTGGACTCAGTACGCGTGCCACAGGCTCCCCACCAGGCGTTCCTCTGACTATGCATATTATCATTGATAATTGTTCATTTGCCTTTAGTCAAGTTTTAGCCTCTGTGAAGAAATTTTACTCTTCTGCCAGTGTGAATTTCATGTAAGGAGTAAAATTTTGTGAGCTGCTCTATCACTTTTTTTTTTTTAAGTTAAATGTATTATTTTATTGACTGTGTGCTCCTCTCTACTAATCTTGTAATCCCACCCCAAATAACAGTTGGGAAGAGTGCCATGTGGCTGTAACATCAGCTTTTCCTAGCCAGCTCCACTGTGTGAGCAAGGCCCGGAGCTAGGATGACCAGGGCACCCTGCTATCTGCCATGCTGGCTAATGAGCTGGAGACACAAATGACCTGCTGAAGCACTTGAGTGCTCTCTGAACCATTGAGGAAAGATTGAATTAGACTCAGTGTAGTTGCACAATCTAAGCATATTTTAGGCTTTTCAAATCTAGTGAAAAACTGGTAATGATAATAGTTAATATTTATAGGGCACATACTATATGCTGGACACTTTGCTAAGTGCTCTGCCAGTATCATTGCTCTTGAACCTCTACATCAACCCTAATAACCTATGCAGTAGTTTATTTTCATCTTCATTTTCCTCATGCAAAACCTTCAGCTCAGAGGCAAAATAACTTGGCCAATATTATACACTTAATCTGGGATTTTAACTTATATACTTTAACCACCTCTATGCTGCACTGCTGCTTGTCCTTGGGAAATACTTAGCCACCTATGCATCTATCCACTGACCCCTCAATTCATTGAATAAGATATGTACATAGAGCTTGCTATGAGCTGGGCACTGTTGGAGACCCAGAGCAAAACACATAGTCAATTAGGCATGGTGCCTTCCCTGTTATAAAAAAACAGCCACCCTGGTAAGTAAGATAAAATAAGTGTGGAAACTCTCGATTAGTTCAGCACTACATACCCTGACCATGCTGTTCAAGGAATGTGTATAGACTTTCAAATTGCCATTTGCTGCTATAGATGCTAAAATATATTCTGGAATAAAATAGAAGTTTAATTGGATAGAGAGAGAGAAAGAGAGATAGATGTATGAGTGTATGGATGTATGGATGTATGGATGTATAGATGGAGAGATGGATAGATGGATGGATGCATAGATGGATAGATGGATAGATGAATGGATGAATGGATGGATAGATGGATGGATGGATAGATGGATAGATATATAGATGGATAGGTAGATAGCTATCTGGCTAGATAGATATCTCTAACTCTTTCACTATGACACTCATAATTGCAGAGGAGAGTTGAAGCATGTCTTTCAAGTTCAGAGACTGTACTATAAAGGGCCTTTTGCAAGTGTTATTTTCTCTTAAGTTTTGTATTTTATTTGAAAACTTTATTTTAAAATCCCATTCCACCCCCACTCAAGTATTTCAATAACTGCTTTAATAGAAAAATTTCTTAAAGTAGATACTATTGAGTAGAAGTATGGCTCAAGGATATATACCATATTTCTCTGTGGTTTTATATATCCCTGGTGCCCTCAGGGGTACATGCAGTCTTATTTGAGAAGTACTGAATAGATGACTACATCATTAGGATTCATAGGAGCTACCCTAAATATTTTGAAAAGGAAGTTGATTTAATACAGGGAATTTGAGGTTTACAAAATCCTTGGAAGGTGGAGGGATCGAAGGCTAGGAAGGCCCCCTTAAGGAAAAATATAAGTGCAGTTAAGCAAGTTGGAGTCTCAAAAGATGCCTGATGTCACAGGCAAAACCCCACATGTATCATATGACAACGTCTAGGTACTGGCCTTCAGATGCCCTGGAACTTAGCGGAGTCTCCTCTTCTGCCTTCCAGGATCACTCTAGTGCCTCTCACTGGTGGAATCTATTCAGAATCTTGCTAGCAGGGGCGTCTAAGAAATGTTGAGGACCAATAAACTATCTCCTCCACAATTAAAATATGGCATTTTTTGCCTTAGAAGAAAGCAGTATCATCCCATTCTTGTTTTCCCTTTAGAGCTTCTCCTGGAGGCGCTAAAATGCTAAAGAATGAAATTTCTGTAAGAAACAAAACAACATTGGGGGAATTTAGTTCTATTGAGTCTCCTCTTTTTATTTCGCCTTCCTCCCCTCCACTCTTGTGGGTCTCCTGTCTCCTTTTTCAGTGAGGAGAAGGGCCATTGGTATCAGGACTGGGTTTGAATTCCTTTGGGGGCTTTTTTAAAAACTATATCATCCTAGGCCTCTTCAGAGGTAAGCTCTTTAGGAATGAAAAAGTTGAACTGATTGAAAGGATTTGTGGTGTGTTCCTCTGTGAGAGAGTGTCATCTTCCTCCCATGGTAGAGGAAGCTAACTGCTCCAGCAGTTCATCTGCAACATCATTGGTCTCATTTAAGATGCTTCTGATATGAACCCTGAGAAGATGGTCTGTTTTCTTTCAGTTCCTGAGGTTGCATCAGCCCTCAAAATGGGGCATGGAATCTTTCCAGGAAGAGGTCCTCTTCAGCTCCCACTTTTCGAGCAGGCTTTTGGATGACAGCTTTCTTCCGTTCATTCTGTTGCTTGCCTACCTTGTTGTCTGGACACTGACTTGTGTTTTGCACTCATAAACCAAGGGGCTTAGTTTAAGGGTATGGGCTGCCTTAAAATGACTGCAGCATGTCGTTTCTCTTATTTTTAGAATTGCCATTAAGCTGGTAAGAAGAAAAAAAGCCATATAGTCTCTACTTGAAGTCTTTCATGCCAGACAGGGCCATTATTTCCAAAATGTTGGGACCATTACAAAAATGTGTATTATGGAATATTAGTTTAGAAGAAGAGTTTGAACTTGAGTAACGTTGTAAGAAAACAAATGATTTCATTTAAGTGATTGTCCGTTTCACTGGAATGACTGGAATAGAATCAATGAATAAGAATTTTTAATATTAAACATGAAAAAAAATTAAACATGACCCTATTTGCTCTAATTATGGATTATGTATTTGGTCTCCTAAAACTATTAACTAGATTAAGAAGGTCACCAAGTACCAAACTTTAAACATAAACATTCTGACTCAGAAAATTGGAAATCAGGAAAGTCAGTTGTATTTATGGGAAGGTGTGCTTATGTGTGTGAAACCAGGCAGATAAATGTAGGGGGAGGAGAAGGAGCTCAGACCCATTGTGGGGGTACCCCATACCAAGGGTTTGGAAGCAGGTACATTTTTACTATTATCTGGGTGGGGTTGGAGATCTTAATTCCTTTAGAGTTCAAGGCAGGAGATATTAAATAAATGAAATAAATATGTTAGTTGGACCATCAGTATTTTTGAGTAAGTAGAAAGATTGAGAAAGATCCTGGAAAAGAAAACTGCTTTCAAGCTAATTGTTCCAAAAAGAGATCATGTAAGGGGGAGGCATTAAGGAGTACCTTTCCAGCTTTATGATAAGGTCCTTCATTTTGTAAGAAAAAGTAGACCCCACCTATGAATCAATTCTTCATAGGCTTTTAGGAGAGGAAGCAAATAACTACCCTTTTGATACATTTTGTTTTTCCTTACTCAACTTCTCTGTCTTAGAATATAAAATGTTTATAAAATGAAAGGGAGCTGAGGTTGGGCAGTGCTGTTTGTGATTGAGATTAGGTAAAGGATTGGAAACCAGAATTTTAAATAAAAATGTGGACATTTTGCTGACTTTTCCATATCCAGATTTCAGAACATCAAATACCTATTATTGACAAATGAATGATATTTGGTTATCGGATCCAACTGAACTAAGATTTATGGACTGCAGTGTATTTTCTATATGATATGCTTTCACTTATATCATTGTATTGATTCTTCATGGAAGTTCTATGAGATGAGTGTTACTATTCCCCCTTGACAGATTAGAAAACTGAGGCCCGAAGGAGTTGAGGTTCATCTTTTTAAACACACACAAGGAAGAAGGGGTAGAATGGACATTGTAAGCTAAATCAGATGGACTTTTGATGGCAAGTCCAGTGCTTTTTCTCAGAGTGTTGTCTACTTGGTTCTAGTTTCTGGGACCTGAATTCTATCATTGATATTTGCCAGCTGACCACTGTGATGTCTTTATTTGGGAAAATCCACCCAGCATGTCCAAAAAACCTGGGGAGGTGACCTAATTTATCAAAGGATAGGGGAAAAAGAATCTAAAATAACTTGATATTTCTCTAGCATACAGATAGAATAATAGGAAAGCAGAAAGAAGCATTTTTGTATATGCTGAAGTTGTTGCTTAAAATGAGATATTCTCACAATAAGAGGATAAATGTTTTTCATCTAAAAATTGTAGTCCAGTTTTGAATATATGCTTGTCAGTAATATTATTAGTTTCATTTGAATAGTCTAGCATCTGCTTTCTGCACTTTGGGGTAAATGTACCTTCTTCAAACTTGATCTCCTAGGCATAGAAGACCAATTTTAAGAATCTAATGGCATTCCAGAAAAATTTCCAGCTAGCCCCCATTTACCTAATTGCTGTCTCTTTTCTCATTCTGTGTCACCCTATTGTACTGTACTTTAGAGCTGCTCTTAGCCTCTGGCATTCATCTCATTAAATTGACTGTCATTTAGCATCTCTTCTCTTTTTTTGCCCTACAACACTTCACAACCCAGCCAGCCCACCCTGATAGTCTCCAGCTCCCTCTAAAAGCTTTGGATCATCATTGCATGAATAGCTGGCTACTTAGAGCAGCAGTGTGGTCTTTCCCAAGCAAAAGCAAATGTACTTCATGTATATGGTGAATTGTTAGGGATGTGTAGAAGAGGCAGTTTAGATTAGTAGGATCGTGGTGGGACTCTATTAGCTGGATCTGATTAGGAGTCTTCTCACAATGGGGGTGACCCAGAGGCACTAGATATTCTTGGACTGGTCACAGGAATTTGGAAGAGGGCTGGGAGACCCAGGAAGGACTTGAGGACAGAGACTCCAAAATGAAAATGGGCGCAGTGTTTGGGCTTGCCCATTAGTGTAGAATGCTCATTTCTCTCTCTGAGGTTTTGCTCTCTTCCATGTCCTTTTCCTAAAATGTAGCTCTCTCTTTCCCATCCTTGGCTGGCATATTTCTTCTCATTCCTCAAGTCTCAGCTCTCAAAGACTTCCTCTTGGTAAAGCCTTCTTGACTTTTCCATGTCAAGGTAAAGGACTCTTCTAGGTATTGCTTCATTCTCTGTGTTCTCAGACAGCTGTGTGTGCCAGGTACCTTTTATGTGATAATTATTTTCTTATAGAACTGTCTCTAACTGAACTTTTAGGCAACTGTCATTCGTCCCAGCCCAGCGTACAGCAAAGACATGATATATTATTAAATGAACAGATGAGTTTCCCCTTCCACCCGCAACATTCTTTCACTTGGGCAGCTTGTTGTTGTTGTTGTTGTTTTGTCTTTGTCTAGGGCAAATGACTGAGTATAGCCCACACACGGCATTTAACACCCAGGAATGAAGGTTACAAAGCTGCGCAAAGCTCACTCATTTCAGATGAGAGGACACAGCTTCTCTCTCTCACACTCCCTTAGGGCCAGTCTCAGTTTGGCAAAGATGATAATTTGTTTATGATTTCAAACTTAACAAACTTCCTGATTTAAAATAAAAGCTAACTCAATATATTTTATTGTTTCTTGGAATCTGATCTTGGCAAGATTGTTGTTTTAAAAAATATTGGCAAGTAGGTTAATTCCTATGGAAATTTTGATGGACTGAAATTTATATGTCTGGGATCTCATTATCTAAAAGGTCCCCAGCCTTACCTTTTGCT
Organism: Dasypus novemcinctus; assembly: GCF_030445035.2. Classification (NCBI taxonomy): domain Eukaryota; kingdom Metazoa; phylum Chordata; class Mammalia; order Cingulata; family Dasypodidae; genus Dasypus; species Dasypus novemcinctus. The sequence continues at coordinate 35,758,923 of NC_080692.1, read as the reverse complement.
TCAGTGGTGCACAGACTTTTGCTAGAAAACTCTGCCCTTTGGTGAGACACCCCGCTGCCCTTCTGAGCAAAACCACTGCAAAGGAAACCCTCAGGAACTGTTCAAATGATAGTTCTGATTTATATACATTCCCCAAATACAGTAAAAAGAGGGGAGTTAAAAAACAAATTAAAAAACAAATCTTCTAGTTGCTTAGTGATTGATGGGGCTTTGGAACTAGCCTTTCAGCGACCTCATTATCCTGCTGCATCAAGCAAGCCTTAAGGGAAGCTGTAAAGTCCACAGAGAGATGCCAGCCAGGTGGCTGGGAAGTTCAGCTATCTCGCGCAGAAGTGTGGCTTGTGTTGGCACTTTGGTAGCAACTGGAGGTGGCTCTAAAGCTGTGCTGTCCAATACATTAGCCACTGATCACTTACGGCTATTTGCACTTAAGTTAATTAAAATTAAATGAAATAAACTTACCAGTGTTTCATCACTGAGCCACATTTCACATGCTCAGTGGCCACCTGTGGCTATCATTGGACAACACAGATATAAATTACCACCATTGCAGAAAGTTCTATTGGACAGTGTAGCTCCAAGGGGCTGGGAGGCTATAATGTTGCATCCTCTGCAAGATGCTGACTTATCCAGCATGGCCAGGAACAGTCCTGGAGGTGCAGCTTCCAATAGAGAGGGAGGTCTGCCTGGTTGAGACTCAAATTAAAACCTAACTAATTTATTGTGCAGCTAACATATGCTAGGAATTGTTGGATGTTACCTTATTTTATCCTCATGATACCCTTTAAGAGAGTGGTCACTTGCCTTCTTTTAACAGATGAGAAAACTGAAGCTTAGGGGTATTGGGTGACATGTAAAAGGTCACACCCATGACAGAGTCCAAGATGGAAGTGGGTGCTTCTAAGTCTTAAGTACATTTCTGGTATTAGGATGGGAAGAAGGACCAAGTGGGCAAGGAATTGGGAGTGAAAAGGGGTGACACTGGTTAGAAGAAATTAACCTGTTTCAGTAGTCCCTTAGAGCCAAGTTAGTGATCCGCTACCTCTTCAGGGTCTGTTGTCAAGTGCTGGTGCCAAAGTGGATTTTTCTTCCATGGGAAATTTAATAACTGAAATGAGGATCTGTAGAATCCTAAATCATAGATGAAAATATAATAATAGTAATAAAATTTTATTGCAGGTACTGTTCTGTGCTCAAGTACTGTTCGAAGCACAATTTCTTGCCTAAGTTAACCCACTTACCTGAGCGGTAGATGCTGTTCTCACCCCCATTTTATAGATGAGAAAACTAAGGTTTGGAGAGATAAAGCAAATTGTCCAAGACGACACAACCAATGCGGAAGGGTCAGCTTGGGCACCACCTTCCCTACGTGTGGCCATCTGAGATGTCTTGGGGCAAGGTGGGTGATATAAATGCTTAAGGTCCCTGAAGGTAGCACAGTAGGGGGTGGTGGAGGTGTGGAAAGCAAGCCTGGCTGAGCATTTCATAGATCAAACAACAATGCAACAGCTCTGTAAGGCCCAGACAGAACTCACTTGTGGGAGGCATACTGCACACTGGGAGGGAGCTTGCAAGGACATATTTTTTTCAGAGTTTGACCAGAAGCTAAAAAGGGTGAAATGACTCACTCCCCGCTTCAGCAGCACTGGCCTGGAGACTTGGTCCTCACTTGATCCCTTTGTAATAACTTTCCCTGCCTCCAGGGCTACATTTTTAACCCTTTCTTGAGATAGAGGTTTTCAAAGGGGGCATGCTTAGAAGTCTCTTGTGTGAGTCGGTGTGCATTAACTCTTCTTTGCCATCCATTTCACTTCAGCCCGTGCCAGGGTGACTCAGGTTGTGTAGGGACAGGGTTGCTTTGGGAAGGCTGTTGGGGTACTGAATAGAAGATTCTAGGTGGCGGACTTGGCCCAGTGGTTAGGGCGTCTGCCTACCACATGGGAGGTCCGCGGTTCAAACCCCGGGCCTCCTTGACCCATGTGGAGCTGGCCCATGCGCAGTGCTGATGCACGCAAGGAGTGCCCTGCCACGCAAGGCTGTCCCCCGTGTAGGGGAGCCCTATGCGCAAGGAGTGTGCCCCAAGGAGAGCCACCCAGAGGCAAAGAAAGTGCAGCCTGCCCAGGAATGGCACCACCTACATGGAGAGCTGATAAAACAAGATGACGCAACAAAGAGAAACACAGATTCCTGTGCCGCTGACAACAACAGAAGCGGACAAAGAAGACACAGCAAATAGACACAGAGAACAGACAACTGGGTCAACAAAAAGAAACACAGATTCCCGTGCTACTGACAACAACAGAAGCGGACAGAGAAGACACAGCAAACAGACACAGAGAACAGACAACTGGTGTGGGGGTGGGGGAGGGGAGATAAAGAAATAAATTAATTAAAAAAAAGATTCTAGTTTTACAACCACGTTTTATTTTATTTTATTTTATTCTTTCCAAATTCTACTCAATTTATTCATTTTTTAAAAAATATTACATTCAAAAAATATGAGGTCCCCATTCACCCCCACCACCCCCACCCCTCCACTCCCCCACAGTAATGCTCTCCCCCATCATCATGACACATCCATTGCATCTGGTGAGTACATCTCTGGGCATCGCTGCACCCCATGTCCCGTGTTCCACACCATAGCCCACACTCTCCCACGTTCCATCCAGTGGGCCATGGGAGGACATACAATGTCCGGCAATTGTCCCTGGAGCACCACCCAGGACAACTCCAAGTCCCGAGAATGCCTCCACATCTCATCTCTTCCTCCCATTCCCCACACCCATCAGCCACCATGGCCACTTTTTCCACACCAATGCCACATTTTCTCAGTTATTAACCACAATAGTTCATGAATAGAATATCATTAAGTCCACTCTAATCCTTACTGTATTCCTCCTTTCTGTGGACCTTGGCTTGTACAACCGCATTTTTTAAAAAATTATTTATTTATTTATTATTATTTTTTAATTACATTAAAAAAATACAACCACATTTTAATGCTGATTTCTTCCTGCCCCTCAAGGAGGCTTTTGTTTTAGGAAAGAAAAGGAAATGTGGTCGTCCTGGCTCTGGCAGCACAGGCGCTATCTGGGGACCTCCCAGCCAGGCTGTGTGGACTCTGGTACTGGATCTGTATCCTTCTGCCACCGGCTCTTGGCTGCCTGCCAGCCTGGTCCCCTGCCCAGGCGGGAGGCCGAGGGCTTGTGTGGAGCCTCAGTCGTTGCTTTCTGACAGGCGCGTCGAGGGGCGAGCTGGGATTCATGACGCTGTTGGTTACAGGGTCGAGAGCCTGCCTTCCTCCTCTTCTTAGCAAGGCTGGAGGAGGGACCCCGGGGCTTTTCCCTGCACCCCAGCTCCGGCTCTGCTGCCTCATGCCCCCACGTTGGCAGGAAGAACAGGGCTCCTGTGCCCTTGGCTCACACTGAGATTTAGTATATTACGACCGAATGTGAAATATGTTTATTAGGGTGAACTTCAGGGTTGTTACCATCATCAAAAGCAGATGCCTAGATTTAAGCCCTTTATAAAATGTACCTGCATTGGCTGCTCCCAAATAAATCTGGTGAAGGATTTTCTATTCATCCGCCTTTTACAGAGGAGGAGCCTGACTCTGAGAGGCCGTGTCATCCAGAAGAAAGCCGTTGGAGCCCAGCACGACCCAACCCCAAGGCCATGCTGCTGCCATGCTGCCGTCACCCCGTGGCTTGGGCTGAGGGCACCACCAGTTCAGGATGGAGCCAGGACACCGCCACTAGGCCACGTCCTCGCTCTCTGCCCGCAAGTTCTTAGCTCTGAGCAGAAGGCTCTAGTGAGCCTGTTGCTCTCATAGACCTGCGGTGCTCCCGGGAGCCTTCAGGTGGCTAAATACGTAATCACTCGGGGTCTTAATTCCTAACAGTATTGCTCATGTGTCATTTCCTTTAAACACCAGACATTCGGAAAGGAATTCCCTCCCCCTCTCATTTTGCTTTAGGTATCCCTCATTTCCTCTTTAGCCTCTGATTGCCTCCCCTCTCTTTTGCTTTCCTCTTTCTCTGATTTCTCTGTGAGCTGCGAGAGGCCCCGGCTGGTTATTATTCTCTGCATACAGTTGTTAAATTGCTCTCCGAGTGGATGCCAGCCTGTGCTGGAAGACGACAGCCCAGCTCCATCCTAATGAGCTCCCCACGCTGCCCGGGCAGGTGACGAGGCGCTGGTCACAGAGCACCCACCTCCTCCCTGAGGAAGGGGCGGTGGCAGAAGGGAAGGGGGGCGGCGGGTTCCCTGGACTTGGGTCGTTTCTGCTTGCTCGGGGCTCACTCCCTCGCCCCGTGAAGCCGGCGCCGCTTCCATCCCTGCCTTCCCTTGCCGGGTGGCAGAGCTTCGTGGCCGCCTGACCAGTCAGACCTGCCGTTTTCCAGCGAAAAGCTGCTTTTCGTGGAAGAAAGAGCAAGAAGGAGGAGGCTGAAGGGGTCCCAGTGAGCAGGTCCCCGTGGCCGGGGCGTGCGTGCAGCCAGCTCAGCTGCCTCCTGCCGGGGGAAGCAGGCTCGGCCGTGCACGGCGCCCTGTGTGAAATCTGCCATTTCGAGGATGCCTGGGTATGGATTGGGGTGAAGAGGGGCGCCTCATGCCTGAATTAGGATTCACGGCCAAGGGAGAGAGAAGGAATCATCTTTTCTCGGAAGACAAGAGATCCTTAAGGAAGCCAGAAGATAGGATTTTGATTTATTGCCGGAGGTGAGGAGGTAGCCAAGGAGAACTGTGTAAAAAATAATAAATATTGACACAGCCTGTACAAAGGTTAGGTGGGGTTCGTTCGGGTTTCCCGGGGTTGTGAGCTCACAGCTGCCTTCTGAGGCAAATTTGCTCTCCTGGGGTGCAGCTGCTGCCCAGCGTCCCCCTCCAGCGCCTCCCCCCTCTGACGTAGAACAGCGCCTTGTGTCAGGGCTCTGCCATCTGACCCTTTGCATGGTCCTTTGAGCTGAACCACCTGTGTGATCGCTCAGTCAGTCAGTCAGTCGCTCCTTTATTCAAAAAGATCAATTCGTTCCACTTTAGGCTCATTATCCCTTCATTTCGAGCTCGTCCATTCTGTGCCAAATGCACAGGTACAAAAATGAATGGGATACACTTCTTTTTTTGCTGGGGGGGTAGTTCACAGGCTACTGAATGTCACAGTAGGGACATCTGCGGGGTCTCATTGAGGATGGAAAGGGCCCTGCATGGGGGCAGCCCACAGGAAGGGGGATGCGTCTTCCGTGGCAGGGTGTTTGGAGTGGGGCTTGAAGTCTGGTTAGGGGAAGAAGGAGAAGGGGGTCCCAGGCACCTTTCAGCCTGGGTGAAGGCCCGAGGAAAAAGCACAGGAATGTAGATGCCTTCAGGAAAGGGCAGTCGGTTTGGAGTAAATGGAATCCTGAGGGGGCGTGCCGGGCAATGAAAGTGCCAGTCTGGGAAAGATACAGACTGCAAAGGTCACTTCATGTCATGCCAAGGGATTAATTTCAACGATGTCCTGAGAGCTGTGGGAGTCTACTGAAGAACTTATACAGGGGCGTGCCATGGTGAGAGTTACTTTTTTTTTTAAGAATTATTTTATTTATTTCTCCCCACCCCTTCATCGTTTGCACTTGCTGTGTCTGTTCATCTTCCTTGTTTCTTTAGGAGGCACCGGGAACCGAACCCCTGACCTCCACTGTGGGAGGGAGACACTTAATCGCTTAAGTCACCTCCGTCCCCTGCTTGTTGTGTCTCTCATCATGTTTTTCCTCTTGTGTCTCTTGTTGCGTCATCTTGTCGCACCAGCTCGCCCTCCTGCTCATCCTCTTTAGGAGGCACTGGAAATTGAACCCGGGACCTCTGATATGGGAGGGAGGCACCTAATCACTTGAGCCACTTCCCTTTCCTGTGTTGTTGTGTCTCTCTCATTGTGTTTTTCTTCTTGTGTCTCTTGTTCTGTCATCTTGTTGCGTCAGCTTGCTATGCCTGCCTGTCACGTCAGCTCATTCTCTTCCTCGTCCTCTTCAAGAGGCACTGGGAACCTCCACTCTCTGCTTTGCTGTGTCTCTCATTATGTTTCTTTTCTTGTGTCTCTTGCTGTGTGCCTGCATGTCATACCAGCTCACTGTCTTCTTTAGGAGACACTGGGAACCGAACCAGGGACTTCCCTTGTGGTAGGCAGGAGCTCAATCATTTGAGCCACATCCACTTCCCAAGTGTACATTCATATACATATTTATATACATACCCAAACATTATTTGGGAAACAAAATGCAGGAGGGTGGCTCAGAGGGGTGTGAACTGGAGGCAGAGCTCATTTACAGGTGATGGCAGTAATCACAGCCCAAGAAGATGAAGGTCTGAGCCAAAGTGTTGGCACAGAGGTGAGAGGGGGGAGGGATTTGCTAAAGCAGTTCACCTAGGACTGGGGCTGGCAGGAGCTGCACCTTTTCTGGGACTGAAGAAAGGCAGAAAAATGGCTACATACTGCTAGCATAATCACGTCCACGTGTTCCTCCCATTTCATCAAATACATCCAATTTAGTTTTCATCCCTGCATATAACACCAAGGCATTATGAAGATGTTGTTATTATAAATGCTCTCTCTAGAAGAAATTTGGCAGTGTTTATGTAGGTGTCCTATCATTTTTAGAAGGCTCTAAGCTCTTCGGGGGTGGGTTCGCAATGTTTCTGTCCACCCATAATGTGCAGCATTCAGCACACAAAGACTGTTAATAAGTATTTAATAGTAATAAGATCTGAGCCCCAGGAGCTTTGTTATATTTGTCAGTGATGAAATAACCAGATCTGGAAGCAGTTTGGCTAAGTTTACATTTTATTAGAAAATCTCAATTAGTTGAACGTTTGAACATGAAAATCCATTCCTGAAATATAATTTAAATGAATTCTGCTCTCGGTTTTCCAAGGTAAGTATTTTAGTTGACTTAATTGGAGAGTGTTTCTTAAAATACAGCAGGCAGTATTTATTGTTCAGTAACCTCTGACAATCATTCCCTCTGTCTTTAGAAATGAGACCTTTTAAAAATGATGGTTGATATTTTCAAATTCAGGTCCATCTTCCCTCTGCTGATATTTACAGAAAATCATAGTGGCCACCATCAGTTTGTCCTTGTTTTCAGCATGATTTAGTCTCTCATTCATTTCCTTGAAGTATGTATATTTTTTACTCCTAGGTGTTCCTCCACACCAAAAGGCCCTCTTCTTTCCTCTTCCTCATCGTTCTAATTTCTCTCCCAATTTACGGCGGCTAGGTGCAACACGTTTTCTCAGTGTGTCTGTGCCGGGCACTAACCTGTGTTGTGCTCAGGTCTGTTATGTGGCTTCCAATTGACATCCTTCCCCAAGACTCTGATAAGCCCTGCTGGAAACTTCTACTGGATCTAGGAACAAAGTTGACTCTCTCCTGTCCTCTTCCTGCCCTTGGGGCTGCACGTCACAAGGACATGTGGCACATATCCAGAGGCAGTAACATAAGGGTGCTGTTATTACTCACTGCTTCAGTATGGCAGTAGACATTTGCCCTCCTTATCTACCTCAGCTGCTCTCTCAACCAGTCCTTGGTTCTCATGTGGACTTCTACACATGTATGATGAATCAGCATTATGAAGCCCAATTTAATATGGCCTGCTTGTGCCATGGAATTGGGAGCTCCAAAATTTTGCCCTTTGTGCTGCTCAAGGATCAGTGACTTTGACCAGCTTGAGGAAGGCAAGAGGGAGAGGAAGTATATGAATACTGTTTTCCTGGAGACTGCCCTGGTTAGAGAGTATGAGCCAGTGACCACTTGTATTAAGCCCGAGGGTACATGCAAGCCTGGTGCAACTTCTTTTATCACTTCCACTGTTAGCAGGCAGTTCTACCTTTCACTAAAATAGTCCTTCTCTTTTGGGAACAGGGCAAGAGTGGGCTTTCTGTTGTGTACTCATCAGACCACTTTGGAGTAGACTTTCTTCAATTCTAGGCAATCACTGAACCCATTATAGTACATTTAGTGAGAAATCTCAAGCAAGGGAAGATGTCTTGGAGCAAATTATGTAACAAACTATTGAAGGAAATGGCAGTATTTAACATGTGGAAGAAGAGGTCAGGGGAGGACATGACAGTTGTCTTCAAGTATTTGAAATGTTGTCATATGGAAGGTACTTAAAATTGTTCTTTATCTCCCTGGGGAGCCGAACTAGAAATGGAGTAAAGAGAGACAGAGTTCAACTCATTTTAAGAAAGGACCTTAGAGTATGGTAGTTAATTCTTGCTTTGGAATCAAGCTTGTTGAGCTTAGTCCACCATCTGCCAGTTACTGGCTGTATCAACTTGGGTAAGCTCTGTTTTTGTTTTTTGTTTTTTGTTTTTCTAAATCTCTTCTAAGCTTCAATTTTCTCTTCTGTAAAATGGGGATCACATTGATATCTCTTTCATGAATTGTTATGGTTGTCTGTGACATAATGCCAGTTAAGTGATCTCAGCATGATGTACAGTATTTGATAAATGCTAGCTTTTATTAACAGTCTAAACTGCCTCAAGATAGTGTTATTGGGATTTCCTATGACAACTGAGCACTGTAACTTTTTTTCCAAATCTGGAGTTCTTTGGCTTATTTATGTGTGATTTTCTTATTTTTCCTTGAATGAGGGTGGCCGTGGAGAACTTGGGAGTTTCAGCTTCCTGAATAACTTATATGGGATATTTATTCCTGTAATGCTCAGGTAAAGTGTGGAATACAGTGTATAACCTCAAAAACTCAAAATAACTGAAGCATAGGGTAGAATGGGTGAGTAAGCCATTCTCATCTGGTGAAAAGTCTGAATGAGGATTTTTTAAGTGAAGAAATACTGTTTCAGGATTTTTAGAATAGTGTATACATTTCTAAGGTGTTCTCGTGCAGTCATAAGTAAAATACCATCAATGCCATCATTTTTAACAATGCGATGAATTGTTTTATCTTGGAATTTAAGAAACATCAAAGTTATATCTATAGTTTTTAATTTGTTGAGTGCTCTTTCATACACTCTTTTTTAAAATTTGAAGTATAACAGACACACAGTGAAGTGGTCAAATTGCAAGTATGTGACTCATGTGTATACATCCATTTAACTGCTGGACAGATGGATATAAAACATTTCCAGCAAGCTAGAATGTTCTCTTGTACCCCAGCACTGTCAATACCTCCTCCTGTCCTGATATAACCACTGTTCAGTCTTCTATCACCCTAAATAAATTTTGCCTGTTCTTGATGTACGTACTCTTTTTTTCTGGTTTATTTTGTTTAATGTTGTGAGATCCATTTAATTGTTGCATATAATTAGTTTGCCCAGAAAGCTACTGATTTATAAATGTTTTTCCATTATTACACATCAGTCCTTGAAAGAAATGTGAGGCTAAAAGGAGCTTTATACAGGTTCATATGCAAGGCCTTTCATTTATAAATAAAGCACCTGAGAACAGGAGATATTAAGTAATTTGCTTAGTTAACTAATGGCAACTAACATGGTATCTTCAGAGATAGGGTCATTGCAACCACAAACATTATCTTCACTCAAAATCATGCACACAGTGCCTACATTATATATAGGAAGTGTGAATTATTTAAAATTACAAATAACCACAATACAAATTAATCCTATTCACAATTGGACTGACTTCTTGAGTTGTATACACTTTTTGACAGTGGTATTTTCAGAACTTTTATTCTGATTATTCGGATAAGGAAATCATTATCTACATGCCCATTTGTATAAGTTATGAAGTCCCTGTACAATGAAATAGAGTAGATTTTGCTAGACTGTATCTTTAGCACACATTCTCTTTCTCTCTGTCTTTGTCTTTCTCCTCCTCTCTCTCCCCTCCTACATACAATGCGCACAAGCCACCTACAACAAACAGTGTGAAAAATCACACATTTCTTGGGGGATATAAACATTTGTTTTTCTGTCATCATGTGGGTGATAGTCTCTTTAAAACCCAGTTGTTCCTGAAACTCCATTATTGTTCTTGGAATTGCTTGAAAACTCCCAGAGATGGGAGAAGATGGAAGAATGGTACAAGAATTATCTTTCAGTGGCAGTGCACTTTATGCTTTGAGACTGGTAGATAGGAAGTAAGGACTTGAGTACCTATGGATTTGTTTGTAGTTAGGGGAACCAGGTACCAGATAGAATATGGTAAGTAAAAAGAAAGGCCATTTATTGCCTGGAAGATGGCGATCTGATCACTCAACCCAACCCTCTGACTAAAAACAACTAAAAATGCTTGATAAAAATGATGATGACTTAAAAGCACAAAATTGCTCTAAGAAAGTGAGGAATCATCAGGCTCCATAATCTGTAGTTTTGATGACCTGGCAGGAGAAGGCAGAAAACAAATCTTGGAACTTAGCCAAAGTGGGGAATCTAAGGAAACCCTTGCATTATTAATAAGCTAGACCCTCTGAACCTGCACTCACATCCTCAGGCAATTCTATGGAGAGCTGCCTTGAGACTGAGCAGAGAGGGACAGGGGTTGAAGAAATGATAGAAAACCTATGCCTGAGAAGTTGTAACCACAGCTGGCTCTCAGCCCACCAGAGAACTTGCAAATAGTGTTTACTTAAATAGGTGGTCAAGAATCCTCCCGCAGTGAATTTAGTTTAGGGTGGTTCAGGGTTGGTGGTACTCTACGCACCTGGCAGAAGCAAATGCAGAACATATTTAGAGGAAGACATCTTTATCCTAGACTACTGGGAACCACCTCACTATCTTTTCCTTTTCAAGGACAGTTGAGCAGTGAAAAGGTAATGAATCTACAGTGAAACCAGCGAAAACCAGAAGAAAATGCTGAGGGATTTTCCAGTCTTTGGGATTCTCAGACATACTAAGAAACAACTATATTTAATGTATTTAAAGGAATAAAAGACAAGCTTTAAAATATCCTCAGAAATCAGGAAAGTATAGAAAAGTATTCTAGCCAATCCATAAAATAATCAGTTAGCGCTTCTAAAATAATACAACAAAATAAAAACTTATGATTGATTTAGTAGCAGAATTATAGACAACTGAAGGGAGAATTAGTGAACTAGAAGATGGATCAAAATTATTCAGGCGGTAGGAGGGAGACAGCCTCCCTTTTTTCCCCAAAAGAAGGAAAATGTAGAAAAGACATTAAAATACATGAAGGACAGAGTGAGAAAGTCTATCATGCATAGCATCAGAGTTTTGTAGTGATGAGAGGAAATGGGCAGAAGCAAAAGATATGAAGAAATTATGCCAGAGCATTTTCTGTGATCACTTCTTAAATTACGTTCAGCAGAAATATGCCACAATTTAAAATATTATGTACTTAAAAACATGGCCTCAAATATTTGTATCTATCAATATTTATAAATTAATAGTTCCACAAGAAGAAAAAATAAATTCACAGATTCAAGAGGATTAATGAATGCTGAGAAACATAAATAAATGTATTTTTCATTTGTATGTCAAAATGGTTTCTGCATTAAAGTTTTTTCATAATGCTATAACAGAAAATCATCCACACAGAGAATATCTTAAAAGAAGCCATGGAAAAAGATTGTTATAACAAAATGAAAGGCAGACTAAACTCTGACTTCTCAAGAGCAACAATACAAGCTGGAAGATAGTAGAATCTTTACATGATGAAAGAAAATCACTGGTAAGTTAAAAATCTATACCAGTCAAAATATTGTTCAAGAATGAGGCAAATTTTTTTTTTTATCAGGAAAATAAAATCTAGAATTTTCATCACTGGCAGATTTTCAATAAAGGACATTCTAAAGGTTAAATTTTAGGCAGATGAAAAGGAGCCCAAGATGAAGGTGTGAGATGCAAGATGTAATGAAGAGCAAGTAAAGTAACGAATGTGTGGGTGATTAGAAATGAACACTAACCATCAAAATAGTAAAAAAATTGACTAATAAGGGTAAAATAAAAAATAGGAAAAATGCATGACAAAAGAAACATAAATTAAGAAGGGAGGTTAATGGGGCTAAAGTACTCTAAGATTCTTATATTTTATGAGAGAAGCATAAAAATATTGATTAATTAGATATGTTTTAATTTCTAGGATAACCACAAAAACAATAGAAGCCGAGTATATAACTTATAATTAGCAGAGGGTATATAAATATGATAAAAAAGAAAAGAAGGCAAAAAAAGAGGGAAAAAAGGAAATATAGAAGAGGTGAGACCTATAGTAAGTGCAAAATAATATAATTTAAATCTGAATAATTATAACAATTATAAATGTGCCAATTAAAAATGATTAAGGTTGGATTAAAACTGAATCATATGCTGCTTTTAAGCAACATATTGAAAGCATAAGGACACTGAAAGAGTGAATATAAAAAGTTGGAAAAAAATACATCATGCTGTATTAATATGAGAGAAATAAATGGAATTTAGGAGGAAAGAATTGCTAGATAAATAGGAGCATTTCAATTGATTAAAGTTTTAGGTTACCTGGAAGATATAAAAATTTTAGATCGTAAAACCCTAGTAACATGGCCTCAAAATATCTGACATCAAAATTAACAGTTGCAGAAGTAAAAATTTAAAAATATACACAGTTAGGGTAGGAGATTTTAAAAGACCTTTCTCAGTCACTGATAGAATAAGCAGATAAAACATCAGCATATATATCTGGTTAAAAAGCTTGACGTAATAAGTATATATAATACTATGCTAAAAGTCTGCAGAATATAAATGTATTTTCTCATGCATATATAGACTATTTAGGGAAAACTGAACACTTACCAGAATTTAAATCATGCTCAGTAAATTTCAAAAGACTGAAATTGTACAGACTGTGTTCTTTCTGACACAGTGAAATTAAGCTAGAAATCAATAACAAATGGATACCTAGAAAATCTCATACATTTTAGATAAATAACTCATGTTTTGAATAAATCATAAAGGAAATTAGAAACTTTTGAATTGAATTGCCTATAAATCAGCCCTTTGAAGGGACCCTATAGCTTATATTTTACAAAAACAAGGACTGAAAATTTAAAGGCTGTTTCATGAAATTAGAAAAAGAGAAATAAAATAATCTATGGAAGTGTAGAAGGAAGGAGCTAATAAAGATAATAGAAATGAAAGAAATTGTTAATAAATATATAGTAGAAAGTATTCACAAAATCCAAAGCTGTTATTTGTTTTTTATTTTTTTTTTTAAAGAAAACTTATAATTTGCAAACCTCTGGCAAGGTTGGTCAGCAAAAAAAGATTTAAGGCACAAATACCAATCTAAGAAATACAAAATGGATATCACTATAAATGCTACATAATATAAAAAAGGTAAGTTTGAAAATTTTTTACTGATGAATTTGAAAATATAGTTAAAATAGAAAGGTTCTTAGAAAATAATACAATATGGATTCACAAATAAATAGAAAGCCTAAAGTTTATGATAATCATTAAAATATATAATTTGTAGTGAAAAAAAAAATCTTCCTAAAAAGAAATGTACCAGGCTTAGATGGCTTTATTGGCAAGTTTTGTCAAACATTAAAGAGAGAAAAATTTTATTTGTCAACACACTCTTACAGAGACTAGCAAAGGGATGACAATCCCTATTTTTTGTTTTGTTTTGTTTTTTGTTATTATTTTTTATGAACCTTACATAATCTTAATACCAAAACTCAGCAAGGGCTATATGAGAAATATAATTTACAGGCCAATTGCACACATGGATACAGATGCAAAAATTATTATTACAGCAAATAAAAGCCAAGAGCTGTTGAAATAACTTTTATATCAAGACCAAACATTTTTCCCAGGAATGCAATGTTGGTTTAATATTATAAAACAATTAGCGTAACACATCACATTAACAGATTCAAAGAGAAAAATTCTCTGATCATTTCAACAGATGTACAAAACTATTTGAAAAAATTCAACATACGTTTATGAAAAGCTCTTAGTAAACCAGATGTAAGAGTCTTCCTTATTCTGATAAAGATTATCTACAAAAAAAAACAACACACTGTAACATACATGATAATTGTGAAATTTGGAAAGTGTTTTAGTTACTTAGGCTGTTCAATCAAAATACCATGAAATGAGTTGGGTTAAACAATAGGAATTTATTAGCTTACAGTTTTTTTTTTTTAATTATTTATTTATTTTTAAAAATTACATTAAAAAAAATGAGGTCCCATTTAACCCCATCGCCCCCACCCCCCACTCCCCCCACAGCAACACTTGCTCCCATCATCGTCACACATCATTGCACCTGGTAAGAACATCTCTGAGCATCACCGCACCCCATAGTCAATGATCCACATCATAGCCCACACTCAGCTTACAGTTTTGAGGCCAGGCAAATGTCCAAATCAAGGTGTCATCAAGGCGGTGCTTTCTCCCCAAGACAGTGGCCTTCTGGGCTGACTGCTGGAGGCCCTTGATCCTTAGCTGTCACTTGGCAAGGTCTGGTGGTGTCTCCTTGTTTCTTTCTTCTTTTCTGGGTTCTGTTTCCGTTTCTTGCTTCCTGTGGTTTTTTCTCTTTCTGAATTTCTCTCTTATGAAGGACTCCAGTAACAGGATTAAGACCCATCCTGACTGAGTGGATCCCACCTTAACGAAGTAGCCTCATCCAAAGTTCCTACTGGCGATGGGTAAATTTTAAGGGCATGTTTTTCTGGGGTACATACAGTTCCAAACCATCACAGAAAGCAAGACCTTTAAGACAAGAATGCACCCCACTACTATTTTAATTCCACACTGTGTTGGTAGTCTTAGCCTATCCAGGAAGGCAAGAATAAAATGATAAAAAGTGAAATAAAACATTGTAAAGGCATGTTTATTTTTCAGATAATGCGGCTGTGTCTGCAGAAATAAAAGCAATCTAAATGTATTTATTAGAATAAGAGATTAGCAATGTAGTTGGAAGCAGTATACAAAATAATTATATTCCAATACCAGAACAACTACAAATGAAATTTAAAAATATATCATTTATAATGGCATCGTGAACATGATCAAGGAATACATCTAACAAAAAATGTACCTTCAGAGGAAACTACCCCACTCCTCCTTTGGCTGATTCTTCTTTCCGGACCTTCAACGTTGACTCTCCTGAGTCCAGGTCACTGAGGCTCAGTCATTGGCAATGAGTGACCTGAACACAATCTTAGTGATTCCGCCAGAGGGCTGAGGAGGGTACACTGAACAGAGAGAGCCAGAAGGTTCCTGTCCTGTGCACTGACGGTCTCAGGGCAACCTCTCCTGCAGCCTCAGACCTTCCCAGAAACCTCCCCATGACCCTCCCTGGGGGCTCCAATGGCTCAGGGATAGGTCCAACGATGTCCACATTTGCTTAATTACTGCTTTTCTGGTTGTAATGGAAATGCAGAGGAAGACGGTTGTTGGCTGACTATTGACATTGCAACCACTGGATTTCAGGACTGCAAACCTATCTTAATTCTCCCAAGAATATCAAGTTTTCAAAAACAAAAGCAGGGGACAGGAAAGTACCTCCCCAAGGGAATAACATGTAACTTCCTTTCCTAATTGGAGCAAGGAGAGGAACTGTGGAGAGAAAGAATAGGATTTCCCCAAAACTAGAGTTCAGGTAAGGAAGGTGGCCATAAAAAGTAAGAAATGATACCATGTGAAATATCTGAAGGAAAGATGCATCTGCCATCATGGCAATATTTGTTCTGGAAATTTCAGTTGTGGTCAGAGAGATTATCTGGGTTTTGTGTGGAGATGTGATATGACCTTAAACTTCCCACTTGAACAAGAAATTGATGGTAAGATTGCAGAAGGATTCAAGCAGTTGTAAATGAAATGTTACTTAAATGAATCACTGTCCCAACTTGATCAACCCTCAATTGGTATCAGGAGTAAAATTGAGGTTGGTGCAATCTATCTAAAAGAGACTTGGTGGCACTTAGCAAAGGCAGCACAAAGCAACACAATTCAAAGTGCAAGGCAACTTATAGACTGCAGAGCTATTTAGCAACCCAGGGAAAGAGATGAAAGACTTGGTGGTAGCCCTCTCCTATACAACCATCTTGCTGGGCCAGTTGTAGCTACCCCAAAGAAATAGAAGCGCCTCTACCCAAAATTTGGTTCACATGTTGAGACTGATGACACCACATACACATGATGAAAGTATGAGAAGGTTTATTACTCTCATAATGAGGCTATCTGGGGAGAGCAGGGCAAGTGTCCCAAATGAGTGAGCAAGGAAATATTTTTGCACTCCATGAACCATGAAGCTTCCAATCATTGTGAAGATTTTGAGCTATTTAACTTATACTGTTGCACAACCCCATACTGCCATTTATTTCCTTTCCTTTCCTGCCCATTCTCTGCACTTCCACTTCACCTATGTACTCCCCTTTTGTGAATTTCCTTTCTACTCCTAGCACACCTATTCCGTGCCATTCAGCTATCATTACTTGTATATCCATTATGTGCTATTCACTTAAAATCCTGGTATAAGTAACATAAGAAAACATAGATTAAGGGACCTATTCCAAATTAAACATATTTACACCTCAATGTACTTTATCATGAAAGTAAAGTGACAACTTACACAATGGGGAGAAATTATTTGGAAACAACGTATCTGATAAAGATTTAATATCCACAATATATAAAGATATCCTTCAACCTAACAAAAAATGACCAAAACCTAATTTAAAAATGAGCAAAAGACTTGAATAGACATCTCTCCAAAGAAGACATATAAATGGCCAGAAAGCACATGAAAAGATGGTCAACAACATCATTAGCTATCAGGGAAATGCAAATCAAAACCACAAGATACCATTTCACACCATTAGAATGGCTACTATTAAAAAAACAAACAAACAGAAAATAACAAGTGTTGGAGAAGATATGGATAAATAGGAACACTCATTCATTGCTGGTGGCAATGTAAAATGGTGCAGTCACTGTGGAAGACAGAAAGCTAAAAATAGAACTATAGTATGACCCAACAATCTCCCTGCTAGGTATATACCCAAAAGAATTGAAAGAAGGGACTCAAACAGATATTTGTACACTGATGTTTATAATGGCATTATTCATGATAAAAGATGGAAGCAACCAAAGTGTCCATCAACCAATGAATGGATAAATAAAATGTGGTATAAACATGCAATGGAATATTATTTAGCTGTAAAAAGGAATGAAGTCCTACATGCGACAACATGATGACCCTTGAAGACATCATGTTGAGTGAAAGAAGTCTGACACAAAATAACAACGATCGTATGAAACAATTAGAATAAACAAACTCAGAGTCAAAATCTAGAATATAGGTTACCAGAGATGGGGTAGGGATAAGGAACGGGAAGTTAAGTCTTAAAATATATAGGTTTCCTATTTGGAATGATGGAAATGTTTTGGCAATGGATGGTGGCAATAGTAGCACAACATTTTGAATGTAATTAATAGCACTGAAATATATATCTGAATGTGGTTAAAAGGGAAAATGTTAGATTGTATATATGGTAAACAGAATAAATATAAATTTTTAAAATTCATGGAACTACTCTATACAAACAATGAACCTTAAATTAAACCATGGACTATAGTTAATAGTAATTATAAAAATGAACTATCATCAGTTGTAACAAAGGTTCCACACACCGATGCAAGATGTTGGTGGTGGGGTAGTACATGGGAATCCTGTATTTTATGAATTATTGTTCTCCAATAAAGAAGAAAATTATAAAAGATGAATCTGGAAAGATCATGCAAAATAGTATAGAGTATTATAGACTTAAATAGAGAGAGATACCATATTCACAGATTGGAAGATTCAGTATTTTAAAGCTATTCATTCACCCCAAATAACTTAAGATTCAACTTAATTCCACTAAAAATGCTGCAGATTTTTTTTTCAAAAATTTAACAAATAGATTCCAAAATTTACTCAAAAATGCAAATGGCTAACCAGAGGCAAGGCATTCTTAAAGAAGTCCAAGATGGGAGGATCTGCTCTATCTCATCAAGACTTATTAAAAAGCTAATGGTGCAAAAGTTTTGCATGGTTTCACAAATATATCAATGGAATAGAATAGAAAGTTTCTGAAATAGAGCTACATTTCTATGGCTACTTGCTAAATGATAGAAGTGTGTGGAAAATTGCTAGGAGAATGATGGACTTTTTAATAGTGCTGGGAAATTGAGTATTTATATAAAACATAGAAATTGTTACCTCACTTCACAGCATATTAAAAAACCAGTCCCAGGTGGATTTAAGATGTAAATGTGAAAGGTAAAACCATAAAGCTCTTAGAAACTCGGAGAATGTTTTCATGAACTCTGAGTAAGAAATTTTTTTATATAAGGCCAAAAAATTTTATAAAGAAAATGTTTGATAAGTTCAACTATATTAAATATAACATAATTTGATTATGAATATTAAATCATAAAGACAACGAAAAGACAGGAAATTGCAGAGTAGGAAAACTCTGTCCAGTGTGGTAGCCAGTAGGCACATGTGGCTGCTTTAATTTAATTATGGTACAACAACAACAAAAATCACTTCTTTACTCTCACTAGACACATGTGACTACTTACTACTGTGTTAGCCAGTGGGGTGCTGATGCAAAGTACCAGAAATCTGTTGGCTTTTATAAAGGGTGTTTATTTGGGATAAAATCTTACAGTCCCAAGGCCATGGAAAGTCCAACTCAGGGTACCATAAGAGGTATTTTCTCACCCAAGTCAGCTGCCACATGTTGAAGCAAGATAATGGGCAGTCTCTGCCTGGTCTCTCAAGGCTTCCTGTATCAGTCAGTCTCTGACATAGGGCTTGTTTCTTTCCCAACCTTCTAAGCGGCTCAGCTGCTCTGTTCTCTTTAGCTGCAAACTACCAGGCGAATGGCTCATCTCTCCTCAGGACCCCGGATCAGGACTGATAGAGCTCTCTCTCTTCCCAGGTAGTTCCTTGAGTGAGTATCCATTTACATAAGCCACCAAGGGGTCAGGGACTCTACCTGAGTCATGCCTTACTGACGTGGTCGAATCAAAAGCCCTAAATTGATTTTATCAAGTAACCTTGAATCCTCTGAATTTAATACGATCAAAGGGTATCACACCCAGAGGAATAGATGAGCTTACAAACATAATCTTTTTCTTTTGGGGATTCATAAATAATCTCAAATAGCTGTAAGTACCACTTTGGACAGTGATAATCTAGATTTTATAATGAAATATATATCCAGAATCTATAAAGGATAGTGTCCTTAATTTATATCCATTTGTATTCATCAAAAGTGTCTGTAATTTGTAAAGGAATATGTATTCTTGTATAAATTAATAAGAATAAAGTGCAACTCAGTAATAAAGTGGACACCAGGCCCTTCCAGAAGAGGATATCTAAATGTCTCATAAGCATATGTAAAGGTATTTGCCTCACTAGGAAGCGAGCAATACAAATGAAAACAACTATAAGTTACCGCTATACACTCAACTAACTGGCTTAAAAGTTTTTTAAAAAGTGATAATACAAAGTTTTGGTGAGTATGGAAAAAAGAAGTACTTTTCATCTAACTGACATGATTTGGAAACATAGTTTGGTATTATCTATTAAATTTGTAGAATGTGTGTGTGTGTGTTCTGTGGAATTCCACAGGTAGGTAAAATCTTAGGGCAATTCATGTATCGTTATAAAAGGGCTCTTGTCCAAGAACTGGCATGGCAAAATAGCCCCACACTGGAATCAAACCAAAGGCCTCTACATTAGAAGGGATTAAAGTACAGTCATAGAATGGAACAGTATATAAAAATTAAGATAAATGAACCACAGCTTTACTTACCAATGTCTCAGAATGTGAAATTGAGTAAAAGAAGCAAGATCAAAAATAATAAATATTGAGTGATTCTAATCATGTAATGCTATAAAACAAACAACAATATTGTTTAAGAATATGTCAAGTGAAAATTATAAAGACAAGGAAGAAGGAAGTGATTATTATAATACTCGGACTAGTGGTTATCTCCACTGGTGAATTAGATGGTTCTAACAAGGCAAGGGCACATAAGGATAGTTGGAGTGGTTATAACATGCTTTTTTTTTTTTAAAGATTTATTTTATTTACTAACCCCCTCATACACTTGCTTGCTGTTTACTTTCTGTGTCCATTTGCTGCCGCATTCTTCTGTGCCTGCTTGTCTCCCTTTGTTGCGTCATCTTGCCGTGCCAGCTCTCTGTGGGCGTGGGCCGTCAAAGCTCCATGGGCACGGGCCATCTTGCCTTCACAAGGAGGCCCTGGGACGTGAACCCAGGGCCTCCCATATGGTAGACAGGAGCACAATCGATTGGACCACATCCACTTCCCTATAACATGCTTTAAAAAAAAATCTGATGGTAATTAAAGGAGTGTTTGCTTTATAATTATTTGGAAAAGTATACATAAATGTTTCATGTACTTTTTTTTTAAAGATTTTTTTTTTTATCTCTCCCCTTCACCCCCTCTCCCCCCAACTGTCTGCTCTTTGTGTCCATTCACTGTGTGTTCTTCTGTGACCGCTTCTATCCTTATCAGCAGCATCGGGAATCTGTGTTTCTTTTTTGTTGCATCATCTTGTGGTGTCAGCTCTCCGTGTGTGCAGTGCCATTCTTGGGCAGGTTGCACTTTCTTTCGTGCTGGGTGGCTCTCCTTATGGGGTGCACTCCTTGTACATGGGGCTCCCCTACGCGGGGGACACCCCTGCGTGGCATGGCATTCCTTGTACACATCAGCACTGCATATGGGCCAGCTCCACACGGGTCAAAGAGGCCCCAGGTTTGAACCGTGGACTTCCCATGTGGTAGACGGATGCCCTAACCACTGGGACAAGTCTGTTTCCCCTGTTTTATGTACTTTTTATGTGTATTCCACAATAGTAAAGGAAGTCCTAAGCTGTGTATATTATCTTGAGTATATTTGAAAATGTTACAGAGGTAGAATGTTTGAGAGTGGCCTTGAAGTAGGAAAAGATTCAACAGATAGAGATAGTGAAAGATCCTTCTAGGATGGGAGCATCATGAAAAGAGCTTGGAAGTGGGAAGACATTCCTGTTTGGGACCTGTGAATAGTACAGATATCTTTGAGGAGCAAAGGAAAAGTTGTGGGGCAACAAGACAAAGTTGCTCAGGGATGTATCATGAGGGACCTTCCTAGACTGAAGGCTGTTGTGAAATTATTCTTCAATTTTAAAAAGTCTTGGTAGATATAATGTCTTCTACAAAACACAGTTCTGGATTTCTTGAAAGAAAGCTTGGCTATAATTATGTGCCCACAGGTTCTAGCATCAGATGGAATAATATCTTAACACGCTATTTTTTGTTTTTATCACTTCACTGGAAGTGGACAGTTGGCACTTTCCCCTTTTGACTAACTTAATTACAGATGAATCACTTGGTTTAACTTATTTTGACATAGAAAATCCCATCTAATATTTATAAATTCCTTAATATGTGTCTGGCACTTTTAGCCACTATGCTGTACAACCTAGCAGAGCTCCTTGGGCAGAAGGAGTTATCCCTCTGCATGTTCATGCCTATTTTCATTTTTGTTTGGACCGAACCTGATTTATGTTAGCCATCTTTCTGATGGCCCTGGGAGTAAATACTCTCAACTTGACCCACTTACTTTAAACTTTTTCCGGGTCATAGTATCATGTCTTATTTCCATTGAACATTTTTGAGGATAGTTTTTCCAATTTAAAAAGGCAACTTTTTTGGGGGAGAGGGGTTCTTTTGGCTTTGAAAGGTTTAGGGGCCCCACACAGGTTAGAGTCATATGTCGATTTAATTCATGTGGCCTTGATTTCAGCATTCAAATCTTCCATAATATACTTTGGTTTGAGTGAAACAATGTTGGACTCCAAATTGTAAGCTATTATTACCTGAGGGAAGTCACTGAATTTAAGTTTTCTCATCTGTAAAATGGGAGAAATAATTCTTACATAAATAAATTGCTTCGTGCAGTATCTGACAAACCATAATTCTTGGTGAGTGATAGCAGGAGCAGTAGTAATTACTGTTAATGATCTTATTGTTATTTTTATTATTTGCACCAGAGAATATGCCAGGAAGTGCAGTAGGCAGACAAGGAAGGGCCACATTTGTCCTCTCTTGTGGCATTCTCCCCTCATCCAGCAAGCAGGATGTTCTGGCCACATACTGGCCACACGCTGGCACCCAAGAGAAGTGTTCTCTTGTGGTTAAAAGCACCAGCCTCGGAATCAGACAGACTTGGGTTCAAATCCTTACTCTGCCACTTATCAGCCAGTTAGACTTTGACTAGTTATTTAACCTATCTCTATAAAGCACTGACTGTGCAATGCAATTACATGTATAAGTGGTACAGCACAGTGCCTGCACATAATAAAGTGTTCAATAAATGGTATTATTACCATCATTATCATAATTTCCCCTAGAACTAGTACTCTTCATCCAGACTGTATGGAGCTAGAAATAATGACCTGGAAAATTCCTCTGTCTCCATATCAGACCCTGATGTGTCCCATTTGCAGCCTTTTGGTTTGTTTAGATCAGAAGGGAGCAGAGAGGGGTGATAACGCAACCCCTGTGCATGTTCATTGCCATTGTCTGTTTTTCTCCTCAGTGAACACAAGCCTCCTTGGCAGAGCCAGTAGCTCTCTCTCTCCATAACGGGCATGGTGGTGGGAGGTGAGAGGTAGGGCCAGGCGTTCGGGATCGAGTGGTTCCGATAACCTGGGCCTAGGACATACTGCTCCAGCAAACATGTAATCGAGCCCTACTCAGTTATTGTGATCCCCCAAATGCTATCGTTATCTATCCATTGTCGATCAATTATCCATCTATTTAGCAATCTTATTTCTGCTTTATCAATGTCATTTAAAAGCGGTGTTTAAAGAGTCATAGATTGTTCATTCAGGAAAACCTTTACGATGACCTGATAAAACATCTTTATTTTCTAGAGGGGATAATCTGAGGCTCAAAGAGCTAAGGGTCTTATCCCAGGGCGCATAGTTGGTTACTTTCAGGGTCCCAGCCCTCCTGACACGGTGGGAGAGCCCACACTTCTCAAAGGCTGAAAGCAGAATGCAGATGGCTTTGGAAGACACTGCCTGGGAAACGATCGGTAAGGAGGTTCATCTTTTAATCTGTACTCTTGTCAAATATTAAAGATTTGGGAGTCTCTTACCTGATCATCTTCTGTTCTCTTTATTACACAGTGGAGTTCCTCTCTTCTGCGCTGGCTCGTTTGTAGCATTTGGCTTCATCAGTGCAGCAGGGCGGGGGGGTGGGGAGAAGTGATTATGGGGGGATGGAGGGAGAGCATCTTTTATTTAGAGGATGTGAATCGAGAAGGGACGGAGGGATTCAGGTAGTTCCTGCAGTGAGGCCCTGGGCAGGCTGGGGCCGTGATTTCCCTGCATGAGAGAGGCACGAGTGAGGCTGATAGAGTGAGAAGTTCTGAGGAAATAGACCCCATCGGTGAGAAACTTTTCTAACACATCAAGCTTTTCCCCTAGTTCTTGGCCGTGTCTCAGAGAACTGTGCGGGAGGTGGGAGGCAGAGAGCAATGGCAAAGCGCAAGGAAGGGAGAAATTTAAATGCCTCCCATACTTGAAATAAGTAACATCCTCCATTTCTACCTCCTCTTCCTCCTCCTCATTACTAATATCTGTTAAGGGGCCAGATGTACCAGAATCTTTCTGTGTGGTTCTGCAAAGTAAGGATTATATCCATTTCATAGGTGAAAAAATCGTGGCTCAGAGAGCTTAAGTCGTTTATACAAAGTCACCCAGCTGGTATATGTCTAAGCCAGGCTGGACCTATTGACAGCCCTTGCTCGATAGTAAAATACACAGCATATAGTTTAACTTGCTCGTAAAGTGACTCTAAGCTTTATGTTTAGAGACCTGGAGGGCTCCTCTCCCCGCAAACACACCTTATATGGTGGATTTTTCTTTTTCAAGGCCCTCGCTTGTCCACAGAGCCGTGAGATCACCAGATGGGTATTAAAATAATGGAATGGATTTTTCGGTATGACTTATGGCATTACCATGTAGTCATCTTATTCATTTTGGAGACAGGTTTCAACTTTTACAAAGACCACTGTCGTCCGTGTTTTCATAACTTTGGCCCCTGCGCGTGACCTCTCTAGCCAGCCCACGGCGTTGCCCTTTCCCCTGGGCTCCCTGTTCTCTTCTAGATTCGGTTCCAAACGTCTGCCTTGATCTTTAATTACCCTCCTCCCCGGCTTGTCAGAGCCGAGCGCATCCCGCACCTCAGCTTCGTCAGCGCTGCCCGCCTGTCTCCAGTCTTCTTCTCTATTACTCATTTCCCTTGGCGTGATCCCGCTGTTCTCAACCCGAGTTTATTGCCAGTTAAAGGAGCCTCCTCGTTGGCACAGCCTTCCATTGCACTTCACCTCTTCTCTGAAATCACACTTTGATCCTCTGTTTATCTACTTTATTGTCTATTTCAATAATCAGCATTGAGTTTCCCTAAGTAGAAAATATTTGCATATGGAATTTGTTTAAACAGTGTAGATGCAATACGAAATATATGTAATATAATATACGCACATACATTTAATTGGTAAAAGCCCTTTATTGTATATAAACAGAGTTTAAGTATTCTGCCAAAATGGTTTAAGTCATTAGTAAACTTCTACGTAAAATGCCACCCTGATTAATAGGTATAAGAACATTTAAGCCAGCAGATACCTTGTAAGACCTCAAAGTTAGAAGAATGGACCTAGCCTGGGAAGATCCAAAGATCTATGTTCAAAATCATTTTCGGAAGCCCGAAGGTCAGCAGCTTCCTAAGTCACCCTGAAGTACTTTACGTGTGTTAATCGTGGCGGTCAGGGACTCTGGAGCAGGGGCTAGCTAGCCTAATGTTATACAAGAACAGCCTACTATTATCTAGAGTTCAGTTTACATTATTAACTCACTTTCCTGTCATTTCTCAAAAATGTCAAAAATTCTTTGCCTTTCAAATTTTGGAGGAAGCTGTTTTGATCTTAGAACACAAACAAAACAACCAAACCCTGCGTTGGCTAAGGCATTGCTTGTTCTGCTAATTGAGTGATTAGCCGCCACCCAGGACACTCACACCCATCAAAGAGCTCAGCCACACATTTCCAGTAGCTTCTGAAGTCCCTTCATTATCCAAAACGGTTTAAACTGAAAGTGCGCATTTCTTGGGTAGGGTAGGAGTTGGGTGTTACTGCAGCTTTATTTCATCTTTTAGTTCCTTACACTGGTGTGAAAACTGGGCAGTAGAAAATTAATGGAGAGCCTCCAAGCTGGTAGTCCAGGCTTTAGTTCAGACTTTGCCACTGATTGGCCAAGTGACCCGGGCATGTTTCTAAACCTCTTAATTTCTTTGGGACTGTTTCTTCCTCTGGTCAAAAGGGGGGTCGAACTGGATCAACCCATGCAACTCTTAGTTGCCCTAATGTTCTTTTATCTGTGTCTACACAATGCGCACAAACATTTACAGTGTTTACACAATATGAACATGCCTTTATATGCACACAAAAGAGGGCAGAGCACTTTAAATAAATGTGGTAATTCAAAATTAGATCATGACTCTTGCTTTACAGAAATGATTCTTTCAGAAATGATTCATTATATGATTCCTTAAGTGAGGAGTAGGAAATATGTGACCCAAGTCAGATTTATGCACTTAATTTTATTCAGCTAATAGGGTAAATGTTTCATATGTTGTAATTGCTAAATCACAACATGGCCTTAAAAAATTTAGTGGCAGTACCTAAAAGGTGACAGGAAGAGACTGATACTCCATAAATTTATTTCACTGCTTCATTTCAACTTTGCTCTTCCTCTCTTTTCTGTTTTTCTTTATTAAATGACTGGTATGAATACTTGAAATATATATAATATATAACTTTAATAAATTTTTTTCTGGTCATGAGTGACATGTAATCATTGTGCAGTAATTGGAAAAAGTGGAAAGTTGACAGGAGGAAGAAAAAAAATCACTCAAATTCCAACAAAGATAATTGATGTTAACATTTTGGTGTATTTCCTGCCAGCATTTTTCCAATGCATTTACAATTTTTGAAATTCTAGTAACATATATACAACCTAAGATTTCCCGTCTGCCATATTCAAATATATAATTCATTGCTCTTAATTATGTTCACAATGTTGTGCTACCAAAACCATTATCCAGTACCAAAACTTTTTCATCATCCCAAAAAGCAACTCTGTACCTTTTAAGTCTTAATTCCCTATTGCCAATCTCCTCCCCATCCATTGATAACCTGTATTCTAGATTCTGACTCTCTGAATTTGATTATTCTCATTATTCCATATCAGTGCAATCAAGCAATATTTATCCTTTTCTGTCTGGCTTATTTCACTCAACATTATGTCTTCAGGGTTCACCCATGTTGTTGTATGTATCAGAACTTCATTCCTTTTTACTGTCAAAGAATATTCCATTGTGTGTATATTTATACCATTTTGATTATATACTCATGGTTGATGGACACTTGGGTTGCTTCCATCTTTGTGAATAATGCTGCTATGAACATTGGTGTGCAAATCCAATGCATTTTTATAGAGACGGAATCATACCAGTTTCTGTGCTTTTTTTTTTTAGGCACTGGGGCTGGGGATTGAACCTAGGACCTTGTGTGTGGGAAGCTGGTGCTCAACCACTGAGCCACATTGACTCCCCTGAGTTGTTTTTTTCATTTGTTTTGCCTGTTTGATTTTGTTCATTTTTTTGAGGCACTGGGATTCAAACCTGAGACCTCCAATGTGGGAAGTAGGTGCTCAACTTCTTCGCCACATTAATTTCCCCTGTACTACTTTTCTTGATTTAACATCACAGCATAAATGTTTTTTTATGTTATTAAAAACTCTTGGTAAACATATTTTTAGGTTAATATTCTGTCATACAGCTATAGCATAATTTACTTAACCACCTTCTTACTGTCAGCTATTTAATTACATTCAATTTTTCAATATTATAAATGATGCTGCAGTGAACATTTTGGTGTTTAAAGCTTTTCTATCAGTATTTTAGATTATTTCTTTAGGATGGATTCCCAGAAATTGATATACAGGGTCAAAGGTATGAACATTTTTAAGGCTCTTACTTCATAATGCCAAATGGCTTTTCAAAATGGTTATGTCAATTTATACTCTCCACAGCAATATATGAAAGTGCTGATTTCCACCATAC
The DNA here is from genome assembly GCF_030445035.2 of Dasypus novemcinctus. Taxonomy (NCBI): domain Eukaryota; kingdom Metazoa; phylum Chordata; class Mammalia; order Cingulata; family Dasypodidae; genus Dasypus; species Dasypus novemcinctus. The sequence goes on along the minus strand of NC_080692.1, from coordinate 35,731,764 downwards.
CTTTGCCAGTATTGGCTATTCCCCTCTAAAAACTAGTTACATTTAAAAAAAACAACTTTATGATTTGGTAAGTCAAAATTATACTCCATGTAATTTTTAACTTAACTGTGTTAATTTATATTTCTGTAATTAACAGTGACATTGAATAATTTTCCATATTTCCGTATGTTTGTTAATCTATAGTTTCTCTTTTGCTAATTTTCTGCTTATAGCTGTAGTATATTTTAAGTTATTACATTTATGAACATGACTTTGTGTTACTTGTCATCAGTTTATAAATGAAATGAATGAAAGGATCCCCCCCCCCCAATTCTTCCTTTTCTATATGTCATTAGTTTCTCAAAATGATAGTTTTAAATAGCAAACTACCATGATGTACTTTGGTATAGATGTTTTTCAAATATGTATGGAGTAGGTTTATAGATTTATGCTTTATGTGTAGCTTTTTAGACACATTTCTATTGAATAAAGAAATGCCAATGCATATCTTTTCACAGATTTCCAGGTAACTGATGATAATGGGGTCTGTAGGCTTAAGTTTTTACAGTTTGGCATTAACTAATAATGATTAAGCAAAGGATTTAATGAATGTTTTTCATCTAACATTTTGGTTTGTTTATTCCTACCTTTTTTTCTATTGATTATAGGATTTGGATTCACAATTTTTCATGTTGCTCTTTTCACTTGACATTACAAATGAAGGGTTTTTTGTTGTTACTTTTGGAAATATAATTTTTAATGGGCCTTACTACTCCCCATGACCATCTATCTTCTGCATCATCCTTTACCAGCACAGTAAAAACAGGAACACATGGTTCTTCAGTAGTTGACCTTATGATTAGAAGTCAATATATGTACATGCCCCATGAGTATTTTATTGATAACAGTGGTGAAATAGAGTGTGTTAGTTATTTTAAAATAGGCCTGTTTAGCTGAAATTCAAAACCTGTTCTAAACAAGTTAATCAAATTTATTTGTACAAAGGTACTTAGATATAGGCGATCAATGTTGGTCAAGTCCATTTGAATACTGAACAAAACCCAGAACTGAATGAATATTCTCAAAGGACAGGGGTTTTTTGCTCAATTCTGAGTTCAGGTTCTCATCACTGATCACTGTTATTCTGAGCTTTGAATTCACTATTTCCATGAAAAATAATGCAGTTTTAGGGAGTCAGATGAATCAGAGTTTGGGGCAAGTTTTAGGATTGAGTCTTTAAAATATCAGCAGAGATGAGAGATCAAGATGGCAGAGCGAGATACGCCAGGGCTCCATCCCCTCACAGAAGCTATCAGCAACAAACAAAAACTGGCAGAACCAATTTCTCAAGGCTCTGGAAGAGAGTTAAAGGTTATAGTAACAAGGTGAATGCTGAATTTTTAACAAGGCAAACTGCAAATGGCAGGGTCGGGTGACTTCCAGGAAGATGCTGTTGGAATAGGTAGGCAGGGCTCAACTCTCTCACCAAAACAATGGAGGAAGGGCAAAAAGCTGTCTGAGGGACCTACTTTGGGGCTATGAAGACCAGGAGAGTGCTGTGTACCCCTCTATTGGGTAAGGGACAGAGAGACAAAGAAACTGAAATGAAAACTGTGAGTTACTAAACCCTGTGGCTGGCAATGGCACCACATTCCATCCCCACCCTCTAGGCGAATGGCCTGAATAAAATGTGTGGCTCAATGCAGCCAAATGAGAAAGGAATAGAAATTTTCCTCCCTGGGAAGAGAAAGAAACAACAAACTTCCCTCCCTGGGAAGAAGGAGGGCCAACAACAAGGTAATGTAGATGAAATGGACAAATTCATAGAAACATACAAACAACCTACACTGACCCTAGAAGAAATAGAAGACCTCAATAAACCAATCACAAGTATAGAGATTGAAACAGTCATCAAAAACCTCCCAAAGTTGAAAGTCCAGGACCAGATGGCTTCCCAGTTGAATTTTACCAATCATTCAAAATGATCTAATAACAATCTTGTTCAAGCTCATCCAAAAAAAATCGAACAGGAAGGAACCTTTCTAAACTCATTCTATGAAACAAACATTAACCTAGTACCTAATACCAAAGCAGATAAAGATACTAGAGAAAAAGAAAATTACACATCCATTTCTCTAATGAATATAGATGCAAAAATCCTCAACTATAAGTTATAAATCAAATCCAAAAGTACATTAAAAGAAATATGCACCATGATCAAGAGGGTTTTATCCCAGATATAAAAGGGTAGTTCAACACTAGAAAATCAATTTGTAATAAGCCACATTAATAAATTGAAGAAGAAAAATCATATGATCCTCTCAATTGATGCAGAAGAGACATTTGACAAAATACAGCATTATTTCTTTATAAAAACACTCCAAAAGACAGGAATAGAAGGTAAAATGCATATGGTAAAGTGCATATGCAAGTGTGAAAAACATGCAGGTAGCATTATACTAAATGATAAAAGGCTAAAAGCGTTCCCGTTGAGATCAGGACAAGACAAGAATGCCTACTGTTACTATTGTTATTCAATATTGTGCTAGAAATTTTAGCTAGAGCATTTAAGCAAGATAAAGAAATAAAAAGCACCCAAATAGGAAAGGAAGAAGTAAAGTGTCAATACTCACTGATGATATGATCCTATATCTAGAAAATCCCCTGAAATCTACACCAAGGTTAGTAGAACTAATAGATGAGTTCACCGATTTGGTGGGCTATAAGATTAATATGCGAAAATCAGTAGCATTTCTAACATTACTGAGGAGCAATCAGAGGAGGTAGTCAGAAAAAAATTCCAATTATAACAGCAACTAAAATAATGAAATATTTAGGAATAAACTTAACCGAGATCATAAAGGGCCTGTATTCAAAAAACTACAAGACATTGGTAAATAATCCAAAGAAGACCTAAATAAGCAGAAAGATATTCCATGTTCATGAACTGGAAAACTAAATATCATTAATATATCAATTCTACCCAAATTAATTTACAGATTCAATGGAATTCCAATAAAAATCCCAACAGCATTTTTTTGTTCCAGAAATGTAAAAGCCAATTATCAAATGTATTTGGAAGGGTAAGGGGTCTTGAATAGCCACAAATGTCTTAAAAAGAGGACTCTCAGTTCCTGACTTTAAATCATATTACTTCACTACAGTGGCAAAAACAGTATGGTACTGGCATAAAGATGGACATATTGACCAATGGAAGTGAATCAAGGATTTAGAAATAGACAGTCACATCTATGGTCAAGTCATTTTTCACAAGGCTGTCAAGCCTATCCAACTAGGCCAGACAGTCTATTCAACAAATGGTACTGGGAAAACTGGATATCCATGTCCAAAAGAAAGAAAGAGGATTCCTAGTTCATGCCTTATACAAAAATTAATTCCACATGGATCAAGGACCTAAATATAAAGACTACAACCATAAAACTCCTAGAAGAAAATGTAGTAAAACAACTTCAAGATTTTGTGGTAAGCAATAGGTTCTTAAACCTTACACCTAAAGCATGAGCAATGGAAGGAAAAAAATGTATAAATGGGACCTCCTCAAAATTAAACACTTTTGTTCGTTACAAGACTTTGTCAAGAAAGTAAAAGGCAACCTACTCATTGGGAGAAAATATTTGGAAACCACATATCCAATCAGGGGTTGATATCCATGTTGTGTAAAAGATCATACAACTCAATGATAAAAAGACAAGTAACCCAATTAAAAACTGGGTGAAAGTCTGAGTAGACATTTCTCCAAAGAGCAAATAAAATAGCCAAAAAGCACATGAAAAAATGCTCAGTGTCATGAGTTAGTAGAGAAATGCAAATTAAAACTACAATGAGAAACCATTTCACACCTTATAGAATGTCCATCATCATTAAAAATCCCACCAAAAATCCCCAGGAGACTACAAGTGCTGGAGAGGATGTGAAAAAATAGGAACAGTCCTTCACTGTTGGTAGGAATATAGAGGGGTACAGCCTCTGTGGAAAACAGTTTGGCAGTACCTTAATAAGCTGAACACAGAACTGCTGTATGATCCAGCAAGCCTGTTACTAGGAATATATTCAGAAGAACCGAAATCAAGGACACAAACCGATATTTGAAACTGATGCTCATAGCAACGTTATTCACAATTGCTAAAAAATATGGAAACAACCCACTGTCCATCACCTGATGAATGCTAAACAAAATGTGGACGTACACATATAACAGAATACTATTCAGCTGGAAGAAGAAATGAAATAGGGATGCATATGAAGAATTTTATGTTGAGTAAAATAAGCCAGACACAAAAGGACAAATATTGTATGGTCTCATTAATGTGAACTAGATACAATGAATAAACTCATGATGTAAACTCAATAGTATCAGTTTCTAGGAAATAGAATGTGGTTTGCGAATGGGAGCTGATGTCCAACATATGTAGAATTTTTAATAAGGTTTATTATAAAAGCATGGAAGTGAATAGAATTGATCATAACAGATTAAAGACTATAACAAACACTGCTGATTTATAAATGAGATTGTGGCTGAAAGTGATATTCTGTGGACATAAATGCCCATTGAAAGGAAACTAGAGAATAATCTAGGGTATGTATAACATAGTGATTTCAGTGGTGGTTGAAGATTGTGGTCAATAGTATTAATATAAGAATGTTCTTCTTTTACAAAGTGTTAAGAACGTGGTGATACATGGGAAAATTATAACTATGTAACTTATGCATGATAGCTGACAGTAATATTGTAATATTTTTGTAGCAATGGCAAAGAAGATGTGTTAAATCTAAGAGACACAGGGGAAGGAAAAGAGGGTATGAGATTTTTCCTTTTGGCATGATGAAAGCATTCTAAAATTGACTAATGTAATGACAGCACACCTCTGTGATGAAGATGAGAGCCACTGAGTGTACACTTTGAATTGGCTTGCACAAGCCATGGGGCTGTATAACACAGGGAATCCAGTAGTATAAGAAGGACTGTGGTTAACAAGACAAATATGAGAATGTTCTCCCATGAACTCTAAGAAATGTATAACACAAACACATGGTGTTAATAATCAGGAGTTTGGGGAAAAATTCATATACCAAGTGTAAGACATGTGCTCTCATTAGTAGTAATTTCATTTTCTTTTTTTTTAGGAGGTACTGGGGATTGAGCCCAGGAAGGTATGTGGGAAGTGTGTGCTCAACCACTGAGCTGCACCTGCTCCCCAATGACAGTTGGTTTTTTCATTTTTTTTTTTTTTTAGGAGGTACTAGGGATCAAACCTGGGACCTTGTACATGGAAAAGCAAGCACTCAACCCCTTGAGATACATCTGCTCCCTAGTAGTAATATTTTGATGATGCTATTTCATAGTTTATAATAAAAATTTCACAACAAGGCAAGATGTTGGTAGTAGGGTGATGTAGGGGAGCCCTGTAACATGATATGCAAGTTTTTAAGTTCACACCTTTTACTGTATACATATTGTGTATGTATGTTCATGTATGAATGATATATTTCAAAAATATTTCATTTAAGGAGTGATAATTTCTTGTGATGCCCTTGCTGGTCCCTTGACCACCCCTGGATTGGCATGGAGCTGGGTCCTTGGTCCTTTGTCCTTGTGCAGATAATAAGTCCATGTATGTCTGTGCCAGTCTGTCTGTTAAAAGTCTGAATTGCTAATTGCATCCTGAATTTGCCTTATACATATAGATGGCTCACAGAAGTTTCCTACAGTATGCTATAGGAGAACAATCAGATTGCAGAAACCAGGGCTAATGGATTGCTGACTGTGGGGCATACAGTGTGGCATCCAGAAGTGTGAGGAAATGCTGTTTCCTAGGAAAAAGGGGATATTCAGATCCATGTGAATGGGAGAATTTCTAGAACTAAGCACTCATGCCCAGGACAAGACTTATGTGCAAAAAAACTGGAGAGGACCCTATACCTTTGCCTCAGGCTGCTCTCTAAACTTATTGTAAGGAAGGCAAAGCTGTGAAAAAGAACACTCACACAAGCCAATCTGTAAAGTTTGGGAAAGTGTTTTCTTTTTTGTTTTCTTCTTCTTAGTTCCTGATATACAAGGAAATCTCTGTCATAACAATAGTTGGACAGAAGCTTAAGGAACATATGTGTCAGTGTCTAATTTCCAGAGATAACACATTAAAATATCAAAAATTTCAGGTTACAACAGGTGTTTACAAAACATACAAAGATACAGGAAATGGTTTGTGTGTTACAGCAGAATAAGGCATTAGAAACCAACCTTGGATATACCAGACAAAGATTTTTAAAATATAGTCCTAAATATACTCAAAGAGCTAAAGGAAAAGATGGAGAAACAACTAGAGGAAATAAGGAGAACGATAGACTAACACAAAGGGAATAAAGAAGTAGAAATCATGATAAAGGAACAAAGAGAACTAAAGACTGCAGTAACGGAAATTAAAGATTCCTTAGAGTGATTCAACTGTAGATTAGCACTTATAGAAGAAAGAATCAGTGAACTTGAATAAAGGACAATTGAAATTATTCAGAATAAGAAACAGAAAGGAAAAAGAATGAAGAAAAGTGAACAGAGACTGAGAGACCTGTGGGGCACCATCAAGCATACCTAATATATACATTTTAGCAGATACAGAAGAAGAAGAAACAGAGAAAGGGCTAGAAGAATATTCAAAGAAATAATAGTTGAAAATTCCCCAAAGTTAATGAAATACAAGAATATACATATCCAAGAAGCTCAATGAACTCCAGACAGGATCAACCCAAATAGACTCACACTGAGACATATCATAATCAAATTGTTGAATGTCAGTGATAAAGAGAATTCTGAAAGCCATAAGAAAAAAGCCATGCATCTCATGCAAGGTAGTCTCAATAAGATAAAGTGCCAATTTCTCATAGGGAACCATGAAGACCAGAAGGCAGTGGGATGACATATTTAAAATGCTGGAAGGAAATATTGCCAGCCAAGAACTCTACACCTGGCCATATTGTCTTTCAAAAATGAGAGATTAAGACATTCCCAGATAAACAAAAACTGAGGGATTGGTAGCAGTGAAATTTGATAGCCAAAGTAACCACTAAAGCTAAAGCAATGGTAACACATTGTAGTGAGCGTAACTAACACTGCTGATTTATAAATGTGATTTTGGCTGAAAGGAATAGTCTAGGGATATAAATATCAATTGAAAGAAAGCTAGGGGCTCACCTAGGGACTGTATAACATAGTGAACCTGGAGGTAGATGGGGAATGTTGTTAATAGTACCAATACAAGAATGCTCTGAATTAGAACAAATATATGTCACTATTACAAGGTGTTAAGAATATGATACATGGGAAAATACAACTAATTTATGGACTTTAGTTAACAGTAATATTCTAATATTTTTGCAGCAATGGCAAAGAAAGTACTATACCAATGTTAAGGGTCAATAATGGGAGAAGTACAGAGGGGATGTGCTTTTTCTTTTTGGAGTAATGAAAATGTTCTTAAGTGGACTGAGATGACTGCACAACTCTGTGATGAAACTGAGAGCCACTGAGTGTACACTTTGGAATGGATTATATAAGGCTGGTGACTGTATAATCCAGTGAACCCCGTGGTGAGTGACGGACTGTGGTTAACAATGCAAATATGAGAACTTTCTCTCATGAACTATAACAAATACACAATGCTAATGCATGGTGTTGATAAGAGGTTGCTTATGGAAAAATATACCAAATGTAAGCTATAGACTATAGTTAGCAGTAATATTTTGATGATGTTCTTTCACCATTTGTAACAAATGTACAACAATGCAAGGTGCTGGTGGTGGGGTAAGATATAGGAATCCTGTATGTTATGCATGATTGTTTTGTAAAACTCACAATTTCTGTGAAAAACATAAGCTGAGGGAGTTCATCAGCACTAGACAAGCCCTATAAGAAATGCTAAAGGAAGGATGCAGGTTGAAAGGAAAGGATGAAGGACAATAGAGTGAAGCCACATGGAGAAATAAAGATCTCCTGTAATGGTAACAACATAGGTAAATATAAATGCTGGTACTATTGTGGTTTTGGTTTATTACTCCTTCTTAAAAATTTATTACAGGTTCTAAAATGCAAATGCATGAGAAGTAAGGAAAAATCCATAGTTTGGGACTTAATGTACAAATATATAATTCATGACAAGAACTACATAAAGAGGGGGGATAAATGGGGATGGGAATATAGTATGCTTTTAAAGTTATATATTTTATATTCTCATGTACTACAAAGCTTTTGAGCATGTTCATTGTCTTGTCAGCTTTTTTGCCCTGATGTATTTTGAGGGAGAAACATATTTATCCAAGGCTGCATTCTTTGCCTTGCCTCTACCACTTCTTCATAGCCAAGAGGAATAAGTAAGTTTGTTGCAGATTAGAGATGATGGCGGTTACAGTTTCATTTTAGTATGTGTGTTCTTTCAACTCACATTTCTCTGCAATCTTGGGCCCTCACTGTCCCCTGGGATCACTTAGCAACTCTAAATTATAGCATCCTCAAGGAGGAATACACCCAGCCCTTGTGATATTCATTCTAAGTAGTTGAAATAGTTTTAAAAAGAATATTCTTTGTGAATGGACTAGGATTAGGAAACCATTAGGATATTATATTGAATTTGACATAAAAGCATTTCATACAAATTAGAACTGGGCCTTTGGGAGACAGAACCTCTCCTTTCTTTCTTCCCCTCTGTTGTTAAAGTCCTGAATGTAAGCCTTGTTGGAGAGTTAATTTAAGGATCTCACCTTGGCTCTTTGGACAGTTGTGTTTAACATATGACATTTCACTTCAATTCATTTCAACAATTATTTGGGATGATTTCTTTGGGTTTGAATTTGGCTTCTATTAGTTATTAACTGTAAGGTCTCTGGGCAAATACAGTTGTCCCAGGAATCAAATGATGTGCCCCTTTGAGTGCTGAACATCTTGCCTGGTGTAAAATAACTGCTAAGTAAATATTAACTATTGTCATTATTTTTATTGTATGCTTCTAAAGGGCAGGGATTGTCTTACCTTCGAAGAGCTCCTTTTACATAGTAGACAAATAATGGTGGAATTTAAATTGCTTCAGTAGGTTCTGTTGGGTTTGACTATTTCTTTTACTCCTTGTGGCTGAGGAGGTGGTAAAGGTAATGGTGGTGGTGCTGCTGGAGGCATGTTCAAGAGACATATAATTTACTCTTCTGAGGCTGAATAGAGGATTCAATTTTGCAGTTGTCCGTCTGACACCTTTTACCAGCACCACTGTAAATTCCCCTTTAAAAAGCTTGGTAAATTGCTTTTTTTTTTCCTTTAGAAAGCTTGTGTGGTTGCATCTGTACAGTAGGTGAGAACATTTAAATTTAGAATTACTAAGGAGACTGTCAGATTCCATGAGGTTAAGAATAAAATTTCAAATTGGCAATGAAGAAGAGTGAACCTCATTGCATTTGTAGCACACTATGGACAAGCATTAAATAATGTCTTGGAATGGCCATTATTGGTTTAAATATAATTCAGTGGTGCCCATAATTTTCTCAGGGCTTTGAAGCTTAGTGAAGTTACAAGCTAGTCAGGACCTTGAAGGGAGGAGGCGCCAGCGTTGATGCAGGAGGATGCAAGGACGATGCTTTTCCTTCTTGAATAGGAATCACAGTCCCATTAAAAGAAAAATGCCAGCTCCTTGGCAGAAAACACAGATTTGCATAGTATTCACATGCATTTGCATATTGAGTTCAAAAGGCTCTATCTCCCAGTATGTAAAATAAATAGTGTAATCTGCTGCAATTGTGTTCCAATCCAGTGGCCAGGGTACTGCACAAATGAAATACATAATGCACTTAAAAATCACATTCTAGAAGACTGAAGATGGCAGTCAGCAAAGGTGTTTGTGCATCAGTAATAGCTGACAGAAAGCAGAGATTGGCCCTGCTAGGGTGCAAGATTAGAAAAGCCTCCGCCTGCAAGTGTTCTTATCCTCAGAGGAAGCCTGTTCTGATGGGTCCATGACCCACTGGAATTTGCAGCTTCACTGTTCATAGTGTCCAGGACACTACCCCTTCTCCAGAGTGGAAAGTCTGCAGGTGCCCAAACTGTCTTCCCTTCAGTCCTAACTGGGCTGGGCAGGAGTCAGGCTGTCTACTGGATATTGGATATTTGTGAGCAGGGCTGCAGGCCCTTCATGATTTTTTTTACATGTTTGGGTCTCAAGAATTAAATACCTAAGGTAGTTCAGGGGACAGGGATGAGATAAGGGGGTGATGTGGGATGTCTTAGTGTGCAGAGGCTGCTATAACAAAGTACCACAGACTAGTTGGCTTAAACCATACAAAATTTCAGTCTCATAATTCTGAAGGTTAGAAGTCTAAAATCAAGGTGTCCGCAGGGCCCCATTCCCTTTCATGGGTGGGAGAGTTGGTTCCGCGCCTTGTCGAGGGCTGAGCTGAGCTGCCAGCTGTTGAAGGTAGTCAATTAAGACAATAATCAAGAACAAATGGATATAACAGTGAAGCTTTTAACCCAGGGGTTCTTTTTTTAAATATTTATTTGTTTTATTGTCTTTTTTAAAAAAAGATAGATGACACAAAATTTTACATTAAAAAACATAAAAGGATCCCATATACCCCACCCCTCCCCCCACCCTTCCCCCACCCCCACTCCTCCCACATCAACACCCCCTTTCATCAGTAAGGCACATTCATTGTATTTGGTGAATGTACCCTGGAGCACCCAGGGGTTCTTAACAAGGGGTCTGTGGGCTTGAATTGAAATTTAAAAAAAACGCTCTTCTTGTGGTATGTGTTGGTGTGGGTGTGATATATTTATTAAATAATACACAGTATAGTGTTGACTTAATAAGGGGTCCATGGTTTTCACCTGACTGGCAAAGGGGTGTGTGGAACAAAAACGGTTAAGAGCCCCTATTTTAACCAAAGATGGTATAAGAAAGAAGTTAACTGGGAAAAAGCACCATCTTCAGTTGTTCCATTTCCCCCATGGAAAGATGGATGGCACTCCCAGTGAGGTCGCAGGGTTCACCCAGATGTGGGGCTATGCCTCACTGCCGAGGGAGCCTGGAACAAAAGGCTCCTGCAGGTTTATGGACCTGGGGGCTGGGGAAGGTGTGAGAAGGGGAGGGAGAAGGGGGGGGTGCCAAAAGTGGAAAAATACTGAGTCTGAGTGGAGGAAGCGTCTTCAAGGTCTCCCCTTTCTACACCCCCTTCTCTCCATTAGTTGGTCTCTGCAGGGTTGCCTGGGGAAGGCCTCTGCCTAGGAATGCAGATAAATAGAAGAGCATGGCCAGCCAGGGAGGCGCGAGTGCTCCACTGAAACTCCCTTCAGAGACTGCGATGGGCTGGGTGTGCATCAAACCTGGGGTGGGAAGGGCACTTGCCCCTTCGTGGTAGGTCTCTGGTTGCCTATGGATGGACTGAAGACTCACAGTAGTGCTTTGGCCGATCTGGATGCCTCGTACCATCCCCAGGCTCCTGGAGGGGGCTGGCGATCCCCCGTGCTCCAGGGCTGGTGGCTTGCCTCTGTCCCATGGCCATCTGCCTCTCTGCCTTTGTCTTTCCTCCTGTGTCCAAATTTCTTCTCCTTGTAAGGGCACCAATCATATTGGATTAGGATCCACCCTAATCCAGTTTGGCTGTATCTTAATAACATCTTCAAAGAGCTTTTATACAAGTAAGTTCACTTTGACAGAAAAAGGATTTAGGACTTGAATGTATCTTTTTTTTTCTTCTTCCAGTGGACACAAACTCATAATATGGAGGAAACTCAGAACTCCATAATATCTAAAGCACCTTCTCTCCTCAATAAACATCAAAGCTAAGTAAAAATGGTGTCTGCTATGTAAATGCTACTTTAAGACAAGTCCCCAGACTTTCTCTTCCAGCCCTATTGCTGCCCCAACACACTCTTCCATAGCAATTCTGGTGCTACCACTGGGTGTGTGGGTGTGTGGGGTGGCAACAACCCACCTGCAGCAGCAGAGTCAGGTTTCAAGACCTGGTTTAGATTCTATAGGTTATAAATCCCTGGTATGGCTTGCAGAAGCTAGAGAGTAATCATTAGGAGATTTAGAGTGCAGGAGTCACTGATGTAGTTTAATTTTTGGAGTTGATAAGTAGGTAGGCAAACTTCGCAAAGATGTTAAAACCAAAAGGATATGAGCCATCAGGCAGATGGGGCAAGAAGAAATTACTGGATGGGAGAATGATGCATTGGTAGTGAGGAATAGCAAAACATGTAGGAAAGAGGGATACCCGTTCTTTATCAGCATTGAAAGGGTATTCTTAAGGATTAAAGTCCACAATCCATGAAGACTTGACCTTTAGAAGTCAGGGGATCTTAGGAATAATATTGGGAAAAGTAGGGAATGAAAATGGTGGGTGAGGCCATGGGAAATAATATTGATCCAACAATAGAAATAACCTCAAAAGGAGATGAGATAGAGGATATGCCAATTCATAGGGTCTAAATAAGCATAAAGAACTTAGGAATGAACTCCCATCCATTACTGGGACTCTGGAGAGCTGTGTTTACTTAGAAGAAAGCAACTGGCAAGAGCAGAGCAGAGGGTCAGGGTTGCAGTCAGTAGGCTGAACTTCAAGGCAAGCCTCCAGATGCCAAGGGCTGTAGAGTGATCAGCGAAGCAAGGTGCAGACCAGCCATCTACATGGGATCAGCCCACCAGGGACTGAAGTGAAGGCCACAGCCTGGTGGGCCATAGGGTCTCAGTTCCTCCCAGGCATAGTGAAGACAGAATTAGGGTAGGTAGATCCTTTTAATCCCCATCATCTGGAGGGCCCAGCCTATTCCCTTGATCAGGCTTCACTTAGAAACCTAGGAAAGATCAAGTCTGCTTATTAGCAAAGGCTGCAGAATGATAATGACTGATAGTGAGCTTTGTTCTCTGTATATCTTTGAACCTGTTATCACTGGGTATTTTAGTTTCCTGGGCGCACATCCACTTGTGGGAAATGATCTCCTTTTTGGGCATTTGAATGAAAGTCAGGTATATGAACAATGTTACCAGTGCAAACTTTCATCCTTGGTGCCATGTCATAAGAGCTGGGAGATTGAGAGTAGAAACAATTCGGAAAAATAGGCATTTGGCATGGTCTTGGGGAACAGAAATATTTTACTGCTGTCCACATTCTGTTTCACATGCCAGCCTCTCTCTTCATTTTTAGTTAAGCCACTTAACCTCTTGCTCTTGGTTTGTCCATTTACAAAATGACTATTTAATGTATGCATCCCTTGCAGAGGTTTCTTGAAAATTAATTTGGTAAAGGTTATAAAGTAGTTGGAAGACGGAGCATTAAATGTTAATAAGTTGGGTAATGATGTTGTGCTTACCTAAAATTCCCTCAGCAAATTCAGACTTAAAAGCACTTTTATGCCGTATCTCAAGCTAGTAGGTAGATGGCAAAATTGTTTTCTAGGGCCTAGAGATGTTGTGTATATTCATTTTGTTGTCAACACAATTTTGTCTTTGTCTCCTTTGACCCTCCATCTAGTCCACTCATCCCCTCTCTTTCGTTTGTCTGCCTTCTCTGTCCAAGGCCAACTCAGCTATTTTACTGTTGGTTCAGCTCACTTGTGATTGGGGCAAAAGTGCCAACAGGTGTGTTGAAGTACATGGAGGTGGACTATGACTGGCTAAGGCCGTGCACTACGACGAGCCATTGTCACCATCCATTTGAGGACAGGGCACAGTTCCCTTCCTATTTCAGAAGGAAGGTGCTGTTTAAATGGAATGCCTCGTCACAAACAAGCTTCAATGGTAAATGCCTAAGAGCTGTCTCATAGAAGCATCTATTGGCCCTCTCTCCTTTGGGAGATTGTTCCAAAGAAATAAAATACACAAACTCCACAAATCTCCAGTCTTCATCACTCACTTTGCCTAATTATTACTTGTCTTAGATGAGTAGGTAAATGTAAGTAAAATTGAAATAAATCCCTGAAGCTTTCTAAAAGCAGGTATCTGGGAATTATTTTTTTCTTTTAGGAGTTTGTATTTCTTTCTCTTTCCTCCTTCCTTTCATGCTATCTTTTGCTGGTTTGTGTGTGTGTGTATGTGTGTGTGTGAGTGAGCATTCTATTACATTCTGTGCTTTATCCTGCCACCCCTAAGTATTCATTTTTAAAAAACATTAGTTTCAGGGATAGAAAGATAAAGCATTCTTTCCTTCTATGAAGGTTTCCTTATATAATTATGAAGGTATTTGAAAAAACCAGTGGTGGTTTATTTTATAAAAAATTAATGAGCTCCATGTACACTTACAAGGTATGTGCACATGTGTATAAATGCTGTATGTTAATAGTTTTTAAAAAGTCACTTGTTATTCAAGTTTTATAATTTGTTTTCTTTTTCATTCATGTTTTTGTGTCCTATATCATTGAAAGGTTTTTCCTAAAGCATTTCATTTTATTTTTGTAATTATTTTCCAGGTTGGGACTTAATTTTCCTGTTCCAGCATTTGCTAGGATGTGCAGGCTAGTGGTTAAGGGCATAGATTCCAGAGTTAACTGCCCAGGGTTGTCCCCCAGCTCCTCTATGTAGTAGAAGTGTAATCTCAGGTTTGTTACTTAACTTTTCTGTACTTCAGTTTATTCATCTGTTAAATGGGGTTAATAATATCATTGACCTCCTAGGATTGTTGTATAGATTAAGAGAAATAATATATTTAAAGCATGTGGAGCAGTGCATATCCCACAGTGGGCACTACATAAGTGTCTGCAATTGTGATGATGATGATGGTGGTGGTGGCTTTATGCTGATAGGTTTAAGACAGATTGTGAGTGGGACTGTCACTCTCCTAAATCATTTGGTTGAGAAACGCTGAAGCCCCCTGGAGCTGGCTTGGGTTAGAGGGCTGTCTTAGTTAGCCAGACTGCTATGACAACACCACACAATGGGTTGGCTGCAGCAATGGGAATTTTTTTTTTCCTCTCCCCTTCACCCCCCACCCCGGTTGTCTGTTCTCTGTGTCTATTTGCTGCATCTTCTTTTGTCCGCTTCTGTTGGTGTCAGAGGCACGGGAATCTGTGTTTCTTTTTGTTGCGTCATCTCAGCTCTCCGTGTGGGTGGCGCCATTCCTGGGCAGGCTGCACTTTCTCTCACGCTGGGCGGCTCTCCTTACGGGGCGCACTCCTTGTGCATGGGGCTCCCCCACGCGGGGGACACCCTTGCGTGGCACGGCACTCCTTGCGCGCATCAGCACCGCACATGGGCCAGCTCCACACGGGTCAAGGAGGCCCGGGGTTTGAACCGCGGACCTCCCATGTGGTAGACGGATGCCCTAACTGCTGGGCCAAGTCCGCCGCCACAATGGGAATTTATTGTCTCATGGTTTCCCAAGCTGGAAGGCTTGTTTCCTCCCTGGGTCAGAAGTGTGCTTGTGCTGGTTGTTGGGATTACTGGCTGGTATCCCTGCCCCACAGCACATGGCCAGGTCCTTTCCTTCTCTTCAGGCTCCTTGACTTCTGGCTCCGCACTCTTCCCTGTGGCTCTCCCTCTGTCTGGATTTTTCCTGCTGAGAAAGGGCTCCAGTTATCTGGATTAAGACCCACCCTCATTCAGTCGGGTCACACATGGACTGAAAATAACATCTCCACGAGGTCCTATTTACAGCGGGTTCACAACCACAGGAATGTGGATGAAGATTCAGAACATGTGTAAGTTGGGGGCATAATTCAATCTACCACGGGGGATCACGAGAGGGCAAGGAGTTTGGGCCTCAGGGAGAACCTGGGCAGGGTGGCTCAGCAGCCTGCAGAACCTATGCAGATGCCCTCTGCTCTCCCTTTTCCGTTCATGATAGGAACTCTTGATGTCTCGCCTCTGCTTCTCAATCTGTGACAATTTTCTGTTTCTCTTCGCTACTTAGCTTTTCCTGCTTGCGCTTCAGCACTCCACAGCTCCAAGTCAGTAACCCCAAGTCTTAGCCTCAGCCCACCAGTCTCTCCACCCTCTTAGGTCCATTGCCTAGAGGTAACTTGTTTACCTTTTCTGTTCTTGGACTCCAGTTTTTCCTAATTGGTCAAGCTTGGTCAGGGACCCAGCCCTAGTCCAGCTGGCCAGAGCAGCGGGGTGATGTGGACCTGTGAGATCATGTGACATGTCGGGTACCTCTTTTGAGGCAGCTTCTATATGAGTTTCTCTATGACTTTTCAAAAAATGTTGATTAAGACACACAGTAAGAAATGTATTTTATATCAACCTGGTATATACATCCGTATACGTAAAACTGAAAACAATAGTTATGCTTAGACCATGAGATGAACTGATCTGGTCCATTCCATTAAAAACGCAAGTTATGACCGTACTTTGAAGAACACTGCTGGAGAGGTCTGGGATCAGCCCTGTGAATCTGCAGATTTTGCAAAGTTTCTGATGCAGGTTGCTTTCAGGTCATATTTTGAGAAACACTATATTAGGTATGAATTCTCTAGTAAGCTGTACACTTCTCCCTCCTCTTGTTCCCTCTGTATATGAATACTCTACCTTACCAATAATTTGTATTCTGAAAGTCAGTTTCTAAGACTCTTGTTTAAAACTTGAGAGTATGGTTTCTTTTAGGAAGGTTAGTAGATTCCTGGCTAACACATATGAGCCTAGTTAAGCTTTCCTTAATCTTGTTACCACCATGTCTCACTTGCTCTAGCTGGCAGCAGTGGGGTGAGTGAAATGAACATCAGGATCAAGTAGAGAGATGGATGCCCCAGCCACAGGGGGAGTTTATATGGAGGGAGCAGTGAACCTGAAGAAAAGAGGACTGAAAATTCTCACAGTAACAGAGAGAAAAGCTTGGTTCCTGGGGGATTCTAACTACACCAAGCTAGTCAGGGAGAAAATCTCTTAGGTGTGCATACCTGTGCTTTCAATTTAGAAGAGATTTAATTCATGCATCATCTTCACTTAGTTGACCTCTAACTTAAGTTCTTGTCCCTGATTGCTTTTTTTTCTGTGGTTTAATATTTACCTTTCATTGTCTAAAGGATTTTCTCCAATGCTAAGTACTGTTGATACCAGGAAATCAATATAATATACAGAGAACTTATTCTACTTGGTTATAAGATTTCCTATAATAATAATTAAGATAGTGTTGTATTAGCATAAGAACAGACATAGAGGCTGAAGAATAGACATCAGGCTGAAGAGAGAGTCTAGAAATAGTCCCACACATATATATGGTCCATTGATTTTGAGAAAGGTGCCAAGGTAATTTAATGGAGAATGGATTGTCTTTCCAAACAATTGTGCTGGTACAATTGAACATCCATATATTAAAAAAGTGAACCTTGACCCATATCCTGTATCGTGTAAAAAATTATTTTGAAATATATAATAAAACTATGATTTTAAATCTCTGAAAATATAGGACTATAGAAGAAAACATAGGATAAAGTATTTGCAACTTGGTTTGGCTAAGATTTTCTCAATATGCAAAGATCATGAACCATAAAAGGGAGGTATTAGTACATTGAACTTCATAAAAAATAAAACCTCTGCCCTTTGAAAGGCACTTTTAAGGAAACGATGACAAGCCACAGAATGGGAGAAAATATTTGCAAAATGTGTATTTGATATAAAGGACTCTAGAATATATAAAGAAGACAAAGCACCTAATTAAAAAATGTGCAAAGGACTAGATCATTTTACCAAATAGATATACAGATGGAAATAAGCACTTGAAAAGATTCTCAACATCATTACTCAACAGGGAAATTCAAATCAAAACCATGAGATCCCACTAAATGCCCAGTAGGATGGAAGGAGGGAAGGAGGGAGGGAGGGCAGGAGGGAAGGAGGAAAAGAGGGAAGGAAGGAGAGAGGGAAGAGGGAAGGAAGGAAGAAAGGAAAAAATAAAAATAAAGGAAAAATGCATAAGACCAAGTATTGGTGAGAATGTGGAAGAAATGCTTGCTGTCGAGAATGCAAAATGGCATAGCCACTTTGGAAAACAGTTTGACAATTTCTTTTAAAGTTAAACATACTCTTAACATGTAACCCAATAATCCTGCTCTTGGGTATTTACTCAAGAGAAATGAAAACATGTTCCGACTAAGTACATAAATGTGATAGTGGCTTTATTCACAGTCACCAAAAGTGGAGGCATCCCAAATGTCCATCAACAGAGAATGGATAAACAAATTGTGGTACATCTATACAAAAGAATATTACTCAGTAATAAAAGGATGAAGTACTTATCCTTTGCAGTATATGTAGTAATCTCAAAAAAAAAAAAGGAGAATACGTAGTAATCTCAAAAACCATTATGCCAGGAAGTGGACCTGACCCAATGGATAGTGTGTCCGCCTACCACATGGGAGGTCCACGGTTCAAACCCTGGGCCTCCTTGACCTGTGTAGAGCTGGCCCACATGCAGTGCTGATGCGTGCAAGGAGTGCCGTGCCACGCAGGGGTGTCCCCTGTATAGGGGATCCCCATGCACAAGAAGTGTACCCTGTAAGGAGAGCCGCCCAGTGCGAAAGAAAGTGCAGCCTGCCCAAGAATGGTGCCACACACGCAGAGAGCTGACACAGCAAGATGATGCAACAAAAACAAACACAGATTCCCGGTGCCACTGATAAGGATAGGTGCAGTCACAGAAGAATGCACAGCTAAGGGACACAGAGAGCAGACAACTGGGGGTGGGGAGGTGGGGAGTGGAGAAATAAAAACAAAAAAGTCTTTAAAAAAAAAAGCCGTTATGCCAAGTGAAGGAAGCTAGACAAAAAAGCTTGCATGTTGTATATTTATAAGAAATTCTAGAAAAGACAAAATTATAGGGACAGAAGTCAGATAAGTGGTTGCCAGGGATTGGGTTTAGGGGAATGAATTGGTTAGAGAGGAACATGAAGAAACTTTTTGAGGTGATTGGAAATATTCTATATTTTGGTTATGGTGGCCATTCCATGACTGTATACATTTGTCCAAATATATAGAACTGTATACCTAAAAGGGTAAATTTTAATGCATGGAAATTATATCTCAGTAAACAGGACATTTAAAAAGAATTTTGTTATTAATAAAAATTTGCATATTAATATATACATGAATGATTTGTCAGTTCCATTTGGTACTAATAAACCGTCACATTTGTGTAGTACTTTTCAATTTATGAACTACTTTCATGCCTATTTTCTCACCTGAGTCTCACAACTATGCGAAGTAGACTTTGTTTTCAAATTTTAGAGATGAACTACGTCCCTGAAGTTCAGAGAGGTTAAGAGTGATATGCCTTTGTGCCTGGGAATTTCCTCCTGTCAGCCTTCATGTTACTCAAATATGGCCAGTCTTGAAGCCAAACTCAGCATGTAAATGCAATGCCTTCCCCCCAGCGTGGGACATGACACCCGGGGATGAGCCTCCCTGGCACCGAGGGACCACTATCAACTACCAACTGATGATGCAACTGGAAAATGACCTTATACGGAAGGTTCAATGTGGATCAGCAGAATATCCCTGTCTACATAAAATAACATGACTTTAAAATGCTGTTTGACCTAATGTAAGGGGGAAATGGAAAGGAGAAATGAGTTTATATGGCTACGAGTCTCTAAAAAAGAGTCTGGAGGCTGTCAGAAGGATTGCCCTTATGCACAACTGAGCAGAGTCTGAGAGATAGATAAAGCAGATACAACCCCCAGGTATTGGTTCCTTTGAGGGCTAAAGAGACCCATGGGAGTTATGGTCATGGCCGATGGGGTTAACTACCAGGTCAGATGGCCCCTCTTTGGAAATGGTGTTTACGTGTGATGAATCTGGACTCAGATGGGATCTCTCTTCATAAGACTTTCATGCTAATGTGCTGGAGGTGCAGTTAGTGTTGGGGTTTAAGATATATTTAGGGGATTTGAATCTCTGGACTGACAATGTGATAGCCAGGTCCTGAGCCTCAACAGACTCTAGCACCTACAATCTGATTCATTGGACTCACCACACTCAGCTAAGATGGAGTTGAAGAAGGACAACCACCACACCATGGAGCCTAGAGTGATTACAACTGAAAGTGGGAGGATTGCATCCAGCATCCAGGTGGAATCTGAGCCTCCTCTTGACATAGAGGTGCAATGGACACAACCAATCCAATGTCCACATAGAAAAGGTGGCATTGGATTGGGAAAAGTGGACATGGTGGCTGATGGGTATGGGGAAAGGCAGGAAGAGATGAGAGGTGGAGGCGTCTTGGGGACATGGAGCTGCCCTGGATGGGGCTTCAGGGGCAATCACCGGACATTGTAAATCCTCACAGGGCCCACTGGATGGAATGGGGGAGAGTATGGGCCATGATGTGGACCATTGACCATGAGGTGCAGAGGTGCCCAAAGATGTACTTACCAAATGCAATGGATGTGTCATGATGATGGGAATGAGTGTTGCTGGGGGGGGGGGGCGGGGAGAGGTGGGGTGGGGGTGGTGGGGTTGAATGGGACCTCATATATATATATTTTTTTAATGTAATATTATTACAAAGTCAATTAAAAAAAATAAAAAAATAAAATAAAAAAAAGAGTGATATGCTTAAGGTCACATAGTAAATCTTTTCAAATCTGGGTCATTTCGCATTATAGGTCAATGTCTTATTAAAAAATAGATGACATGTAACAGTTTTGGGAAAAAAAATGTTTTTGATAGGGCTTAGCTGGCTGCTCCAGCTTTGGTGTCTTATACTTACCTCTTGATCCAGACCAATTCCAGGGAGCATCCTGGTGCTCCACTCAGCCCTCTCCTTTGTCTCAGGTCCCTTTAGCCTTCCATTCTGAAAGTCCTTCCATTCCTTCCAGACTATGAATCTCCAGGGAAAACTCTGGAGAGGATGCTAAGGCACCTACTATATCACCTTTCTTTTCGCAAATGAGGCATTTATATACCATAGTGTGTGTTGTATGTAATGAGTTAATCTCTGCAAGGTTTCTTCATTTTATCTCCTGTAGGGACTTTTGCAAGAAAGACCATGCTGTATCTGGGACGGAGAAACAGATGGTAGTTTGGAGAACTGGTGCAAAGGAACAGACGAGTGGTAGAAGAATGAGTTTCAAGGCAGGAGTGATTAAGTAGGTGCAGGAGTAATGGCTTAGCCACCCCCCAACTTCGTGAAGCTCAGACTGAATCAATTATGTTTCTGTCAAGCTACATCTCTATGCAGATTCTTAAGGAAAGAAGGGTTTAAAAAAGAAAACTATAGTTCATGTCAAGCAGGAGAAGAACTACATTTTGATGGGGGATATTTTGGTGTGTAATGAGAGAAAAAAACAGAGGAAACAGGGTAGGTGGAAAGCATTAGGACATTGCATCCAGTGATGAAGAAAGAGTTGGTGCTTAAGTAGAGAATGTAGCAGGGTCTGCCTTAGAGCTGAATATAAACTAGACAAAGAAAAGCAACATGAGCACTTGAAGAGCTTATGAAAATATTTCAGGCACGCTGACCTTGGAGGGAGGCCAGATGACTAGACAGATGGATAAATGTATAAAAGTAGGTCTTTATATGTTAAGAATGAGTAAGAGTTGAGTCACTAGCTCATTTTGTGAGGTGGGTAGGGGGAGTGTTGTTGTTGGTTAAATTCCTGGTAGAAATGAAGCCCCTTGGAGAGAGAGGATAGTGAAAGAAGGTAAGAGAGCAGAGGAAGAGCCCCCCAAAGAGGCTTCCAGTGTGAGAGAACCAAGGAAATGCAAAGAGGTTAGATGTCAAGAGAGAGATGATGAAATGGGGAAAAGTGATGATAAACCTTGTCAAGCACAGCAAGGGAAAATTAGAACAACAGGAGAAAAAGAAGCTACTGGAGCTGCTCATGAACGTATTGTTAGTGACTTGAGTCAAGTTTGCTTTGGGAAAATGGAATGGATGAAAGTGTGGAGGCATTCAAAAAGTACTCTAGAAGAGAAATTTTAAGAAAAGGAGAAGATTTAATATTCAAAGTGAGGAATGGAAAAAAGAGTACGGAGGAGGAGGGGGGAAAATAAATGGCAAGGGTTCTTGCTCTCTCTTTCTATTTATGTGCACACATACCCCGCCCCAGGCACGTGCACAGCCTCATGCCCATTCGTCAACCAAGGTGGGGCAAGAGGAGAATTTGAAAGCTGAAGAAAACTGCCTAAGATGGGGGATTTCAGTGAGGCTGTGGGACAACCTTGCCATGAGAAAGCACAAGTGGTAAAGAAGAAGGAAAGAGCTGAGGGAATAGACTGAAGAGAAGAGAGGAGCAAAGAGAAGTCTCTGAGTACAAGGGCAGTTTCAGGCAGTACTGGGTTGCTCTATTTAAGTTCATTTTACCAGAGGGAAATGTTCATGTTGAGAAGGAAACTGTCTCCATGAATATTATTTCAATCAAAAACACTTCAGTGAGTGTTATTTCGTAAGTACTTTGGTTTCTTAATCACTGTAAAATTGGGGTCTTAACTTCTCAACAGTGGTGGCTAACTTGCTATTATCTGGAAGCTGGGCAGGAATTTCCATGCTGTAATAAGCCAGCATAGTTGATTTCCCAAACAGCTCTTGGAGGCAGCTGCTGTTTTATTCCCCATTGGAAGCGGACAATAAACTGGATTTAGCTCCTGGAGATCTGTTCCTTCCTTCCCGGTCTTCCGTAACTTCTTTTCATCTCTCCTGCGTTTTAAGTCTAAGCGCCTTAGCTGAGCACCCAAATTCCTCTGCATACCTTTTCAGCGTTATCTTACCACTCCTCCTTACAAGAGCTCTTCCCTCTGGCCAGGCCAGGCTCCTCACCCTCCCTGATCCGCTCCGTGCATCACTGCTTTTCTGCTTTCACGCAGCCTTTACCTTTGTGCCTTTGCTAAAGCTCTTTGCTGCCCTCACATACCCTCAGAGCTCTTTAGCTCAAAGCCGCTTCCCAGATAAGTTGTCCTCCCTCTGCAAGCCCAGAGTCCTCTGTCTCTGCTGCTGGCTTTGTCCCCTGTTGGCACCTTGAGGCCATTCTGACAATCTTGTGCTGGGGATTGTGTGACATTCTCCTGGGCGGGAGTATAAGCTCCTTGTGGGCAGATAGTGAGTCTTAGATTCCCTGGGACACTTGGTAGCGCTTTGTGCAATGGGTGCTCACTGTGGGTTTATCGATTCACTGGCTTTTGAGAAGAAAGGGATAAGAGCTGGGTGTGATGGTTTGAGTCACGTTTTCTGCTTTAAAAATCGAATTTCATATGGGACAGTCACAGGTACCCTGACACCTCCTTTATGGTTGTGGAGCTCTGAGCCCTGCATTTCCAACCCGGCCTGTGGTTGGCTGCGGCGTGTCAGGAAAGGGCTTCGCTTGGCCTCAGTGGGGCATGGAAAAGGAGACGCAGGCAATGCTGGCCTGTTCCTGCCTGGCCATTTCTGTGGTGACAGTGGCTCTGGCAATTCAGGCCTCATGCACATGCTGTTCTAACAGAATAAAAATGCTGGCATTTCAGAGAGAGCAGATACATGAGTTTTTAAACTATTTTAAACTGAAAAGGGTGACCACATGGCAGCTATATTATTATTGTTACAGCAGGGGTTTTCAAGTATTTGCTCATTCTTTTTCATTTATTTTAATTTCTTTTCTGCATGTTATGAAAAAATACAAAGTCAACTTACATACATTTCCCTGAAATACCACTTAATGCTTTCTTGTGTTGCTGTAGTTATTTCTTTGCTCTTTGGTGTATAATTTGTATAGTCAGTGAAAATTGCTTCTAAACTTTTCATGAAGCAGATTCTACCCAAAGTAAAGAGAAGGAAAAATAGGTTAGGGCTGTGAAACCAGTTTGTTTCTGCAGCATTGTAAAGTTCCATCTAATGGCCATGTTTTCCTTCACGAAAACCCTCTGCCTGTCTCTGAAGTCTGTTTTGTAGTCATTTTGACAACTGTTTGGTGTATTTTTCTGATTCCTAATGCATTCAAGTCCTCATTCTTGAATGCTGGCTCCTATTGACTGTCCTTTAGGACACTGTAGAAATCTAGGAGAGCTTTGCTACTTCTCCTGTTCTTCGTAGGACCTGAGGATCAGCAGGAGCATGTCTGGAAAGAGCATTCCCTGTTGATGGTGGGAGGCGGTGGGGGGGAGGAATTCAGTCCCAACTTTGCCATTTGAATCAAAGAGAAATTCTAGGCATTATTGAAGGACCTATAAGGAATCTGTATCGTTAATGGCCAGGGCAGTAAACCGGTCACACACTCAATGTGTTTAGTTTGAAGAAAGTTTAGTAAATGGACTATTTACCAAGTTGTGGACAGTGCACAAAAACCACAAAAGGTAGTTCAGTGCCCTAGGGCTGGTAGTGACTTGGTGTAGTTGCCACTGTATTTAGACCTGAAGGAGGAACAGGAGCAATTTCTAGCATCTGGAGGGGGTTGGTGTGTGGAGAGAACCACCTGATGGAGGCTGTGACCTCTGTGGAGCCATCTGGCCGGCACATGGTGAGCCTGAAGGGAAGGAAGTAAGGGGAACAAATGCCCCAATCTTGGTCTCCTTGATGCCTCTGATCTACCGCTCGTGCACCCCCTTAGTCAAACCCAGCCGGAAGCCAGAGGGCTAGGAGGTCCATTCATACAGCCCAAGTGGGTCAGTCTCCTAAGGCCACTCAGAGTGGACTGAGTGGAGAATGGAGGACAGAGGGGATTCACAGAATTTTAAAGCTGGAAGAGATTAGAAAACCACCCATTTCCCTTATTCCACAGATAAAGATACAGAGCCGCAGAGAGGTTCAGTAATTCTTTCTAAGTTATGTGGCTTGTTAGTGGCAGAATTGTAACAGGGCCTGAGATTTCCTGACTCTCAGTTCTGTGTCCCTTCTGCTACATCATTCTTCTCATTACAGTAATTTGGAAGAAAGGCGGAGAGAGGAGGTAGGGCAAGTACAATTATGGAGTCAAGTTGCAGCTTTTGATGAATGCTCAGAGTAGGTGCTCAATTCCACATGTGATGCTAGATGGATTGGAGTTCAGAATTCAGTTCTGATTGGTTGGGTGGTTACCAAGTATGTATGTTGATAGGAATAATAAAGGATGGTGTTCTATATTGTTACATAAGTATGAGCGTGTCTAGAGTTGGCCTGATTACCAGCCAGCTCAAATGGTGCAGCTTTTGTTTCCTATTGATTCTGGCCTGGCTACAGGGCTGTCTGTGAGGTATAGGCTCAGAGGTTGGTATTAATCTGAGGCTCTGAAGTGAAATGTTGTTTAAGTGCCATGTTTCAGCAGCAGAGCCATCGTAGGACTCAGAGACCGAGCGAAAGGGGTCTCAATTGTACACATATACATGCATACTCATATCAACATTGAGTTACACATACACACATGCGTGCAAATAAATATCCAGACACACAGGCAATTACCAAGTAGCAACATTGACCTTAGGAATGATCCCTACCTGATATCAAGAAGTTGGAAATGGTATTTGTTAGGGGTGTGTCTGGAGTTTGGGACCCCTGTGACAGCTGCAGTTTCCCCTTGTGTTATAAACCTTGGCACTGAGGAGAGCGCCTTCGTTTGTTTATCTGTGTAGATGGAGAGTGGAGACAAATTACTGGTGTTCTTAGGTACTTATTCATGGATCATTCATGTCATAAACAGTGTGTATCGAACACCTTCCGTATACCTGACACAGTGCTGAAAACTGGAGCTAGATAAGAAAGATAGATGTGCCCCTGCCCTCACTTCATTAGGGTTTGTAAGAAAAGCCATTTTAACTAGAAAAGTAGTGAGAGTTGGGTTCCGGCTTTCCTATATTCCACACAGGGAAGGTCACTATTAGCGGGTGAAGAAATGGATTTCTGATATAATAAATGATATTGTGATGTAGTTGAAGTGGTCGTATTACTTTGAGCAAAATTTGGTGGCTGTTGGGAGGATGGGGCCTGGGGTAGGTGCTGGCTATTGTTTCTATTGGATATCAGGTTGTTACTTAGTAGAGTAACTTTTGAAAACAGCCTGTTTCTAAGGTCAGTAGAAATTGTCCTGAAGTTGTCCTAATGCCTGGAAGGAGCTCTGACTCCTTTCTAAGTAATTCAAGGCAAAAGAATTTCCTTATCTGCCTCTGAACAGAGCATATTCACATTGAGTGACTCAATATCAGGTACCTGCTTTCAAGTAGTTATTTAATATTCACAACAACTCCAGGAGGTGAAGATAATAATCCCCATTTTATAATGAAGAAAATGAGGTCCAGATAACATAAGTTACTCTTCTACCTTCCCGTTACCCCCAAGATTCGTAAGTGCCAGAGCTAAATTTCAATTCCAGATCTTTTGACTTACAGGTCCTTGCATTCTTCACTATATTATGAAGCCCTTCTAACTAAAATTTTTATTATTTTTGCAATTTCAATCCATTGCTTCCACTACAATTTTTTTTCACTTTATTTTTAGAGAAGTTTTAGAATATAGAAAAGTTACATAAAAAATATAGGGGATTCCCATATACCCCATCCCCTCCCCCTCTCACATTTCCCCCTATTAATAACATCTTAAACGCGTGTGGTGCATTTGTTACAATTGATGAACAAATATTGAAGTATTGCTATTAACCATGGTCTAGAGTTTACATTATGGTTAACATTTTGCTCTGTACATCCATTACTATTTTCTGTAAGTACCTCACTTGTATCTCTCCTGACTTCTCAGGCAGGACAAGATAGTCTCCTATTATGGCACACAGGCAGTGCTCTATTATGGCTCTTATCACGTAGTATTCTGCTTTTACTATTTGGCATTTCCTGTTTATTTGTCTGTCTTGGCAACTCAACTGCAGGGTCCTTGCAGATTGGATCGTATTCAGTGTTGGATACCATATACTAGCGCATTCCCTGGCACTTTGAAAGTGTTCAATAAATGTTTGCCAAATTAGTTAATCTTTACAGTAATCCTGTGGCAGCAGTTGTCACCAGGTTTTACAGATAAGGGAGTTGAGGATCAGAAGGGTAAAGAAACTGATTCAAGATCACACAGCAAGCTAAGAATAAATGTATAGAACACATCCATTTATTTAAAAGCTTTGCTCTTTCCATGATAGCACCAAATGATTATTATTACTGGCTGGAACTGGGGTTTGCAGAAGAGGCTTTGCTGAGGGTTGCAGGGGCTTGGAATATGCTGTGGTCATTTGGGGATGGTTTAGAAATGGCCTTTTCAATACCTAAATTTCATTAATCTGCTTTAGCACAGGCTGTTTATCTGTAACACAGGACCCTGGTGTTGGGGTGGTTTGGCGATTATGCCCTATGTCCTGGTCACCTTCTCCCTCCTGTACCTTCCTTTGACTTCCTTTTTCAGTTTAGGGTCCAGCTGCCTTGCTCCCACACTTCTCTCTGTCTCATCCCACCCATTTTCACTGCCCATCCCAGCTCTTAATAGTCAGCGACAAGCCAATAATCTTTATTAACACTTGACAATGTTATTTTGCTGTTAAACCAATACGCACAATTGCTATAATCTGCTGCCAAATGGTAATAATCAGAATCAGGTTTCAAAAGGTTTGGATTTCAGCAGGGCTGCCCACACTGTCCTTGGAGGCATATAAATTAATTATAATTAAGAACCGTGTGCAGATGTTAGAAGGGAAACTTTGAACAATTTTGGTGTCTGCTCGTGCAGAATATTAAAGAAAAAAAAAGCCCCACGAGTGGCTGCTGCTGGTGAGAATACAGATAGTCATCTACGTTTGTATTACAAATTTCTATTAAAATGCACACATGTAAAGTGATTTATAATCCTTTATTAGTTATCTATACAGCCTTTGTGTCAAGTACTTAGGTGACAGGAGAAGCAATTCTTTTGCTTCGTGCATGCAGCAGGAAAGAAGAGCTTGCCTGGGAAACTCTGGATTTGGCCACTGGAAACATCATTGGATAGAGAAGAGGGCTAGAGTAGATAGGTCTGGAACTGAGTAAGGCAAGAAGGATTGTACTTAGTAGAAGTCTTAGGAAGGAAAATATCTCTACTAAGGAATTTAGTTTCCTTTGCCCTTGGTCGTTGGGAGGCCATCTCCTAGTAGAGGCTTAAAGGAGCAGGTGGTCTTGGCAAGCCGCACTCTTACCTGCATTATGTAGGGGAATGTAATGGTTCATCTGCTGGGCTAAGGGTTTGGATACTTTTTACCTGTACCTCTCTTCTCCCCCTTCTCTCTGGCTCTTTCTTCTCTGACTAAACACTTTCCCACAAGTCACCTAAGTAAGTCCTTGTGTTCTCTGAGTATGTTCAAGTGGATTTGGGGTTGGCTTCTCTTAGGAGTGTATTTAGGTGAGTCCATGCCCCACAAGGGTCGTTTATACTTAACTTGCACTGCTTGAGAGTCCTTTTTCCCCTACTCTCTAGTGTGGCACAGTGTCAGACCTATGTGTCCTAGAGTTCTGTCTTTATGGTCAGCTTGGGGAACTGAGCCTGGGGTGCAGTTCTGGCACTTCTAATCTTCGTTGTACTCACTGCCTATCATTCCAACACAGCCTCTTTAACTGGGTCATTCCAAACAGGTCCTGACTGCACTACAGAGTGGACTTGCAAAATGTGACTTAATCTTCGATTAAATCACACTTTACCTTTCCTCTTAGGGTTGTCTTAGTACTCATTTTCTATCCGAGGACAGGGAGAGCCCCCTGCTCGCCCAGGTGCACTTTCCATTGAGCCCGCTGTGGGCAGAGTGTAGACTGGTTTCTGCTGTAGTTACCTTGTACCAGGATAGGCTTGAAATGGGCTACAGTGGCCTTCAGCTGGCTGTGGATCTGAGATTATTACGCTCAAGCTTACTGGAGGCAGAAGGCCAAAGAGGGGCACGGTGGCCTCTAGTCCTCCTGCTCACCTGCTGGTTCTGCTTGGGAATCCCGATGCCTAATTTCATAGCGTGCTTGGGCACACTGAGCACCACTGACTCTGTGCTCACCCTGCCTCAGAGACTCTGGAATTCTGCTACTGGACTGGGAGCTGTCAGTGGAGTCAGCTGCTGCTGCTCTGAGGCCATGAAGAGGCATCATCAGGGAGTTTAGCCCCCAGGGAACTAACATGTCTCGCCCCCGTGGGTTCCTCCTGCCATTCCTCTCAGCCTCTGCCTGCCATTCTCTCAGCCCCCCTCCCACATGTTCTCTTTGGGCTTTCATAACTAGCTCGGCTCCTTGAGAAGCTTCCATAGATGTTTAAAGGCAACATCCTTTGCATCCATAGGATATTTTCTATTCTTCAAAGTACTTCTATATACTATTATCATAAGATCCACATAAAACACCCTCCAGATATGTAGGCAAGGGATGTTATCCTGATTTCACCAATGAGGAAACAGGCAGTGATTTGGTGCCTCTCCTAGTCTTAGGCACTCAGGGAATGTGGAACTGGTTTGAGAGCTCAGTTTGTTTTTGGTTGATGATTTCATTCATTCCCCCACTAATATTATATGAAAGGCAGCAGAGTGTAAAGAGCAAGGGCTTTGGAGTTAGACAAACTTTGGTTTGAAACTTGATGCCATTCCTTATTAGCTGTATGGCCTTCATTGTGTACTTAACCTCGATAAATATAATAAACATAATGCCTGAGTTTTCTCAGAACCCATGTAGAAGCTATATTCCCCAAACTAGCATAGAGTTATGTGACAAACATCCTCTTCTAAAAGTCCCCACCAAGATGCTCAATCCCAAATAGCCAATTGCCCTTCTCGTCAAGCATAGCTTGCCCAATTAAATATAAAGCTCCACTAACACTTTACCTGCCCATCTCAGACTAACAGGTCCCTGGCAGAACCTAGCTAACTTCCTTCTTTCTGTTAGAAAGCTGTCCACAAATTCCCCAGCTTCTAAGCTTCTTTCACTTTTGTAGGCAATTGATGTCCTTGCAGCAATTTTGGTGTCCCAACTAAAATGCTGCAAACTGCCTCTCGACTCTGCTTTGTCTTTTGACTTCAGTTTCCTCATTTGTAATATAAGGAAAACATGTGACTTATCATGTTCTTATGAGGCTCTCACAATGCATGAAAATAATCTGGGAGTAATAGTGCTAGCCACATAGTAGTTTGAAATATTGTAGGTCAAAAATGGTTAAATATTGACAATTTTGAATGGTTCAGCTTGATGGTAGAAACTTAGGATGGGCTATCCTTTGTTGAATGTTTCCCTATTTTATATGAGGCACTGCTGGACTTTGGGAATACAAATATCAATAGAAGTGAGACACAGTCTTTATGTGTCTATATCTTCTGCTAGACTGTGGTTCTGGAGGACTGAGCCATTGTGGTGGTGGTCATTGTTGCAGACAAAGAACTGAGAACAATGCCTGCTGGTTAGTAGGCACTCAGTAAGTGTTTGCTGAACGGAAGAGGTCTCTGCCCACAAGGGCAAGGAGGTTACCAAGTAGTTAAGGTAGGCAGACACTTAATTATTTAATTATAATAAATAACTACACTTGCTTAGATAGATACAAAGTGAGAGCCCCAATGAAGCAATGCTCAACTCTGGAGCGGGGGCAGTACTTAGGTGAAGTGGAGAGGAGGGGGCAAGACTTCATAGAATCTGCACACTGAGACTCTCTATGGGATAAAATGAAAAGAAAAAAAATCTGGCTGGGAAACACAGCACAGTTACTTGTCTCATCTTGGACTACAGACTTTCTCACAACTAACCCCCTCCTAATGTGTGAAATTGAATTTGTATTCAAAGCAGCCTCTTTTTTTTGTCTCACAGTTCCTCTGTTACTGGTATCTCCCCTAATGTATTGCTTTGTAATGGGCTGTATCTTGAATATAAAAGAGATGCTTGGTAAAACCAGATTCTATTCTTTGAGTGTCACAACTAGCCATTGCATAACAAAGTATAATCTATTATGGGAGAAGAAATAGAGGAACACAAGAGATATTTTACAGAGAGCAAATAAAACATCCAAGTGGGAGAGTGTAGAGTGCGTTAACGTTAATAAACTGTCATGGCAGAATGGACCACTTTTCAATGTGAAGGAATTTAATTTAGTGACTGTAGGATTAGAATCCCATTGGAATGAGGTTAGTCACTAGTTTTGCCAAATTCTAAATCTTTTGATTTTCCTTGAGAATGAGTCTTTATAATTGAACAGATTTTTGTTTTTTGTGCACAGCTTTTTGAGGTGCAAACCCATCCTTCTTCCTTTCTGAGCAGTCAGGGCAGCTCAGCTCTCTCCCTGTGGTTGCCTTTCTTTAAGCTGTGGGAGGAGGAATTGAGACCCAGCTGTCTACCAGCCAGTGCAGTCAATCAGGAGGGGTTTTTAGAGCCCATGTAGTTACCCCGTTTCCAGACAGTGAGACTAGAGAACTGTCAGGGGTAAACTTTGCTCAGACGTGAAACACTGAGTTCCTGGTCTCATTCACGAGAGAGAAAGTCGATACAGGTCTCCTTCTCGGCAGTGTTGAAGAATGACTCCAACAGCAAGAGGTCCAAAATGTTTCTGCCAAGAACTGGATTGGATTTTGTGCTTCTTCAGCCACAAAATATCCCCAGCATCTTACTCCCCAATCATCAATGTACTGTGCAGTGAGTCTTTCAGCCAGAAGACTTCCATATCTTTCTTTATTCACTACCTTTGTTGTTTCTTTTTGGATTTGGAGCCCTAATATCTCACCTTTTTGTCAAAGAAGTAGGAAATATTAAACAGCATTTTTATTCCTGATTACACTCTTATTGTAGAAGAGTGAGAATCCCTGGTTCTGGTTCTGGTTGGTACAGCTTGCAGAATGTTTCCAAGTGTATAAAAATGCTATGTTTATATATTGGCATGATGGTATTATACATACTAGGAGTGTGACCTTGGGCAAATACATAACCATTTTAAGCTTCAGTTTCTTCATTTGAGAAATGGGAATAAACTTTCTAATTTATAGGGTTTCTATGAGACCAAAGAGATTGGATCTTAGTGCACAGCACATCACAGATATATAATAAATGATCATTAAAAACAAATGAAAGCCACATAAGCTTGACCAGTCCTGTTATAATAATAGGAACTCTTAGAAAATGGTGAGAGATGTAAGAAGAAATAAAGCTTATGTTTTATACAGAGCCAAGTCCTTAGTCTCATTCATAGTGTGAGATTTAGGGGCACAGGTGGTGGAAGTAGGATGGCAGGCATTCATTGTAGGTGAAAGGTAGTGAATTGTGTGCAAACACAGAATCATTCCAGGGAAGTCACTTCTATAGGAAGTCATAAGAATAAAATACTGGGAAAATTTTTCAGTGGTGGCTCTAACCATACTGCAGACATCAATAATATTTGTCCAAGTTAGCATATTTTGATGCATAGACTGATCAGGATAAAAACGTTGTTTATAATAATCAATGCAGTGAGAGGCAGTGTGGTGGACTGCAATGGAATACAAATTGATCTAAAAGTCAAAAGATCTGGGTCCAGGTTGATTTTGCTTAGTTGATTCATGACATTGGACAAATCACTTAGCTTTGAGTCTTGGCTTCACATCTGTAAAATAGGGATGATAATAACCTTGTTATTTCTGTCACTGGTTTATTGTCAGGATCATTTGAGATCATGTTTGTAAAAGAACTGCCCACAAATTAGTTGTTCTTGTGATTTAATATTAGGAGTCAGATACTATAATTTTTCAGAATTGTGAAAGTTTTTTTCAGCGGTTGTCCTCTTCGTGGCAAGCACAAAGTAAAGGTAGCAAGAATGTGGGGCTGATGTATCTGGAATTCCCTATATCCTACTTATCCAGACCATGCTTTGTTGCTAGTCTCTGCTGAGTCCATTTTGCTGCTGACTTTGCCTGGCCTGGACCATCCCCTTGACCCAAGAGCATCTCAAGGATGGGCTGTGGCAGGAGAGCCAGAGGTCAGCAAGAACCCTGCTGACCCCTGAATTTGTGCACATCGTAGGCCTCTTGCATCCACCTTCCCTCATTAGTCTCTGCCTATTGCAGCTGATGGCTATTGCAATGGCATCTTTTATTGCCTTGCTCAAGGATTCCTGATGATTTTGAAAGCTGCTGCTTTTCTCACTTTGCTTAGCAGACACCAGAGATAAGAGATGAGGCTTGAAGATAGAAGTTGGGTCTGTTGATCAGAGATTGGAAATAAGGCCCTTCCTTGACTTGCAGGGTCCAGCCTCTTTGCAGTTATGTTATGTGGTGTGGGCCTTATTTTAACCCTTCTGTCTCTGTATTTTCAGGGAGTCGAAGAGTTGAAGATGAAGCCCAGAGCGGAGTGCTGTTCCCCCAAGTTCTGGTTGGTGCTGGCGGTCCTGGCTGTGTCCGGCAGCAAAGCCCGTTCCCAGAAGAGCACCCCCAGCATCGGCATCGCTGTCATCCTCGTGGGCACTTCAGACGAGGTGGCCATCAAGGATGCCCACGAGAAAGATGACTTCCACCATCTCTCCGTGGTCCCCCGTGTGGAGCTGGTAGCCATGAATGAGACCGACCCAAAGAGCATCATCACCCGCATCTGTGATCTCATGTCTGACCGGAAGATTCAGGGCGTGGTGTTTGCTGACGACACTGACCAGGAAGCCATCGCCCAGATCCTTGATTTCATTTCCGCCCAGACTCTCACCCCCATCCTGGGCATCCACGGGGGCTCCTCTATGATAATGGCAGATAAGGTAAAATGGGGCTGCAGGAAGAAGGGCCTGGAGGGGGGTTTATATTAAGAACTACACGATGCATTTGTTTTAAGGAGAAGCCTGGTGATTAACGATGGAAGGTAACCAGAATGCATTGAGTGAGTGGATAGATCAATAATTGGTCTAATCATTTGAAGATGAAAGTGAGGAAAAGATGCCGGTGTCTAAATGCTCCTGTAGTTTTGAACAGGTTTGTGTGTCTGTTGTAAAGGCACTCACTGAAATAACTAAGTTGTTGAGGTTTGTACTCTGTGATATGTTTTCTTCAAATAGTTGTATGGATAACTCCTTCAAAACTCTAAATAAGACATACTCTATTTTTCCTTAGTAATATGCTCTACCCCCATATTAGTTTCATAAATATAAAAAGAAGAATCTCTTTGGGTTGGTAACTCCTCTCCTTGAAGATGTAAATGTCACAGGGAAGTAATTCTTGCTAAGGTGTCCACACTCATCACACACATTAATCTGAACATTTGAATGAATTTTAATCCAGGGAACCAGTAGCAGCTGTGTTTTCCCCAGGCATAGATTTGAAGGCAGTAGTTCTTAACTTTGGCTGTACATGGGGATCGCCTGAAAACCTTTCAACACTCTAAATGCCCCAGAAATTCTGAAGTGTAGTCTGGGGTATGGCCCTGGAGTTCAGGATTTTTAAAAGGTGTGTGTGATTCTAGCAAGGTTGATGACATCCATTTTAAGGCCTTTATGAATCCCAGCCTCTCCTGCATTAATGTTAGATTGTCATCTGACATGTATGCTTATTCTCTAACCACAGAAAAAGCGTTTTGATTTTAATTTTTTTCAGTTATTTTGGTTATTTTTCCTTGATTTATTGATTATTCATTTCATAGGTACAGCACTTCTCCTATTTATATTGTCCTTGGCAATCATTCCCATCTTAGAATGATTCCTTCCACCACAAATGCAACACTTATTGTGTGTGTGTGTGTTTTTTTTAAATCACTTTGGTTTTTCTTTTTTAAACTGTCTCTAAGTTTGCATTGCCATTTTAAATCACTTTCTTATCATCACTTTCAAAACTTCCCTTACTTTTGTACCAAAGGACATGCTGGCCTTAGTGATGTTTGTAGACACCTCAGTACTTAGCACAAGCTGGCAACTTGAGCTCTTGAGAACCATCTCAAGTACCATCACCTTGTGTGACCATTATCGCCATCTGTTGGCATCAGGCGGAGATGTCTAGCCTGTTTTAGAGCCTTGCTTTTTTATTCAGTCTAGGAAGTCAAGTTAAAGTATTACATGGAGGAACTTCAGCATCATATGAGAAAGAACATTCCATTCATATGGACACAGGTACAGCAAGTAGGAAACAAAGACTGGCATGACTGTCTCATGCTACGGGAAGTGGGATAAACTTAGAGTGGAAAATGGAGATGGACGACACCAAAACCCAATGAGTTTTTGCTTCAGGTGGATTTTTTTTTTTAACAGCACTGCCCTTAGCAAACTCTATTGCATTTTAGAAGTGATATTTTGAGGACACAATATTACTGTGAACTAATGCTGATGTGGATAAGAGGGCGTATGTATTCTGAGAGCACAACAGGTGAAAATGATTGAAAACATTTTTTTCTTTTCTCATGTGGACTGTTGTGCAGCCTATGCTATTTTTTCCTCCTAGTAGAAGGTTATTGGCGACACTAGTCGGTTGCTTCTCTTTTGCTTCTCACCTAAATCAACAACAAATATCTAATAACAAGAGGTAAGAGTCAAACCAGGTGGAGAAGCTTGATTCTCCTGTTCACAGATGTATCCTCAGCGTCTTGAGTTTGTATCATGCTATATAGTACTTTGCCTGCATTATCTTATTGAATCCTCATAATCCAGCAAGCTAAGTGGTGTTTACCTCCGTTTTATGGGGAAACAGGCTCAGAGAGGTTAAATCACATATCCAGGATGACATTACTAGTCAATGGCAGAGATGTTTGCTGGCTCCAGGGACCTTGTGCTGTTTGCCTCTCAAGAAGACGCGGGTTAAGGTCTCAGCCTTCCTTTATCTCCTCCTCTGTTATATAGCACTGTGGTGGATGCTCTCTGACAAAAAGTAATCAGTCACTTGACCCATAATCAGGCAATACTGGAATTATTTCTTCTGTGAATCTGACTAGAGAGAAAGAATGAGGCAATGAAATGGTGTAGCTCATAGTTACACCACTAATCCATGGAAGGCCCATTGACTTGTGCCCTTAGGGAGTGAAAGAGAGAATTGAGGCTGGTAAGGTGGATTCTTTCAGACCTCCATAATGAGATCCCCTCTGGTCTCTTTCCCTGTGTCCTCCCTGCTTTGCTACCCCACCCAGATAGTTCATCCTATGTTTTCTCTCCCCACCAAAGATAGGAGGTAGACGCTAACTTTTAGGCTCTTTCCTAACAGCCAAAGTAATATCTAATTGAGTTTGGATCAGAAGAGAACGGTTTCCAAAACGTGGGCAGCAAGAAGGAAAAGCAGACAGAAGGAAATCCTAAGAGCACAGAAACGGGCATGCTGGAGGTTCAGCCCCGAGGAGCTGGAGCCTGGAACGGTGTCTGCAGAGGAGGGTGTAGAAGGAACCACAGGGACTGGGCAGCACCCAGCCCCAGAGCAGAGGCTGCTCACAGGCTTAAGGGAAGTGCATGGAGGCAAACACAGATGTCCCCCAGAGCCCCGAGAAATAAACTTTGGGGCAGGTTTCAAAAATAAAACATGTCAAATTCAAGGCCCCATTTTTTTGTTCTAAAGCTCTTCTTTTTTTTTTTTAATTTTTAATTTGAGAAGTTGTAAGTTATCAAAACAAGCATGCATTCCATACAGGATTCCCATACATTGTCCACCCCCCCCACCTTTCATTGTTGTCACACATGTTACACATGATGGAAGAACATTATTATAGTATTATTCCTATCTGTAGTCCATAGCTTATATTTGGTATATTTCCCCCCCACAAACCATCCTATTATTAACACTATGCATTAGCATTGTATATTTGTTATAGTTCGTGAGTGAATGTTCTCGTATTTGTACTGTTATCCACAGTCCATCATTCACCATGGGGTTTGCTATTTTATACAGTTGCCTGTCTCATACAGTCCATCCAAATTGTACACTCAGTGGTTCTCGGTTTCATCACAGAGTTGTGCTGTCATCAGCTCAGTCCATTTCAGAATGTTTTCACTACTCCAAAAGGAGAAACCCCACCCCCTTGCACCTCTCCCATTATTAACCCTTAGCATTGATATAGTCCCTTCTTTGCCATTGCTGCAAAAATATTAGAATATTACTGTTAACTGTAGTCTAGATGTTGCATTAGTTATATTTTTCCTATGTATCTCCATATTCTCAACACCTTGTAAAAGAGAAACATTCTTATATTTGTACTATTAACCACAATCATCACCTACCACTGAGCTCACTATGTTATACAGTTCCTAGATTATCCTCTAATTTTCTTTCAATTGACATTAACCTCCCTAAATGACTCCTTTCAGCCACAATCACATTTATAAATCAGCAGTGTTGATGATACGCACTATAATGTGTTTCCATCTTCTCTAACCGTTTCCTCACATTTATGGTCCTCCTGATTAAGCATTGCACACACATTCAGCATCAGCTCCCCCTTCTCAATCCACATTCTATCTTCTAGTAACCTGTATGTTACAGTTTAACTCCATGACTTTACCCATCATATTTAGTTCATATTAGTGAGACCATACAGTATTTGTCCTTTTTTGCCTGGTTTATGTCATTCAACATAATCTCTAGGTTCATCCATGTTGTCATATGCACTCCAAGTTCATTTCATCTTACAGCTGAAGTCTATTCCATTGTATGTATGTACCACATTTTGTTTATTCATCAGTTGATGGACACTTCAGCTGTTGCCATCTTTTAGCAATTGTGAAAATTCCTCTGTGAACATCAGTGTGCAAATGAGTTAGCATCCCTGCTTTCAGTTCTTCCTTCTAGCAGAATTGTGGGATCATATGGCAAGTCTATACTTAGCTTCCTGAGAAACTGCCAAACTGTCCTCCACAGAGGTTGCACCATTTTACATTCCCACCAACAGTGAAGGAGTGTTCCCATTTCTCCACATCCTCTTCAGCACTTGTAGTTTTCCGCCTTTTTAATAATGACCATTCTGTAAGATGTGAAATGATATCTCATTGGAATTTTAATCTGCATTTACCTAATAGCTAGTGATGTTGAGCGTCTTTTCATGTGCTTTTTGGCCATTTGTATTTCTTCCTTGGAGAATTTTTTCTTCAAGTTATTTGCACATTTAAAAAATTGGGATTTAAAAAAGATAAAAAATTTATCTTTGAGTTGTGCAAGCTCTTTATACAACATGGAGATCAAACCCTTATCAGATATGAGGTTTCTGAAAATTTTCTCCCAATGACCAGGTTACCTTTTCACCTTAACAAAGTGATTTGTAGCACAAAACTTTCATTTTGATGAGGTCCCTTTATCTATTATTTCTTTTGTTGCTTGTGCTTTGGGTGTAAGGTTTACCAACCAACTGCCTACCACAAGATCTTGAAGATGTTTTCTTACATTTTCTTCTAGGAGTTTTATGGTTGTAGCTTTTATTGTTAAGTCCTTGATCCATTTTGTGTTAATTTTTGTATAAGGTGTGAGATAGGGGCCTTTCTCTTTTCTTTTAGCTCTGGATATCCAATTTTCCCAGCATCATTTGTTAAATAGACTGTTCTGACCCAGCTAGGTAGGTTTGATAGCCTTGTCAAAATCACTCGACCCTAGATGTGAAGGTCTATTTCTGAATTCTTAATTTGGTTCCATTGGTGAATATGTTTATCTTTAGCTGATTTTATCACTGCAGCTAAGTAACATGCTTTAAAGCCAGGGAATGAGAGTCCTCCAAATTCATTCTTTTCTAAGACAATTCTTGCAATTCGGAGCCCCTTACCCTTCCAAATAACTATGATATTTGGCTTTTCCATTTCTGTAAAAAAGGCTATTGGAATTTTATTGGGATAGTGTTGAATCTGTGAATTAGTTTAGGTAGAATTGACATCTTAACCATATTTAGTCTTAGAATCCATGAACAGGGAATGTCCTTGCATTTATTTAGGTCTTCTTTGGTTTCTTTTACCATGTTTTATGGTTTTCAAAACACAGGTCCTTTATGAACTTGGTTAAGTTTATTCCTAAATTTTAAGTA
Source organism: Dasypus novemcinctus (assembly GCF_030445035.2). Taxonomy (NCBI): domain Eukaryota; kingdom Metazoa; phylum Chordata; class Mammalia; order Cingulata; family Dasypodidae; genus Dasypus; species Dasypus novemcinctus. The sequence goes on along the minus strand of NC_080692.1, from coordinate 35,693,029 downwards.
AATTTTATTTGAAATTCAGAAAAGAAAGTATCAGACAAAAGGCAGCTTAGCAAATTATGGAAGCATTACTCCAAAAAATTCTGTCCAGGTACTTTTATCACATGTTATCCTAATAATGGACTCAGTTGTTCCTCCAGTGTTAGAAAGACATGCGGATGAACATGAACTGGTTAAATGACATGATCAAGGTCTCCTTGTTAATGAAGAAAATGAAGATTTCCAAATACCATTGCCACATTTTACAAACATGGAGACATGGAGTTTGACAACTATGAATCTACTTATGGGTAAACAGGACAGAACATGTGAAATTGGGACTGATGCAGAAAATCTAAGAAATACAGTTTTGCTACCTTTAAGGCTTATAGCAGTCAACTCAAGGATGATAAATAAACCTTGCATTTTCTTTCCTTTTCTTGGGGAATGTTAGCTGTCACTCCATTTTAACTTTGTTTCAAATGAAAACATGCATATTAAATGTCCTTGTGGAATATTGCATTTCAGGGATAAGACCCCTGTGCTTAAGGAGTTAATGATGTAGGAAAGATAACAAAGTTATAAAGACATTTGACAAAAAATAGACACAAATTCAGCATCTGGTCAAATAGCATGTGTTCATTTTTTTGCATATATTTATAAATACAATAGCAAGTGCTCTGTTTTCCCAACAAGGAAATGGCCCTTACATCGTGATAGGGAGAAATATGGAAGCTGGTCAGTAGAGCTTTAAAATCTCAGAATTTGGAGTCTGACATCTGTTTTTCAAAGATTTATTTATTTATTTCTCTCCCCTTCTCTCCCCCACCCCGGTTGTCTGTTCTCTGTGTCTATTTGCTGTGTCTTCTTTGTCTGCTTCTGTTGTTGTCAGCAGCATGGGAATCTGTGTTTCTTTCTGCTGCATCATCTTGCTGCGTCAACTCTCCGTGTGTACGGTGCCATTCCTGGGCAGGCTGCACTTTCCCTCGTGCTGGGTGGCTCTCCTTACGGGGCGCACTCCTTGCGCATGGGGCTCCTCTACGCGGGGGACATCCCTGCGTGGCACGGCACTCCTTGCGTGCATCAGCACTGCGCATGGGCCAGCTCCACACGGGTCAAGGAGGCCTGGGGTCTGAACCGCAGACCTCCCATGTGGTAGACGGACGCCCTGACCCTGGGCCAAGTCTACCGCCTGACATCTGGTTTTAGTGATCACTTCCCAGATGTGGAAATCTAAACTAGCCACTGACCCCTTGCTCTAAACCTTGACTGTATAATAGGGATAATAATATATGTATTATAGGGTTTTTGAGAATTAAATGAGATGATGCATAGAAAGAGCTTTTTTTTTTTGTCTTTATTTTTTTAATGTTACATTAAAAAAACATGAGGTCCCCATATACCCCCCGCTCCCCTACCCCCACTCTTCCCCCCATAACAATAACCTCCTCCATCATTATGAGACATTCATTGCACTTGGTGAATACATCTCTGAGCACTGCTGCACCTCATGGTCAATGGTCCATACCATAGCCCACACTATCCCACAGTCCACCCAGTGGGCCACGGGAAGACATACAATGTCCAGTAACTGTCCCTGCAGCACCACCCAGGACAACTCCAACCCCTGAAAATGCCCCTACATCACATCTCTTCCTCCCATCCCCTACCCCCAGCAGCCACCATGGCTACTTTCTCCACACCAATGCTATATTTTCTTCAATTACTAATCACAATAATTCATGAATAGAATATCAGTAAGTCCACTCTAATCCATACTCTATTCCTCCATCCTGTGGACCTTGGAATGGTTGTGTCCATTCCACATCTTTATCAAGAGGGGGCTTAGATTCCACATGGATGCTGGAGGCAATCCTCCTGCTTTCAGTTGTAGGCACTCTTGATTCCCTGATGTGGTGATTGACCTTCTTCACCTCCATGTTAGCTGAGTGGGGTAAGTCCAGTAAACCAGAGTGTAGGAGTTGCAAGTCTGTTGAGGCTCAGGGCCTGGCTATCACATGGTCAGTCCAGAGATTCAGGTCCCCTGGGTATACACTAAACTCCAGCACCAACTACAGATCCGGTAAAAGTAACAGGAGAGGCTTGAGGACAAAGATCACATCTGAGTCCAGCTCCATCACACAGAAACTAATGCCTGGCACATAGTGGGTCTTGCATAGTATTTTACACTTTAAAAGCCTGGAGCAGCATTTAGCAGATTAAGGTGAAGTTTGTGTGGATCCTTTGAAGAAAAGGAGGTTTCATGACTAGAAAAGAATAAGAATTAAATTGCCTAAATCGCCTGAGCTAATTGTAGAGACTTTTCTGAGGTGGAGACCAACCAGGAGGGGAGCCAAGCGATCTGGGGAAGGGCCCTTGAGATGGTCTGGTCCTGGGAAATCGAGGCTTATCCGGGGCATGGAAGCCTGCCATAGGCAAAAAGGGCATGCTCAGTTAAAGAGCTGTACCTAGGCAAGAGCTGCTAAGTGCTTGTAGTAGAAACCTGTTTAGGATAGTCACAGTTTAACCATGGATGAGGTGCTTTTCGGCAGTTGCCCACTTGAGTATAAAGAGTCTATTTATTTTGCTTTGTTATAATTACTTTCATTCTTTCCAAGATCCTAGATTTAGGATGCCCATCTGAATCCAAATAATGGACAATAATTAGATGTATTTCCATTTTCTTTCTGGAAGGTTTCTCTGTTGATTTCCTAATATCTTTCTTACGTTTTCAGATTTTAGTTCAGAGAGGTTAAGTAACTAATCCAGGATATCACAGCTCACAATTAGCAATGGGACTGAGATTCAAATCCCAGAGATACTTATCTTGAAGCCTGTGCTTTTTCTGTTATACGGTTCTGCAGCACTGAGCCAAGAAATACAAGTCATGAGTTTTTGTCTCCATTCTGACCAGCTTTGAAAACTTTCAGCAAAGAAATCATTTAAGCTACATGATACTCAGTTTACAGTTTAGGAGATTTAATTTGTTTTTCTGCCCCACACACTTTTCTGCACTTTGAAGATGAAATGAATGAAATATGTGAAAAATTTTGGAAAAGTATCTTGTGAAAACACTTTAGGGAAGGAAAAGAAGGAGTGGTAACAGGGAATGCTAGAGTCAGAGAAGACCTTTTGTCACTGTAACTAGGACCAGTGAAAATGGCCTGGGCAGGAGGTAGGAAGGAAGACAGATGGAAGTTGCTGTGGGATCAGGGAAGAGGACACGAGATCCAGTCTTTAATGTTTCAAGAAAGGAAGACAAAAGGAAATCCTGGGTAAAGGGTCAGGGTCTGAAAATGGGTGGGTTGGTACAGTGGCTAAAACATGCATCATTCTCCATATCTTGTTTGTCAATAAAGGACATTGGAAATATACTTACTTTCCTTTCTAGGTTGCTTGGTTGAGATTTGAAGCTTTGAATAGTGCTCTTATTCTGTGCTGAGAGTTGCATTTTAAAAGCTAACTGTGCCTAAGAAGATGGTCCCCACTCTTCTTTGGAGATCTTCTGTCCCATCTTCCCCTACCCTCTCCACTGCCTGGAGATAAATGGCAATGAATCGGAGAGAGTGAAAGAGCCAGTGGTGTGTGTGGCACTGTGAACAGGATACTGCCTTCCGTTTGCTCTTGTGGGCTTCTGTAGCCAGCATACTCTTGAAACCAAGATGGCTGTGCTACCCATAACTTACTGTATGCTGCTTCTCTAACTTCTGGTTTCTCTTAGTTTTTGTTTGTTTTACCTTGGTTTTAGTCATTTGTCCTATAGGGTTTCTTGGAGCAAACTGTGGTGTCATAACTGTCTTAATGAAGAAAGTTAAGAAGTGGAGGTGGAAAGGGCCAGAGGGAGCAAAGCTAATATATATTGTATCCGACTCAATGCCAGGTAGGATGCTAAGCATTTTAGTTCTTAGGCAATTCTGTGAGGTACATAGTACTATTTCTTTTCTGTAGCTGGGAAAACTAAAAGAGAGAGTTTAATACCTTGGCCAAAGACACACAGCTGGAAAAACAGTGGCACTGGGATCCAGATCCAGGTATGTTTAACTTTAAAACCTTGCCCCATCCACCCTGGAGGAAGTTGAAAAAAGCCAGGACGGAACTCTCTGCCCAGAGTTCAGTTTCTCCTCTTCATTTCCTCTACTTCCTTGAACTATTTTGGGGGAGAATGGGTAAGCAGTTCTAAGAAACTAAACTTTTCAGAGCCCAGAAATTGATTAGGCATTCACAGGAATAAAGGCTCTTATTGCTGGAAAGTAGAACACAAACTTCCTACTGCTGTGCCTCCTCCAGCAAAGTGGTGATGTGCCTATAGGAGGACCGGGTCACAACACGGAGAGAATCCAGGCCCTGGGGTCAACAGATCAGAGTGTGCCTCATCCCACCACGTGACCTGAGTTATGCTCTTTAAACTCTCTGAGCTCAGGATCTCCATCTGCAAAAGGGACAAAAATAGCACCTAGTTCCCAGCGGTCAGTGAGCCTTAAATGAAGCAAAGCATCTAGTGGGTGGTAAGTAAAAGGCCCTCGGTACACGCTACCTGGTATTTTCATATGCCAGATCTTACCTAAATCATTTGAGGGAAATAGTCTCCTAGTTTTTTCCCTGTTAACCAAAAGAGAAGAGATTGGCATGTTAATTCATTTTAGGCCCAGTGGATAAGCAATGGCTCACTGAGTTCTGCCTCTATGATGATGAAATTACTGATTGTGACATAATCAGAATTTATCAACATTTTCAAGGCAGAGACACAGAGATTTCAATAAACTGATATGCATAGGATGTAAGCAATAAAGATAAGTCAGGAACACTAAAAAAAGCAGAGCAGAAGGAAATAGTGTTTGAATCCAGGGTCATTCATAAATTTGGAAGTCTTGATGTATAAGGAAAAGTGAGTGATTAGATGAGGAAAATAGTAAAGGCACTAGGTAGGAAGGCGTAACAGGCTGTAGCTCCAAGAGGACCCTTAAATTGCTAAAAGACACCAGCCAGTTCTTAAGAGATTACACTGATGTTACTGAAAAACTCTTTTCTTTGTGATTTCTACTCAAAGAGAATATTTTCATTCCCCTATCTGAGATTTGTGATTCTGTTATTTTGCCTTACTCTTAGATGTTATGTTCTGTAATCAAATTACATTTTGATTCTGTGGTTTAAGAGTCCAGCAAGCTTGAGAGTAACATTAAAGGCTATTTTTATTCTACTTTTCTAAAGACAAAAAGTTTTGTACTACAATTCTATTATATTGGGACACAGAGCACCCACAATTTCTATTACGGGTTGTTATGAGGTGAGGAGAAAGGGAACTAACATTTATTGGTCACTTTTGTCACACTCTGAGCTAATTTTCTTAAATGTGTTGTCTCATTTAAATCTTTTTATTGAATATTTTATTTTTAATTATTTATCGGAGAAGTTGTAGGTTTGCACTAAAACTATACAGAAAACACAAAATTCTCAGTATCCCCCCCACCCCCTCATACACAATTTTCCCTATTATGAACACTTTGCATTAGTGTGGTACCTTTGTTGCAATTGATGAAATTATGTTATACTTTTACTACTAACTATAGTCCAGATTACGTTAGGGTTCACTGTGTTGTCCTATGGATTTTTTTTGGTGTGGTGTAACTTCTAATTAATTTCTTTTTAATGTTAATTTTTTTAAGATACCCAGATTATATAAATGCTACACAAAAAACATCGGGGATTCCCACGTGCCCTGTCCTCCACATCTCCTGTTCCTTCCCACACCAACATCCCTCATCAGTGTGGTACTTTCAGTGCAGTTGATGAACACATTCTGGAGCACTGCCACCAAGCATGGACCACAGTCCACATGGTAGTTTACACTCTCTCCTGCACAATCCTGTAAGCTATGACAAGATACATAATGGCCAGTATCTGCCATTGCAGTGTTACTTAGGACAATTCCCAAGTCTCGAAAATGCCCCCATATTATACCTGCTTTTCCCTCTTGCCATCTCAGAACCTCCAGTGGCCACTGCCCCCACACCAATGAGTTTTTTCCATTGCTAGAATCACAATGAGCCTATAGTAGAATACCAGTAAGTCTACTTAGGTCCATAGTCAATTCCCCAATCCTGAGGACCCTGGATGGTGATGCCCACCCCAACTCTAACTGAGAGAGGGCTTTGATCCCATAGAGCCAATGGATGACCATCCTGCTTGCAGCTGTAGACTCTCTTGGCCACCTGGTATGGTGGCTGTCCATCATTACCTCCTGGTTAGTTGTGCTGGGTGAGACCAATGAATCAGAAAGCAGGTGTTGCTACTCTGTTGAGATTCAGGACCCAGCTGGCACATGGACAGCCCAAAGATCTAAGCCCCCTGGATGTACACTACCAACTCCAGCACCAATCATAGGTTCAAATAGAAGGACAGAGGAGCTATGTGTAGGGGAACCACAACTAACTCCAACTCTGTCACACTAGGGAGCACAAACTCCAAAGTAGGGCCCCTGGCAAGTCAGCAAACTCCTGAACTATCTGCCCTGACCATAGTATCTGGATGTCTCCAGAGCCCTCAGGAGCCTTGCTATCCAGGGAAGTATCTACTCTAGCATTCAGTGAGATCCTGCTGAGATGTGCACAAGCACAACCTCTAAGATGACCTCCCAACTCACCCTGAAGTCTCTGAGCCATACAAACTCACCTGTCTTTACCTTATCCCCTCTTTGGTCAAGGCCTCCCTCCAGCTACATTGCCAGTTGGCACTTGGCAGCAATTCCACTGTGCCAAGGAGGCTCATCCTTGGGAGCCATGCCCCAAGCTGGGGGGAGGCAATGCATTTATACCCTGAGTTTGGCCTAGAGAGAGGCCACACAGGAGCAACAAGGAGACTCACAGGAGGAAACTCCCAGGCATCCCATAATACTAGGCTAAGTTTCAGCCTCAAGAGCAAAGGTTCATAAGCATAGTCATCAACACCAAGTGCCTGTCAGTGGACCATCACCCCTCACCAGCCACTGCCTCTGCACTCAGGGAACTCCTGCTATTCCATTCGAGAATGTGGCAGAGCTCCCCAGGATGGAAACTTGACGTTCCTTAGGTCATTGTGTGGAACTCCACCCACTGCAACAATGCTCCATAAACATTTGAACACATTTATATGCCTGTTATGTATGCCTAGGTGAGCTTCCTCCCATGCATCCCCCATCACTGACATCCCACACCAATAATCTTCCTCTGCCATAGCTTGCAACCACTCTGCAATCCAAAACTTCCTAAAAAAAATAGCCAAATACAATCAATAAGAATATAAAACAGTAATGATAGTTTTAAAAATAAGAAATAAGATAAAAAAAAATTTAAAAAGATAAAAATAAAAAAAATTGGGGATAATAAAAAATAAAGAAAAATTATTTTTATAGTTTTTTTTTTGACATTTTGCCTTGCATCACTGTAGGATCTGTTGTCCCATATGTACAGTGACACCCTCCTCCATTTATTCTCCCCAGTGTCTTTACCTTTTTCAATCTGTCTTCAAAGAAGTTTGAAGTCACAGAAAAGTCACATACAGAATACAGGGCAGTCCTATGGATTTTTTAAAAAATTATTTATTTTGATTGTCTTTCAAAATTATATACTTAGATCACACAAAAAATTACATAAAAAATATAAGAGATTCCCATATACCCCATTCCCTACCTCACCCTCCCACTCCTCCCATATCAACAATCTCTTTCATCAGTGAGGCACATACATTGCATTTGATGAATACATTTTGGAGCACTGCTACACCGCACGGATTATAGTTTACACTGTAGTTTACATTCTCCCTCAGTCCATTCAGTGGGTTATGGCAGGATATATAATGTCTTGCATCTGTCCCTGCAATATTATTCAGGACAACTCCAAGTCCCAAAATTGCCCCCATATCACAACTCTTCTTCCCTCTCCCTGCCCTCCACAACTCCTGTGGCTACTGTGTCCACATCAATGATACAATTTCTTCCATTGCTAGAGTACAATAGTTCTATAGTATACTACCAGTGAGTCCACTCTAATCCATATTTTATTCCTCCATCCTGTGGACCTTGGAATGGCAATGTCCACTCCACCTATAAATCAAGAGGGGGCTTAGATCCCACATGGCTGATGGATGTGATTCTCCTGCTTGCAGTTGTAGACTCTCTTGGATCCATGGTGTGGTGGTTGACCAGCCTCACCTCCTTCTTAGCTGACCTGGGTAAGTCCAATGAACTGGAGAGTAGGTGTTGCAACTCTACAGAGGCTCAGGGCCTAGCTGACACATGGACAGTCCAGAGATTCAGGTCTCCTGAGTATACACCAACCCCAGCACCAACCACAGGTCCAGTAAAAATAACAGAAGAGGCATGTGTAGAGAAGTCACATCTGAGTCCAACTCCATCATACTCAGGAGCACAAACTCCAAAGTATGGTCAACTGGCAAGGTACTGAACTCCAGAGCCATCCGCCATGACCATAGGACCTGGGTGTCTCTGTAGCCCTCAGGAGTACCACTACCTGGGGTTGTATCTACTTTGGCTGTCAGTGGGATCCTCCTGAGACTTTCATAAGTGCGACCCTTCTGATGACCTTTGACTCATTTTGAAGTCTCCTAGTCATATAAACTTATTTGTCTTTAGCATTTCCCCCTTTCATTCAAAGTCTTTTTCTAGTTGCATCACCAGCTGATGATTGGTAGTAATCCCTCCGTGCCAGGGAGGCCCATCCCTGGGAGTCATGTCCCATGCTGGGGAGAAGGCAATGCATTTTACATGCTAAGTTTGGCTTGGAGAGTGGCCACATTTGAGCAACCTAGCGGCTCTCAGGAGATAACTCTTAGGCACCCTGCAGCTCTAGGCCTAGTTGAAATTTCAAGCACCCAGGCTCATAAGTGTAGTCATCAGTATTAAGGGCCCATCATTGGACCATCCTTCTTCACTGGTCTTTGTCCTTGCACTTGGGGAATTGTTGCCTTTCCATTGGAGAATGCGACAGAGCTCCCCAGGATGGGAACTCAGCACTCCTTCAGTTGTTGTGTGCAACTCTACCCACTATGACAATGCCCAACGAATATCCAAACGTATTTATATACCTTATATGCATGCCCTGGAGGACTCTCTCCCACCCATGCATCCCCCATCAATGACACCCCACACCAATGCTCCTCCTGTGCCATAGTTGAAACCCTTTGTGATCCAAAACTTTTTCAAAAATGAAGCCTAATATATTGCCAAATTCAATTAGTAGGGAAATGAAATGGTAATGATAAGTTTAAAGGTTAGAAATAGAATACATAATTATTTAGAAAAACTAAAATAAAGTACAAAATAAATATTAAAAATGGCAAATAATCATAAAACTTTTTTTTTCATGTTTTGCCTTTCATCACTGTAATAGGTGTTACCCTGTATGTACAGTGGCTAGGCAGTATCTTCCATTACTTCCTCAGTGTCTACATAATTAAAAAATTTTTTTTTTAAATATGTCTTCAAAAAAGATTTAGAGTACAATATTGGGGACTCCCATATACCCAACATCAAACCCTTTTCCCCCTTCCCCAGCAATGATCTTTTTACATATGGATGTTCTATTTGCTACAGCTGGTATACAGATATTGAAACAGCTACTAACCATGGTTCCATTATGGTTTATATTATGATTTATATTTTAGACTATACAGTTTTATAATTTTTTGCTTACATTATGGTTTACACCCTAGACTTTACACTTTTATAAATTTTTGGCGAAATTTAACATGTCATATATCCATAATTGCACGATCTTGTGGAACACTTCCATTGCCCCCCAGTTACTCCTTCCTCCACCTACTCTTATCGTCCCTCCCCCTCCCCTCGGGGCCCACAGTGACAATCAAGCTTCACTGCTTGAATGAAAAGACCCACAGATATCCGCAACAATGCTGAGGGCTTGACACACCAGTCTGTCCTCCCCCATTGGGAGCCACCCATGCTTTTGAGAGACACCCTCCCCTCTGTTTGAGAATTTCAGGCCTCCCCAGGATGGGGGCACAACACCCTCCTGCTCACTGCATGGGTCTCCACCCGCTGACATAACACAGAATGACAAGACTAAATTTTCCCATTTTAGCCACATTCAAATATATAATTCAGTGCTGTTAATTACATTCACAGTGTTGTACTACCATCACCACCATCCATTACCAAAAGTTTTCCATCACCCTAAACTGAAACCCTGTACCAATTAAGCACTAATTTCCCATGCCCTATCCCCAACCTGTGCCCTGGAAAACTGTTCTGTAGTTTCTGTCTCTATGAATTTGCTTATTCTAGTTGTTTCAAATCAGTGAGATCTTACCATATTTGTCCTTTTATGTCTGGCTTTTTTAACTCAGCATGATGTCTTCAGAGTTCATCCATGTTATCATATGTATGAAAACGTCATTCCTTTTTACAGCAAAATAATATTACCTTATATGTATATACCGCATTTTGATTATTCATTCATTGATGAACACTTGGGTTCCTTCCATCTTTTGGCAATTGTGAATAATGCTGCTATGAAGATCAATGTGCAAATATCTATTTGAATCCCTGCTGTCAAATCTTTTAGGTATATTCCTAGAAGTTTGAATGCTGGGTATTATAGAAATTTTAAACTTTCTGGGAAATGCCAAACTGTTTTCTACAGCAGCTGCCCCAATTTATGATGTTACCAACAATAAACAAGTGCTCCTATTTTTCCACATCCTCCTTGACACCTGTTTTCCATTTTTTAAATTAGTGGCCATCCTAGTGGATATGCAATAATATCTAATTGTGGTTTTAATTTGCATTTCCCTAATGGATAATGATGTTGAGCATCTTTTCATTTGCTTTTTGACCATTTGTATAATAGGCATTGGAGAAATGTTAATTCAACTCTTTTCACCCATTTTCAATTGGGTTGCTTGTCTTTTTGTTGCAGGATTACTTTATACAGTCTGAATATTAAACCTTATTGGATATGTGGTTTCCAAATATTTTATCCCATTATTTAGGTTGTCTTTTTATTTTCTTGATGAGGTCTTTGATGCAAAAAAGTTTTTCATTTTAAATTCCAATTTATTAATTTTTTTCTTTCATTGTGTTTTTGGTGTAAAAGTCTAAGAAACTATTGCCTAGTGAAAGGTCCTGAAGATGATTCCCTATTTTCTTCTATGAATTTTATGGTTTTGCTTCTTGTATTTTTGACTTTGATCCATTTTGAGTTATTTTTTGTGTGTGGTTTGAATTACAGTTCACTGTCATTCTTCTGCATATGGATATCCAGTTTTTCCAGCACCACTTGTTCAAGGGACTATTCTTTCCCATTGAATAGATTTGGCACCCTTGTCAAAAATTAATTGGCCAGGGGAACAGATGTAGCTCAAGTGGTTGAGTGCCTACTTCCCATGTATGAGGTTTGGGGTTCAATCCCTGGTACGTCCTAAAAAGAAAACAAACAAACAAGCAAATGAAAAAAAACAACTCTCCCTGGGGAGAGGATGCAGCTCAGTAGTTGAACACCCGCTTCCCATATGAAGTCTTGGATTTAACCTGGAACCTCCTAAAAAAAAAATCAATAGGCCGTAGGGATACAGGTTTATTTCTAAGTTCTCAATTTGAGTGCATTTGTCTATGTGACTGTCCTTGTACCAGAAACACGCTCTTTTGATCACTGTAGCTTTGTATAAGTTTCAAAATTAGGAGGTGTGAGTCCTTCCGTCTTCATTTTTCTTCAAGATGTTTTTGGCTATTTGAGACTTCTTACTCTCCATATAAGGTCGATGATTGGCTTTTTCATTTCTTAAAAGAGGGCTGTTAGGAATTTGATTGGGATTACATTGAATCTGTACACCTCTTTGGGAGAATTGACATCCTAACATTATTTAGTTTTCCAATCCATGAACATGGAATGTCCTTCCTTTTATTTAGGTCATCTTTGGCTTCTTTTAGAAGTGTTTTATAGTTCTCTCTGTTTAAGTCCTTTACATCATTGGTTAATTATAATCTAAAGAATTTAAATAAATATAGATTCTTTTAATTGCTATTGTAAAAGGAAATTTTTTGTTGATTTCGTCTTCAGATTGTTCACTACTAGTATGTAGAAACACTACTGATTTTCATGTTGCCCTTATATGTTGCCACTTTGCTGAATTTGTTGATTAATTCTAGTAGCTCTGTCATGGATTTTTCAGGATATTCTATATATAGGATCATGTTATCTGCAAATAGGGGAGGGTGTAATTCTCCCTTTTCATTTTAGATGCCTTTTATTTTTTTTCTTGCCTAAATGCTCAGCTATAAATTCCAGTACAATGTTGAATAACAGTGGTGATAGCAGACATTCTTATATTATTCCTGATCTTAGAGAGAAAGCTTTCTGACTCTTCCTCTTGAGTATGATGTTAGCTCTGTGTTTTTCATGTATTTCCTTTTTCATGGTGAGAACGTTACCTCATATTCCTAGTTTTCTAATTTTTTTTCTTTTTATCTTATCAGCAAGACATGCTGGATTTAGTCAAATGCCTTTTGGGGCATCAATTGAGATGATCATGTGGTAATTTTCCTTCATTCCATTAACTGATTTTCTTGTGTTGAACCACCCTTGCATACCTGGAATAAATCCTACTTGATCGTGGTATATAACTTTTTTCTTTAAATGTGCTCTTGAATTCGGTTTGCTAGCATTTTGTTAAGGATTTTTGTATCTGTAAGTTTTACGGACACTGGACTTTAATTTTATTTTGTTATCTGGCTTTGATATTTGGGTGATGTTGGCCTGATAGAATGAGTGAGGAAGTTTTCCCTTTTCTTCAAATTTTTGGAAGAGTTTGTGCAGGATTGGTGTTAGTTCTTGGAATGTTTGGTATAATTCACCAGTGAAGCCATCTAGTCTTCGGGTTTTCTTCATCGGGAGTTTTTGATCCCTGATTCAGTTTCTTTCCTTGATATTGGTTTGCTGAGATCCTCTAATTAAAAAATAGGTAGTTTGCATGCCTCTAGGGATTTGTCCATTTCATCTAGATTTTCTAATTTGTCAGCATCAAGTTATTCATAGTATCTTATAATCCTTTTTATTTCTATGTGGTGGGTAGTAATATCTCCCTTCATTTCTGATTTTAGGTATTTGCACCCTTTCTCTGTTTTTTCTTTGTCATTCTAGCTAAAGATTTGCCAGTTTTATTGATCCTTTCAAATAACCAACTTTTGGTTTCATTGCTTTTCTCTAATTTTTTTTCCCAATTCCCTATTTCATTTCTCTCCAGTCTAATCTTTGTTATTTCCTTTCCTCTGCTTACTTTGGGTTTAGTTTTCTCTTTTTTCTAGACTCGTCAGTTGTAAGGTTAATTCTATGATTTTTGAGATCTTTTATTTTTAGTGTAAGCATTTAGAGCTATCAATTTCCTTCTCATCATTGCCTTTTATGCATCCAGTGCGTTTTGGTATGTTGTGTCTTCATTTTCATTTGCCACAGGATATTTCCTAATTTACCTTGTGCTTTCTTCTTTGACCCACCTGGTGTTTAAGCATGTGTTGTTTTATTTCCTCACATTCGTGAATTTTCCAGTTTTCCTTTTGTTACTGATTTCTAGCTTCATTCATAGTGGTCAGAGAAGACACATTGTATGATTTCAAACCTTTTAAATTTATCGAGTCTTTTTTTGTGGCCTAACACATAGGCTCTCCTGGAGAAAGATCCATGTGCCCTAGAAAAGAATGTATATTCTGCTGCTGTTGGGTGAAGGCTCAATATAAGTCTTAGTTCTATTGGTTTAGAGTATCATTTAAGCATCCTATTTCCTTACTGATCTTCTGTCTAGATGCTCTGCCATTATTGGAAGTGGTGTATTGCATTCTTCTACTATTAATATAGAACCACATATTTTCCCTTGAAATCTGGCAATAATTGCTTGACATATTTTTTAGGCTCTACTTTTAGGTATATATACGTTTATAATTGCTACATCTTCTTGTTGAATTGACTCTTTTATCAGTATATTGTGAACTTTGTGCCTTGTAACAGTGTTTTTTGAAGCGTTCATTGTAAACTAGTCTTTTTTTAAAGATAGGTTTATTTATTTCTCCCCACCCTGTGTTGTTGTGCTTGCTATCTGCTCTCTGTGTCTGTTCATTGTGTGCTCTCTGTGTCTCTTCTTCTTGTTTTTTTAGGAGGCACTGGAACTGAACCTGGGAACTCCATGTGGGAGGGAGACACCCTATCACTTAAGCAACATCTGCTCCCTGCTTATTGGGTCTCCTTGTTGTGTCACCTCATTGCACAATCTCATTGTTTCAGCTCATTGCACCAGCCCATTGCCAGCTTGCTGTCTTGCTCACCTTCTTTAAGAGGTACTGGGATCAGAACTCGGGACCTCCTGTGAGGTAGGTGGGTGTCCAACTGCTTGAGCCACATCCACTTTCCCCTTGTAAATTTTTTATTTAAAGCCTATTGTATCCCAGGAGTGGATTTGGCTCAACTGATAGAGCATCCACCTACCATATGGGAGGTCCAGGGTTCAAATCCAGGGCTCCCTGACCCATGTGGTGAGATGGCCCATGCTCAGTGCTGATGTGTGCAAGGAGTGCCGTGCAATGCAGGGGGTCCCCAGCATAGGGGAGCCCCATACGCAAGGAATGTGCCCTGAAAGGAGAGCCACCCTCCACGAAAAAAGTGCAGCCTACCCAAGAGTGGCACCACACACATGGAGAACTAACGCAGCGAGATACAACAAAAAGAGACACAGATTCCTGGTGCCGCTGATAAGAATGCAGGCAGAAAGAGAAGAACACACGGCAAATGGACACAGAGAGCAGATAACTGGGGGGTGGGGGTGGGTGGGGAGAAATAAATAAAAAATAAATCTTTAAAGTCTATTGTATCTGGTATTTGAATTAGCTATCCCAGCTCTGTTTTGGTTACTGTTTGCATGGTATATATTTTTTGCATGCTTCTACTTTTAAGCTACTTGTTTCTTTGAATTTAAGGTGAGACTCTTCTAAATAACATATACATCATGCTTTTATTATTCATTTTGTCAATGTCTGCCTTTTGGCTGGCGAGTTTAATTCATTTTACATTTAAAGTAACTACTGAAAATGCAAGTATTTCTTCTGTTATTTTGCTGTCTATTCTTTGTAAATCTTATACCATTGTATACCTCAATTTTTCCATTAATTACTCCTTTCATGTTTATTTGGTCTTTTAGGGACTATAAGACCAAAAGGGACTATTTTGAGTTGCCTTTCATTTCTTTCTGTATATATTTAATATATATTTTGTTTGTGATTACCATGGGGCTAAAATTTAACATCCTAATTCTGTAACTATCATGTTTTATTTGATAACAATTTAACTTCAATAGAGTACACATATACTATTCCTTTGACTCTCCATTCCTCTAACTTATTGTTTTACCTGATACAAATTATATTCTTATTTATGTCCAAAACCTTGGATTTGTCATAACTTCTTATGCATTTACATTTTAGAAACTGTAAGAAATAAAAAGTAGAGTTACATATCAAAAAATATATTACAATTTTACAGGCATTTATAATTACTTGTAAAGTTATCTGTACTGGAGGTCCTTATTTGTTCCACTTCAATCCACTCTCTAGTGTCCTTTCCTTTCAGTCTGAAGAATTCCATTTAGCATCATTTATAGGGCAGGTCTTATGTTGATGGAATCCCCCAGCTTTATTTGGGAATGTCTTTACCTCTTCCTCATTTTTGAAAGTCAGTCTTACCAGATATAAAATCTTAGTTGGCACTTGTTTTCTCTCACCACTTTATTTATTTTAATTTATTTTTTAATTCCTCTCCCCTTAATTCCCCCCCCTCCCCAAGTTGTCTGTTTTCTGTGTCCACTCTCTGTGTGTTCTTCTGTGACCGCTTCTATCCTTGTCAGTGGTACCGGGAATCTGTGTTTCTTTTTGTTGCATCATCTTGTTGTGTCAGCTCTCCATGTATGCAGCGCCATTCTTGGGCAGGCTGCACTTTCTTTCGCGCTGGGTGGCTCTCCTTATGCAGTGCACTCCTTGCACGTGGGGCTCCCCTATGCAGGGGACATGGCATTCCTTGTGCCATCAGGTCCACATGGGTCAAGGAGGCCTGGGGTTTGAACCGCAGACCTCCCATGTGGTAGATGGATGCCCTATCCATTGGGCCAAGTCCACTTCCCTCTCTCAGCACTTTAAATATTTTGTTCCACTGCTTTCTTGCCTCCATGGTTTCTGGTGAGAATTGGCACTTAATTTGGGGCTGCATTTTGTTCGCAGCTTTCAAAATTGTTTCCTTGTCCTTGGCATTTGACAGTTTGACTCTTATGTTTCTTGACAGGGTTCTCCTCCTGTTTAAGGTTCAGTGGGATTCTTGAATGTGTATATTCATGTGTTTCATTAAATTTGGGACGTTTTCTGTTCTTGGACTTCCAAATGGCGTATATAGGTGTGCTTGATGGTATCCCCTAGATCTCTTAGGCTCTTTTCACTTGTTTTCATTCTTCTTTCTTTCTCCTTCTCAGCCTGAATAATTTCAATTGTACTGATTCTTCTGCCAGTTTCAATCTGTTGTTACACCCCACTAGAGAATTTTTCATTTTAGGTATTGTGTTCCTCAAATCCAATATTTGTGTTTGGCTTCTTTTAAAAATTTCTATCTCTTTATTGAGATCTTATAATGTTTATGTATTATTTTTCTAATATCTTTTAATTGTTTCTGCATATTGATGATCATTTATAAAAATACCTTGTCTGTTATGTCCAAGGTCTGATCTTCTTTGTTGATAGTTTCTGAATTGTTAATCTTGCCTTTTTGGATGGGCCATCATTCTCTCTCTCTCTCTCTCTCTCTCTTTTTAATCTTGTAATTTTTGGTTGTACACTGCATATTTTAGTATTTTAATGTGTTTACTCTAGCCTTTTGTATTGCATTCTCTGTTCCTTAGTGTATATCCAGCTAGTGATATAACAGAAATATTACTGAGTGCCAGTAGCTAAAAACAAACAAACCAATGTACACATGAAAAAAGGTTTCATAGTATTTGAAAATAGGCTTTGCATTGGGTGGTGCTCTTCTTCAGAGTTTGGGCTTCCTATTAATGAGATCAGCCCATGGTGAAAGTGAAGTGCAGGATCTTCTCTTCCTTTTCTTAGTCTTTGTCTTGACTTGGGCTTGTGTGCACATGTGTATTCCTCCATTTACAGGAATATTATTTTCCCCTCTATATCCCATGGAATAGGTCCCTTCCTACTCCCTCCACAGTGCTCTATTTTATGTCTTAAAGCTGCTAATCCTCTGCCCCTAGCCGCTTTAATTTAATTGTTCTTTTACAGTGCTTTAGCTCTCTCCATGCTGCTTCTGCAGGGCCAGTTTTGGGAGGGTGAACCAGGGACAGCTGTTCTGGTTCAGTCTTTCAGGCTGCCAGCTGATAGATTGGCACTAACATGCAGGCACCCCAGTATGTGCATAGGGTTACTTCACTCATTCCAGAACAGGCCAGGGGCTATTATAGGAATATAGGCTGGCACAGCATGCTATGGAGAGGGAAAGAGAGGGGTCAGAAAAGGCACCACAAGCTTCTTCTGCTGTTTTTGAAGTTGTGTTTTTTGGATTCAGCTCTTGGCAAATTATGCAATCCTTTAAATATTTTCTGGAGTTTTAAGGAAGATGGCTCTGCCAGTTTTTGCTGGTTGTTTAAAGATTCTGTGGGGGAACAGTGCACTGGAACATCTTATGCCGCCTTCCTGATCAACTGGAAATTAGTTCTGGCTATTTCACATCTCTGGATCTGTTTTTGCTGCTGCCTCTCCTTAAAATGTGTTCTTCCTTGTCCACCATGAACCACCTATTCTTTTTTTTTCAAAGGG
Organism: Dasypus novemcinctus; assembly: GCF_030445035.2. NCBI lineage: Eukaryota > Metazoa > Chordata > Mammalia > Cingulata > Dasypodidae > Dasypus > Dasypus novemcinctus. The sequence continues at coordinate 35,675,196 of NC_080692.1, read as the reverse complement.
AACTCAGGTCACTCTTCTGGGAACCTGTTTTTGTGTTTTCACTCCCATCTTTACAGAATTAACATGTGTGTACTCCACCTGTGCCCTATTTATGCTTTTATTGTAACCACTCCTGTTTCCATATATCTTTTTTGCTCCACAATGGGCTCATTGTGGGTCAGGGCCATGTTTTACAAACTTTTGTATTCCCAATCTGGTACATAATAACAGCTAACTTTTATCAAATTATTAACATTTATTAAACTGCACACTCTACATACACACTATAGTGGGTTGTATGGTGCACCTTCAAAAAGATATATCTGCATCCTAACCCTAGAATCTGGGAAAAGGATCTTTGCAGATGTAATTAAGTTGAAGCTCTTGAAGTGAGATAGTCCTGACTCATATGGGTTGGTCTTAAATCCAATGACAAGTGTTCTTATAAGATAGACGAGGAGAAGACATAGAAACAGAGAAGAAGGCCATGTGAAGACAGGCAGATATTGGAGTTAGGCAGCCACAAGCTAGGGAGTGCCTGGGGCCAAGAGAAGCCATAAGAGGGAGGGCAGGCTTCTTCCCTAGAGGTTACAGAGAGACCATGGCCCTCTCACACCTTATTTCAGACTTCCAGCCTTTAGGACTATGAGACACTACATTTCTGCTGTTTTAAGCTACCATGTGGAATTTGTTACAGCAGCTCTAGGAAATTAATGCGCATACTATAATACTGGTGCACTGGAATTTCACTGCCCAGTTTGTTTCTTTGGTGAATTACTTCTCTGAGCCTTAGGTCCTTATCTTCAAAATTGTGATAAAAATAGACCCATTTCTTGAGGTTATTAGGTAAGGTTATTAGAAGTGCTTAGACAAAGTCTGGCCTATTGTAGGGATCTGTAAGTGTGGGTTCTATGACCGGTGTTCAGAATATGTTTACTGAATAAATGAATGAGTGAGGAGGGTGATGAAGACAGAAACACAGCTGTCAACACTGTCATGCAAACTCATCTACCTCCATGGGAGGGCTAAGCATGGTCCTCCACGGGAACTCTAAGCATAATTTTAGGGCAATAGCGTTTGTCTTTTAGTCCTACTACTTCCTTCCCCCCGACTCCCTTTATTAATAAGAGAAGCTGAGAGTTTACAGAACAATCATGTATAAAATACAAGATTCCCAGATACCCTCTATTATTAATACCATTGAAGTGGAACATTAGTTACAATTGAGGATAGCACATTTTTATAATTGTACTGTTAACGGTAGTCCATGGTTTAGTTAAGAGTTCACTGTTTGTATTGTGCAGTTCTATGGAATTAAAAAAAAATTACTGTTACCATATATACAATCTTAACATTTCCCCTTTTAATCACATTCAGATAGATGTCAGTACTGTTAATTACATGCACAATGTTGTGCTTCCATCTCCACCAACAATACCAAAACATGTCCATCATTCCGAATAGGAGCTCTGTACATTTTAAGCCTCAACTTCCCATTCCCTATCCCCACCCTTTCTCGTGATAAACTACATTCTAGATTCCAACTCTATAAGTTTGCTTATTTTAATTATTTCATGTCAGTGAACTCCTCCTCCTTCCTTTTTGCACCCATCTTTTCCTGTTTTTGTTTTTGCCTCTGTCTTGCGTGTCCATGCATATGCAGGTGTGTGTATTTTCAAATGACGTAGTCAGTAGCTTTACACTTTCCAGTGCTCCGGATGGTACATCTCACCGAAGACCGCCTTCCCAATGTAAGGTCTTTGTGCCATTATATATTTTTTTCTTTCCTACCCTCAAATTAAAACTCCTGTTTCTTTCTCCTTCATTCCCTTTCCTTTCCCATTATAGTTTTTATAGCCCTTGTCGCAGCTGTATTTAACCGTAATAATTTTTATTATCTATCTTACTAGACTACAAGCTTCATAAGGCCAAGGACATTTTCATTAATGTATCCCAAGACTTGAACATATAACTTGGCATACAGTAAGCCCTTAATACGAATTTGTTAAATGTATGAATGAATTAATTCTTCCAGGGCAGCAGATGTCAGCTGTAGTTAAGAGAAAAGTGTTTGAAACCCAAATGAAAATGGCTGATAGGATTACTCTCTTTGGTTACTAGCAAATACATTCTTTATTTCTCTTGAGGCTGCTATTTGCATCTACCTTCTCATTCTTCTCATCTGGCCAGTTCTAGCAATCACCGACTTGGAACTTGCATCCAGGGTTTCAATACTCATGTCCGCAATATTTCTAGTATATGGACATTGGCAAAAGTGCTGCTTCATGTTGGGGGTGTAGTTTGGGGAAGCAGAGAAAAGCTTTTGTTACTCAAAGCAGTTGGATGCCAGTGTTAGTTTTGTCTTCCAAACGTGGAAGTAGAAAAGTATAAACATTTTAAAAGTTTGAAAGAGAAATATATGCAATTCATATGGCATGCTAATCAGCAAGATACCACCCAACTAAATTTAATCAAGGCAATTAACTTTCCTAAGATGGTAGCAAGAAATTTTGAAGCTTCCTGTAGCAAACAACATCCTTTCTTATTTATTTATGCACTCATTCAAAAAATATTTAAGTACCTGCTGGTTGTCAGGAACTGTTCAAGGAAATGGAGACAAAATCAGTAAGAGAGGGCAAGGCCCTGCCCTCACGGAGCAGTGACTGACAATAACACACAAACGAAGCAATGTTATTTTAGATACTGGTAAATGCTATCATGAAAAGAACAGGGAGGGGTATTGTGGGATCATCACACAATAGATGGGGCTTCAGGGATCATCTCAGAAGAGGTAGCACTTGATATTTGTATAAGAAGGAGCAAGATTTACGAAGTGCTGAGGAGTGGCATTTTGGCAGAGAGGACAGCAATTGCGAAGGCCCTGAAGTAGGAAGCTGCTCTTTTTTTTGATGACTGTTGGAAATGTCGGTATAGCTGAAGGGTGGTGGGGAGTGGGGAGGGGTGGGAGAAGGTGAGGTTAGAGGGACATCCTGGCACCAGATCACATAGGGCTTGGGAGCCTTGGCATGGAGTTGGGTATCCTTAGATACATTCTAGATGGTGTAAGGAAGGGAAATATGCAGTCTGACTTAACAGCTTTTCTGATGGAGGCAGTGGGTTATATTGGATGGAACATATGCCTTGGAACCATTTTAAGTCTTGGCTTCACCTTGCAGAAGTTGGGTGACCTCTTGCTACATTGTGTGACTTTTCAGTTTCCTAATTTCTCATCCCTATAATGGGGTTAAGGATCATTGACTTCAGGGAGATATGATGAGGATTAAATGAAATAACCTTTATAGCATTCATTACTCATCCAGATACACACCTGGTTTTGAATAAAGGTCAGTATTATCACTTCTAATAGTGCCAAAATTCTAATAGGACTGAAATACAAATTCCTTGAGTCACTTTCTTTCTATATGCCTATGGATTATGGGTTTTGCTTTACAAAATATGTTTATAAACTTGCAAACAAATTACCAAGCAATGTAAGAAGTTACAAGCATTATTACTGGTTTTACTCTAACTAAATAGCTGCCTCTTCTTTTGAGTTCTTGGAGGGTTCCCATGCACCACTGCCCTGTGCCTTGAACTTGTGTCTACATAGCTGCAGTCTGACATCATTTCCCCTGTTCCCAAAGGGGGCTGACAGAACGAGAACAGAGTGCCACAGGGGGTGGAGCAGCTAGGGTAAGGTTTGGGGGAAGAAGGTACCTGTTGAGAGTGGGATGTAGTGTAACGGCCCAGCTAGTGTAGCCTACATTGACCTGAGGGTTCCTGGCACACCCTGAAGTCCTAATGGCCTGCCACCATGTGTCTTGAATGCATTGTGTTGCCTCGGCAACTTGTTGTCCAGAGTTGTAGGGAACAGCAGCCTTTAACCTTTTAGCATCACGTTGCTAGGACAACAGACTTCCTGGGAAGCCAGGCTTCACTGTAGTTTCTATATGCTGCTGCCACCTACCTCTCCCTCCTCCTCCTACTGCCACTCTTATTGCCACTGCCTGCCATCTGCATCTCTGCACTCCTTTTGCGATCATAAACCCACTCTCTGCATGCTCTTCTACCTCTCTTCAACCCCTTTGCCATTTATTCTCTTACCATTCCAGGGTTCTTGTTTTTGTGAAAGCAAATAAAAATAAAGCTGCATGGCATAAGAAGTTGAGGGGGTGGTGGGAATAAAAGAGTTAAAACAGCAAAGAAGGGGAAAGAGGCATTGAATTGTAGTGTGTAGTAGTGGATCATAAACTGATTGGACTTTAGAATCAGCAGGGGCATTTTAAATTATTATTATTAATAATAATAATATGCATTATCTGACCCCATACCCAAGGATTCTGATTTAATAGGTTTGAGGTAAAGCACCATTAATTGCTAGTCTTTTAAACTTCCCCTGAGATACTGCCAGGTTTGCAAATCACTTGTGGGTAGAACATGTTATTTTGTTTAGCTTATAAAGTTTTGGATAGACCAAGATCTATCTGTTGGGATTTCTTTTATGGTCTCCAGTGCAATGTATTCATGTGAATGCTTAATAAAGATTGAGAAGGAGGAAGAGAAAGAGTTGGAGAAATATGAGAAGCAGCTTCTCAAAAGGAGACCAGGAGAGGAAAGGAACAGAGAAGGAAGATAGCAATATGCAATTAAGGAGAGGGATGAAAATCAGTCAGCAGATTTCAGTTCGACAATCTTGTCTCTGCTTTTCCATTGGAGTCCAGACTATTAGGGTATTCATCTAGAATTGATTAACACGCTTGCTCTTTTGGATATGTTTTGAATCCTAGATTTTCCCTGATAAGCAGGAGATGGGGTTGGGTTGGAGTTTCAGAAGGGATCAGCTTCCTTCTATTCCTCCCTTAAAAAAAAAAGAAGTGCTTACTACTTGCCAGGTGCTCAGTTGATCTGAAATAATGCCTTCCCCACAGCAGCCAATTTAGTCCTCAGAGAAGCCCTAGGATTTAGGCAGTAAAATTATTTTCCTTCTTTTATAGATGAAGAAATTGAGGATCGGAATGGGTAGTAATTGGCCCAAGGTCACCACTATTAGTTGCAGTGTGAAAACTGGAACCCTTGTCTGAGTGACAGTGAAGCTCACAGACTTCACTGTTTTGCTTTACCTTTTCTTGAGCACTTTCTTGTTCTCAGCTTCCTTGGGACTTCTAGCATTTAGCCCTGGAGGAGGATATTCCCAATTGTCCAAACTGGGTCAACTGGGGCAAAGATAATTCCCCCTCTCCTAATCATTCTTGATTAGGACTGAAACATTTAGAATGAGAGAACAGCTAAAGGAATGAAGAAACTGGGAAGAGAAGTAGAAAGGGAAAGAGAATGACAAGGGAGAAATAAGGGCATGGAAGAGAGAAAATCTGCCAGGTCCATTTTCAGTCTGATAGAGCCTGGGGACTGTAGCACATGGGAACCCCAATTCCCCCAAACTCTGTGATGCTCAAGCCCAGGGCACTTCCAAGTGGATGCCCCAGCGTTTGACTCCTGGGTCAAATCAAACTCTTCACTGGGATTAGGGGAATAATTTTTCTACCTTGGTGTGTCTCAGGAGACATTGAAATAAGATATCCCCCAGACTAAGATGTCATGAGAAGATGCTGACCAGGAAAGAATCGTCTTTGTCTTGCTGTCCTGGACTATAAGTGTTAGAACAAATTCTCTCTTTATACTTTCTGAATAGTCTTAGACAATCAGCTGTAACCTGCTATTACTTTGGACCAAAGTCCTTACCCGTTCCTGTAGGTGGTACCTAGAAGTTGCTTCAACTGGACCCCTCTCTCAGCCTCCTTCTGTGGTACTGGTCTCTTTTCTGGAACTTCAGCACCTTCTCTCCTTGTTAGTTTCCCATTTGATAGGAGAGGATATGCAAGAGCATTTATGTGCAAGAATAGCTTTCAAGTGTGTGAGAGGTGTGTCAGGATGGAAGGGCAGATATCTAGGTGGGCTTAGGCAATGAGGTGACAGGCAAGTTTATCACTTAGTGTGGGAGCCCTTCGCAAAGGTAGATGGCCCCTTCATCTCCTCCCTTCATAGCTGGGAGCACACAAGCCTCACCCAGTGCATATTTGCTGATAATGATAGATCCTTTGAAATCAGATGGGAACAGGCCATATGCTCTTGGAAAAGGGCCTACATTGCAAGGTGGGATGGATGAGTGAGATGTGTTTTTGCAAGTTCTTTTCAACTTTAACATCTGTGATCTGTGAATAATTCTCTTCCCCTTGGCCCTGGCTGGCTACTTGCCTGGAGTCTCTGCCAGAGGCCGCCCCTTATCACCCCCCTGAATGGCGATTACAGAGGTCTCCTTCAGTGGATGAATGGCTCTGAAAGTTGAAGTTCAAACTGAAAGTCAGAAAGTAGATTTGAATCCTAGGACTAGAGCCCAGAGATTGAGGAATTTGAGTAGGAAGTTCCCAGACCAAGGTGGGGAGGTGACAGGGTTGAGAGGCAGAGAATTGGTGGCTCAGATCATGTCAGCTGAAGTTGTCCAGGAAGAACAGCAGCATCTCCTGTTGCATGCAGAAGCTTTTTTCAGGCCAAACAGGGGCACAGAATGAGCAGTGGACTCCAAGGCAGGGCTGCTCTGCAGGATGCAAAGAAAAGCACAGCAGAGTCCCAGTTCTTGTCCTGTTTGTCTACCTGCCCTATCATTTTCCAAGAGATATCTAGAAGAAGCTAAGACATAGGAATACTTTTCCTGTGAATGTCCTGGTCTCTGGTCACCATTGCTCTCTGACACTAAGTTGGTAGCTAATTTTATAGGAGAAAGTAATGTGACCTTTGGGGTCCTGAAAGTATGCTATTTGCCCCTGACCTTTCTGTGCCCAAGAGGAACTCCCACTAGTCAATGAAAAGGAAGAATTGATAACACTGATTAGTTACTGGTGTCATGTTAGTTCTTCTTGAAGGGAGACCTGTTCAATGATTATTATGAAAACTGGTCTGTAAAGCAGGAAGGGCGAATAGGGCACAGGGATAACTCACCAGGTGCTCTGGAAGAAGGACACTTTCTTTCCCTTTGGCAAATTCTACTCATGTGCTCTCTTTATCCAAGATAGAGGCCAACCAAGTCATTTCCTTAGGGCCTTTGATGCTTCCAAGAGCTGTGGGTGTCTGGAGCTGGTTTCTTGCCTGTTGGGAGGTGGCACTATAGCTTGAATAGAGTTATTTTGTGTTTTGGGGACAGCATGTAGCAACCACGATCACCTTTGTCATCCTTATCTCAGTGGTTAGTCCTGGCAAAAGTTATGCAATTGGAAATAAATATATTTTTAACTATGGTTTTATTCCTTTTCCCCATGCTTCTCTCTCCCTTTGACAACTCCCACCTCTTTCAGTTGTTCATTGTCCTTTGCTGCCTCTTGGATACTTTTATAGACTAAATTGTATCCCACTCAAAAAAGTATGTAGAAATCCTAACCCCAGGCACCTGTGAACATGACCTTATTTGTAAATAGTGTCATTGCAGATGGAATTAGTTTGGTTAAAATGAAATCACAGCAGAGTGGAGTGTATCCTTAATTCAATATGACTGGTGTTCTTAAAGGAGGGGAGAAAAGACATGCACAGACACAGAGGAGAGTGCTCTGTGAGAACAGAGGCAGAGATTAAAGGGTTGTGGCCTCAGCCAAGGACCATTGGGGATTGTTGGCAAACAATAGAACCTAGAATAGCCAGGAAGGCTTCTCCCCTACAGGTTTCAGAGGGCGGTAGCTCTGCTGACACCTTGATTTCAGTCTTCTAGTTCCTAGAACTGTGAGTGCTGTAAGCTGCCTGGTTTGTGGCTCTTTGTTATGGTGGTCCTAGGAAACTAAGATGCCTCAAGGCCTCTGTTCCCACTGCTGCCCAGCTCCCTGCATTGCCCACTGATGGGACCTCTCCAAGAGGCACCATGTGACCCATTCCTGGATCTGTCCTTCATGTGGCCCTCCCGTACTTGTACAGGCCCCTGTTCTCCTTTCAAACTCAGGAGGCAATCTATGGAACTAAGTTGGTTCAGTTGGTTAGAACTTGGCATTTAAGGAGGCCAACCAAGGGTCTAAAATTTAGATGCTAAATAGACAGAAGCAACCAATGTGTTACCTTTTTCATGGGCATTTATATTTTAACTGAGAGGAACAAATTTGTAAGAGCGAAATTTCAGATACCATTTTGGGCTGTAAGGGAAAAATATATATGAGATAGGAACCCCACAAATCATGCCACCCCTAATGCATGGAGCCTTGTCCAATCCTAACAAGAGGCAGGCTCTGTGGAGAGCCCTCGCTGAGAACAGAAACACAAGAGGGCAGCCACTTGAGAAGGGTGTCGTTTGACCCCAGCTGAGGAGGGGACAGTGCACAACCAGCTTTAGGGGGCAGAATGGCATCGGAGCACCTTCTGTGAAGGAAGTAGCAGGAAGCAAGTAGGAGTGGATAGCCTAGATTAATCAAGGAACTCTGAAAACTCCTGGACTCTTACTTTTCCACACTATAGTGAGGGCCGACATCAGACATTCTGCACCAAGAGCATTTAGCTGCCTTTTACTGCCCCCGTTGAGGACTTCCTAACCTGTCTCTGCTTGGGTCCTTCTCTGTTTCTCCCTCTCTTAGAGTCTCTGACTTTTCCTTCTCTCTGTCCTCTTGTCCCCATTACCCCTCCTCTCTCCACTCCTTGCTCTCACATCATCTCAGCTCTGTTCTCGTTTCTCTGTCCTTCTCTCACCTTGTCCTCTCCTCTGTCTCCCGTGCCCCACTCTTCTTATACTTTATGTGGCTCACACAGCTATCTTCATGCTTCATCCTGTCACTGTCTAGGTCCCTCAATGGCCTACCTTTGGACCGGCATACTTAAAAGGCCCCAGGTGGTCTTCGCCTGCCTTTTAGAGCTGTCAGATATTAGTTTTAGAGTCTGTGGCCAGTTGGTCCAGTTGGTTAGAGCTTGGTCTTTAATGAGGCCAACCAAGGATATGTGCCCTATCTCTGTAGGAACCTGCTGGTTCTCTCCCATTGCATGGCAGAGATGTCCTTTCACATTTATGCCTTTGGTCCCAGTGGACAGCTAGGTCAGAATCTGTGGCTGGATCAATGGTAATTTATTGATAAGGGACATATATAATAACATGATATATATATTTAAAATTAAGAATTTTATTTTGAGATAATTGTTGATTGCCATTTTATATTTTTTAAAGTCTAGAAAGAGTTTGAAATCAATATCATAGCTGGAATTATCCAAATTCAGATCCAGACAGATCTGGACTCAGATTCTGGCTCTCTTCCTTGTTAGTCCTGTGACTTTGGCCTCTGTGCCTCAGTCTCCTTAGCTCTAAAAGAAGGATGACAGTAATAACCACAACACTTTTGGCTTCCTCTGACCCCCCTGCCTGCACCCCCCCTCTCCTCTTGTCCTGGGTCTATTCTTCTTTACTGGCTTTCTTATTAACTGTCCTTTTATTTATATCACTGTCTTGGGAAATCCCGCTCCTCTTCTCTTCTCCCTGCTTATTCTCTTTCCATTTTTCTAAGTCTCAAAGCTGGTTTCTCGTTCTTCTTTTTTTTTTTTTTTTAATTTCTCCATCATCACCTCTTCCTTGGATATTCACTTCCTTCCCACGGCACATTTCCTGATCCATTTCTCCTGTCATTCACTGTTTCTGGGTCCTTTGTGGCTTCCAGGAGACTGCAGCCCTTAATTATTTATAAGCATGGGAGAATAATTACAGAAATGATTTAATTAATTTTCACATAGATCCTACAGCACTGCCTGGGCTAGATGATGGTGGAGTCAGGGGATATCAGCAGCTGTGCTTCATATGAATTTGATCACAAGTTAAGAATGGAAAAGGGTTGGTTTGGGTGGGTTAGACATAGGGATGCAGAGTCTGTAGATTTAATATCATTTGTCCAAGAACTGAAAGAAAAAAACCCAAACAACTCACGATAGGTAACTATACACAGCTAGGGTTATATTACATGGAAGGTGTACATCACCAATATTTGAAGTGTAAGGAGAGAGAGTGGAGCTAATTTGTTTTTTTCATTTTGAATCCTTTAGTCAATGTGGTAGATGGAATGTAAGTATTCATTTTTTAATGGACTTTAGTCTCTTTAGGAGTAGAATGGAAATATTAATTTAGTAGCAATTGGGATTAGAGTATAAAGAGCCTAGACTAAACTAGGAAGTCATTCAAGCTTTATAACCAGTCTTCACTGTGTAATTTCGGCCAAGTTCCTTGAGCTCTTGAGGCTTCCCCTTCTTTATCTGCAAAAGGAAGAGCTTGAGTTTTATAATCGCTTTCACTCTAAGAATTTCTGATAAGACGTTTAAGAGAAAAGGATGTTTATTGAAGGAGAGATGAGTCACTGAATGGGGGAGACCACCTAAAATGTACAGGATCAGAGTATGTAGACTAAAAGTAAACAATGAAGAGCAGTGGGCAAACTAAATTATGAATTTTTAAACTGCACCCTTTCTGACAGATTTTTTAAAAAAGATTTTTTTTCTGTTTGCCCCTCCCATTCTTTGCTCTTGCTGTCTGCTCATCTTTTTTTAGTAGGCATCGGGAACTGAATCCAGGACCTCCCATGTGGGAGGGAGGAGCTCAATTGCCTGAGCCACATCCATTCCCTGTTTGCGGTGTATCTCATTGTGTTTCCTCACTGTGTCATTTTGTTGTGTCATCTTGTTGTGTCAGTTTGCCATGCCAGTCCATTGCATCAGCTCTCTGTCTTATTCATCTTATTTGGGAGGCACCAAGAACTGAACCTGGGGCCTCCCATGTGGTGTGTGAGTGCCCAACCGCTTAAGCCACATCAGCTTCCCATTTTCTGACAGATTTTAAGATTTGGAATGAAAAGGGTTGCAAAGAGAAGGTTGCAGTGGAGAAAGGAAAGAGGATTCCTAAGGAGAACTCTCTTCTCACACCCCATCCTCCACCTCCACAGAAGTCCGGATGAACATATATTCTTGCTATACTACGCCAGAAACCCTTTGCCCTAGAATGGACCTCAGACATTAGTCCAATGCTCTTATCTCACAGTAGGAGACCCTGCCACCCAGGAAGATTGAGTGACTTGCCTGAGGCCACTCCTTAATTCCCTTTTAGAGTTGGCCTACTTTTTCAGATTACCAGGTCAGTCTCTGGTAGTACTTTCACCTTGACAAAATGCCAGTTGTCTCTAGTAGTTCACAGGCTAGCAGATAATAGTCTGGAATGAATTGCTGTTGCTTCTCTCCTCTCTCCTGAAGAGAGATAAAAGACAGTGGCAGATAGAAATCAGCATTTGAGGGAAGGATGTGTATTCCCCAGTTCTTGAATCTGTACTAAATGTGGTCTGAGATAATTGCTTAAAAATATATTAGCGAATGTGTCAGATGTTGATTAAGTCAGTCACTTTGAATGAATTTTTAGGCTATATATGGTAGAAGACTGTATATTGGGTTTGAAGGACTTTATGATAATCATGGGCAGGCAGATAGAAAGCAAATTTGGACAAAGTAAATTTTATCTGGTTGAGACTCTTCAGTAATCAAAGAAACCTTCAGAAATTGTTTCTCAATTTTCCCCAGCTACCCATTAGCCAGATATATCTCCTCTATTCTTCAAAATACTGTTCTGAAAGTACCCCTTTCCCTTCTCATCTAACTGAGATTCTTAAGAAAGAAGGATTCAGCAATGCAGGAAAATGTATGTGCACCTGGAGGTACAAACTTAAGAGCCCAGATGCTTCCAGAAAGAAAGGAAAGAGAGATCAGAAAAGAATCTCCCAGAGTATGTGTGGTTGGGGGTGGGAGATCAAAATTACAATCAAATCTTACATTTAATGATATTTTATATGTTCTTTGTCTTAATTGCAACAATTACGCAAGGTGGGAATCTGAAAACTCAGGGTAACTATTATAATCATCCCCATCTCCAGATAAAAAACTAAGACAGAAAAGTTAAATGATATATTAAAGACTGAGATGTTATAAGTGGCAGGTCTAGAACTAGAATCCATGTTTTCTAGCCCTTAATTTAGTGCCTACAAGAGAAGAAAACCGTGTGAACCACACTGAAGAGTATGTAATGGTGACGAGTGATCTGTGGAGCCAGGGCAGCACAGAGTTGTCAGATGGAATGCGAAGGGCTTGGTTACTGGAATTCTTTGGAGACTTTGGCTGATGAGATTTAAGTTGCGTAAAGGTCATAGGTGGGACAAGAGAGGATCGGGAAGTAGTTTCTAGGGAAGATGAAGGAGCTATAGCAATATTAAGTCTCTGTGCTTCAGAACCTAGACGTATTGGAAAGGAGGATGGGGAAAAGAACTTAAAAATAAGGGTAAAAAATTAAACCTCAGTGTTTGTGAGCAAATGGTAACAGCATTCCAACAAGTGGTGATAGACTCAAGTCTCCAGCCTCTCACTTTCTTTGTCCTCTCTTAGGGGAATAAAAGAGGCACTATTAAAGCCTTTTACTAGGGTATACTTACCTGTTCTGAACAAAGACAGAAGGGGGCTGGGACATTTTCCCTTCATTAACACTTCATTAAGCTTTGTCAGATACCGATTTCCTAGCCAGAGCCTGGCAAGGGACTCTTACTGAGGTGATAATGAGGAGAAAATGTATTAGGTTCTTGGCCTACTCTAGGGTTGTTGAATGTAGGCTAAAATATATTTTGATAACATTGACTTTAAAATGGATATTAAACTTCATTTTATACTGAGGGGTATAAATAGAATACATCAGCACAAACAGAAAGAGACCTGCGCCAGTATAACATGACACATTTCAGAGTTTGGTGATTTGCTGCAAACAAATTATGAAAGTCTGAGTCATGTTGGATTTGGCCAATGATAGGCTCTTGATAGAATTGGAACTTGTACCTTTTTCTAAAACAAGGCATGGTAATCCTGAGTGACGCTTAGGACATTGGTCCTTCTAGCCCTAATCGATGTCTTCTGGCTGTTTAATATTTATCACCTACCAGTTGTTTTGGGGATTAAATTATGCTCACCTTGTAGTAGCTTTCCTAGTGTTCCTAAAAGTCCCCGTCATTCTGATTAATAGTCTGTGAAAGTCTACGAGTTCAGTCATTTTAAGAGAAATAAAAAAATGTATTAATATTTAATCTTTAATTTGAAAAAGTTTTCATTTTGATCACCCTGCAAAAGATTTGGAAAAATATTGGAACCGGATGAAATGTGGAGTGGCTCTTAGAAGTATACACAGCTGACTGGAAGATTGCAGTCACAGTACTTAGTACTCTAAGGTCAACCAAAAATTTTGGAGGCATGTTTGTATGTGTGTGTGTGTGAGAGAGTGGGCATGTGTGTTTATGTGTGTATGTACGTATGTGTGTGCATATGGAAATTCTGGAGAACATGATAATAATGTTGCTAAGGTGTGTTCTTTCTGGGCCAAGAGTTAATATTATAGATTTTTGTAGAAGCAGTATTGTAACAACACCAAAGCAGATTTCCGAAAAAAAGAAAATTAAATCACCCCTGCACTCCAACCAGCAATAGTCAGAAGATAAGTTGGAAAGGGAAGAAGATAACATTTATGGAACACCTGCTATGTTTGTCTAAGAGCTTTACGTGCGTTATCTCATTAGAATTCCCTTAACTGTTTTTTTTTGGTTTTTGGTTTTTTTTGCTAGTGAATACCCATCACCTCCCTAGACCTCACTTTCACCCTACTTCCATAATGAACTTTACAAGTTCGATTTCTTTTCAGGTCCATTTTCACAAATAATATCAACATTTTGATAATTTCATTGAATTACCTTATGATTAGCTCCTTGGAAAGTGGTCTAGGAATTAATTTATTCATTCAGTAAATGTAATTGAGCATCCATTATGTGTTAGAAGTAGTACAAATCACAGGGCACAGTAGAGAAGCTGGAGAAATGGATGGACCTAAATAGGACTCTGAGCATTAACCAATGCTGAACTCTTCAAGAAAGGAGAAAATGGCACAGAAACTAGATGGAGAGGACTGGATTTGAGGATCTAAGTGCAAACATCCTGAAAAGTTTGCAGCAGCGGGTTTCAAGTAAAAACCAGCCATGAGCGACTCATGCAACGTGTACGAGCCCACCCGCATGCCGGTCTTGAGTGTGCACTTTGGCTTTACACTAAAAACAAAAAAACACAAAAAGCCCCCCAAAACCAGGCATGGTGACTTTAAACGCTCTAAAGGTTTGTCTCAGAGAGCTAAGAAATATTAATGCATATACAAACTGCTGATGCAAATGTTGGCACTTAGTAGGTGGTTTACCCATCGGTGTTAGCTGAATGTGAAAAATGAAACCACAGAAATGAAAACAAAATCCAAAACATGGCATAACGAAAACCCCATGTGACTGAATTCAGAATAGACGTGAGCCATGAGCGCTGTGTTGAGGACTGGCTTTCCTAAACTCCCCGGAGTCCCTTGGCTGCTGGGAGTGTGTCCCCATGCCATGGGCATGTCCACTTCTGCTGAGGGTGCTCCAGCTCTCGGGGAGGAATTTTGGTGCGAACGGGACCACAGTTGCTGTTGCTGGCTGCTTAGAGAAGAGGCGCCTGGTTTCAGGAGTCACAGACTAATTATTTCAAATGATGGTGGCAGTGTGTCATGAAATAGTATATAGAGAATCTTTATTTTCCCAATTAAATGTATTTCTAAAAACCCCATTTCACCATTTTTTTGAAATAAGAAAGGACATGGACATGAAAAATGAAGCAAAGCCAGGAAACACAAAATCTCAGAAAAAAGGACCGTCCTCCAAATTGAATACATTTTGCTGTGTCAACCACTCACTCCATCGTTCTTGTTTTTCTCTTTCCTCTGTGGGCCATTGATAACTTTATCAGGGATGTCATTGATCCATAGGCTGGGGTTTGGGAAGCACTGGTGTAGACATTATTGCTAGAGGCTGCGTTACCCAGGAAATTACTTCTAAGAGCTGTGGATCCAGATGCGTCCCCTGAACGTTGGTGTGGAGCCTGGCAGGTGGGGCTCTGCTGATAGCCTGTTTCTCTGACAGAAATTACAGTGCAATGACCAGTGTTGCACTGAGGTTCTACAGTATATCATAATCTCCTTCAGTGACAGACTGATGAGGCTCTCAGATTGGGGTGCACGGGGGAGTGATCGATGTACTCTGTTTTGACTTGAGCAAGCCTTTTATTTCTGTCCTGTGTGACATAGCCATCAATAATCCACGAAAACAAAATCCAGACACAGCTTTCTGGTTGGAAGGTTATTTCAAAACTGTGGTATAGGGGAAACAGCGCTTAGCTGAGAGTTAGAAATCCTGGGTTAGAATTCTGGCTCTCTCGTGGCTAGCGCTTCATTCATTGGGTCTCAGTTTTCTCATCTGTAAGATAACTTGGGGCTCATCAAGTTATTTTCAGGGTTAAAAAACAACAACAGTACCTTCACATTTACCTACAACTAGGCTTGCTGAGGCTAAGAAAAATATTTCTTTGCTTTGAGTTAATATATAAATATCGACTCATCAATTTAGTTTTCTCGTGCTGCTCCAATATTTGTTGATAAAGAGGAAAGCTATGATTATTTAATAAATGTGTAAATATGGGCATCACATCATACACTTAGTGGAAATGATTTTCCTTTATTTCTTATACCTAGTCCTTGGAGACTAGAGCTGAAGGAGTTGTTAATATTTACTTTTGAGAAATGTGCAAAAATTTTAGGATACAATTTTTTTTTCAAGATTTATTTTATTTTACTTCTCTTCCCTTCCCCTCCCTCCCCAGTTGTCTGCTCTCTTGTATCCATTCACTGTGTGTTCTTCTCTGTTTGCTTGCATTCTCGGTGGCACCAGGAATCTGTCTTTTTTTGTTGCATCATCTTTCTGCGTTAGCTATCTGTGTGCGTGGCACCACTCCTGGGCAGCCTGCACTTTTTTTTGCGTGGGGCGGCTCTCCTTGTGGGGCGCACTCCTTGCACATGGGGCTCCCCTATATGGAGACACCCCTTGCGTGGCATGGCACTCCTTGCGCACGGCAGCACTGTGTGGGAGCTAGCTTATCACATGGGTCAGGAGGCCCTGGGTTTGAACTCTGGACACCCTATTTGATAGGCAGACACTCTATCAGTTAAGCCACATCCACTTCCCTAGGATACAATTTAATAACAACAATTCAAGGCCCAGGGAGGAAATATAAAAACACAGAAGATGTAGAGTTACAAAAATAAAAATCAGCCTTAGTAGTATTTTTAGAACAAATCAATAAAGAAACACTTGGTGAGTTTGGAACATACAAAAGTGGAAGGTGATCTAACATGAACCAAATAAGTACTTTGCTGATGCTTTATGTTTAATTACATTGTATCTGATTATAACATTTAACCGATTGTATTAATTATATTGTTTCAGCTTTTCTGTAATCCTGTGAAGGTGGGTATAATTACCCCGATTTTAGGTAGGAGAAAACTGAGGCCAGAGATGTTAAGTGGTTTTCAAGGTTGCAGGTAAGGTAGGAGGTGCAGCCAGGATTTCAAACCAGGTAGCTATGGCTCCAAATCCTGAGATTCCTCCTGCACCTATACATTCATTCATTGTCACTTGCTAATTCAGAGTAAGTGCCCAAGGCACTTTTTCCAACCTGGGAAATCTTTACCTATCTTTTTCCTTTTTTACCTCTCCAAGGAGATGACCTTGAGTTCTTTCCCAGCTGTATGTTTCTAGAGTGCTTGGATTCTTCCTGAATAAACAGGTTCCCAAGGCAGCTGCTGGCCGCAGTGATAAGCAGCGCAGCCGGCAGAACCGAGAGGCACAGCATGAAATAGAGCCTGGCGTTGCACGCCGTGGAGTCAGGCATGAGGTCCCCTCCCAGACAAAGCGAAACACACCTCACTGTTCTAGTTACAAGTGACTTGGTCCCTCATTAGAGGATAAATTCGTTCTTCCTGTAGCTAGGTGGGGAGAAAAATGACATTCTGAGGGATTCAAGTATAAAAATAGCCCCTGGTTTCCAGATGATATAAACACGCATATGCAGATTTTCCATTATGGAGATTATTTTATGTTCGTTGAATTGAGCTGTTCTTGTTCATTCAATAAAGTCAAAGCTTTGACCCAGTTATTACGCACTAAAGAAGATGAATTTTCAATAGCCGGTTGATTCTGTGTTGTCATTTTTAATATGTGCACTCTTCTTGAGTCTGAGGGTTTTGTGGTTCTTGTCCTTGTCTCTCTAAAGCCTGGACGACAGTGACAAAAATCTGAAGGTGTGTAGTCACAAGACTTTTGTCTTCTTTTGGCTCTGCCTCTTACCAGCTACATGACCTTGGGCAGATCACTGAACCTATTGGAGCCAAAGTTTCTGGGTCCATAAAATGATAATGGATGACGTAATGATTAAAAACGAGACAATATCCACGAAAGTGCTTTGTTAAACTGTAAGCACTCTACAAGCATCAGCTGGGTGTTGTGACTCCTCTGGTAAGAAGCAATTGAAAAGAATTTAGGGATCTTCACTGCGATGATTGTATGCATGGTTACATTCTCACCTGAATGAACTGCTTTCAAACTGACATCGTCGTGCAAAGGTTCTAGCCCAAACATTTCCTCTGTGTAATCAAATCGTGGTAAAGCACATCCCCCTCATTCAGTTATTTCTTAGCCCTCATCCAACCTATCTGCCTTGTTCTATGGACATCTGTGTGCATTATGCTACATAATTAATTTTAAATGGTAGAAAATCAGCCTGCCAGACTGTAGTCGAAATTACTGGATTCTTTGCTGTTTCTCTTGTATACTCATTCACCTTTTGCACATGCATGCTTCCCTAAGCCAGTGAAGATTTAACTTTGGAGTGCTATTTGTAGATGTTAGAAAAAAACATCATCCTTGTGGCCCCTCTTTGCCTCCCAAGAGGGGTACTTCGGAGTAGGTCAGGTTGTCAATGAAGGTGAGTGGGTGAGTGCTGGAATGACTGGAATATCACTGGGGGAGGGGAACAGACAGGTTTTAGGCCGCCTTGCATCAGCCATATGCCAAGAGCAAACTGGCAGCTCCCTCTGTACAAATACCCTGAAAAATCTCATCTCTCGAGCAAAACATCTGTCTTCTCCAGCCACTCTGCCCCTGAATTCTTCCCTATTAAATTTCTTTGAGGCCACGTTAGAAATTCAACTTTGCCCCACCTGATCACGAGTGACTACTGGTGGAATGAGTGTTATGACCCCATTAATCCTTGACAAGGGGATGGAAGAGGGGATAGGTACAGGGGAAAAGAGAAAGACAAGGATCTTATAGGAGGCTGAAAAGGTGGGCCTGTAATCAGCAGAAGCCATTTCAGTAATGTGATGGGACAACGCATGGATAATTCAGTTATTATTATTTTTTAAATGCAGGTTAAATCAACTGAGGCATGGCGAGAGAACTGAGAGGATAGAGTGGGAGAACAGAGCTTGGCAAGAAAACAATGCCAGTGTCTCTGGGTTCTGATGGATGGGGGTGCTTCAGATGTGGAGGATTTGCTGGATCTGAAGGACTTAGAGCGAGGTTTTCCTCAGAGAATGAGGCACCCGAGAGAATATCAAGGGTTAGAAGGGTGGAAAATGGAGCGCACAGGCGATTTGGGTCATGGCTGGCCATGGTCCAGGCTTTGTCCTGAGTAGAATTTTTAAGTTGTTGGTTTGCTAAACACTTCGTAATTTCCTCTCCCCTTTTTCTCATTTGCCATTTATCTCTTACTCTGTCCGATTTTCACCCTTCTGATATGCAGGCTTTTCATCTTTTAGTTTTTGTGTAAATGACTGATTTCACTTTTCCTCCTTTAATTCCCTCTTACGTGTCTAACCTCCCCTTGGGAATTTCTGGAGACAGAGCTAGAGAAAAAACAGAATTACAACCAAAGAATATAAGGTATATTTTCTACTAAACAAGTATTTCTTGGCATTTATTAGAAAGACAGGGTGCCCAAAGTGGCTCCTCCAGCGGCTGGGAGTAGGAGCCTCTAGCCCCCTCACGGATGTCCACCAGCTGCATTTCCTCACCACAAGAGACCCCCCCATGAGAATCCATGCTAAATTCAGAGGCCGTGCCTGCTTTGCAGGGCAGCTGCCACATGAGTCCTGAAGCCCAGCCTTCCAGCCAGACTGCCAGCCCAAGAGCTGGGAGGTGGTTAAGAGCAGGGGACTCCAGTGTCAAAATAAGCTTCAACCGACTCCTCCCTGTCGGAACTTAGACAATTACCTACACTTTTGGAATCTCGGGCGCCTCCCTGTAACATCAGGATCACAATACCAGCCTTGAAGGGCTGATGGAGAAGGAACTGCGCATGCTCAGTGCAGTGCTTGGCCCAACGGGGAAGCCTTCTCCTTGCAGACCAGGCGCGGGGCCCCCCTCCTCCACAGACACCCCGTCAGTTCTCCCCACGATCCTGGGAGGTAGAGATGATCGCACAAGTGAAATGGAGGGCTCGGAGGCACTGAGGTGTGAGCTGCCACGCAAGTGCGTCGTGGGGAGGAGAACGTGTCTCGGAGAAAGACGCGATCTTAGTAGGGGAGATGGGGGAGGGAGAGGGCTTCCTGGCGGAAGAGGTCTGGTGTCCTGCAGCCTGGGCTCCGGTGAAGCCCCCCAGGGGCCCCTTCCTTGAGGTCTCGTCACCTGAATGGGGACCCATTCCGGGCTGAGGGATGGTTCTGGAATGGGAAGCTCTCAGTCCACAGCAGAGCAAGTGGAAATTTCAGCTTCATATGCTAGGAATAAATATATTGAGAGAACATGATTTGATGTCAGCCAATGAAGACGAAAGGGAAAGAGGGTAGGCCTGGAGATAACAATGCATTCATCTGCTTTTTCAGTAATTATTGTTATTACGCTGAGAAGAGCGCGTCTTCTCCACTCCCCCTGGCCTGTGGAAGCTCCTCTGGTTGCCTGGGCACCTCCCAGTCTCCATCCTTCAGGCCTTGGCTCTGCCTGCGGGCCTGGAGCTTCTCCTGCTCCTTCCTGACTTGACCTTCACCTGCTGGAGCTTCGCTGCTCATTGTCCCTGTCAGGAGAGCCCTGTGGCCCTAGCGGGAGACAGGGTGGAAGGCAGGCTAGGCAAGACGATGGAGGGACAAGGAGAGGCCCTGTTTAAAGGGAAAGAATTCAGAGTAATGTGGCAGGCAATGTAGCCGAGAATTAGTTGCAAGGTAAAATAAATGCTGAACATTAGGCACATAATTTCAGGAATGAATGTTCCAGATGGGAGAACAGTTTTATATTCTTATTCACATTTTCAAAAGGTTCAGAGTCACTCAGTAAACAGTTTCCTGAATTCCTGTCATGGCTGGCTTGGTTCCAATGTACCACACATGGCATAGCTTCATTTAGGGATGTTTCCAGGTGGCTTTTTTTTTTTTTTTTAAATAAATGAAGTTGGTTTTTTTTTCCCCTTTAGGTCAGAATTCCCAGGCAGTGAGCCATGAACGGGTTGCAGGTGTGGTCAAAGTATGGCACCCCTCGGTCCTCACGGGTGCTAGAACCCCTTCCCCTTTAGCACAGGCCCACGGGCTTCTTGGGGCCCTTGGAGGTGGCCTGGGCACAAGGGACTGGCTGTATGGGTGGAAGAGGGGACAGCTCTGAGGGCTGCCCTGGTGGTCGGTAAGTGCTGGGTCAGCATCTAGATGCTTTGGGGAGAATCTTTCTTAAGCTGTAGATAATCACATGAAAATATATTCCCCACCTGCCGAAATCGGAGGAGAGAGACCCAGCGCAGAGCCGGCAGCTTCCCTGTTTGAAACCTTCCTTGAAGCATGGCCAGGCCGTGAGCAGCATCTTCCAGTGGCCCTGGGTGGGCCGCAGGCCTCGTCGTGCAGCCCCCCACCCCGACTCCTTTTTCTTTCTTCTTCTTCATAGTTGAACTAGTTAACGTGATGTTTAAAGACATGCCTGGCTGCTGTGTGGAGATTCAGAGTTGCCATGGCAATGTGGCCTGTTTCTTCAAATTAGGACATATTCCTGCTGCCTTTAAAAAGAAAGTGGTGTGTTTCCTCTCTCTCACAACTCTGATGCTTTAAGTCCTTCCCTCCCTTTATCCCCCGGAGTGCTCACGGCCGGCACTGTTCCCAGGTTAGAGGCCCTCTCCTGCGGTTCTCCCAGCCCTCAGCCACTAGCCCTCTCGGTTTGGTCTGTGTCTGTGGAGGCGCCATTCCAGGCCCCTTCCCTGGGGCCTTTCTTGCTAAGTTTGCCCCCAGCTCCTGTTCCACCTGGGCTGGGCTACGGCAAAAGCATCGCCATTTGACATGAAAAACCTGTGGCGAGTGGAAAGAGGAGAGAGACCTGTTGCTTAGATTTAGATATTTCCCGGAAAAATCTTCCCAGGATCATGATCACTTTGGGGGACATTCCCATGACAAGCAGGAGGCAGGACAGATGATGTTGCACACACCTCAGCTTTCCCTTACAGCTCATTTTAGGATCCCAGGAAAGTGCAAGCTTCAAATCCAGAAAGTGCTGTCATCTGAGGATAAAGGTAGAAATTGATCAGTGCTTTAAAAATGCTTTTCTTCAGGATTATTTCTGCTCTCTATATCACAGAGAGCTCTTTGAGCCTCTTGAATTACACCGTGTGGTGAAAATGGGTGAAGAAAGAGAATGAGAAGAGGAGACAGAGTTAAGTCTTCCTTCGTTTTCATTCCTGGAGTCCTCTCCTTGTCACAAGACGGTTCACTGGAACAGGCTCCTTTGGCCCATGCTTAGAGTAGAGGTGCCCAAACTCAGATGAGCTTTGGAACGTCCTTGGGAGTTTTAAAAAATACAGAGCCTGATTCTGTCCCCCAGGGATCCCGATGTCATTGTTTTGGGAGCAACCTGGGTGCTAGAATCGTTTAAAAGCTCCCCAGGTGACTCTAATGTACCACACGTGGTACATTCGATGCCAGGAATGACTGGATTAAATGGTGATTACTTGAAAGGTAGTAATCATGCCTGTAAAGTAGCCATTTCTGTGTCCTATTTTTTTTTTTAATGGATGGGTGAAATCCTTGCAAAAAAGGCACATAATTCTCAAACTCAGTTCAAAACTTCTTCTCCCTCCCCTGCATATCTCTTTTAGTAAATGCAGGATCATTGCGGGACCTCATGAAACATGACCATCCTTCGACCTTTGAGGAGCTGAAGGGAGACCAGCAGCACAGTTAGTAGGTGAACAAGGCAGCAGCTGTGCCAGGGCAAGGTCTGCCAGCAGACGGAGACGACTAGATGAGAACCCAAGCAGAGGGCCAGGGCTTGCTTCCGTGAGGGCAATAAGGTGCTGTTGTGGTCAAGCTCAGGTCGAAAGATGACACTCTAAGTGGTGAGCTTGAGAGAAACATGGCTTGGCATTTTGATTTGCTCCAGAAGCTGCTAAGGGAACTTCCTGTGGTGGGTGTCTGCTGGTTCTAGAAGTTAGCAGATAGGATATCTGTGTTTTCACCTTGCTCCTTTTCCTTCCCCTTGCCTGCAGGCACTGGGCATATGTATAGCAAGAATTAATGAATGTTTAAGTTATAGAATTTTGTCCATGTTCAGAAAACATCACCAGAAGGATCATCAGTTTGTTTTCCTCTGTGATTCCCATCAAGGAGGAATCCTGGGGTGATCAGAAGGGCCTGGTACCTGCCTTGCTGTGAGCAGGTTGTGCTGCTGTGGAGAAGTCTCTTATCTTCTGGGGACCTCATTTCTTCATCTTGAAAATTGGGAGCAGGGTGGGGGTGAGGTAGAGTGAGTAAAGGCCTCTTTCAGTTGTGAGGATGACGTTTCCACCAGTCCCAAGTTTGCTGTCCATACCTGCCATTTGTTACAAGGTACCAGCAAGGTGTCTTTAGAGGCCCCACCTCACACCAGGGCTAGGAGATGAGCCAGACAAGAGGAATTCCAGAAAAAATCCCAACGACCAGAAAACAGCTGAATTTTTAACAACACATTCTCAGATAGCTTTAAAAACCAAATTTAGGAATCAGGGAAAATGTGTAGAGCAGAACTAGACTAAGAAAAAGGCCAAGATTCTGAGGAGATAGGGAAAGTGTTCAGAGGCTCACAGTAGTGGCCTAAGCCAGGTTCTAGGCTGTTCAGACACCAGGGAAGACCAGGCCTGGACAATGGGGCTAATCATTCTCATATCTGAGTGCCCACAACAGGCTAAGTGGAATTATTGACACTGAAATGTCTTTGCAGTCAGCCATCTTCCACACCTCTATCTATTTTCAATTCAATTAATGCTGTACCATGTGCCAAGTACCATGCCAGGCAATGTTCTCAAGAAGTTTTAAGGCCAATGATAGCTATAACATTAACAGTGAACATTCGTAGAACATACAATATACAAAGCCTTTTTTCTATTATCCCATTATCATACTATTTATTCCTTCCTTCATTCATTCAGTAGTTATTTACTGAGCACCTGTTATGGGTGTTAGGCACTGAGGGTACAGTGTGAACTGCCATCCTCATATAGGTTACAGCTGAAAGGGCCATTAAACAATCACACATAAATCTAAAATTCCAACTGTAATAAGTATGAGGAATGTGAAGTGTGTGGCCTTATGGGCACCCATACTAGTGGGCTTGACCTAGTCAGAGAGATTAGGAAGGCGTCAGGATGAGCAGTGTCAACTGGGCTCAGGGGAAGGAAGAGCCTTCCAGGCAGAGGGAAAAATGGCCATGTGTGGCAAGGGCCCATGGTCAAATTGAGAGTCTGAAGAAGGCTAATGTGGCTGGAGCCAAGAGAGCAAAGAATGGAAGACAGACGATCACTACAGCCAGGGGCTTTCTGAGTAAGTGATGGGATATCACACCCCATGGAGAGCAGCAAGGAACCTTCTTGAACCTTCATGACTACTACTTGAGCAAATCAGAGCATCATTTTTGGCGAAGGGCCTTGCCCTAAAGGATGGGCAGACTCTCTATGGAGATGGAGTTGAGGTACTTCAGGAAGAGAGCATGGCACTGCTGAGAGAGACAGCATCTCATCCACTTTGGCTTTATCGAAAGTAGATTTAGGGAAGCAACACAAGACAAGGATGCTGAGGAGAGGGTTTACTTCATTCTTTGGAAAGCAGCACATTTTAAAACGTTTTCAGAATACAGAGAGCTCTATTCCACTGACATGATGTAAATGCATATTCAAAGAATAATGAGATATTATATTTCCTGTATCAGATTGAAAATTTTGAAGTTAAAACAGTGTGGTGAAAGTGTGGGGAAATAGACATCCTCATAAACTCACAACAAAAATATAAATTGGGATGACCTTTTAGGAAGACAATTTAGCAATAATAGCATCAAAAATATTTATACTCATTATAGCTATTGAACTTATAGAAAGTGGTCCTGTGATAATGCAAAAATATTTATCTGAAAAGATAGTCATCATAGCATTATTTATCGTACTGAGTAATTTGAATCATTTTATGTGTTCACTGATGAGGGACTGGTTAAATTAAAGTATGATATGAATGATAAGCAACAATTAAAAATCACATTACAGAAGAAAATAATATTTAATTAAATGGGAAAGTGTCAGTCTGTAAATACTTGAAAAAACATATAATAATCAACAACGATGGAGTGCCTGTTATGTTCAGGACACTGTTGTAGACAGTGAGAATAGAGTAGTAAGTGAGACGGACTAACTCTAGACTCTTGAAGGTTCTCTCTAGAGGTGGTGGTGGGATGTACATACTGGAAGTTTCTAGCCAATTGTGGTGGAGTGTATATACTTTGGAAGGTTATATTCACTGGGGATGTACACTCTGGCAGTACACATCCAGTGGTGTGTGTAGGAGGATAGGAGGAGCTCATGTTCAAGAAAATAAATATATCAGGAAGATACAAGAACTTAAAAAAGATCAACAGGTAGACACCAAAACAATAACAATTATCTCTGAATGGAGGCAATATAGATGACTTAAATGTTCTTCTGTATGAGGTTTATAATGCCCCAGTTTTACATAATTAATAGATTTTAAAAATATTACTATTAAATATAATAAGACTAAATATTTTAAAAGGAAATGTGGCTCTTCAGGAAAATTGCTAAATTTTCACGGACTCTACTTTCGTTTGCAAACACTGACTTTCTTTAAATTCGTCGTCCCACTTCTACTTGCCAGCACCAATAAATTAAAATAAAGTAACAAAATCACCCCAACCCCCCCCCCCCCAAAAAACCCTGTGCATATAGAAGCATATATCTGGGGACAGATACCTGAAGGCTTCTCTTACAAAGGCAAATTTCCCTGAAAAACTAATAGAAACTATTGAAAAGTATTGTTTATTGTATTTATTTTAGGCCTGCTGACTTATTTGTCTTAGGTTGAGCCAGATTAGTTTTTGTTTCTCAATGTAATCATCATCACAGTCTTTATAAAGGTGAGAAAGGAAAGAGACTAAAATTATTTAACCAAGGAGATGGCGTGGCCCAGCACAGAGACAAGTGGCCTCCAACGTTGGCCAGCTGACTGGATCTTGAGGGAATTGTGGGTGGCAGTCACCGGGTTCCCCCGTGAAAATCTCTTTTCCTCCTTTCCTCCTTTCTCCTGTCCTTGCCTGCTCCCAGTTAGCTCCTCTTCTCCTACTCAGTTTCCGTCTCTCCAGTCCACCCCAGCTATTGGGCTGTGCTGTGCACCTGCATCGTGCCAGCCTCACTCTCCATGACCTTTTGCTTAAGTCACTTCTCCTGTCCCTTTATGCCTGCGGGGCCTGAGCTGGCATCTCCAGTGGCTAGAAAGGATGTTGGCTCTTGGGCTAGAGGGAAGATCCCCAGCAATTAGTAAACACCGAGAATCCTCCCTGCTTTGTCATCATCAGTTAGGGCAACTTGGAATTTCCTTTCTCTGGGTTTCATAGGGAATAAGAAAATTAACTTATGATCTGCCTTTTCCACTCTATTGCTGTGGTGGGTGGGTGGGAAGGTGGCGATGACTGCAGTGCTACGTACATTGGGACTCCCCTGTTGGGCCTCATTTCCTCTTCTCTTCGAGTTAATGGCTTTCAAAGCAGAGCCATTCCCATAGGAACACTGCCTGTTCCTTAAGCCTGCATCAGTGAGGAACAGGGCTTTCAATCGGCATGGCTGATGCTGTCCTGTGGCTTAGTTTCTTAAGATGTAAATCAACATAAATAAAAATACATGCACATATTAGGCTGTCTTCCTCACATATGAAACTTTATTCCTCTGAGAACATGTTCTAAAGATAAAATAATGGGTGCTTGCTCTGGAGAATATTAGGGTATTTTTTTTCCTCCTCTTTAATTTCCCTATGACCCTCATTTTCATTAAGAAGCTAAAGAAATGGCATCTTTGGCTATTTGTGCAGGGTCATGAAAGTAGATGTTTTATGTATTAAAAAAGTATTCTCATGTTAGAAGAATGACTAAGTTTCAAATTTTGCAATACTCCTAGTTTTCTTATTTGAAAGTGTCTATGTGCTAATGAGTTATAATCCAAGTCACAAGGATAGTATAATGCAGTCAAAAAACAAAGTACAAGAATAAGTTTACTGACTTGGCCCTGCTTTCATTTTCGAACTCTCCCTGAGTTATAATCCCTTAGATTAAATATCCCCCTCTTCAAGTCCCCTGCTTTTGTCAAGTATCTTGTATGTAGGAGTCTAAAGGGGCTCTGGCTTGCTGACAGAACTCAAACGTCTTCTGATGACACAGTGACAGCCTGAAGATATCTGCCCGCCAGAGTGGGTCTCAGGTGCTTTGCAGAGTGGATTCGGGCTGCTACCCAGGTTCTTGTATCGTCCCTCCCAGATCCCCATCCTCCACTGGCATCTATACCACCTGTCCACTTCTTCAGCTTCTCACAACATAATGGGAGAGGGAAGCGAGGCCTCTCTCTTTGATGTGGCTCCTTTCTTCAGGAAACAGCTGTGTTACAGGGGGTCCAGAGTGTGAGGGTAGAACAACTGCTTCTGTCTTCCTTCTGAATCCAGAACCATCCTCACTGCGAAGGGTTTGAGAAAGATTTTCTGAACCCTGAACAGGTCTACTGTTTCCTGCTACAATCCCATTTTAGATGCGGCATTACAGAGGATTCCAAATTTTAATTTGGATGAAGATAAATCCCAAATACTCAAACAAGACTTGGCAAAGTACACATCATCATTGGCCCTTCTCAAGTTTATCTGTTAGTCCAGGACTGCCAATGAGGAGCCAGGAGAAGGAGCAACGAAAGAACAATTAGAAAGAAAGGATAGCAGCACTGTGTAGGGTTTAGTTCCTCCCAGTCTTTTATAATTCTAGAACACAGTGTTCTCTTCATGTTCTGAATACTTATTTTAAAAGGAGCAAATTACTTAAATATTTACTAGGTATCGAATATATATTATACCAACATTCTTCTAGTTGGTAGATGTTCAGGGGTGAAATGACATGTCTCAGGTTTAACAGAGTTTATATCTCTTTATTCATGGGGACAGTCAGGTAATAAACACATGAATGAGCGCTACTAATTTCAGATAATATAAGTTCTAAAAAGAAAATAAAGTGGAATCTTTTCATGAACAGTGATTAGGGAGTAACTATGTTAGATCGGGGGTTCAGTGAGGGGCTGAGGAGGTAAGTTTTTAACTGAGATGTAAGTGATAAGAAGAGGCTACCTCTGTGAGGATCTATGGTACAAGAACTCTAGAAGGAAGTATAGCAAGGGCAAGGACTCTAACGTGGGATTGAGCCTAGCTACTTTAGAAGCAGAAGGAAGACATGCGGTTAGAGTGCAGTGTGGAAGAGATTATTGGTAGGAGGTGAAGTCATAAAAAAAGACAGGCATTAGAGTATGTATAGCCATGGTAAAGAATTTGAATTTAATTATACATGTGATAGGAGGTCATTGAAGGATCTGATTTTAGTATTAAAAATAAAAAGATTATCTGAGGTTTTACTTCCAACCAAAAAGGGAGAAAGACTTTCTCTAATTACTCTGTCTTAGTTTGCCAGTGCTGCTATGATAATTACCACACAGTGGGTTGATTTAACAACAGGAAGTCATTGGCTCACGGTTTGGGAGACTGGAGGTCCAGAATAAAGGCGCGGGTAGAGCCATGCTTTCTCCTGAAGTCTGTGGTGTTCTAGTACTGGCTTGAGTCGACCCTTGGGGTTTGTTGGCTTGCATCTCTGCCTCCTATCGCATGACCATCTCCCTCCTTGAGACTGCTCTTTGGTTTCCCCTGACGTCTGGCCTTTCTATAAGGCTCCAGTAATAGCAATTAAGGCTTTCTCTGACTCAGTTTGGCCACATCCAAAAAGGATCTTAGAAGCTTCTGTTCACATTTCAAAGGTTCCTATTTAAAAATGTGTTCCCACCTACTGGAACATGAATTAAGATTAAGAGAATGCCTTTTGTTGGGGTACATGGTTCAATCTATCACACTCTCAGACCATAAATAATTAGAAAATTGGAAAAAATATAAGAAACAGCTATTTTTAGACATTGGGCTACAGACAGCCAGAGGGCTATTGTTTTGGTAAGAGGGGAAATAAGGTTATTGTCGGTCTATCTGGAGATGATTTGAGGACTGAGGCACAGGGAGAAATAAACGATGTAGAGTCCAGCTGTCTCACTGAGTTGAGGAGACTGATATCAGAATATTGTGGTCTGAAGCGCCAAGATTTTTATGGGACAGAATAAGAAATGACTCCAGACATCTACTTTGGGTTCCTTTTGAGTCTTTGGACAAATATTAATCTGTGTATGTGTAGGGTGAAACTCCATAAGATTGGACAAGAGTGACTTCTGAGACAATAACAATTATCAAGGAGCTATAGGAACAATTCTCAGAGCTCACACAGGGCCAGGGACCATTGTAGTTCCCTTAAGCCAGAGTGGAAAGACCTCAATTGAATTAATGGACATTTAGTAGACATCCAAAGGGCCATGTCTCAGAAGTAGAATTAAATTTGTACTACAATAGAGATTAGTCTAAAGTTCTATAGATAGGAATAAACTAACCTACTTTTCTGCCAGAAAAGTCCAACATTTTTTAAAGCAATATATGGAAACCTAGCACTCAACAAAATAAAATTCCAGTGTTCAGCACCCAATAAAAAATTACCAGACACAAAAACCAGGAAGATATTACCCATCAAAAGAAAAAAAATGTCAGTAAATACAGATCTAGAAATAACAGAGATGGTCAAAAATATCAGAAAAGGATATTAAAAGAACTATTATAAATGTGGTAAAGGATGCAAAGGAAAAAATAAATATGAGGAAAAATGGGGCAGCACACAATGAGTGTCACCCCACACAGGGGTGCCCCCTGTGCAAGGAGTGGCCCCCACACAAGGAGTACAGCCCTGCACAGGAGTACAGACCACCCGGGAGTGGTGCCACCCACATGGAGAGCTGACACGCAAGATGATGCAACGAAAAAGAGACACAGAGAAGAGACAATATGAGATGCAACAAACTAGGGAGCCGAGGTGAAACAAGGGAATGATCACCTCTCTTCCCCTCCAGAAGATCCCAGGATGGGTTCCCAGAACTGCCAGACACAGAAGAGCACACAGCAAATGGACACACAGAGCAGACAATGGTGGATGTGGAGGTGGGGGGCACCCAGTGATAAAAATGAAAATTTTAAATGTACCCAGAGGAAAAAAGATCCATTATAAAGATAAAAATGATGGCAGACTTCTCATCAGAAACTATGCAAGTCATATCTTTAAAATACCTTTAAAATACTAAGAAGTAAATTCAGTCAAGAATTCTATACTTGGTGAAAATATCTATTAAATATGAAGGCAAAGTTAAGACTTTCATAGAAACAAAAGCTACAGCAATTGATCAGTTGTATACTTGTACTTAAGAAATTGTAAAGGAAATTTTAAAAGGAAATTTAAAATTCAGGCAAAATGAAAATGATACCAGATGAGAATGTTGATCTAGAGAATGGAATGAAGAACATCAAAAAAATTTAAATATGTGAGAATTTTATAAATAGTCAAAATGTATCTTTAAAGATAATTGACTGTCTAAAGCAAAAAAATTAATCTATTGTGGGGTTGGTAATATATAAAATGTATGCAAATACATGATAAGAATAGCCTTAACAATGAAGAAAAGGATGGAGTTTATTGTAGTGAAGTTCTTACAGTATATGTAAAGTGTTGTAAAATTATTTGTAGACTTACTAATTTAAATATGCATATTGTAAATCCTAGAAAAAACATCAAAACAATGGTAAGAAGTATAGCTAATCAGTCAATAGTGGGGGCAAAATAGAATGATAAAAATAGTCAATCCAAGGGAACGTTAAAATATTAATAGAAAAAGAAAGAATAGATGTGAAAAATTGACATAGTAAATGATAGATTTAAAACTTAATTCTGAGTAGAAAGAACCTCATTGAGTATTATTTAATATTAATATCAATATTATACATAAATGGCCCAAATACTCCCTTGAAAGGCAGAAATTATCAGATTATGAAAAAAGCAAGACCCAACCATAGAGTATCTATAAGAAAATCATTTCAAATATCAAGACATAATTAAAATAAAAAGATGAAACAAGATATAATATTCCAACACTAATCAAATGGAATCTGGATTGCCTATGTTAATTATCAGACAAAAGAGACTTCAGAACAAGGAATAACACCAGGAATGAAGAGGAACATTTTGTAATGAAAAAGGGGCCATTTTATCAAGAAAATATAACACTCCTAAAGGATTAGCCTGCATCTAATCCCAAGGCTTCAAAATATGTGAAGCGAAAACAGAATGAAACTAAAAGGAGAAATAGGCAAAACCGTATTTATTGTTGGAGGTTTCAAACATTCCTCTTTTAGTAATTTATATAGTAAGGATTCTAAAAACCATTAAGGGTATAAATAACTTGATAAACATTGTTCACACTTGACCTAATTGACTTTTTAAAATTTATTAAGCAGTTTATTGAGATATATTCACATACCATATGATCTACCAAAAGTGTATAATGAATCACTTTTAGTGTACTCACAAGGTTGTACATTCATCAGCTCAAAAATTTTAGAACAATTTTATTACTCCAAAAAGAAAAACCCCACACTCCTTAGCATTACTTCCCCAGTCCTACATAACCCCTAATCTAATTTCATCTTCATAAATTGATTTATATTTACATTTTATATAAATGGAATCATCCTATATGTAGTACTCTGTGTCTTGTCTCCTTAGTTTAATTTTTTTGTCTGAAATTAACATTCTGTAGTTATTAACCCACGTTTGTTCAGCTTCAAAGAAAAATTGTCTTATATATGTAATTTTACCCATATTCGTATTTCACAAAATATATTTATACTTCACATAATATATTTATTTCATAATAGGCAGTCATATTTATTTGTTCTTCTGTGTCTGGCCTGCTTCACTCAACATAATGCTTTCCATGTTGTTACATGTTTCACAACTTCATTTCTTCTTACCGCTTCATCATGTATATACACCACAGTGTGTTAATCCATCATCAGTTGATGGACACCTGGGTTGCTACCAACTTTTGGCTATTGTGAATAATGCTGTTCTGAACACTGGTGTGCAGATGTCCATTTGTGTTACTGCTCTCAGTTCTTCCTGGATATATACCTACCAATTGTATTCCCGGGTCCTATAGCAAGTCTATATTCCACTTCCTTAGGAAATGCCAAACAGTCCTCCACAGTGGTTATACCATTATACATTCCCACCAACAGTGAATAAGCGTTCCTACCTCTTCATATCCTCTTCAACATTTACAGTTTTTTCTGACTTTTCAGTAGTGGCCAGTGTAATAGGTATGAATTGATATTCCATTGTAATTTTGATTTGGATTTCCCTAATCATTAGTGATGTTGAACATTTTCTCATGCGTTTCTTTACCATTTGCATTTCTTCTTTGGACAGTTGTCTTTTCAAGTCTTTTGCCCATTTTTTATTTTGACGGTTTGTCTTTTTATTGTGTTGTACAATCTCCTGATATATCATGGATATTAAACCCTTATCAGATACATGATTGCCAAATATTCTCTTGCATTGAGTTGGCTGCCTTTTCACCCTTTTGACAGAGTCTTTTGAGGTGCAAAAGTTTTGAAATTTTTAGGCGGTCCCATATGTTTATTTTTCATTTTGTTGCTTGTGCTTTGGGTGTAAGGTTAAAGAAACTACCGCTTTCCACAAGATCTTGAAGATGTTTTCCTACATTTTCTTCTAGGAGTTTTATGGTTGTTGTTTTTATATTTTGCTTCTTGATCCATTTTGAGTTAATTTTTGTATAAAGTGTGAGACAGGGTTCTTCTTTCTTTCTTTTGGCTATCCAGTTCTCCCAGGACCATTTGCTGAAATAGATTGTTCTGGCTCAGCTGGGTGCGCCTAACAATCTTGTCAAATATCACTTGACTGTAGATGTCAGGGTTGATCTCTGAGTTCTCAATTTGGTTCCATTGGTCAATGTGTCTATCCTTATGCCAGTACCCTGCTGTTTTCACCACTGTATCTAAGTAATATGCTTTAAAGTCAGGAAATTAGAGTCCTTCAACTTCATTCTTTCTTAAGATTTTTTTTTTTTTTTTTTTTTTTTTTTGCTATTCAGTGCCCATTTCCCTTCCAAATAAATTTGATTATTGACTTTTCAATTTCTGCAAAAAAGGCTGTTGGAATTTTTATTGGGACTGCATGGAATCTGTAAATCATCTTGGGTAGAATTGGCATCTTAACCATATTTAGTCTTCCAATCCATGAACACGGAATGTCCTTCCCTTTATTTAAATTTTCTTCATTTTCTTTTAGCAATGCTTTGTAGATTTCTGAACACAGGTCCTTTATGTCCTTGGTTAAATTTATTCCTAAGTATTTGATTGGTTTAGTTGCAATTATAAATGGATTTTTTTTTCTAATTTCCTCCTTAGATTCCACATCAGTAGCATATAGAAATGTTATTGATTTTTGCATATTAACCTTGTATCTTGCCCCTTTGCTGAACTTGTCTTTTAATTATAGTTGCTTTGTTGTGGATTTTTCAGGATTTTCTCTGTATAGGATCATGTCATCAGTGAACAGTGAAAATTTTGCTTCTTCCTTTCCTATTTGGGTGCCTCAATTTCTTTGTCTAGCCTAATTGCTCTAGCTAGAACCTCTAGCACAATATTGAATAATAATGGTGAGAGTGGGCCTCCTTGCCTTGTTCCTGATCTCAGCAGGAAAACTTTGTTTTCACTGTTGAGTACAATGCTAGCTGTAGGTTTTTCATATATGCACTTTACCACATTGAGAACACTTCCTTCTATTCCTATCTTTTGGAGTGTTATTATCAAAAAAGGGTGCTATATTTTGTCAAATGCCTTTTCTACATCAATAGAGAGGATCATATGATTTTTCTTCTTCAATTTATCAATGTGGTTTATTACAATAATTGATTTTCTTGTGTTGAACTAGTGTTGTATACGTGAGATAATACCCACTTGATAATGGTGCATAATTCTTTTAATGTGATTTTGGATTGGGTTAGCAAGTATTTTTTGAGGATTTTTGGAACTATATTCATTAGAGATTTAGGGGTGTAATTTTTATTTTTTATAGTATCTTTATTTGTTTGGTATTAGGGTGATGTTTGCTTCATAGAATGAGTTTGGTAGCATTCTTTCCTGTTCAATTTTTTGGAAGAGCTTGATGAAGATAGGTAGTAGATCCCCTTTGAATGATTGATAGAATTCACCTGTGAAGCAATCTGGTCCTGGGCTTTTCATCTTTGGGAGGTTTTTGATTACTGTTTCAATCTCTTTACTTGTGATTGATTTGTTGAGGTTTTCTATTTCTTCTAGGGTCAGTGTAGGTGATTCATATTTGTCTAGGAATTTGTCCATCTCATCTATATTTTCTAGCTTTTTGGCATAAAGTTGTTCAAGGTATCCTGTTATGATCTCTCTTATTTCTGTGAGGTCAGTGGTAATATCCCCACTCTCATTTCTGATTTTATTTATTTGTGTCTTCTCTCTTTTTTTCTTTGCCTGTCTAGCTAAGGATTTTTTGATTTTGTTGATCTTCTCAAAGAACCAACTTTTGGTTTTGTTGATTCTCTCTATTGTTTTGTTGTTCTTGATTTCATTTATTTCTGCTCTGAATTTACTATTTCTTTCCTTCAGCTTGATTTGGGATTAATTTGCTGTTTTTCTCCTAGTTCCTCCAGGTGTGCAGTCATGCCTTCAGTTTTAGCTTTTTCTTCCTTCCTTTTCAATGTAAGGATTAAGGGCTATAAATTTCCCTCTCAGCACTGCCTTTATGGTGTCCTATAGGTTTTGATATGTTGTGTTCTCATATCCAATACTGAGAGTTGTGTTTTGAAGTCTCTATTACTGTAGAGACATTTATTTCTCTCTTCAATTTTGCCAATGTGTGCCTCATGTATCTTGAAGCACTGAGATTATGTACATAAATATTTAGTATAGTTTTTTCTGAATTGCCCTTTTTGTTAATATATAATGACCTTCTTCATTCCTCTTAACAGGTTTGCATTTAAAATCTATTTTGTCCAATATTACTATCACTACTCTGGCTCTTTTTTGGTTATTATTTGTGTGGAATATCTTTTTCCAACCTTTCACTTTTAACCTGCTTGTGTCCTAATATCTGAATCCATCATTTTTTGACAGCATATAGATTACTCTTTTTTTTTTTTTTTGTCTATTCTATCAGTCTGTATCTTTTGATTGGAGTGTTCAAGCCAATAACATTCAAAGTTATTGTAAAGGCTTTACTTATTTCACCTTTTTTAACCTTTGACTTTCTATTGTCATATCTTACTATTGTCTATCTTTTTACCCTTTAATTTACCCTTTCTAATAATCTTCATTTCTACTCTTCTCCATGTCTCTTGCCCTGTTTTTTTCCTTTCTGGCTGTAGCACTCCTTTTAGTATCTCTTGTGATTTTGGTCTTTTGGTAACATACTCTCTCAGTTTTGTCTGTGAAGACTTTGAACTCACCCTCAATTTTGAAGGATAACTTTGCTGGATACAGTATTCTTGGCTGGCAGTTTTTCTCTTTCAGTACCTTAAATACATCATTCTACTTCTTCTCTCCTCCATGGTTTCTAATGAGATGTTGGTACTTAATTTTATTGAGGCTCCCTTGTATGTGATGCTTTGCTTTTCTCTTGATGCTTTCAGAATCTTCTCTTTATTTCTGATATTTTTCATTCTGAATAATAGGTGTCTTGGTGTATGTCTTTTCAGATTTATTCTGTTTGGCATATATTGTCCTTCTTGGATATTGATATTTATCTCTTTCATAAAGGTTGGGAAATTTTCAGTCATTATTTCCCCAAATATTCTTTCTTCACCTTTTACCATCTTGTCTCTTTTTGGGACACCAATAATGTGTATGGTTTTTCATTTTGAATTGTCATTCTACTCCCTGAGACCCAGCTCCATTTTTTCTATTCTCTTCTCCTTCTGTCCTCCTATCTTTTAAAGTTCTGGTGTTCTGTCTTTGAAATACTAATTCTGTCCTTGAGCAATTCAAATCTTCTCTTATTTTCTCTAATGTATTTTTAATATCATCCATTGTGTCTTTCACTCTCATAAAGTCTGGTACTTTTCTTTGCAGACTTTCAAATTGTTCTTTATGTTCCCCCTTTTCTTATATCCTTTATTTCTTTAGTCATATTGTTTTTCAATTCTTTAAACTGCTTTAGGAGAGTTACGTGATTATCATTGATTAATTGTCTTAAATCCTGTATCTCTTCAGGATATTTGGTGTATTCCTTTGGCAGTGCCATCTCTTTCTATTTCCTAATATGGCTTATACTTTTTTTGCTGATATCTAGGCATCTTAATATGTTGGTGAATTTACTCTGATGGCCAATTTCTCTCTCTTGCCTAATATTATTTTCCACAGCTCTTCTTTGATATGTGATTCAGTTTATCCTCAGTCTTTAAAATTACCCAGCTTAAGTTATCAAAATGATGCCAGGGGCTCACTAATGGGGCACAGATTTTCTCCCAGAAGTTAGAGAACAGAGAAACCCAAACTCAGGTTTTGTCCATTCAATTTCCAGACCAGTCAGCACCTTTCCCTGGAGATGTATCTCTCTGTTTTTCTTTGTTTTCATCTGTCCAGAGCTGAGATTCAGAGTGGGCTCCACTGGCTGAATTCACTGAACAAAAGCCCCTAACTCACCCTCCCTTTTCCCTTTTAACAGCTGACAGGGAGGAAGATGTCTGCTCCCCTCTCAGCTGCAATTAACCAGGGGTTTTACCCTGGCTTAGTATCTCAGAGGTGGAGGAAGGGAGCCCTTCCCTGCCAAAGGAGAGGCTTGGTAACTCATATGTTAGTTGTTTTGCTTTCTTTCTTTCTGTGTCCCTCACCTTCCTGGAAGTTGTGAAGCACTGTTCTGGTCTGCTGACCCCAAACCAGGCCACTGGGGCAGTTTTTGACTCTTTCTCTGTTGTTTTTGTGAGAGAGCTGAGCCTTACCTGCCTAATATGATGCCATCTTCCCACAATCCTCCCTAATTGATTTTTGTAGAGTACTTTTTTGAGTAGCAGTATATATATTCTTTTCAAGAGAACATGTGGCATTCACCAAGATATACAATATTGTGGACCATGAAAAGTCTCAGTAATTTAAGCTGACTGAAATCGTACAAAGTCAGTTCTGTGAACAGAAAATAATTGAACAAGAAATCAAGAAAATATCCCACTTTTAGAAATTAAACAATAAGCTTATAAATAATATACAATTCAATAAAGAAATCACAAGAGTAATTAAAAAACATTTTGAAATGAATGAAAATGAAATCAATATATTAAAATTTGTACAATGCTGCTAATGTAGAATTTACTTGGAAATTTATAGAATGCTTATAATATCAGTGATCCAAGTCTATGTCTACAATCAGTGATAGTAGCTTCCACTTTAAGAAGCTAGAAAAAGAGGAGTAAAATAAAATCAGAGTAAAGGGAAAAAAATAATGAGAGAAGGGACAATCAATGATATAGAAATTATACAGATGAAAGAGAAAAATCCATGAAACCCAAACTGGTTCATCAATAAAATCAGTGAACTTCTAGCAAGACTGACCAAAAATAAAAGAGATAAAACAAAAATGACCAATATCAGGCTTGAAAGAGGAATACCACTGCAGATCCTACAGAAATTAAAAGGATAATAAGGGGATATTATAAACAACTTTATGCCAGTGCATTTGATAGTTTAGATGAAATGGACAAATTGCTTGAAAGACAAAAAAAAAAAAAAAATACTACCTTAATCACTCAAGATGAAATAGATAACCTATGTAACACTATATTTATCAAAGATTTTGAATTCCTCAGCTCAGATGGCTTCACTGATAAAGTCTACTAAATTTGTGAAGAAAGAATAATACCAATTCGACATAAACTCATTCAGGAAATAAATGTGGAGGGAATATTTTCTAACTCATGATACAAGGCCAGTATTATCTTGGTTCCAAAATGAGACACTATATTACCAAAAAAACCTTAATTCCAATATCCTTTATGTATAGAGAAGCAAACATCCTCAAGAAAATATTAGTAAATAGATTATAAGCAAGATATAAAAAGTATAGTTCTTTATTTCCAAGATCTCTTTATCCCAGAAATGCTATGTTGGTTTAGTATTTGTAAATGATAATTTCATAGTTCTTTCCCTCTCTTTTTGTACACCAAGTTTCCTTCAAAGGACTCCATTTTAACAGTTTGTTAGACCTGAGGTCCTGCTCTTTAGGAGATACTCATAGTGCAGAAAACAGAATAAAGAGACAGAGGGAATTAAATTATTTTGACTCTCATTACCTGATTTTCATTTGACTTTTACTGTATATACGTTAGAGTCAGGGCTTACTTCATGGCTGAAATTGAAGATATTTATGGTCAACTCCTTACAGATTCATTGCTTCCTATGTTTATTCTGAATAGTGGCAAATGTAGTAACATTTAGAAGTCTTAAACTTCCAAGGAATACAAATATGTTTTCTTCATTTTAAGTTTTGCTGGTCAAAAAAAGTCTGTTCCTCAATGGAATAGTAAAATGTGAAATTCTCGTGAATTC
The DNA here is from genome assembly GCF_030445035.2 of Dasypus novemcinctus. Lineage (NCBI taxonomy): Eukaryota > Metazoa > Chordata > Mammalia > Cingulata > Dasypodidae > Dasypus > Dasypus novemcinctus. The sequence goes on along the minus strand of NC_080692.1, from coordinate 35,637,218 downwards.
AATAGCCCACTGGATCATAAGCTCTTTGAGGATAGTGACCATATCTTTTCTACCATATATGGTTCCAAGGTGATATTTCACAGTACCTGGCTCTAAGTGTTTCCTACATCACTAAATGATCAAGGATTTCTGGTTACTACTTAGGGTCATAATTGATCCCAGGGAAATGGTAAAGTAGGGGAAGTTTGTGTTATGCCCTTGCCTACTTCTCTTTTTATGTAGCATCTTTCTTCCTGATTTCTGCCTTGTTCCCCAGCACCAATCCCTTTCTATGGCTCAGCTGTCCATTAGCTAATCCCTGATAATAAATAACTTATTCTTAAATTAGCCTTTGCATGTGATGTACTTTGAAATATTTCCATTTTTAACAACAGCCCCTTAAAGGCAGAGGGACCCTTATTTACAGTTGAAATTTGGGCAGGGCTGGCCTCCTCCAGGTGTGTGGTGTGTGATGAAGTGTGTAAGGAATGAACAGGGCCCCTCTGCTGGGAGCCCTCCTTTACTTTATTGCTGCGTTTCATAGACAGAGAATGATTTCGCTGAGGAGCTGGAGAAGCTCCCTGTAAGAAATTTTAGAGCTGGGCCCTAAACAATGAACAAAGAGTTTTTCTAGAGGCAAGGTAGCAGTTATTTGAGGTAGAAGATGGAGGGAGAAAAGAGTAGCTATATAAAGCATTATAGATGTACTTGAAATTTCAAGCACATAGGCTCATAAGCATAGTCATCATTATCAAGGGCTCATCATTGGACCATCCTTCTTCACTGATCTTTGCCCTTGTACTTGGGGGATTGTTGCTGCTCCACTGGGGAGCATGACAGGCCCTACTTTGGAATTTGTGCTCCTGAGTGTGATGGAGTTAGACTCAGATGTGACCTTTCTACAGATGCCTCTTCTGTCACTTTTACTGAACCTGTGTTTGGTGCTGGGGTTGGTGTATGCTCAGGAGACTTGAATCTCTGTACTCTCCATATGTCAGCTGGGCCCTGAGCCTCAGCAGAGCTGTGATACCTACTCTCCAGTTTGTTGGACTTACCGAGGTCAGCTAACAGGGAGGTGGGGACAGTCAACCACCACCAGGGAACCAAGAGAGTCCGCTGCTGCAAGCAGGAGAATTGCATCCATCAGCCATGTGGAATCTAAGCCCCCTCTCAATTTAGAGGCAGAGTGGACATCACCATCCCAGGATCCTCAGGATGGAGGAATAAAATATGGATTAGAGTGGGGAAAAAAAGTATTAAAGAAAAATGTAGCATGGGCAGAGGCACAGAGATGAAAGCGCAGGGTATATTTTCAGAACATTGAGTAGTCCTGGGTAAATGGAACAAACAGTGCCTGGTAGCAGGTAGAAGGAGATTGAAAAAAAATCCATTGGGACAGATTGTGAAAGGGCCATGTGTATGAGTCAAAGGAGTTTGACCCTCATCCCATAGGCAGTAGAATTTAAAAGGAGATATGACAGGATTTCTGTTTTAGGAATCTCTTTGGTAGCATTGTGGAGGGGGACTTTTGTAGGCAAGGAGACCAGTTACCAGGCTATTACAGTAATCAAGTGAAGCGATAGTAAAGTCACAGCAGTGGGGATAAAGGAATGATACCCTTTTAGATAGTTAGAAAGATAAAATGGACAGCATTTAGTGATCAAGTACTTTTTTCATTTATTCATTAATTCATTCAACATTTATATGGCCCCCTAATGTAGGCCAAGCATTTTACTAAGTGCTCAAGATATAAATAGTGCACTGCTCCTTCTTGTAACAAACTCAAAGTTTAGTAAGGGAGACTGACATTTAACAATTAAAATGTAATGCTATAAAGTTCTATAACAGGTCAGCAGTGAGTGCTGTCTGAATTGAGATAAAAGGTTTCTAAGATACTCCATGAGGGTAACTTCAGTGTTTTCTCACCATCATTTCCCTATCACTTAGTTGAGCTGGGTAACCTACTAGGTGCTTAATAAATATTTATTGAATAAATATGTGAGTACAGTTGGGTGGGTTTATTGGTAGGGAGAATGACAACTTCTTCCTCTCTTTACTGTAGGGTAGAGAAGGGATGTTTCATTTGAAAAAGAAAGGGTCAAAATACAGGGTTGTGTCCTTGGGAGGTGGAGGTTAGGATCGTGAGAGGTACTTGTTGTTAGACTAGTGTCCTCTTTTCTCTTGGAGCTTATGTGAAATACACTGGGGGGCGTTAGGCTTCTGAGAACTAGCTAGCAAGAGTAGGGTCAAATAGTTCTGTTAGTTTCCCCTTTGTTATCCCTTAGGATTTAATAAAGTGTTTTTTCTTGTTTTTTTCAGGAATTCCTAGCTTATTCCATCAGAGACAAGGGAAACCAAGGGAGTGGCTTTTCCAAATTTGGGGCCAGGGATTTAAGGAGAACAGTATCCTTCTAGCACCAGGAAGCAAAGGGCAAAGAATCCTATGAAAAAGGTGAAGCTTCAGGGCAGAGAGTCTACATTGCTTGTTGGCTTCTTCTTGTCCACCAGAAGAGTCTCCATATAGTAATTGACCCTGGAATTTCTGGATTTCATTTTATTAAAGGAGAAGGACGCAGGCTTAATTGCTTAATTTCAGTTCTGAAATTCAAAAAGCTCTGAAAACCATTTTTTTTTGTAGTTAATTTAGTGTTAAAACCTGAACTAATGTGTATTCACTTGCCAGCAAAATCTGACCTGAAGTGTTCCTCAACTATTTATAGTCTTAACTTAGCCAGAAAAGTACTCATATTTTTATATTTATGTGTTTGATTACAGGGACTTGCTCTAGACACCCTTAGGGTAGTGTTAGGTAACATTCGGTAAATGCACCATATTACCTTTTTAAAATCTGAAAAGTGTTGACTTATGAAACACAGCCTGGGCTTTGGGTTTTAGATAAATGTTTGTGAGTTAAATTCCCTTGTAGAGAAAAAGGGCTTTTAGAAAAGATGAGTGTGAGTTAAGTCTTGAGAACCTTGGTTTGGTTTTCAATTGGAGGTGATATAGCCCCCGTGGCATGTTTGCAAATGTGTGGGTGCATTTCTTGGAGGTTATAATGATGGTAGAGTGCTGTTCTCACTTAATGGGCAGGGGCCTGGGCTGCTCAGCAGCCTAGAGCGTGCAAGAGAGCCCTGCACCGTGAAGACTTGTCTGTCCAAAAGGCCAGCGGCTCCTCTGGTAAGAAGCACTGATGGAGGATCCAAGGAAGGGCTTGGACCTGGGACAGGGTCTGCTGTGATGATTTTGTCTTTGATGGAAAGTTGGGGACCCCCAATCTTAAGATAATGACTATTCTCTTCTTAAAACTACTTTCTTCTCTCCTCGCTTCACTAATTTTTTTTTTTTTTAAGTTGTTTTCCTTAAGCAGCATTCAGTATTCCTGGACTTGGTAAAGGAGGTATGATTAAAAAAGAGACTTAACTATCTGAGGCTTGGACTGGAGTTTTGGCTTCTTGTTCTCTAGGAATAATGACAAATTTGCACTTTCTATGTTTCCCCAAGTCACCTGTGACTCTTGGACTGAAATAACACCCCCTTTTAAAATAAATCTTGCCTTGCCTCTAGGCTTACAGTGGTATGAAATATAATTGCATGCTGAGCTTAGCATAAGTGCTCAAAACAGCCAGGGCAGGAATTAGTACCCAAAAGTATGCCTCTGGCATGTGTGGGCTCTGATACCTGCCTGGAATGGCCTTTGGTTCCAGCAACGCCCCGGATTCCTTCTTCCTGCCTGCCCTTTGGTTAAAAATGAAGGCAGTGGGACCATTCAGTCTCTCTCCACGTTTAGAATGTTGAAATGCTTTACAAAATTATCACATTCATTAGAACTGTCACAGGTTGTTAATTAAATTATAAACCACCGCATCCTACAAATGTTAAGAATAACAACAAAATGAGTCTGTTTCATAGGCTTTCACTGCCCAGACAGAGCTTCATTTAGGTTTCCTTGAGTCATGCTGAATTATTCAACCCTCTCTTTACAATTTGAACATCTAGGAGAAACAAAAAAAAAAAAAAAAACAACTGTAACAATTGCCAGTACAATACATAAATAAAAATGAATAATTCAGAACTCCTGTCTTATTTTATTCCCCTTCATCTAACTCTGACTGATGCCAGCTTCGCTTTCCAGTTCAGACTACTCAGCAAGGTAGGTGGAGATTTTTCAGGTGTGGGAAATAAAGACGTAGAAAATTTTAGTTGTTTGCCCCAGAAGGGCCATTCCTGAGCTGCTAAAAACCCAGGGCCCCACTAAAATCCTCTTGGCATATATATATGAACTCTCCCTACTGTCCACTTATCACCGGCTTATTCTGAAGAAGCTTGGAAATCACATTTCCTAGCCAGCAATTGGTGAGTCCCTCCTTTATTTGCATTAATTCCCAACAATCTTCCCAGCAGCTGAAGCTTCAGGTTCCGCTCAGGTTTTATGTTTTTTACGCACAGCCCATGTGCTAGATCAGTAAGCGCCCCATGTTTGTTGCGTCAGGTCGGGTAGGCACTGCAGACAGGAATGGGATCCCCAGGGTCCTCCTTGCAGCCCATCGGCTCGTGTGGGCCCTGCTGCTGGGGGAGCCTTTCTGGCGTGCCCCGTGGAGGACGTGAGCATCTGCCACCTCCTAGGCTGCCTGACCTTTGGCTTGCCTGTGAACGGTAGGCAGTGCTTCAGCTCAGCTAGAAAGCACGACTAGAGCCAGAGTCAGGGCCAGTTCACCGCTGGCTGGCTGTCACTCACCCCTCAGAGGGGCTGGAGAAGGAGGCCTGGGGGACACCAGGCTTGCTAAATAGCCCATTCATCCTTCCGTTGGCGTTCTCTACCTGATTCTTGACGGCTATTTCCAAACTTTTATTCTATCAAGGAATGGACATTGAGAAAAAAAAAAATTCGACCAAACCCCCAGTTTTCACCAACAGTGTATAGGTGTAATATGGGGGCATTTTCAGGACATTAGACTTGTCCTACATGGCATTGCAATGATGGATCTAGGCCATTATACATTTTGTCATAACCTACAAAAATGTGCGGAACAGAGTGTAAACCATCATGTAAACTATAGTCCATGGTTAGTAGCAGCGCTCCCATATATGCTCATCAATTGTAGCAAATGTACCACACTAATGAAGGATGTTGTTAAGGTGGGAAAGTGAGGGAGTGGGAGGGGCTGGGGCATATGGGAATCCCCTCTATTTTTTATGTAACATTTATGCAATCTAAAGCTTCTTTAAAAATAAAAAATAAAAAAATATAAAGATTAAAGGGAGCCTCTTATACATTCTAATAGTTAATTGAATCCTTCCTATTTGCTTGCTGGCATTCCAAGCAGACAAAAGAAGATTAAAGAACCCTATGTATGGGATTAGTAGGCCCATTTCTTTAGTATGCTTCTTGGAAAGATTTTTTTACTTTTGCAATTTGAAGTTTAGGGTTTTGGGCCTCAGGTTTTTATTTTTCCCTTTGTTCCCCACTCCTTCCCTACTGCCCATAAAAGGAGAAGAAACATCTGAATTTTTTCTCATCTTTCAAGGACATTAATGTGTATTAATATAACCAGGCGAAAGCCTGGTGAGGGCCCCACTTTCTCAGCATATCCTTTAATGGTTTGTGAGGAGGTTGGTTGGGGGCATGTGATTTGGAGGTGGGTGTTGGAGAGAAAAAGGGAGAGCTGCTTCAGTTTTAGAGGGCCTGGAGGCACAGAGGCATAGAGAGCTGTTTCCATGGCAGTGCTATGGAAACCAGGTTCTGCCACTCACTCCTTCCCAGAGTGGAATTTCCAAGCTTCCTACTGCTTGGAATCCAAAAAGCCTGCTGGCACCTTGTCCCAACTGTGATTTCGTTATTGTAACCTCATTGAAACCTGCCATTCTGACCTTTTGTAAGTGAGGGAAAGGGGGAAAAAAAAAAAGGCCCCTAGTCCAAACCACTGGTAGCAATTCTGAACCTTCATTTTCCTGTGCCTTGCCCCAGTGGGCTGGAGAGAAAAGTTAGTTTTACAGTGTATCAGTTGTCGTTTCTATCTGCACCCACTTTTCTCGATTCCTTTTTACAGCATTGTTAAGCCCACAGTATTGTAGGTGTCAGTTCTTTGTGCCCACTTGTTTTCTTATCCTGTTAGATAAAGGGTGCAAATCTGTGCCTTTAGGGACCTGTCACCTCTCATACAAGCCACTTAAGGTGGTCTCATCCTTCAAAGGGCTTCTACACATGTGCTGATTTTCACAAGTGGGAACCAGATGAAAGACCATGGCTGAATCCCTGTGACTTCTTTTTCACTCTGCTGAAACCTCCCAAGTGTATGTACTGCTGGCAGTGTTCAGGGCACCGTCTCCTCCATAGAGGGCTGCAGGAGCCTGTGTGTGTGTGAGCATATAGTGTGTTGAGTTACGTTTGCCATGATACTTGACTTGTGTTCTTTTAATGGAAAGATTGCTGTGTGAGGCATCATGTCAAACGAAGCCCACGAATACAGGAACCAGAATTTTAAAATGCTTAGGTCTACAGGCTTATTTTTCAGGGAGAAAGAAAATAGATGAGTACTTTAACCCATGTATCCACTTCAACGGTTGGCAGAGTGGGGTTTAAGGCCCAACACCAGGCAAAGCTATTGGTCATGACAGCTTGCTTGTCAGATTTTAAAAACTAAGAATCTTTTGTTTTTCACTTTTCCAGTTCTCACATTACACAGAAACATTCTCAAAGGCCCTGTAGAAAATCAATGCATCTTTTCTACATTCTCTTCAAATTTCTCTAATATATATCCCTAAAACTCCCTTCTCTAATGACTCCATTTCCCATAAACAATCCACCTTTAATAACTCTCTCAAGGAATTTGAGACGCGCTGGATACTTAGCAATTACTTTGTTCTTATGGTGTCAGAAGTTCCTACATGTTTTTTTGATTGTCTGTTCTGAATGGTGCCTTTTGTTAGACTCAGTGATGAAATATATTCCTGTCAGGTCTCTTACTTGAGAGGTTTTACCTGGTGGATTTAGCTCAATACCCAGTGTCTGAGAAGGTACTTCTCAATGCTGCGTAAACATTTGCTGTCCGTCGTTCGGACTTTTATTTATCCATCCATACATTCATTCATCCCTTCTCTTGTCACAGATGGTTTAGTGACATGGGACATGGGGGAGTCACTCACTATTCACTGAAATTCTTTGGTCCTTTCCTTAGGTACTAAGCTTTGTGGCTTTTTTGTAATCGTAGCAGCCCCAGTAAAATGTTCACAAGTCCCAGAACATATAAAATAAGTATCACATTAAAAACAAAAATACCCTTGCCTTGTATTGATTCTCTCCTTTGTTGGCCATCTTGGTCAACCCTATTGTCTAAAGGTAACATTTACGATCTGATCTGCCCCTTTTCTTGGGTTATGGTCATTCTAGCTGGGAGTTAGTGCACATGGGGGAGTTCACTGAAGAGGAAAGCTGCCCATTGCCTGCCTTCATATTTTTCTGGGAGATTTTTCTGCTGTATTCCTATGCACTTGCTTTGCCATCTGGTTCTGATTTTTGCCTTACCTTTATTTTATCCTTTTATCATAATTCTGATATGTAATATTCAAATTAAAGATTCTTTAAATAGCTTTTCTGGCTGTATATGTTTTCTCTTTGCTTTTCTTGATTTCCAGTTTTATATAAAATTTCCCCAAGCTTCCTAATTGCTTACTGCTCTCTAGTCTGGATCCCAGCTGGCCATACCTCATGAAATGTCTTTATTAATTATCTACAATTGTCACTTTAAGGGCAAGTTCACTGTCTTTCCATTCCTAATGCAAATGGCTTCATAGTTTTAAATATCTGTGTCTATGGTGGACACCCAGATCAACATATCTGATCTTACTCTTCATTTTCTCAGTTCTCTTCTTCACTTCCATTTCTTTTGGATGCTATCTATCTCTTGCAGCTACCTCAGATTTACTAGAGCAAAAAAACTAAATTCATTTTAATTTTATACTTTTTATTTTTAGGGGTTTTAAAGTATTTTTACTTTATTGAGTGCAAAGCACTGTAGCAGAATTTTACTCATGGAAAATGTTTGAAGTAGAAATGGGTTTAGTAGATGTTGAGAAGAGGGGAAAAAAAAGATATGTTCAGATGGAAATACAGGTTGAGGAGAATAAGTAGTGGGAAATGCTGTTGTAAAAGATAAATAAAATTCAGCCCAGAAGTTATTCCAGTCAACATTTTGCAAAGAATTTTATTCCCACAAAGAAGAAAAGAACATTAACTTTTTCTAGCAATTTCTTTTGTTGGGTATACTTCTGGAAGTGGTGCAACACAATAATTTTCACATAGTTTTGGACTTAGCAAATATTTATTGAATTGATTTTTATGGAGGTGGGATAGAGTGGTTATCTGAAAAAGTTAACCTCCCTATATCTTAAGAGCCATAGGACTTGGTTCTTTTTCTCTTTTGAGATGTCTATTAAATAGTGGTCATAGGTTATAGAGCCTTTTGAAAATCTAAAGAAAACTGTAGGCCCGTTTTCCCAATAAATGTATCCACATACCAAATTCTGCATGCAATTTCCGGGGATTCATGGATACCTTGAGGCCCATTTATGAATCCCAGGATTAGCATCACTGCTCCATACCCATATTTCCACTGATGTTCTCCCATTTCTTATCTCCCTTAAATGATGACTTTGTGACCAATCTGAAACTAGAAGCCTTAGCATCATTCTGTAATCTCTGCTCTCCAATCATGCTGTGTGTTAATTGCCAGATTCTGCAATCTTATATATTAAACCCAGATTGGTCTATTTTATGGAGAAAAATGCCTGTTGTCCTCACGTAAATAATATCATCAAGAATATCATTGTACAGGCACTCTTCTTGCAGTCCTTCACCCAATTTGATATTATTTATGAATTTCAAAGAGAGATATTGGTTATGTTTGTAAACTGGTCTGTTTCTCTGGGCATGATACCCTTTGATTGCATTAGATTCAACTGAGACATCTGATTAAATTATGTTAAGATTAGGACTCTGATTCAACCATGCCTTTAGAGTGTGGCTCAGAGTTGAGTCCCAGCCCCCTTGTGCTGATAAACAGACTCTCACACAGAAGGAGATACACAGAGAAGATACACAGAGGATCCTACGGCCCCGGGAACAGAGATGAACCTGTTAGTTGACAGCTGACCTTGTGAAGAGAGCAGAGCAGTGGAGCCCAGAAAGCGATGAGCCCCAGAGAAAGAGAAACAAACCCTAAGCCAGCCTACAGCTGAGATTGGAAGACGCTGGTACCCCAGAGCCTTGAGAGGGAAGAGGAAGGCTGGTATCAGCATGTGGCAATAGACTTGGGTGAGAAAGTTCCTCTTATGGCACCTTGAGTTGGACTCTTTAGGGCCTTGTGACTGTAAGCTTCTACCTCAAATAAATACCCTTTATAAAAGCCAGCAGGTTTCTGGTACTCTGCATCGGTACCCCTTTTGTCTGACTAATACACCCATCTTGATAGTTCTGTGGCAATAGTGACCATACATTTTATAAGACTGGGTCATCTGTAAGTAGGGCCTGTCCCTTGTAGAATGGGGGATGGGCAAGCAGAGAGAGCTGGGTCTTCATGCTGCCAACACTGTTTGGGCATCTTCCTCATTATCTTTCCCCAGTTAGATTTGTCTGGTGTTCATATATTGAAGGTAGGTCGGTGTTTACAGCCAGTTACCATAGGTGGCAATTTTTTGTTAATTATCAAGTAAGTGAATTTTGCTACTGGATCCAATAAGTTAATCCTATGCAATGGGACAGGGAGCTAATGTTGTGTTGCCCATTGGCACCTTAATCCAATTCATAAAGTGAAACTTTCAGATCCAGTTATTGACTGTTATTTGTGGGTATGTCGTAGGGGTGAGGGGGAAAAGACAGGCTTTCTATGAGATTTTTCATGCATAGTATGAACAATGGGCATACTTTCAAAGCGTGAGTATTGTTTCTTGTTTCTCTGAGTCATCTGGCAGTTAAGGCTAATCAACATTTTAGAGTGTTCACTGTGTGCCAGGCACTGTACGAGGCATTAGGGTTACAAAGACTTTTGAGAAGAACACAGAATCTGCCTTCATGTTGTTAACAGTGCAAAGTGAGATGTAGACATACAAGCTGCTTGTTCATTCAGTAAAGATGGGGATTATTCCACTTCTCCAAGGCCTGTACTAAGAACAGGCAGGCTAATGTGAAAAGTGTTTCAAGAAAACCTTTAGAACGTTCATATATTCCTTCGAATACACTTATTCAACAAATATTTACCATGCCTATTATAAGCTAGACCTTTTAAGCACTGGGCTATTGAGTGGGCAAGAATGAGTCCCTGCTTTATGAAACCTACTTATTAGGGAGGAGTCAGAAAACAGACAACAGTAACAACCCAAATATAATTTGGGAGATTAATTCCTATGAAGAGAATAAAGTAGGATGAGCAAAGAATGGCAGATGGGAGGGAGTTTATTTAAACAGGTTGGAAAGGGAAGGTCTCTCAGAAGAGACAACATTTGAGCAAAGGCCTGAAGGAAGGGAAGCAATGAGGAACTTTGAGTTCCAGGAACAGCAAGCAGGGAGGCCCTGAGGCAGGAACGAGTGTGGTATGGTAGAGAACGTGCCAGAAGGCCTCTTGGCTGGAGCATAGCAAGCAGGGGAGGGGGTAGGAGATGTGCTCCAACTGAGTTCCTCAGGCCAGGTGAGGATACCTCGATGATATTCTAAGTGTACAGGGAAGGAATTGGAGGGCTTTATGTTCACCAGCTAGTACTCCGTGGCTGGATGAAGATTAGGTGGTGGAGGTACAAAAGTGGAATAGGAGGCTGGTTTAGAAAGGATTTATTCATTCATCCAGTATTAATTTTAGTTGTGCCATGTCATAACTTATCCTTGCCTTTGAGGATCTCATCTTCTAATGGGACTTCTTTATTTCTCTGTTCCTTTCACTCTTTTAAAACCCATTTAAACAAGCCTTATGGGTGACTAGCTCTGGAGCTAATATTTTACTTTATGGGTTTTCTCTTAAACCCTGCCTTAGATTAGAATTTTAGGATTTTGAATCATAATTGCCACTATTTCTCAGTATCTCCTATGTAACCAGACATTGGGCATACATTAACTCTTTTAATCCTCACAAAAACCCAGCAATGAAGGTATTATAATTCCCATCTTACCAGTGAGACAGCTCAGGCTCAGAGAGACCGAGACTAAACATCAGTCACAGTCCCACACTTAGTACATGAGGCTGGGACTTGATTATCCATCTCTTGTCCTCTACCTTCATGGTCTTTCCTCCCTACTACACTGTCTCTGAAGAATTGAAAGACATAGTGAACTTATTCAGGACGTATGGAAATTGGTTTTCCTGAGACTATTATTCTTGAGCAGAGGTTCTCAATGTGCCCACCCCTTCCCGAGGTATTTGGCAGCATCCAGTGATGTTTTGGTTGAGAGGTGGTGCTACTGGCACTTAGTAGAGACCAGAAATGCTGCTAAACAGCCTACAGTGTGCAAGACAGGCCCCCATGACAAAGAATTACCTGGTCATGGTGCCAAGGTTGAGAAATTCTGTCCCAGAGATATTTTTCTGCATTTCTTTATAAATTATTTAATTAGTTTACTTCTATTACTCTAGCTCACCATCCTGATTATGTTTCTTTGCCTTTGTTCTAAGGAAAAGTTAGTGTCCACTTAAAAAGAAATGCTTCTGTTGTCAAGTACTGTTTTCTTTGTCAACGAGCAGTTGTCTCCTAGAACTATTTCATCTGTCGGTTGGTTGACATAGACTGAACTTGGAATTCTAGGGTTCAGATGTCCATCAGCATTCTGAGCTATTCTAGGGAAGTCCTGGGGCTTGGATACTGAGCCACTCCGTGCTGTGCTTCCTCTTGGGTGGTTTAAGTCAGTCAGATTACCAGCATGGGAAAATCCCCTCTACCTAGAAGCTGTGTTGGAGTAGGTACAACCCAACTTTCCTTCTGCTACCAAACTTGAAGCCACCCCAGGAGCTCTGAGATTTGGAACATGGGTTAGGAAGCAAATTTTCTCCTTCTAAGTTTAAAAATACTGATGCACACTAGTGGGAGATAGAGAATGACCTTCCTACCCTGTAAAACAGCACACACTCATTCATTTTCTAGGCATTCTCAATCTAGACACTTACAGAACTCAGAGCTGCCACAGTTTATGGCCCTGTAAAAGTGGCAGCTGCTGCGTATATTTGCATCCAACTTTATATGTATAACATCATCTACAGTCATCAATTGCCTCTATGTCAAGGGATTCATCCCATTTCTAAAAGGATGGAAGATCACACCTTGTCTTTCTGTTTCTTAAACCTTCCATCAGAGGCGGTCTACTGCTGAGTGGGTCAGCAAGGTCCTTATTCCATGACCACCTTGCTCTGGGAGAAGATGGACTCAGAGATAGGCCAAGGGTCCTCGACTTAGTGCCCTTCTTTCAAAAGAAAGTCTCTTGGCACCTTTACTTTCCCTCTGACTTGACTGACTACAAAAAAAGGCCTTCTGCTTAATAAATGTCTGCTTGTAATATTCTGAAACAAGGAGGCTAATCAAAGACCCTGTTCTGCAGAACAGGGCTGCTAAATGACAAGATTAATTTCCGTAATCAAGCAGCTTAATTTGGACTTTTTCCCCTCTTGTTGCTGATTGAAATTGAGACACATCTCACTGTGGTGAGATTCTGTCCTTGCCTAGCGTAGCTTCCTTACTGTTACTAGAAGGGGGGTGGCAAGGTCGTTGTGGTCAGGGAGGTGATGAGCGGAGGGGACAGGGAGGTGGAAGGGCATCGCAGGAAAAGGAAGGTGAGCAAGTGGGCTACTGTATAAAAGGAGCCAGAATCTTCCTAGGGCTTCTTGTAAAGACTTCATGTAATTGTCCATGAGGCAATCACTTGGCATCCTGAAATGCTTCCAGAGCATCCCTAGGGGACAGTAGTCACTTATACTCATGGAGCCATACCATGTTTGGGTACAAAGACACCAAATGCCTTTTTCCATAAAACAGTCCTAGAAATATTGAGGAACTTGTGCTCTGTTCATTAATACCAAGCAAACTTTCAAAACACAAAGTCAAGGAGCTTGAGCACTATAATAGGATTTGCAGGAAAATAAACAGTAACATGGTGATGGATTGCCCATTTGTATAAAGCATTAAAATGTGCAAGGTCATTTTAGTCAATTTAAGTGGGTAGGGTATATTGCTCAGATTGGAATTTGAACAGAATATTTTTAGATGTTTACTAACATAAGTGATAACAGCCTGCGTGCTTATTGTTTCTTAGAAATGCAAACACCTCACAATGGGGATTTGAGCATCTTCCTTTCCCTTGTGTTGTAGTTAACGTTGAAGTGTATTACTTTTCAGGGTAGAAAATGCTTTTGTAGTTTAGAAGAATTATTTAAAATTTTGGCCTTTAGGTTTTTCTAGCTCCAACCTTATTTAGGTTATGAGGTTACCTTAAGCAGATCCGTGAGCCCTGATTTCTGAAGGGGAAGGTGGTGAGGTGGGTTAATCTGTGGGCAAGAAGCTGAGTTGCTGTACGTTTAAATATTGGCTTTGTCTTTGACTCTCAATGAGTCATTTAACCTTTCCAGGCTTCAGATGTTTAGTTGTAAAATAGGGATGAGAATACTAATCTGCCTCACAGAAAAATAACTAAGAAATGATTGCAAAACCCTTTCCAAATATAAAGTGCTAAACAAATACCTAAAGATGAAGTAAATTGGCTCCCCAATAAAAAGGGAAAATTTCCAAAACCAGACGAGTCTGAAATTAATAATCAGGCAGCAAGGCTTTGCTTGTGTCTGTGTATGTTGGGGTTAGGGGAGGGGGTATTTCAGTGACCATGAACTTAAATGTTCATGAATGCTGGGTTATCACAGTGAGGTAGACATGTTTGAGACACCCCTGTGTACATTAGCCCTAGCCCTCATGACCAGAATCTTAGAGAAACCTGGTTGGGTCCATTTGTTCATTCATTTAAAAAATATTGATTGAATGCCTATTATGGGCAAAGCATTATTGCTGCAACACACTCTTCTAGCCCTCATGGAGTTTATAATTTATTGGAAGAGATAAGACATAGCCAAGTGTGTGTAATATAAGGCTCTATGAGAAACGCTGCAGGAGCTGTACAAATTAAGTGTTATATATGAATGCAGGGGAATTTTTAATTAGTGTGATCAGAGAAAGCACTCTGTAGGAGGTGGTGTTTGAACTCCACAGATTTCTGTGGACAAGGATGGAGAAGAGAGGAGAGCAGAGAGAGGGGCCGTGGAGGTGGAGGGACCAGCAGTGCACAAAGGCTCGGGAAGGAGTCCAGATATCTTGCCCTCGGATTTGTGCTGAAGAGTTATAGGAGATAGGACTAAAAACTAGGCAGGGGTAGATTATGGAGAACCCTAAATGATCATGGAGAATCCAAAAGGCATAAGCATCCACGAAAGTAAAGACTTAAAGAAAAACCACCCAGGACACTGGCACAGCACTGATCTGCCTGGGATGTGACAAGTGCAGGGAGTGAAAGCCAGCTGAGTAAAATGTAAGAAATGCACAGCCGTGGGTGAACAAAACAGGCCATAGGGGATTAAAGCAGCATTGAAAAGGCTTCTTATCTGAAAATGTCTCACTATCAAAAAGAAAGGAGATTTGCAAAAACCCCAAGGCAGTGAGAGCCAGAAGAAGAGGCAAAAGTTTGACTCGTTCATACTTGACCACCCAGGAATGCATATTCCAGCAAAAATGTATAATTTGCAAGTTCAGAGGAAGGTGAAAATGGGTAAATAGTGAAGAAAGCACTTAGGGAAGGGACAATTCATATCACGCATATTGTACTTGCATGTCCTGTACCTTAAGTGGAAGCAGACGGGCATGAAATGACTGGTTCCCAGGCAGCGGGGCCAGTCTGGGCTGCCTTTCTCCATCATGTTAGGGTGGAGTTTAGGGTGGCTGTGGGGCCACCCACAAGGACTGTCCCTGTGTGTCTTCAGTCATGGCTCTCTACTATCACTTCCTCTTTCCCTCTCATCACAGGGCTTGGGGTACTTGCTCTATCTTAAAATATAAAGTGAAGGAAGCCTTTTAGAAATTTTTTTATAATATTTTTGCAGCCCCCTGAATTTTATGATAGGTTTTGCATTGGTATAGAAAAGTACTTGGGTTTGATTGAAATGGAAAACATTTTTTTTTAAAAAACCGTGGTAAAATAAATGAAAATTTTCTAATTCTAGGGAACAAGAACTATGGACTAGCTAGATAGGAAGAAAAACAGGGGTTTTGGAGCATGGTTTCTAATCTATACCCTGCTAGTTACCAGTGGTCTGGACAAGGCAAGTGCCTTGGAATCACTGATCTTTTGCAGGACTGTGAAGACTAGAGAAGGCCAAAACACACGTAGTTAGTCCCAGGGCCTGGCCCATGACAGGCACTTAATTTTCCCTTAGAACTAATTATAATTTTACTTTTCTTATATGAAAGCAATACATGTCCACTGGAGAGAAATTAGAAAAGAAGGATAAAAACAATCTAGACGTCATCTCACCAGATAATAGCACTACAAATTTCTCATGTGTCGTATAAAATAAAAGTGAAGTCATACTATATGTACTGTTTTGTTCCCAGACTTTTCTATTTAACAGTATATAATGATCATTATTTTCTGTCAATAAATATACCTAATGGTTACATACTATTCTGAAATCAAACCAATTCCCTTATTGTTCAGCATTATTACATTATTTTTGATTCGGGGGTTTTATAAATAATATAATGATCATCCTTACGGATAGATCTTTTTTATCCTATCAATTATTTCTTTAAGGCAAATTTGTAGAATTAGGCTTTTTTGGTCACATTGTCTCAACCCTTTGTGGCTTTTGCTACATATTGTCAAACTGATTTCCAGGAAGCTTGAACTAGTATGTGTGCTTATTGGTAGTGTATAAGAATATCTACCTTTCCTACCTTTGCAAGAGTTAAAAAACATATTTGCATATTTAAAAGGGTAAAATGTTCTTTAAATTTCTATTTAGTTGATTTATTAGGGAGACTGACCTTTTAAAATATACTTATCTGCCACTTGACTTTTCTTTTTCTTTTGTGACCTGTCTGTTCTGGTAGCTACTTGCAAATGGAAACTGTTTTGTCCCTCTAATACCCTGTATATATCTTCCAATTTCCCTGAGTAAAGTATTATTCTTTGTTTACCTTTTGTTTCTTCTCCTAGACATCAAGCTCTTTCAGGGAAGGACCATATCTTATTCTTTTTTTGTATCCTGAGCCCCCAGCACAAAATAAGGATGCAGTAAATATCTGGTGGGTGTGCAAATGGATGGATTCCACAAATGGAAGGATGGATGCTGGGATACAAAGCAGAATCCAAAGGCGAGTTCCTCCCAGTCTGCTTCCCCAGACTTATTGTATTCAGTGGGGTGCAGGTAACAAGTCTGGTCACAGGCATGTGTGCCAAGCTCAGGGCAGTTCCTCAGGACCAGACTAAAAGGCTTAGTCTAGCTAACGGCAGATGACAGCTAAGACAGGGAGGAGAGGAGGCTGGGAATCTGGAAATGAGCTGAGTGGTCAACCAAGGTTCCTGTGTAGGTTAAAGGAGGGACAGTTTTGCAGCAGAGCTACATTTCTTTTCTTTTGGCAAGGATTTTTCCCTGACACCTTGGAAAGGCTTAAACTGGTGTCCTCATTGATTACCTCACCCAGAAGGAAGCCTTTGGAGTATAAAATGTCCTTGGTATATTTATAATTGAAAAGGTCATTTTGTTTGACCAAAACCATTTGCTGTTCATACTGGATGGTGGAGACATTTCTACAGGCTTGATGGAGATGCTGCCACAAGCATCTCCATTTCCTCGGGCATTTGGGAAGTTGGATATGCTGGTATTGTGCATCTGGTGGTACTTCCTGCCTCCTTGCTCTCTTTTCCTGGAAGCCTTATCTTTTGAACTACTCATATTTGCAGGAAAAGTCCTAGATATGTAAAGAAGGCAGGGACATTGTCACTAGACAATATACTGCTTATGGATTCTCCAAGTTTTGATCTGTGGGTCAGATTGTGACCTGAACATGTTGTAGCATGTTCATTATACAATCTGTACAAGTTGGTATTATTTGCACAATATATTCCATAAAAACTTAATAAATATTTCCTGTATTTATTATATATAGAACTTAATTCTAAATCCATGTTTATTTCAAAAAGCATATTTTGACCTGGCAGGTTTTGGTTAGTTGCAAATTGTATATATTTTGCCCACCATTCCTTTAGCGGGGAAAGCTATTTTTGTAAATCTCCCACTTATTAGGCATTCAACCAAACAAAAGATATAGCTCCTTGAGGAATTTAGACTTGATTTGTATAAACTGTTAACATTTGTTGATTCACTAGAATATTCTCTTTGAGGCATAGACTTTGCATCCTGTGTCACTTACTTAATTTACTTACAAATTTACTTAAGAATATGGCATTACATTTAGGGTATGTCTATGCAGTATAAAGTGAAGTTTTGACATTTATTTGGTTTATTGGATTATTGTAGACATCCAAGTCTCATGACTTATGATTCACATAAGTGTTTTTTGAAACTGTCATCCAGTTTGTTCATCCACAGAAACAAAATTAATCAGGCAATAAATAACCCTTCTTTTCACTTTAAGAGTATGCCACACATACATATCATGTTGACTTTAGCTTGCAATTTCTGTGATTTTAAGTCCAGAGATGTTAGTACCATATGGAAGTTCCAGGAGTGGGGATAGTCACTTAGTAGAGATGTAAATAGGGGCTAATAACTAAATCTTTTATTATTCTAAAAATATAGATATAACATAAATTTGCCATTTTAACCATTTTTAAGTGTACAATTCAGTGGTGTTAACTACATTCACAATATTGTTGCACCTGTCATCACTATCTATAAAATCCTTGCATCACCCCGAACAGGAGCTCTGTGCTCATTAAGGAACAACTCCCCATTCTCTTCTACCCCTAGTCCCTGGTAACCTGTAATCAATTTTTTCTCTCTATGAATTTTCTTGTTCTAGATATTTCATATGTGTCATACAATATTTATCCTTCTGTATCTGGTTTATTTCACTTAGCCTGATGTTTTCTAGGTTCACCCATGTTGTATTGTGTAGAAGAACTTCATTCCTTTTTATGGCCAAATAATATTCTATTGTATGTGTATACCATATTTTGTTTATCTTTTTATCTGTTGAACGACACTAGGATTATTTCCATCTTTTGGCTCTTGTGAATAATGCTACTATGAACATTGGTGTACAAGTACCTTTCTGAGTTCTTATTTCCAATTCTCTCAGTTACAAACCTAAAAGTGAAATTGTCAGGTCATTTGGTAATTTTATTATTAACATTTTGAGGAACCACCAACCTGTTTTCCATAGGGGCTGTACCATTTTATAGTCCAAACAGCAGTGTATGAAGGTTCCAGTTTCTCCACAAACTTGCCAACACTTGTTATTTTCAGCTTTTGTTTATTTGTTTGTTTTCCCATTCTAATCCATATTTTGTTCCTCCATCCTGAGGACCCTGGGATGGCGATGCCCACTCCACCTCTAAATTGAGAGAGGGCTTAGATCCCACATGGCTGATGGATGTGATTCTCCTGCTTGCAGTTGTATACTTTCTTGGTTCCTTGGTATGGTGGTTGACCATCCTCACCTCCTTGTTAGCTGACCTGGGTAAGTCCAACGAACCGGAGAGGTAGGTGTTGCAACTCTACTGAGGCTCAGGGTCCAGCCGGCACATGGTTAGTTCAGAGATTCAAGTCTCCTGGGCATACACCAACCCCAGTACCAACCACAGGTTGAGTAAAAGTGACAGAAGAGGCATGTGTAGAGAAGTCACATCTGAGCCCAACTCCATCACACTCAGGAGCACAAATTCCAAAGTAGGGCCAACTGGCAAGGCACTGAACCCCAGAGCTGTCTTCCATGATCATAGGACCTGGGTGTCTCCAAAGCCCTCAGGAGAGCCACTACCTAGGGTTGTATCTACTTTGGCTATCTCTGAGATACTGCTGAGATGTGCATAAGTATGACCCCTCTGATGACCTCCCAACTCAATTTGAAGTCTATTAGCCATAGAAACTCATTTGTCTTTACCATTTCCCCTTTTTATTCAAGGTCTTTTTCTAGTTGCATCACTGGCTGGTGCTTGATAGTAATCCCTCAGCACCAGGGAGGTTCATCCCGGGAGTCATGTCCCATGCTGGGGGGAAGATAATGCATTTACATGCTGAGTTTGGCTTAGACAGTGGCCACATTTGAGCAACAGGGAGGCTCTCTGGAGGTAACTCTTAGGCACTCTGCAGCTCTAGGCCTAGTTGAAATTTTACACATACAGGTTCATAAGCATAGTCATCAGTATCAAGGGCCCATCATTGGACCATCCTTCTTCACTGGTCTTTGCCCTTGCACTTGGAGGATTGTAGCTGTTCCATTGGGGAGTGCAACAGAACTCCCCAGGAGGGGAACTCAGCATTCTCTTGGCTGTCATGTGAAACTCTCTCCACTATATCAATACCCAACAAATATCCGAACATATCTATATACCCTATATGCATGCCCTGGAGACCTCCCACCCATGCATCCTCCATCAATGACACTACACATCAGCACCCACACAGGTGAAATCTATAAAGTGGAGGTAAGTAGTTGTGCAGTAAAGGGATAAGACGGGGGTATAGGGATCCTATTAGGTTGGGCTTTGTAGGCTTGAGGAGGGGCTAGTGTTAGTAGGATAGGTCAGATGGTCCATGGAATTGGGAAGAGGGTTGGGAGGGGGGACAGGTGAACATGGTAGATTGTCAGGTACATGGTTGAAACTATAATCTTGAGAAAATTCTTTAGAAAATATAATAAGGAAGGGTTACTGGTTTAAGGTGGTATCTGGCACAGGGTGACCTGTGTGAGTACTCATCTTGTCATAGTGTGTTATATCAGTGGGTGGAGACTCATACAATGAGTGGAAAGGTGTTGTGCCCCCATCCTGAGGAGGCCTGATGCTCTCAAACAGAGGGAAATGTGTCTCTCAAGAGTGTGGATGGCTCCCAATTGGGAGGACAGACTAGTGTGTCAAACCCTCAGCATTGTTGCAAGTATCTATGAATCTTATCCTTCAAGCAGTGAAGCTTGGTTGTCACTGTGGGCCCTGAGGGGAGGGGGAAAGAGGAATAGAATAAATGGAAGAGGAGGTACTGGGGGGCAATGGAAGTGTTCTGCATGATAGTGCAATGATGGATATAGGTCATGTTAAATTTCACCAAAAATTTATAAAAGTGTATTGTTTAAAATGTAAACCATAATGAAAACCATAATGTAACCATGGTTAGTAGCTGTTTCAATATCTGTACATCAGGGAAACGGACTTGGCCCAGTGGTTAGGGCGTCCGTCTACCACATGGGAGGTCTGTGGTTCAAACCCCGGGTCTCCTTGACCCATGTGGAGCTGGCCCATGTGCAGTGCTGATGTGTGCAAGGAGTGCCGTGTCACACAGGGGTGTCCCCTGCGTAGGGGAGCCCCACGCACAAGGAGTGCGCCCCATAAGGAGAGCCGCCCAGCGTTAAAGAAAGTGCAGCCTGCCTAAGAATGGCACCACCCACACGGAGAGCTGACACAACAAGATGACGCAACAAAAAGAGACACAGATTCCCGTGCCGCTGACAACAGAAGCGACAAAGAAACAAGACGCAGCAAATAGACACAGAGAACAGACAACTGGGGGGAGGGGAGAGAAATAAATAAATCTTTAAAAAAATTGTACATCAGTTGTAGCAAATGTAACATCCACATGTAAAAATATCATTGCTGGGGAAGGGGGAAAAGGGGGAGGATGTTGGGTCTATGGGAGTTCCTTATATTGTATATGTGACTTTACTGTGACCTAAAAGTTTTTTGAAGACATAATAAAAAAAAGATATAAGACACTGAGGAAGAAGTGGAAGAGATTGCCTTGCCACTGAACATAGAAGACAACACCTATTACAGTGATGAAAGGCAAAACATCGATAAAATTTTTATGGTATTTTTCATTTTTTAATACCCCATTTATTTTTTACTTTAGTTTTTCTAAATTATTATAGATTTTATTTCTAATCTTTAAACCTATCATTACTATTTCATTTTCCTATTAATTGAATTTGGCAATATATTAGGCTTCATTTTTGAAGAAGTTTTGGATCACAGAGGGGTTCAATTATGGCAGGAGAGGAGCACTGGTGTTTGTTTGTTTTTAATAATAACCATCCTAATAGGTCTGGAGAAGTGTCTCATTGTGGTTTTGGTCTTTATTTGTATTTCCCAGATGACTAATGCTATTGAGCATCATTTCATGTGCTTATTGGCCATTTGTATATCTTCCTTGGAGAGCTGTTTATTGAAGTGCTTTCCCCACTTTTTAACTGGATTGTTTATCTTGTCATTGTTGATTTGTAGGAATCTGTTACATATTCTGGATATCAAACCCTTATCAGATATGTGATTTGCAAGTACTTTCTTCCATTCCATGGTTTGTTTATTCACACTCTTGATACTGTCCTTCGATTCACGAAAGTTTTTAGTTTAGATGAAATCTAATAATTGTATTTAAGTAAACTTATACATAAAGAAAAAACAGGAGAACTGAATAACTTGGAAGGAACTTTAGCAAAGAATGATATCAATAATTTTTAATAAAGTGAGTCAAACTAAGGTTAAAGAATACAATCAATGGAGATGGTGTTGGGAGAGGAAAATGTGTATGATTATACACTACAGCTGCATGAACCCTGTAAGTATTCCACTGTAGATATAGGATTTTGATGCAAGAAAGAAGTAGAGGCTTATGACCAAAATTAGCAAAGGCAACACAAAGTGGCATGGGTTCTGAAGGTCAAAACGGAACCCAGCTCTAGGTAAATCATCTCGTTCTAAGGCTGTTGTAATAGGGAACATTCTCTAAGGGGAAAGGCTGTGGACCTCCCCCTGGCTGAGTTATCAGATGCCGAATCAAGGTTCAAAATGGCATGGGTTGCTTGGATATGAGGGAACATCTTTGCATCCCAATTATCAGAGCTCTTTGTATTCTCGTGCTGATTTTCCATTAACCCTGGATAGATGGCTCACATTGTTCAGTAGGGTCCCCTGGGAGGAATAGAGTATTCTGGAACACATATTCCAGGCAGGCAGCAAGGTTTCAGGTCTGGCAGATGTCCATGTTAGGGTCCTCCATCCCCTCCCTGCCCTGCTTAGCACAGTTTCCTGATGTGCTGTCTCTCCCTCTCCCTCACCATGGGGGCATCTTTAACTTGTCTGCACCCCCTGCCATCTTTTGACAGTCAATTTTTCACAGAAACAATCCAAGATGCTCCTGACCACCTCCCCTCCTTCTTCCCCTCTCCTCCCTTTCCTCCCTCCTTCCTGCTGATTTGTTATTATGTACTGCAGCTGCCCGGAGGATTTTAAATAGATCCATAATGGCACAGCAGCGCCTCTTGGAAGTTTAAATATAACCTTCTTGTTAATCTTGTCTGTGGCGGCGCAGGAACAGCACCTGGAGAAGAAGGCAATGGGCAAGAGATGCCCTGGGGTTCTACCCTGAGCTCAGGGCTTAGTTTTCTCTCAGGTGTCCTATGATCTGAAAGCTTTTGATCTGAGTGTGGCTCATTTGTGGCTGTGCCTCAATTTAAGTGGGTTTGGTGCTGGATTGACAGCCCCTAGATATGTAAGGACAGTGTAATGCCAGAGCGAGGGAGACACAGGGAATAAGTGTAAAAGCCTGACATTCCTTTCCATGCTCTGACAATGGGCCACTCACCCTCTGCCACACTCAAGTGCAAGGTGGAATGCATCTCATTTAGCCTTTGTCCCTTGACGGGGATAGGAGTAAGAATTACATCAGTGACCACAGTTCTTAAGAAACAGGTATATAATTCCTTAGAGTTTCCAAGTCACTGAGTAAATACCCTGAACAGCTTCCAGGGGATGGGGATGGGTGGCTGCCCTAGCCCAGCGCAGTGAAATTGTTCATGACGGCAAAAAAAAAAAAAAAAAAAAAAAAGACCTGGCCCCAGTTCCCAAACCTATCAGTATTTTCTTTGATTTAACAAATGTCAAACTCTAATATTAATTCAGGCATTCAGTGACTATTTATTGAGCACCAGTGATTGTGGGAAATGTTCTGACATCAATGGAAGAAAGGGGCTTTGGGGAAATGAAGTACTTATGAAATTCTGAGAAACTTTATGTTGGAATAACCTGTTCAGAACAGAGATTTTCAGGAATATATTTCCTAATATCCTTTGGTTCAGGTTTTCCCCTTGGAAATGTTCTAGGATATATGGATTACCCAAGGATGGGAATAAAAGAGATCAGACATACAATGAAAAGATACTTACATTCTATAGAGTGTAAAAAACAATGCGGTGCTCTTAATTTAGGTGGAAGGAGTGCGCAGACAGGTGATAGGTGATAGCAGTCCTTAACTCAAAACAATTTTCAGCATAAGAGGGGAGGGATCCTGAACAGATAAGCCTATCAAACATTTTTATAGTGTATTATCATATATTTTGGAGTATTTTGTGAGTTCACATAAATAATTCTACTTCATGCTCACACTACCCTTGAGGTAGACATTGTTATCTTCATTTTATAGAAGAATAAATTAACACAAACAGACTAGGTGGGTTTCCCAAGGTCAGTCAACTAGCAAGTAGCAGAACCAAGACAACTGTCTCCAAATAAGATTGAGTTATTCATCCAGTATAATGTGTGTCATGTTGCAAACTTGCTACTTTTTTATAGTGAATGATTGAATGCATCTTTCTCTCTTTTAATAATACTGCAATTGTATATTCATTTAAAAATAAGCACAGAAACTTACCAAATGCAATGAATGTGCCACAATGATAAAGAGGTTGTTGATGTGGGAGGAGTGGGTGAGGTGGGGTGTGGGGTATATGGGAACCTCTTATATTTTTTTAACATAACATTTTTTTGTGATCTATGTATCTTTAAAAAAAAGACTATTAAACATAAACAAATTAATTTTAAAAAGGAAAAAAATTTAAAACTTCTGCCTAAGACCAAAAAAAAAAAAGCACAGAAAAAGGATTTTTAAATGTTTTAGCAAAGAGTTTACTGAGGAAGGGGAATGAGTCAGAAATGGTTCTGATGGCTTGGGTACATCCTAGGGTTTACTATTCAAAATATTGTCTGAGAATGAGTAGTATCAGCATCACTGGGAACCTTGTAAGGAATACAGAATCTTTGGCCCCACCCCAGACCATCTGAATCATAGCTGTCTTAAATTGAAGGATGGGGTGTGATGGGGTAGGTAGGGATACTTCTGATGAATTGGAATCTGCAAGTGATTAGACGTAGAAGGTATAATGATGATCGGGAATTAAATAAAGCCAGAATATCACTGTAAAAAAAATAGAAAAAGGTGAGGAGGATGGAAAGGATCACAGGTGGGCATCTACCCACCTGTATCTCTAAGCAGGAGAAACCTTGAACCATTCAAGATGCACAGTATTATTTTTATAAGAGTTCTAAGGATAAAGATTACACAAAGTCTGTTAATAGAGTTTCATACTCTGTAAATAAGAACATTCACTCTGACTCATGTATCCTGAAACTCATGTTGAAGCTTGTCTGTTTAAAAGTTTTAATGCTATATTTGAATGGAGATCAATTGGTTGCTACTTTACTCAAAATATCTAATTTTCTCCCTACTTGCATGAAACTGGGCTTATTTGAAAATGACTAGACAGTTAACCATATTCTAAGAACCATGATGGAGTTTTCAAAATTATTGTCACAATTACGTCCAGTGTGAGTGACAGAATAAATTTGCCCCATGCCCAGATAGAAACTGGTTTCTCCACTTTCTACTGTCTTTTTAGGAAAGGCATAATTGGTAAATCACCTTTAATCATCTATTTATCACTGTGAGTGAGAAATACAAAAGCTGGATGTTTTATCCTTCCTTAAGGAGCTTACAGTCTAAATAGAAATAGGGCAATCATAATCCTTGTCAGAATAAATTCTTTGAAGTAAGAATGAGCAAGGCAGGTAATATGGAAAATTAGGGTCTTATACCAGGTTTTGCCACTAAATTTGTATTCTAGGAAAACAACTTTTTTAGGTCCCAATTCTCCATCTGTTAAGATGAGAAGTTTGAACTGGAGGGACTTTAGGCTTTTTCCTGCTCATGCTCCCAAGTCTGTGAGGAAATGGGAAATCGAGTGTGGAGTGATGGGTAGAAAGGGTTGCCGGGCCAGATGGAAGAGACAAGAGGTGCTGCAGAAAGCCAATTTACCTTGCAGAGGTTTTTTAAAATGAGTTGATTTTTTTTCACTTTCCTTTTTAGGGTGACTTAATATTTGCATTACTAATTGCCCGCTTTCAAGTTTAATGGACATTTCAGTTCCTAATGATCCTAAAAGCTTTTCTGAATTTCGGAAGGATGTACCTGGTCATTTGCAAGCCCTGCCACAGTTGGTCCATGCCTGTGCTCTGCAGTCACAATTATATTTTCCTTTGGCCCTTTTCCTTCTACTAAAAAACTGAGGTTTAAGAGAGAGGTATCCAAGGAACCTGGCTGATCGTCCAGGTAGAGCCTCACAGAATGGGAGTCTTAATTTCCCAGCTGCTAAAAGAAATACCACACAATGGGTTGGTTTAACCACAAGAATTTATTGGCTCATGGTTTCAGAGGCTAGAGCATTTGATTCTTCCCAGGATTGGTATCTTCTGGCTAGTGGACAATTTGAGGTTTCTTGGCTTTTCTGTCACATAGAAAATACACATGGCAGCATCTTCTCCTTTCTCTTCCAAGTTCCATTGCTTTCCAGCTTCCTGTGGCTTCTCCTTCCATGTCCAGTTTTCTTTGCTATGAGGACTTCAGCCATATTTGATTAAGGCCCACCCTCATTCAGTTTGGGGACACAGTAACTAATATATTCAAAGGTTCTATTTACAAATAGGTTCATACCTACAGCACCAGGGGTTCGGACCTGAACTTGCCTTTTGTGGGGGAAAGACTCAATCCTTAACAATGGAGTAGGGGCCCAAAGTCTGAAGGCCTGATCTTCAGTTTTTTGGATCTGTAGTTGGTAAAGTTTTCAGCAGAAGACATATGTACAATATTTAAAGTATGCATTGTTCCCCAAGAACCTTCTACATTTATACTCCTCTTTCTTCAGTGATATCAGAAATGGACAGTTCTACTCCATTTAGTGTTTGCCATTAAAAACTAACATTTATTGAATTCTTATTGCTTGCCATGCACTATTGAGCACTTTATATGCATTATGCTCATTGAATCCTTATAAGAACCTAATGAAGTAGGTATTGTTATTATGTCCATTTTGCAGATGAGAAAACCGAGGTACAGAGAATTTAGTTAATTATGTTAAATGGCATAGTAGAAATGCAAGGCAAGGTCAAATCTGTTTCTTCCAAGTATAAAAGCTATTACTTTGCTGTTGTACCAGCTTGACATCCTTCTCTAGAAAAGATCTAAGCCATGTTTTAATCATGATGGCAGCCTTCTTACTTCTACCTTGCATTCTTAAATTTAGCTAGCTTGATATAACTTTTTCTTATCTTGTTATATTCCTAACTCAGCTCATTGTCCACTAAATAATCCTAGATTATTTTTTTAATGCTAAATATAGATTGGTGCAGTTTCTCTTTACCAAGCAGCACCTGTTCCTGTTAAATTTCATTTGCTTGGTCCTGATCATGTCACGATTATCTATCTCAGTCATCTGGGCAAGCAGAGTTGAGCTCTGATTGCTCTTTTAAGTCCTGAAGCATCCGAGTGGCCCAAGGAATCCCAGGGCTTTGTTGCCTCACTCAGCCATCCTAGGAGCTGGCTCAAAGCTTGTGGCAGCTCCTGTCCTGGCTAGGCTGGCTGGCAGAGGAGAAGTGGATCTGAATTTCAATACATACCTACAGTGCAGTCTGGCTTCTATGCCCAGGAAGATGAGGTAGCTTGATGTCCATCTGGACAAAGGGATCACCTCCAGGGAGGACAAAACCTGAATTAGATCGTCATGGCTGAACAGGAAGGTGCATTTGTGTGGTGTGAGGCTTGGCGTGTGGAGAAGCATCTGCCAGCGTTTTGCTGAGTTATATCTTCCCACTCCATGGCTAACATTATTTATTTTTAGCTTCATTTCTTCTGATTACTCAATTTTCTTGAACAACTTCATGAGAAGAATGATGTCTCTGTCAGACAATTGTAAAGGGATTTCTTGCCGGCAATGTCTGTGTGTACTAATGAGAAATATTTTATTTTCCTCGATGCAGCTGAATCTTTGTGATCTCTTGGGCTTGGGGGGGGGTCACAATAATGGGATTGGCTGAAGGTTGATAGTGTGTGCTGGTGATAGCTCATCCTACTTGAGGGTTTAATTTAGTAGAGAGGTGCCTTTGCAGTTGCACTGAAAAGGACCTGCTGTCATAGAGGCATCTACTGGCCTGTTGCCTTAGAAATGGAGGTGGTCCTTATGCAGAATCATGTTTACTTGTAAATGACTCGCTTTTCTTTTGCTTTAACTTATTTCTACTTCAGTTAAGGAGTTTAAGAAATGAATTTCAAAGGAAATAAAAACCTGTGCTACATACCTGCTCCCCAAAATGTGTGATTATGAAGAGAGAACTACTTACTGTGCTCAGGTGCAATGATGGGATTGAAAGAGACCCCATTGGAAGACACCATTCAGATAAGGGTCCAAACCATGGGGAAAGTGGCCAGAAGAGCCAAAGTAAAAAAAAAAAAAAAAGCTTATCCAACCGGTGGTTGTGATTTGGGAGCGGTGTCAAGGCTATTTACTGGAAGCTTTTGGGGAATTGGAGAGGAGTGGGTTCAAATGAGGAAAGACAGACTAAAGAAGAATATGAGAAAAACAGAACCGCATTTGGCAAGGTCGTTAGTGCTTAGTTCATTCTATTTGGAAAGAAAGAGGGTGCTGAGCACATTTTTTGGTTGTATAAATGTATCCTGAAATTTTCTTAAGGACTGAGGATTTATGAGTTGCATAACTTTACCACAATAGTTAGATCTGCTTTGGGACTAGGCTGAATTATAGACATCATAAATGCAGTTAGGAATATTACATGGAACACTGATTTCCCCAGGCCTCACCACTTTGTGAAAGCAGTGGAGCTGTGGTATCAGTGACAGTCCAAATCTCACTGGTTCTTGCTTCTTCCTGCTCATTCTTCCTCATAAAGTCATCATCCCCTGATATGCTTTGGGGGAGTTCTCAGGAGGGCATCTCACAGGTTTACAAATAGTTTCAGTCAACTGTGGTGCAGTATCTCCTGGCCACCATTTTCTCTGGGTTTCCGTAGCATCTGCCTTGTGCAATGACCTCCTCAAACCATGCCATCTTCTCCATTAAGACCACAGTCTCCCTATGGGTGTTACAGTTTCCTACTAAGTACATGCCTCAAGTATACTCGAGCCTTCATGATATGCAACATGGTCTCAGATGAAGAATCTGGGAGAAAGATACTCCTCCCCAATTATGTTTACATACAAAGCTGTGTAACCGAAAGTTACACAAAATTGGATTCTCATGCCACAATGTCTTCCACAGGTTTCGTGAATAGCTCCTTTGCTTTTTTTGTTATAGCTTTTCCTTCCCATTCCCCAGTGATCCATGGGTCAGGCTGGGGAGAAGTTCAAGTGATAGCATCAGAGCTCTGTTACTGGATTAAACTTGTTTGATTCCTTCTTTACTTAAAGTAAGTTCTCCCTGCAGGGAGTGCCTGAATTTCTCATGAAAACAGACTTCTGCAGAATCTACCCCTCCAGACATGCCCAAATATTGATAACACCAGTGCTGGCTCAAACTGGGACATGGCCTTTGTGGGTCCTAGGCCAAACACTGTTCTTTAGGAAGTGAGACGCTCGGCCACCAATTGTGTGGATAGCTGAGGCTTATTGAAAAGAGCACAGGGTGGAGAATCAGAGTGCATGTTTCAGTCCTAGCCCTGACGCCTACTAGTGCTTTGAGCAAGCCCCTTAGATTCTCTGAACTTCAGTTTCTGCATCTTTACATTAGAGGAAAATCTCCTACCTCACAAGGTTGTTGAGAAAATGAAAGAAACTAATATACGAGGCATTACTTTGGTGTACTTAGACAATTGAAAGAATATTTTAAGGGCTTAAATAAGAGATGGGTGCAATGTACTGTGTGTGGTGGCATCATATGGTTCTTTTGTCATTAAAAATCCTGTGACCCTTTCACAAGAGTTGGAATGTTAACCCTGTTGTCCTGAAGATTCCACTTAAACTCCTTAACATTCTCTCTACACTGTCATTTCTATCTATAGCTATTGTGACCCATACCAAAACAAATAAGGGCCACCAGAGTGCTCCCCAGAGCCATTTTGTCCTTTCCCTGTTGTGGCGTCATGTGCTAACCCCTGTTTCCTTCTGGTGTTTGCTGTTAGGGCAGAGCTCCAGCTTTGTCGTTCCGGCTTCTACACCACACCCCTGCCTTGCTCTGCCTCTCACTCCTGACCCCACCTTAGGGGCCTTAGTCCCACCTCGATTTCACCCACACCCAATTGTCTACCTTGGGACCTGCTTTCAACACTGGCCTGGGTACTAACATTGGTTCTAATTTCCCTTTAACGGATTTAACAGCATAAGTGGGCATCTTCTCTATGCAAGGTTCCCACTCCATATTTTTATAAAATCACTACCCAGTACCAGTGGGCAGTGACACCAAAATATAAAAAGAAAAGAAATGGTTCTTCACAGAAGCATTCATGGAAGATGACTATTATGAAATATAATTATCCCCAAAGTTATAGAAAATATACTGATGGATGTCTAAGAGCCTGTTAGTACTGTCTAACTTGTATATGTGTGTTTGGGTGTCACAAAAGGGGAAATAAAAATATTTTCATCTGGGTCAGGTAGACTTATAGTTAGACGTTGTAAATTAAAAAATTTTTTTTTCAAAGTGAATCTATATATTCAAAGAGAGCAGAGATAATGAGCTCAATGAGAAATGACTCCAAATATGGGGGGCTTGGCAATGAGCCAATAGAGGAGGAGACTGAGAGGACACAGAAGGGGCAATGGTCAATGTAGAAAGATGGGATGCTGCTAAGGAGGCAGATTCTGCAGGGATATTGCATAAGGGACTGAAGCTCCCACCAGGTGGAAGATTAGAGAGATTTACTACAGAGGGAACATATTTGTGAGAGGCAGGCAGGCAAAGGCCAGGTGAACTGAAGATTGACTCAGGCCTGGACTGGGAGATGCTTTGCTTCCCTAGTTCCCTAGGAGATCAGAAGTGAGAAAGCTGGACAGATGTCTCCAAGAAGGAGATGGTCCTCTACCAGGACACTGAGCTCAAGTATTAGGTCCTATGGGGGGAGGTGGGGAGAATGATAAATGTTCATGCATTAAACTTATGCCAAGCTCAGTAACATGGAATTCTGTATCTGATTTCTCACATGTCTATGGCTGTGTCTACTAGGCTCCTCCATATTTCAGAAAAGGCCAGTTGAGGACATAAAATTACTTTGTCTGAAGCTCTGTGGCCTCAAGAGGGAAGACGTACTGCTGGAGAAGCAAAAGATTGCTCCTCCCACTGATAGCCTCCTGCGACTCTCACCCTAAGCTGTCCCCCACCTACATTTTTGCTTTTGAGTCATAGTAGTAGCAAGTTCATTTTGATTGATCTCAGTTGTGACAGTTTGAAGTTGGATGGGCCCCAGAACACCATGTCCTTAGTGCTAATCCATTCCTTTGGTGTGAACCTGTTGTAGGTGGGGACCTTTTGATTAGATGACTTCAGCAGGGTGTGACCTAGTGTAGGTCTTAATCCTCTTATGGAGTCCTTTATAAATGGGATGAATAGAAAGAGAAATACAGAAACAGAGAAAAATCTATAGGAGCAAAGAGAGCAGGCCACGAGATCAAGGAGCTGACATCAATGGAACCTGGGAGGGAGAAAGCCAGAAGCTGAACCAGTGAAACTTTAAGCAAATACTTCAAGCTTCATCTATCTTCTAAAGCCATTTTGCTGGAATGTGGAAGGCACATGCACTTAGTTTAATAGTAAATCCTTTTGTCGTTATTACCACGTAGTATCTTGATTGGTGACGATACCATTGTTGTGGTGACAGTGGTCTATCGTTCTCGTTCTCTGGCATGGGTCCTTAGAGGCTGGCGTTGAATACGAGAATTTAGAACCTCAGGCATGCAAGGCTACAGTTAAAACACTGTTTACTGTTTTAAGAAAACATTTTCTCTTCTTTAATGAGGATTTTAAGTGTCTACAGGGGAGAAAAATCAAGGCTCCTTAAGAAGTCCTTGGCAAGAAGTTCCAAAGGTTTAGCTGGGGCTGTCTTGAAGTGTGGCGGTGAAGCATTAATCAGGATGGTCAGCAAACTGAGCGAGTGAGATATTTGCAAGAGGTTTATTGCTCTATCACCACTTATGTCTCCCATTTGCTTGAAGATGGCAAGAGCAGATGGCCTGATGCTCAGGGGCAAAGATGGTCTTACTAGGAGAAAAGGGAAATGCTCTCTCCTGGCAGCCAAGACAGTTAGAGCTGAGTCCTCGGTTCAAAGGGAGATGCTTGGCATGAAACTATTAATACTTTCACTCAGATGAACAACCTTGGCCGGGAAGAGGGTTTAACTCCCATGGGAAGCATCAATACAGAGAAAGTGAAGGCTCTTCAAAGAAAGGAGTAAAAGCCAAAGTTTATATAAGAGGAACATGAAATTAGGTTTCCAAGGGTACCAGGTGATTTCTGTGTCTAAGTAACTGTAGGATCTTATGTGTCCAGGCCTTTGTAACCTCCTTTTTAAAATGAAGTTGTTGAGTGGATGATCTCCAGTGCTTTTTTCGGTATGAAAATTCTTTGTTTCCAGCAATGCTCGGTAACAGTTGAGTATGTTGTTAAGGCCTTAATGCTTAGATTTTTAAATTATATTTTTCTTTAATTAGTATGTAATGTATATATTCAATGGAAATGGTGTATGTATTATTATTTTAATAGTTACATCTACTGAAAAGATAGTACACTATAGTGTATTACTAGTTGACATAGTACGATGTCAAGTATAACCACAGTACTTGTTAATATAGTGTGAGTACTGGTTAACCATGAGAATGGCCTCTCTACTATTCCAAGAGTCCATTTTTGTCCCCTGAACTCACCTTCTTTCTTAGGAACAAAACTCCCTCCCTACGATGTCCACTTGACATGGGGAGAAATAGTATATCTTTCCACCCCTTCCAGCCTCCCCTCCCCTCACCTGGTCCCAGGTCCCAAATGGAATTTTGTTTATTTTTTCTTTCCTTTGACTTCCTTTGGCTTTTAGATGTCAGGACAGTAGTTCCAAAGGGACTTAAGATTCAAGATGGCTTAGATGGGATCTCAGTGAGTTTATGGCCCAGAGAAGTATATTTTCTGATGTATTTGAGATAGTTGGTGCTTATAAGCTGGCTTGAGATTGCAGTCACCAAGTATTACATTGGATCGATGGGAAAATGCTTTTGGATTTCCATGTGACTAAGTTAAAAATTAACTGTTGGAACAATGCATTTGAGGACTGACTCTATTTAGAAGGTGAGCTCTTTATTCTTAGAAATGTGGGTTCCATGTTTATGCAAGTTTTAGCCTTCCCCTTTCGCCGCCCATTTCCAGAGTGAGGGAAAAGAGGGCTGGCACATTAGTTACAGCAGATTGCTCATGCTAGCCTAAATTGTACCTGCACATTTGTTGATGAGTCTGTTACATGTGCTGGAGTTGGTAGTCTTAGTTATGTGCTTTGGGGAGTAATAGGATCTATGAACTCCTTAGATTACTTCCAGTTCTTGTGAAAGCGCATATTTCTTGCTGGGTTTTTTTTGTGTTTTTTTTTTGTCATATTTTTCTACAACTGCTGAAAGGTAGTTGATTTGAATATCATTTGTGTTTTATTTCAGAGGAACTGCCTGCCCTTTGGCAGAGGTGCTAGGAAGGCATAAAATTGCATAGTGGGAGGGCACTGGAAGACAAACAGTGGCTCAGTTCATTATTGGGGACAGGACATCTGAAATAAGGCAGATGTTTCTGGCAGGGAGATGCACAGCTCTAAAATTTGAAGACTTATTTTGTATGTAAGGGCATTCCTCACAGCAACAGCCCGTCTTACCCACCATTACATTCCTCTCTCCTAGATTGTGTAAAATAGAATCTTTAACCTTTCCGATGATACATGTGAGATAAGCAATGAACAGCTGATGAGCTCGGAATTCAACGCAAGTTCAAATTCTTTCATTCAGGGACTTCTCATACATTTCAGAAAGTTTCTCCAATAATATTCACTGGATACTTTTCCTGGGTTAGGTAAGGCCCGACCCTGCATTTCATCCAGGAACCAGTTATGTCTGTTTTTATAGGTCTTAAGAGGAAAAAAATACACCTTTCAGATGAATTGGAGTTTTGGGAGGTAGAGGAAGAACATAAAGCAGCAGGTAAGAGCTGTCTATCAAAGCTTCCTTGGAGGAGGTAGACGGCTGTACACATTTCCTTTCCTCCTTTGAAGTCTGCATTTGTTTTCTCTCTTTTGTGGAGAGTCTCAAACTGGGAGGACGAAGTGCCCTTGAATAGGCCCTCTCTGCTGCGCGCCCCCTGCATCCCCTGCCGCTCTCTCCGGCCACCCCCACCCACTGCGCAGCCTGCATTCACAGAGAAGAGGAGCGGGCCGCAGGCACAGCAGCAGAACAAGCTGTGGCGGTTACCTTTGAGGTAGGAAAGGAGCTATTTCCAACGAGCTTACATGGTTCACTCGGGTTTGTATTCAACCGGGCCTTTCTTCTTTTTCTCTTTTTTTCCCTCTTATATCTGATATTTGTGAGTAAAATCTGGTCCATTCCTTGTTCCTTTTATTTTATTTTTTTGCCCTGGACTCTGGCCCCTGATGACAAATAACCACAGGCCCATGGCAGTCATCTTTCCTAAGTGTGTAAGTGTAAGGATGTTCACCAGGAAAAGCGTCTACCCTCGTTGACATTTTACGTAATTAAAAGGGAAATAGAGTTCTTGAAAAGCGGGTCAGTTGAGCTCTGTGGGGCTCTTTGGAGACCCGTCCTTAGCCTGGGATGGAATGAGATGAGCATGCTGAAGGCAGCAGTGCTATGCACAAGGTCCCTACAGGGACTATGGGAAATTTAGCTCAGTTGTGTATTGACAAAGCTTACTGGGGAGACTTTCTCTGATACTTAAATCAAATAAAGCCAAAATTTATTTTAATTTGGTTTTAGGTTTAATTTCTTCTTCTCGTCTTGAAGCCCCGGCTATTTACCTCCAGATGATTACAACACTAGGAAAGAATGAAAATTACCTGCGTAGGTTAGACATTTTTATTCAGAAAATATGGGCAAAGGCACAACTCTCAAGCTTTCCTGGGGAGACCAGTCAGCCAGTGTGTCTTCCTCGGTGGTAGAACATATATAAGATTGGAGGATTCAAAAGATTTTGATTCATGATCTGGCTCTATTGATCATTCTGTGGCTTTGGGCAACTCATTTAGCATCTTTGCTCCTTAAGTTTTTAATTCATTATAATAAATTCAGATGAATACACGATGTGGCATAGTGTGTTGGCTCCTGAAGTCCTGGATTAAGATTTTGGCTTAAAGAACATAAAATATGGTGTGTCAATTTGCTATTGTTGTATAATCAACTATCTAAAATTTAGTGGCTTAAAACGAAAACCATTTATTATTTCTCATCAGCCTCGGATTAACTCAACCATTCTTCTGGTCTTAGCTGGGCTTACTCCTGCATCTGGGTCAGTTTTGAGCTGGATAGGCAGCCCTGCCCATCTTGGCTGGTCTCTTTCATATTTGGTTGTTGGCTGGCTTTGGGCTGGTTTAGAATGACCTCAGTTGGGACAACTGGGCTCTTGTGGCTCATCTGTTTTCTCATCTGCCAGTAGGCTAGCTTGGGCTTCTGCTCATATCATGACTGTATTTCATAAAAAGAAAGCAGCAATATGCAAGTCCTCTTAACTAATGTGATACTTCTGCTACATTGTATTGGAGGAAATGAGTCATAAGGCCAGCTCATTTCAAGAGGTGAGAAAATGGACTGTACTTCTTAGGGGTAGGAACTACAAAGTCACATGGCAAAGGAGATACAGGGAGGCCATTAATTGAGGCCATTAGTGTATTCACTCTAGCGCATGGAAACAGCTCAACTTGAGCTATCACATTCACATAAAAACATCTGCTAATCCCTGATTATATTTAGTCAGTACTCCAGGCCTCCTCTGCCTTCAGGAAGTTTCTACTTAGTGGGAAGACTGACACAAAGGGATATATTCTATATTAGTATGTGTTCCTTCCTGCCTTCCTCTGACATGCTAGGAGGCAAAACATTGCTTTTGAAATTTTATTTATTTATTTATTTCTCACCCCTGCCCCCCTACCCCCCACCCCGGTTGTCTGTTCTCTGTGTCTATTTGCTGCATCTTCTTCTTTGTCTGCTTCTCTTGTTGTCAGTGGCACGGGAATCTGTGTTTCTTTTTTTTGTTGCGTCATCTTGCTGTGTCAGCTCTCCAGGTGTGCGGCACAATTCTTGGGCAGGCTGCACTTTGTTTCGCGCTGGGCGACTCTCCTTACGGGGCACACTCCTTGCGCGTGGGGCTCCCCTACGCGGGGGACACCCCTGCGTGGCAGGGCACTCCTTGCGTGCATCAGCACTGCGCATAGGTCAGCTTCACACAGGTCAAGGAGGCCCGGGGTTTGAACCGTGGACCTCCAATGTGGGAGACAGGTGCCCTAACCAGTGGGCCAAGTCCACTGCCCAAGAGGCAAATTTTGGTGACATTGAATCCTCAGCCTCTCCTAGTTTCTGAACTAATCTACACCAGATCTGGCCAACAGGTAGGACCTAGAGCTTTGCCAGCTTGGGATGTGCTTTTTTGGTTTATTTCAAGTAATTTCATTATACCCTTTTCCTCAGATCATTTGCTTCAGTAAAATGACGTATTTTTGTCCCATAGCAGAGCCTAGAGGCCTTCATCAATCTTTCTGGGTAGTCACAGACCTCAGCAGGCTACCTTTGTCTGTGTGCCCCAGATTCTTGTGCCTAGATCACAGTGTCCTTATTACTTCAGTGTTTTGGCTTTTGAAATGTTTCTGTGCTAACACCCACCTAACTCTGCCTATCGCCTGGAACAAAGGTCTTCATTTCACCCTATTGCCTTTCTGTGGTTGTCAGTAATCCATTCCTGGTGGTAGTCCTCTTGTCCCATATTTTGGAGATCAATAGAATGTCTATAACTCATTACATAGGGAATCCTGGTGCAGATGATCAGAAAGTAGGTCTTGTACCTGGAATCACTAACTTATTCTCCTCTTTTCCCTGGCTCATGAGCCCTTCCATCTTTTCTGTATCCCTGTTCCTTGCTCATTGGGGTGAAAGAGAGATGAGCTGACCTGGAAGAGACTTGAATGAAGTTTTAGTAAGGGCATTCAGTAAACCAAAGCTCTTGCTATTTTTTTCTGTAGCATATTATACACTTGTTCGATGCTTATATTACTTAAATTTTAATATTAAAATTATTTTTAAAATTGAGCATCCAAAATATAGTTATTTTTATGCTCACAGTATTTAAAAATTCATTCTGTGAGTTTTTGGAAGTATTTGATTTCTTTGGGGAACATTAGCCCCCTAGGTCAAACCATGCTTATTCCCTAAATGTGGGAGAATTCTGGGTGCTCACACAATGTAGATCTCTTCCCCTGAAGACCTGGTAGATCCTGATTCTCTGTCTCCATAGACTATTGGATGAACTCCTTCCTTATACCTACCATCTTCTGTATCTATCTTGGCCCTACAGACTGAGCTCCAGCACTGACCTTGAGTGTAAAAGTAAGGGGAGGACATATGTTCTGTACAGCTCCCTGTCAGTCATATATCACCTGTCATTGGTATCCCATACCAGTATCCCTCCATTGCCATTGTTGAAACACTCTGTGATCCAGAACTCCCCGAAATTTGAAGCCCAATATAATGTCATGGTCCCTTACTAGGGAATGGCATATAGCGATGGGTTTAAAGGATAGATAAAGAACTTGGATAAAGTTAGATAAAGAACTTAGATAAAGAATGTTGACTTGAAAAAATTCCACATCCTATCTTTCCCCCCCCCCCCCCCCCCCAATTATTCAGCTTTTCTTCACAGGAGTCCTAGACCACAGCAATGTATATATATAATATACAGCACTCCCACACATCCACCAGAAAATCTTTTCCCTTCCACAGTGATACTCTTACGCCCTATTCATATCATATTTACCTAAAGTGATGTACAGAGTCTGAGACATTAGCTTTCTAACAAGGTGACATCTGTGCTTACATTATGGTGCATACTTTAGGATACACAGTTCTTTACATTTTTAGTTATCCTATGTTTTACATTATGGTTTACATTATCAGTCTGTCCATGTGGAATCTGAGCCTCCTCTTGACATAGAGGTGCAATGGACACAACCAATCCAATGTCCACATAGAAGAGGTGGTATTGGATTGGGAAAAGTGGACATGGTGGACGATGGGTATGGGGAAAGGCAGGAAGAGATGAGAGGTGGAGGCGTCTTTGGGACATGGAGCTGCCCTGGATGGTGCTTCAGAGGTAATCACCGGACATTGTAAATCCTCACAGGGCCCACCTGATGGAATAGAGGAGAGTATGGGCCATGATGTGGACCATTGACTATGAGGTGCAGAGGTGCCCAAAGATGTACTTACCAAATCCAATGGATGTGTCATGATGATGGGAACGAGTGTTGTAGGGGGGGGGAAAGGGGGGGTGGGGGGGTGGGGTTGAATGGGACCTCACATATATATTTTTAATGTAATATTATTACAAAGTCAATAAAAAAAATTAAAAAAAAGAAAAAAAAAAGTAAGGGGAGGATAGGAGAGTGATATGATGCAGAGATTAAACTATACATATATGTATGGGTGACCCATTTCTACAGTGAAGAGCATCTCCAAGTTTTATTCACCCAAGTAAATGGTAGCTCAAGTATGATGTACAAAGTGGAACTCTGAGATATGAAAGTTTGAAATTCTGTAAGAAATGAGTCTTATTACTTTATTGTCAAAAAGGGAACCCTATTGAATCATCCATTTTAAAACCAGAAGAGCTGAGAGATAATCTAGAATTCTTCCTGAAGACAAAAAAGATCTTACAATCTGACAGATTTATCCCTTGAGAGGAGCACAAGTATAATGTTGTTCTTAGACTCAATGGCAGAGATCATCTAGGTACAGAAAGGAAGGTTTGCATGCAAACTGGAATTGTGGAAAGTCACAGAGCCTTGTCTCCAGCAGTTAACAGGGATATGTGTGTGTGGAGGGGCAGGGGGCGGGGGTAGGTACTTTAAGCTGTCCCTTTCCCACCTTTTCCCTGTGCCGTCAATATGGGCAGGAGAACAGAGACGTACTCATTTATCTCTTTAGCTTCTTTCCTTCCGTAGGTTGACCTACTGCCTGAACTATGCTTTCTAATTATGGAAATAGTAAAGACTATTTTATCACCTCAAATAAATTCTGATCCTCTTTTATGTTCATCCTCACTAACTCAAAGTCCAGCATGTAACTCTGTTGACATAATTGATCTGCAGACACTGAAGAGCTAAAATTTGTCTTTAGTAATAAGACACACACTGTGATGGGGATATGTATATGCAATTATATCACGTTTATAGTATAGTGTCAGAACTGACTCCATTTGTTTATATTTTACTGCATAAATGCTAAATTAATAGAGTCTTAGAAAGAACCTTAAAGGTCATTTAGTTCAACATCTCATCTCACCTGGTGGCAGGAAACTTACTTGGATGTCCAGGAGAACCCATTCCATTCTGTTTGAGAGAGATTTTTGTGAATTGCAACAAAATCAACTGTGCTTATAATTGCCATTTTGGGAGTTATATTCTACTCTCTGGAGGTATTTTTAACCATTTTCCCACATGACTGTCTCCAGGTATAGTACATTAATTTCACTTCTTCAAAATAAGCAGCCTAGATTTCTCCAGCTGTTTCTCAAATTAAATGATTTCCAGATATTTCATTCTGGACACTTGGTCAAGATATCAATGATTAGTTTATCATTGTGTTCTGT
The DNA here is from genome assembly GCF_030445035.2 of Dasypus novemcinctus. Taxonomy (NCBI): domain Eukaryota; kingdom Metazoa; phylum Chordata; class Mammalia; order Cingulata; family Dasypodidae; genus Dasypus; species Dasypus novemcinctus. The sequence continues at coordinate 35,598,053 of NC_080692.1, read as the reverse complement.
TTACTGTCAAATATAGTATTATTATCTACCTTGTTTGGTATGCTGTCCTAGTAAAATATCTTAACATTGCATTGACTGTTTTGGCAACCTGATTTCCCAAGTTTACAGTTATCTATGATCCAAAGTAAGTCAAGCCTTCCTCTTTTTATAATTGTGCAGTTGGTGTTAATTTTATCCCAATTCAATATCCTATCATTTGATTACTTTGCTATCTTTCTAGCTTGTCCACATATTGTTTTCTAAAACTTTTGAAATAATTTCAAACTTACTGGACAATTGCACAAATAATACAAACCCATACAGAGAATTCCAAAATAACTTCGACCCCCATATATCCAGATTTGCCAATTCTAACACTTGCTACATTTGCCATTATCATTCTATTCCTCTCTCTATATATATCCGTTTATCTCTCTCTCTCTCTTTCTCTCTATCTCACTACTTATCTACTAAATATGTAAGAGTAGGTTATATACTACTACTGTCTTCATGTATTTCCTAAGAATAAGGATATTTACTTAAGTAATTACCTTAAGTGCAGTTATCAAGTTCAAGAAATTGAACATTGATATACAGGTCACAGTCTATCCCTACCCATGTATTTTTGAGGTTTGATTCTGCCATCTGATATTGCAATTATTCTTCACATCTTGTCATTTGCATGTTTTATGAAATTGTTGAAGTATACTTTCCAAAGTTGTTGATAAACATCCTGAATGAAACAGGACTATGTAAGAATTATTTGGTTATCTACCAGAGATCTCCCTCAAAGTTACTTCTTAATGAGGATTTTGTAAGGGTCTTTATTGAGTGTCCTGATGAAATATGTGGTCACATTTGTGGTCAGAAAATATTCCTTCTGAAGAAAAGGAAAATACAGGGTTCATACCATGTGTAAAAGATTGCTTCCAGGTTTTTTTTCTCCTTTTTTGCAAGTTCCGTAAACCATGTCATATAGTTCCATAAAGTATGCAAACATCTCTATTTGTTTTTTTTACAAAACCTGGACCTGCATTATGTTTTCTGAGCCCTGAAAAAAATCCATTTGTCCCTACAAATAATATCATGCTGATTAGTTTGGTAAATAGTTTTTCTCTTGATGACTTCTGACTCTCGACTTTTAACTTTTTCCTCTGTAATTTCTCATGCTATCTAGTTTCTCAAACCCTTTTTCTAATATTAATAATTTGGCCCTTAATAAAACTGGAGTCTTTTTTTCCATTTATTTTTTATTTGAGAAGTTGTAGGTTTATAGAAAAATTATCCAGAAAATACAGAGGTCCCACATACCCAACTATTCTCACATACACTTTTTCCTATTAACACTTTAAACTAGTATGGTACATTTGCTACAACTGATAAACAATGTTATTATATTATACTATTGTCTATAATTGTCCATAGTTTACTTTAGACTTCACTGTGTTGTACAGTACTGTTTTTTTTAAGTTTTATTCTTGAGCATATAGACCATGTAAAAGTTCCCCCTTTTACTCACATTCAAATATATATTAATACTTCACTGATGTTAATTACATCCACAATGTTGTGTACCTTCACCACCATCCATTACCAAAACTTTTCCATCATCTCAACCAGAAACTGTGTGCCAATTAAGTATTTATTCCCCATTCCCTACCCTTACCTTGGCCCCTGTTACTCTATATTCTTATTTTTTACTCTGCATTTGCTTATTCTGATTATTTCATCAGTGAGATCACACATTATTTGTCCTTCTATGTATGTCTTATTTCACTCAACATGATGTTTTCAAGGTTTATCCATGTCATTGCATGTATCAGAACTTCATTCCTTTTTATAGCAAAATGATATTACCTTGTATGTATATGTATGCCAATTTTGTTTATTCATTTATCTGTTGATGGACACTTGGGTTACTTCCATCTTTTAGCAACTGTGAATAATGCCTCTATGAAGATCAGTGTGCAAATATCTGCTTGAGTCCATGCTTTCAATTCTTTTGGATAATACCTAGAAGTGGGATTAGTGGGTCATAAGGTAATTCTATACATAACTCTGAGAAACTACCAAACTTTTCCACAGTGGCTACATTTCCATCAACAATGTTCAAGTGTTGTAGGTTGTCTTTTTATTTTCATGATGAAGTATTTTGATGCACACAAATTTTTTGTTTTGATGAAGTCCCATTTATGTATTTTTTTTTCTTTTGTTGCCCATGATTTTGGGGTAAATTTTAAGAAACCATTGCCTACCACAAGGTCCTAAAGATGCTTCCCTACGTTTTCTTCTAAGAGTTTTATAGTTTTAGTTCTTTAATTTAGGTCTTTGATCCATTTTGAGTTATTTTTGTGTGTGTGGTGTGAGTTAGGGTTTCACCATTATTCTCTGGCATATAGATGCCCCATTTTCCTAGCACCATTTTTCTTTTGAGATTCATAATTTATTTACAGGTAATGAACCCCCCTCCATGAAGTCTAATTTGGGATAAGGAGAGTCAGTACTTGCTGACTCCACAGTGACATGAGAAAGAAGTCTCTACTACCATTTTTCTTTAAACAATTATTTGTTATTATTTTTAAAAAGGCATATAATTTCTTCATGTTGTATATGTAAAAGAATTCAAAATAAAAATGACTTTTCCAAACTCTACAGTCTCTGGTCAAATATGTGAAGTTACTAGGATTCACTTTCAGTGACAGCCTTTGATCTCCAAGAGGAATATCCCTCACAAAAGAATTAATACTCATCTAGAATATCTGTTCAAGGAATGGAGAGACCTCAATCCTTAAGAGCCTGAACTTTCAGTTTCTCTGCTTCCAGCTTGGTCTGCATTTCCACCCTTTGTTCTTCTAAGATTTCTTCAAAACGCACTTGCTGGTGGGGTGTGTCACTTCGCCTTTCCAAGTCTATTTCTTTTGGTAGAACCACATTTTCTCCTCTGACCACAAAAATCCCTTGAGGAATACCACCATATTTTTTGCCCACATGAATATGCTCCACAGTCTGAAGTATCACTAAGTTAGCAAATTGATCAATTCTTCTTAAAAAGTCTATAATAGTTCTTCCATCTTGAAGTCGGACCATGTGATTATTCTACAGGCTTCCTCTGAAGAGATGTCCACAAGGGAGTATGGTCTCCCTCAGAGGAAATGAGTTACTCATTGTCAATGTCCTCGACAAGGCTGGTGGTACTGGGCATATAGTTCATCTTTGAACTGAGATAATGTTGCACAGCAGCATCCAGCCTGTGCATCTAACACCTCATTCCTTCTACTGCAGCCACTGCCTTGGCAGGACCTGGATGGGAGCCTAGACTGAGATCAGCATATATACCTCAGCTTTCAGCAGCCAGGGCCTGCTGGAAACACCTCCCAGCACCATCTTTTGAAGGGACAGTTCCTTCTTTGTTGACTGGACTTGGTGCCCTCGTAAAATACCAATTGGCCATAGATGTGAGGATTTATTTCTGAACTCTCAAAATTTGATTCCATTGGTCAATATATTTGTCCCTGTGCCAGTACCATGCTATTTTGATCACTGTGACTTTGTAATAAGTTTTAAAATTGCAAAGTTTGAGTCCTTCAACTTTGTTCTTTTTCAAGATCATTTAGGCTATTCAGGGGCCCTTACCTTTCCTATATAAATTTGACTTTTCCATTTCTGCAAAGAAGGCTGTTGGAATCTGGATTGGTATTGTGTTGAATCTGTAAATTGCTCTGGGTAGAATTGACATCTTGACAAATTAGTATTCTGATACATGAGAACAAATGTCCTTCCACTTATTTAGGTCTTTGGTTTCTTTTAGCAATGTTTTATAGTTTTCCTTTACATCCTTGGTTAAATTTATTCCTAGATATTTTATTCTTTTCGTTGCTATTGTAAATGGATTTTTTCTTAATTTCCTCTTGAGAGTGTTCATTACTAGTACATATAAATACTACTGAGTTTTGCATTGATCATGGACCATGTCACTTTTCTTAATTTATTCACTCTAGTCACTTTGTGGATTTTTCAGGATTTTCTCTATGTAGAATCATGCCATCTGAAAATAGGTTAAGTTTTATTTCTTCCTTTCTAATTGGGATGTCCTTTCTTCCTTCCTCCCTCCCTCCCTTCCTCTTTCTCTTTTCTTTCTCTTCCTCTTTCTCTCTCTTTCTCTTTCTTTCTTTCTTTCTTTCTTTCTTTCTTTCTTTCTTTCTTTCTTTCTTTCTTTCTTTCTTTCTTTCTTTCTTTCTTTCCTCTCTTTCTCTTTCTCTCTTCTTTCTGTCTTTCTCTCTCTCTTTCTTTATCTTTCCTTTCTTTTCTTTCTTGCCAAATTGCTCTGGCTAGAACTTCAAGTAAAATGTTGAACTACAGTGGTGACTGTGGTCATCTTTGTCTTGTTCCTCATCTAAGAGGAAAAACTTTCAGTCTTTCATCATTGAATTAGCTATTGCAAATTTTAGTATATGTCCTCTCTGTCTCTCTTTCTTTGCCAGTCTAACAAAAACTTTGTCATTTTTATTGATCTTTTCAAGTGACCAACTTTTAGTTTTGTTGATACTCTATTATTTTTTTTATTAGACAAGTTGTGAATTTACAGTAAAATCACACATACAGTACAGGATTCCCATATATTATACCACCAACAACAACTTGCATTTGTTGTTGATACGATTTATTATAGCACATTTTTATAACTGTACTATTAATTAAAGTCCATGGTTTAATTTAGGGTTCATTGTATAATGTAGTTCCATGGATGTTTAAAAATTTTTATTCTGTTACCATATATACAATCTAATGTTTGTCCTTTGAATCATATTCAAATATATATTTCAGTGCTGTTAAATGCATTCACAATGTTTTGCTACCATCACCCCCACTCATTACCAAAACATTTTCATTATTCCAAATTAGAACCCGTACATGTTAAGCCTTAACTTCACATTCTCTATCCCTACCCTGTTCCCTGGTAACCTATACTTTAGATTTTGTCTCTGTGAGTTTGTTTATTCTAATTGTTTCAAATCTGTGAAATATTACAATATTTGTTCTTTTTTGTCTAGTTTATTTCATTCAACATGATGTCTTCCAGGTTCCCTATTGTTTTTTAAAATCTTTATTTCATTAATCTCCACTGTAATCTTTGTTGTTTCCTTCCTTCTGCTCATATTGGGTTTAATTTGCTCTTTTTGTAGATCCTTAAGTTGTGAGAATAGGTCTCTGATTTGAGATATTTCTTCTTTAATGTAATCATTTAGAATTATAAATTTCCCTCTCAACTCTGCCTTTGCTGTATCCCACAACTTTTAGAATTTTGTGTTTTTGTTTTTATCCCCCCTAAGATATTTTTTAATTTCACTTGTTTTTTTCTTTTTTGACCCATTGGCTGTTTCAGAGTTTATTGTTTAATTTCTCCATATTTGTGTGTGTCGCAGTTCTCCCTGTTATTTATTTCTAGTTTCAGTCCATTGGGGTTGGGGAATATACATTGTATGATTTCAATGAATTTGAATGTATTGAGACTTGATTTGTGACCTAACATATGGTCTATTCTAGAGAATGACCCATGTGTATTAGAGAAGAATGTATATTCTGCTGCTGTCATGTGAAATGTTCTATATATATCTGTTAGGTCTAGTTGGTTTATAACATAATTCAGATTTTCTATTTCCTTATTGATCTTCTCTGTACATGTTCTTCCCATTATCAAAAGTGGTGTATTTAAATAATCTATCCTTTATGTAGAACCGTCTTCTTCTCTCTTCAAATCAGTCATTGCTTCATATATTAATATTTTTGAGGCTCTGTCATTAGGTGAGCTGACCCTTTCATCAGTATATAATAGCATTCTTTGTCCCTTGTAATTGTTTTTATCTTAAAATCTATTTTATCTGCGATTAGTATAGCTACCCCAGATCTTTTTTAGTTACTACTTGCATTGTATATATTTTTTTAAAATCATTTTTAAAAGATTTATTTATTTATTTTCCCTCCCCCCCCCACTCTGGTTGTCTGTTCTCTGTGTCTATTTGCTGCATTTTCTTTGTCCACTTCTGTTGTTGTCAGCGGCATCGGAATCTGTGTCTCTTTTTGTTGCATCATCTTGTTGCGTCAGTTCTCCTTGTGTGCGGCACCATTCCTGGGCAGGCTGCACTTTCTTTTGCACTGGGCGGCTCTCCTTATGGGGCACACTTCTTGCACATGGGGCTCCCCTATGTGGGGGACACCCCTGCATGGCACTCCTTGCGCGTATCAGCACTGCGCATGGGCCAGCTGCACACAGGTCAAGGAGGCCCAGGGTTTGAACCGCAGACCTCCCATGTGGTAGAGAGATGCTCTAACCACTGGGCCAAGTCCGCCGCCCATATATATTTTTCATTCTGTCACTTTCGATCTAATTATGTCTTTGAACTTAGGCAACTTTCTTATAAATAGCATATAGTTGGGTTATGCTTTTTAATTCATTTTGCCAAATCTCTGTCTTTTTACTAAAGAGTTTAATCCATTTTATACCTAAAATAGCTTCTGATAATGCAGGATGTTCTTCTGCCATTTTGCTATTTGGTGTTTGTAAGTCTTATAACTGTTTTGTTCCTCAATTCTTCCATAAATGACTACTTTCTTATTTATTTGGGTATTTGTGTGTATATGTGTTGGGCCATTTTGAGTTTCTACTCAAAAGGAAAAAGAAGTATTTTTCTGATATTTTCTCTGTGGCTACTATAGGGCTTAAAGTTAACAACCTAAATGTATACCAGTCATGTTTGATTTGATACCAACTTAAATGCAATAGCATACAGTTTGTTCTGTACCTTTCTGTAACCTCATCTTTTGGGTATACATGTTACACATTATATTTTTATCAATTATGGATCCCTAACCATAGATTTATGATTACTTTTTGTACATTTGCATTTTACAACCTGTAAGAAGTAAAAAGTGGAGTTACATACCAAAAAATATATAATACTGGTATTTATAATTATCCATACTTTTACCTTTCCTGGGGGTCTATATTTCTTAATGTCACTTTGATACACTGTGTAGTAGCCTTTCCTTTTAGTCTGAAGAACTCCCTCAGACTTGCTTCTTGGACAGGTCTAATGTTGATGTACTCCATTAGGTTTTGTTTATCTGGGAAAGTCTTAATCTCTCCTTCCTTTTTGAAAGACAGTCCCACTGAATATAAAATTCTCATTTGGCAATTGTTTTAATTCAGCACTTTAAATATTTTGATCCACTGCCTTCTTGCCACCACAGTTTCTGGTGAGAATTCAGCACTTAATCTATGGGGACTTTCTTGTACTTACTATATTGCTTTTCTTTTGCACCTTTTAGAATTGTCTCCTTGTCCTTGACATTTGACAGTTTGACTAATTTGTTTCTGGGCATGGGTCTCTTCATGTTTATCCCATTTTTATTTGTTGGATGTTTCAATATGTATATTTATGTCATTCATTAAATTTGGAAAGTTTTCTGCCATGTTTACTTTGAGTATTCTGTCTTTCCCTTTCTCTGTTTCTTCTCCTTCTGGGACTCCCATAATGCATATATTGGTATGCTTGATGGTATCCCTAGGTCTCCTAGACTCTGTTCATTTTTTATTTTTCCTTCTTTTTCCTTACTGCTCCTCAGCCAGAATCACTTCAATTGTCTTGTATTTGAGGTCACTGATTCTTTTTCCAGAAGCTCCAATCTGCTGTTGATACCCTACTTGGAATGTTTCCCATCTGTTATTGAGGTCATTAACTCCAATATTTCTGTTAGGTTCCTTTTAAAACTTTCTGTCTCTTTATTGAGATTCTCATATTGTTATTCATTGTTTTCCTGGTATCTTTTAGTTCAGTTCATTCTACGGGTGTTCCTTAATTTTCTTGTGCATATTGAAGATTATTTTTTTAAAGTATTTGGTATGTTCAAAGTCTGGGTTTCTTCTTTGATGGTTTCTAATTTTTATCTTGCTTCTTTGGATGGATCATCATTTCCTGTTTCTTTGTCTTATAATCTTTTGTTACACATTGTACATACTAATATTTTAATGTGTTAACTCTGGGATTTAGTCAGTAAGCTGTCTATGCCTTGAGTTGTATCCAGCTAGTGATATGACAGAGATTTCCTTGAATGCCAGGAGCTAAGACAAACAAACAAACCAATGCAAAAATTCCTTTCACTGTCTTTGCAAATTGGCTTTCTGTTGGTTGGTGCTGTCCTTCAGAGCCATCCCATTAAGAAGATCAGCCCAAAGTGAAAGTAAAGTACTGGGTCCTTTCCACCTTTCTAAGTCTGTATCTTGTCCTGGGCTTATGTTTACTGGTGGCCTTAGGAATTCCACTATTTTTAGGAGTAGAATGTCTGCCGTCTGTTTCCTATGAAATAGACTTTCACCCCTTCCTTGGAGCTGTATTGTATGTTCTAAAGCAAGTGGTCCTTTGCCCCAGGCTGCTTCAACTTAATTGTTTCTTACAGTTAGGGTTAGCTGCTTCTGCTTGCAGGGCAAATTCTGGGAGGGCAAGCCAGAAATGAGTGTTCTGCTTCAGTGTTTTAGACTACTATCTGATAGACTGGCACTGACATACAGGCACCCTGAATGCACAAAGAGGTTACTCTTCTCCCACTGAAACAGGGCTAGGGACCTTTAAGGTAGTATATGTTGACTCCACGCAATGTTCTGAAAGGGGTGGAAAGGGGCTAGCAAGGGTATATGACCTTTTCTATCATTTTTAAAGCTGTACTTTCTTAATTTGGCACTCATCCAGTTATGACAAACTTTTAACTATTTTCTGGAGTTTTCAGGTGATGGCTTTGCTAGTTTTTGCTAGTTGTTCAAAAATTCTCTAGGGGAGTAATACCCAGGAGTATCTTATGCTACTTATTTCAGTTGACAAGAAACCAGAACCGGAGCCTTTATATTCCTTTCCCACCATTCTATATCCCGTTTAATTCTCAATTTTCCAATATTTATGGTTCCCTTTTACAGGGTTGTTTGAAAAGGGAGTTTTGAGAAACTTGGCAAATCTGCTATTCCTTGTAGTTGAAAAGAAGTCATGGATGAGGAAGCATATGAAATCTACTTAAAGACCACATACCATTCTATAATACTTGGGCAGGTGAATCATGGTGAATACTTTTTTCTGACTGAATATAACTAGACTTCAGCATAGAGATAGAAGTTGCCTACATAATTTAAGGAGACTGGTTTTAAAAAATAACTATGGTGAACAAAGAGTCTTAAAACAGGGTAATAAAAATTGTGCTTCTCATCTCTGTACTTGGACTATACTTGTCTAAATTAATTTTTTAAAAAGTAGTAAATTGTATTACCTTTGGTCTGGTTATGCCAGCATAAGCATCATCTAATTGAGTTAAAGATATGGGACTTTTCTATGTTATTATTTCTCCAGCTGAGAATTAACTGGTAAATGAATTACAAAAGAGAATTTTCTTGATGCGGTATTACTGGATACTTGGTGATATTGGATAAAAGTTGGAGAAATGGATAGTAGCAATGAGAGATGAAATAGAAAAATATTAAAATATTTATGATGATAATTTTCATCTCTAACATTTATTGATGTCTTATGTTCCAAAAATTGTGCCTTCTCATTGAATTCTCATAATCATTATTATCACTCTTTGACAGATGAGGAAACTGAGGCACAGAAAGGTTTTTTTGTTGTTGTCATTGTTCATTTTGTTTTGTTTCTAACCGGGATCAAGCAACTAGGAGGCAGTGGAGTGGTAGGTAATTGGTCAAGGCAGTCTGGCTTTAGAGCTGTGATGTTCATTACAGTAACAACTGAGCACATGTGGCCAGTGAGCATCTGAAATGTGGCTAGTCTGAATTGAGATGTATTATAAGGACAAAATACAAACCAGGAATTAAAGATTTTGTATGGAAAAAAAGTATAAATTTTCCTATTAATAATTTTTATATTGATTACACATCAAAATAATATTTTGGATATATCGGCTTAAAATATTTTATTGGGAAGTAGACTTGGCCCAATGGATAGGGCGTCCACCTACCACATGGGAGGTCCATGGTTCAAACCCCGGGCCTCCTTGACCCGTGTGGAGCTGGCCGTATGCACAGTGCTGATGCGCACAAGGAGTGCTGTGCCACACAGGGGTGCCCCCCAAATAGGTGAGCCCCATGCACAAGGAGTGCACCCCGTAAGGAAAGCTGACCAGTGCGAAAGAAAGTTCAGCCTGCGGAATGGCACCGCACACAGGGAGAACTGATGCAGCAAGATGACGTAACAAAAAAAAAAAGAGACACAGATTCCCGTGCTGCTGACGACAACAGAAGCGGACAAAGAAGAACACGCAGCAAAATGGACACAGAGAACAGACAACTGGGGGGAGGGGGAGAGAAATAAATAAAATAAATCTTTAAAAAATACATATATTTTATTAAAATTTAAAGTCACTGGCTTCTTATATTTTAATGTAGCTACTACACAATTTAAAATGCAGGAGTTGTAAAAGTTCAGGAAGGATAAGACTGTCACAAGTCAGGGCACCAGATGACATATGCGCTACAAGTGAATACTTAGAACCTTAAATATCTGATGCATATATTCTTTTTTTTTTTTTAATTTTTAAAAAGATTTATTTTTTATTTACTTCTCTCCTCTTCCCCCTCTCCCCAGCTGTCTGCTCTCTCTGTCTATTCACTGTGTGTTCTTCTGTGTCTGCTTGTTTTCTTGTCACCAGAATTGGCCTCTTACTCTATTAGTGCCTGGTAATTATCCCTACCACCGTCACCTTCATCAACTTCACCTTCATTATCTCCTGTCTTAGTTTGCCAAAGGGCTGCTGATGAAAGGTACCAGAAATGGGTTGGCTATTATAATGGGGGTTTTATTTAGGATAAAAGCTTACAGTTTCAAAGCCAAAATCCAAGGCCACATCAAGACGTCATCGAGATGCTTTCTCAGAGTCCTGCCAGTGGTGAAGCAAGACAGCCACTAGTCTCTGCTTAGGCCTCTGCCTTCCCTTCCAGAATCTACCATCTCCTGGACCATGGCTGTTGGCAACCAGGCCTAGGGCTTGACTCTTTCCAGGCCTCCTCTCTCAGCCTCTCAGGGCTTCTCTGTTTTCTTGTAGTCCTCTCTTATACTTGGTGGGATCAAACATAGTGGCTTCCTTCTCTCTGTGTCTTTCTCTCTGTTTCTCTGTTTATGTCAGACCCTTGATGTAGTCCAATCAAAAGAGTTTCACACCCACAAGAATAGATTAGTTCAAAAACATAATTTTTCTCTTTTGAGGGATTCATAAAAGAACTTCAAACTGTCACACCTCCCGTCCACAAAGATTTGCCTGATTTCCCCAGTCATATGTGATCCCTTCCTTTGCTGAACTCTGTAACACTTGTTTTCATTTACTTTGTGATAATTATGTTACACTTTGCATTATTGTCATTTGTATATTCTCAGTAATGGAACTGTAAACTTTTTTTGATCAGGGATTATTTCCCATTATTTCTTTCGTTCTCCTTAGTGCCTAGGACAGGGTCTTGGATATAGTAAGTGCTCAGGAATGTTAATTGCATGTTAGATCTTTCAAAGTAAATGTATTATGTAAGGCTAGATAAGTCCCTCAACTACAGTCCATGATAGAAAAACTTTATTGCAGCATATGCATTATGGTACCATCTTTTAAAATGACATTTGCTCTTACTCTGTACATTTGACTTTTCAAGACTAGACTAGAGAGTGTCAATCCCTCTGCTATACCCCTGCATCTCAATTAAGTCCTGTAAGATCAGATTAAATATCTGTTCTAGACTTAACTATTTGACTGTTACTATTCATATTACCCCTAACTTCTATCTCAGGGATGAGGTTTCTCTGAAAATGTTGACTTTGAGGCACATTGGTTTCAGAGTATTGAGCAAATGAGCCATACTTAACCATTTTGTTACTCACCTTTCACATCATTACATGCTCCCAACCATCCTATTGTTTCACTTCTAAATGAAAAACCCATTAGCAAAGTTAACTAAATTGGATCGAAAGTGGTTCTGTCTTTACCATGTGCATAACTGGTTCTGTATCCATTTGTTATAGTCATTAGCTTGGGAAACAAAAAGGGGCTCACCTCTTGTATTTTTTAGTTTACTTTTTAAACACCCTCTGCCCATATTAACAGGAAAAGCAATGTCTCTCTCTGAAGGTCTCTCTAGTATCCACAGCAAATTGTTCATGAATGGTAAGAATTTTCTCAGGCCTTATATCAGTCCTAATTCTAGACCTAAGCTGAGATACAACTGGACTTTCTGTGAATCTACTAGTATACCCTATTTTTTTCCCCTGTTGTTTGTCTTGGGCTTATAATATTATAGGCTAATTCACCTTTCCTAAGACAGGACCATGGTGCCTGTATGCCTGTGTCTGGAAGGACTTTCAGATTCAGCCTCATGCTATGCTGACACTACTCTTTTTTCATAAACCTCTAGTCCCTTATGTTGAGCTGGGTCCAATCCCAGATTACTCACGGTCTCATAGAGCATTCCACCATTGTTATTTCCTGTGACTGAACTATTATCAATATACAGATATGTTTCTGGTAATTTCAAAGGGGCTTGGGAAACCAATCTCTTTTTTTCCCAAGAAAATCCTTGACTTCCTAATACTTTTCCTCACCTCTTCTGCAGAAATCAGGTTCTCCATACCAAGAGGCAATGCCTTTGTTTCTGTGCTCCCGGAAGTGTTCTTTTACCTCTCCCCCAGAACAAGAGGTGCTTGTTTACCTCTGAGTGCTTCTGGTTCTGTTCCAAGGTAATTCTATTTGTCCACCTTGATGGAGAAGCAGCTAACAATTTATTTTACTAACACCTTTAAGCTCCATCTCACTGTAACTTGCCTCAAAGTGTGCTTAACAGATTTGTACCCTCTATGTATAGATCCTTCTGTGTCAATTCTCTTCTGCCTTTTTTTTGTACACGAGCACACAATATTGTACGAATATGTGCATTCACAAGCTCAAAACTAGTTACTTCAGATAATGTGAAAATTGAATTTGAAAAAAAAAACAGTATAGAAAACTCTGTTTCTTTCATAGAGCCTTGCTGTTTATGTACTAGAATGAAAGGGAATTACTGATTCAGTGTATGACACTGGGTGGGTACATGGAAACACTAGTCTCTTCTAGGTTCTAACCATTCCCTCCATCCTAACACACTTCCTTCCTTCATTTGATAGGGTCTGTTCACGGGTTCCTGCTATAATAAACAGTATTAAAATTGACCCATGGCTATAAATGATGACATCATCAGGCCCTGCAAGAGAAAGGACCTCAGAGCATTTATCTTACCACTAGATGTGGGGTTAAAAATGGAAGTTGAGGCTTTGCTAAATGAGTGTACATTAGTTAGCTGGGATGGCTTTGATGATGAGGAATAACACTGGGAAATGTGATTGTTTTTGTAGACCTGTGAAGTTATTTAGAAATTATTTGATTTGTAGAAGCAAAATAACTGTTAAAAGGCTACTGGATCACCTATGATAAAAATGTGTGGCTTAGACAATGTGTCATAAGTGATTCAGATATAGAGAATTTCAATTTATTATTTCTGCCATATCTCTTTTCTTTCTTAGTTCATGTATTCTATGCAGTTTAAAATACTTATTAATAGGAAATATTTTGCTTTACTTTATATGTATATTCAAAGAATTATAACATTTTGATTAGCTGACATGAATGGATGCACTCTGGCTGATGAGTCATCAAAGAGAATCATAAGACGTGGGAGGAGCTAGTGGCCTGAGCAGTAGGTATGAATGGAAGTGTGAGGTGGATGGTTTTAGTCTTTCTTTATGCTCAGAGCAAACCAACCTAAAAAAGAGCCCAAAACTGGTGGTATTCCTCAGATTAGGGGAAAAGCTCAGATTAGGAAAAGTCTACAGGAAACCTATAGTTTTCACATGAGAAGAAAAGGTAGTTTTCCTTGAAATCGTAAAGAGGAATTGTGTCTGGTAAAGCCAGGTAACCTGATTGTAAAGAACCATCAAATTGGCACCTGCCAAGCACACCTGATGTAAGCTGCTCTGTCTGAGATCAGATGTTGGCAGAAAACAATAGCTGAATAAGATGACTTTCATGAAGCAGTAGAACCAATATCTTAATGGATTTTGAATGTTCTATACTCATCTGACTGGACAGTAATAAGCAGGAAGGAGGCAAGAGTATGTCTCTTAGGCCGGACATTGTAGGAATCGTCCAATTGAGTAAATGGCTGAGAGTTATGGGAGGGATCGGTGGAACCCATCTCAAGACCGAGAAGACAGAATGTTCTCGCATATTCTGAAGGGGGTAACTTGGGGACCCATGCACCACTGGGCTGTCCTGAAAGTCCAGCAAACTTTAGAATCTGTGCTTGTTCCAAAACAATTGATGCTTAAAAATATGATGAATTTAGCGGCTTAACTACCTTGTAAACCTGAATTAAATAAAACTTTTCTTTGCTTATATTTTGGACATCATATGTGGCAAGTGTATTTACACACAATCTGAAAGTCAGTGTGTTCCAGTCATTGTATTAGGCACTTTCCTAGGCATTGTCTCATTTAATTCTCTTTACAACCCTATACATTCGAGTTAGCAGTATTTTATGGAGGAAAATGAGGCTTGGATAAGTTTAAGGTCACACAGCTAAGAAGGATCTGACTTTAATTGAATTTCTGCTTCCAAGTCCAGATCTTTTTCCATAGAATCCTACTTCTCTTTTTGTACTTAATGCTTTGTTTCCTTTGCTTCCTAGTAAATCATTCTTTTTTTTTTTTTGCCTCTCGATTGGGTATTGATTTAATTAAAACTGATATTGATGAAATAACATAAAAACAAGTAGTTAAGAAAAACACTGGGAACATCAGCATACATTTTTACTGTGATTTCTGTATTTTACCTCCTCTAAGAAGCCCTCCCAGATTTTTCTTAATAACTTTGCTCTCCTTCATTGTTCCCATAAAATTTGGTGTGTATACTTCTTCTATCCATCCCAGTATTCATTCTTTTTTTTTTGTGACTTTTTAATATTATTATTATTATTATTATTTTTATTCATTTTAATCTAAATTTTAGATTTTCACTTAGGGGCCATTGAGAAGTTGTGGCTACTGGCAACCATCTATCAAAGTCATAGAGAATACTGAGACACCTGGGGATAAAACTGAGGAGTAAAATTTGTAGGAACCTCTGATGGTCAGTGCCTCTTTTTCTTGTCAGATTCCATCATTGCATATCTTCAGCTCCCTTTCCCCAGGAAAAAATATCTACTACCTGCACGTGTAGTTGAAATAGGATAATTTGAGGTTTGTATTTGCATGCTTAATGATTAAATTAGTGATTATTTGGCTTTTTAAACTCAATGCTAAAGTAACTCTGTAACCCCTACCTCCATACCAAATTTTAGTGAAATCTATTAAGTAGTGCACAAACTAGTTTTTCTTGTAACGTCCCAGCTATTGTTTTACAGAAGGTAAACTGAATATTTTACTCTGATACATTCTGATACTTTTAGAGTGAATCAGATTTGGTTAAAGTAAAACAAGCGTTCATCTCCTTTGAAGTAAACGTGGACAAACAGGTCAGTCTGAAATGCCCAATAATTCAGAACAAACAGAGCTCTACCTTTGATGGGTCAGACCCAGTTATCCCATTTTAAATTTACAGGGACATAGGGAATGCCCAAATGCCACAGACTAGCTTTATGTACAACAGGGCAAGTTGAAGGCTGGGATGCCTTAGATTTGTTCAGGGTGTTTTCATAGGGTAACTGAGACAAGCAGGACAGGGTGGGAGAAATTTCATTTCTTGAACCTGTGGAGAACTGAAAGCAGTTAAAATTTTTGGAAAAAAAGCCATTTTCAGATTAGCAGAAATTCAAATGAAATAGAATTTCTGATAAAATAAATAGCTCCCTTTCATAAGGGCTTGAGGCAGACTTGATGCCGCATGAATAACCTTTCTCGAGGCACGCAGTAGGAGCTTGTGTGGGTCTCTGTGGCCTCGGAGCCTGTGGAAGCAGCTATCGCATCACTGTGCATGTGACTCTGCCCCTCTTTTTCACTGTACTTGTCCAGTCTGGGGTATTTGACATCATCCACCTGTTGTTTATTTGGGGGCAGGCTTGTAAGCAACTTCTGATGAACTCTTTCAATGCCTGTGAAAGGAAGATATGTGTGTGTGTGTGTTTGAAGGCGCATATACCTTTTTTCCAGATGCCTTTTTCCAATTTTATTGATCCATATTAATAAAGCATAAATCCATCCAAACGGTACAATCAATAGTATTTCATATAATACATTTGTGCATTCATCACCCCAATCACTCCCACTCTCATTATTCCAGTAATAAACAAAAAAACAAACAAAACTCATCACCTTTCAATCTCTCTATGCTTCCCCAGCAGTACATAACTGCTATTCTTTTTCCTTCTCTCTAGTATATTTGTATTTACATTTTGTAAAAACAATCTTATATATGCAATATCACCCATATTTGTGTCTTGCATGAGGTTTTACTATTTTATACAGTCCCATATGTACAGTTTTTAGCTTTCCTTCTAGTAATATACATGACTTTAGACTTTCGTTTTCAACCACTGGCATACCCATTTAGCACTGCTAGTTACAGACACCATGATATGCTTTCACCATTTCTATTCACTTCCAAAGATTTACAAACAACCTTTTTACCAATTCTGCCCAGATTAAACCTCAGCTTTCCATTCTCTAACCTCCTTCTACTTTCTGGTGATGGAAGGTGTGTTTTGTTAGTGTCTGACATGTGGCTTGCTGAAGCAAAAAGTCTTTCTCTCCAAGTAAAACATTTGACTTTTTCTTCAAGTAAATTGTACTGATTCGCTGTGCCTAGATCTGTTAGTCATGTGTTAAGTGCTCAGTAAGTGGCTGGATAGATAAGAGGACAAATGGAGGAATGCTGACAAAGTACATTCTTGCACTTTCAGGATGTGCCTGAGAACTTGGGTGCATGTGCCCAGAGCCCTGGCTGTGAATGCAGAGAGCTAGCCATCCATCTTTAGAACTGTGTGACAAAAATGCCACGCTTGAATGAATATTAGGAATATTATAACCAGCTAGTGGATGAGAACGGAATGGGAATAAGCAAAGGGCCTTGAGGGTGCAGGGCCGTCTTGTGTGGCTGAAGGGGATGTTGTCCAGCTGCCCTGTCTGCTCCAGCAGGCTTAGCCTGCTGTTAAATTCAGAGCCAGGTGGAATTCAGCTAGGAGGGTGTTTTCCTTGTGAAAATGGGAAGCAGTAGAGTAAGTTCCCAATAACTAACTAGTGGTAGCCTTTTTATTTTTAGTTAGGGTCTTTTACTTAACAAAGACCAGCTGTAATAACCCAACACAACTCAACCCTCAGGGAATTTGTTATGAGGACTTATGTGGAGAGAGCTAGAAAGATGTGATGAACTTTGACCACTTCAGACCTGGCTATCTGGTGGATCTCTTTCAAGGCCACTATGGTCTCTATTTTAAAAAATTCCTGCTTCTCACGTGTATCTGATCTGCTCCCGACTCTACTTCAGGCTTCCTCTGCCAACCCATAGCTTCTGCCTTCTCATTGTTTCAGAGTGCTCATGGCCTTGGTTGGTCATGGCCCTGACTCTGTTTCACATTCTAGGTGAAAGACTAGCTCATTCGTTCATGATTTTTCATTCAGAGTCCCAAGAAAGATGAGAATCTGAGGGCTGGGCTCATTTTTCTACACAGGTGACAGATTGTACGTACTGGCCAGTTTAGGAACTGGCTGCTTCAGTCAGACGCCCACCTCTGGGTGACAGTACCTCTGGGGGCAAGGGAGCTTAAGCTAAAAAGAAATCTAGGCATGAGGGATAGGATTACTTGACATATCAAGGAAGGATGCACAACTAATTTTTATCTAGAAGTCACTCATTGAGCAAAGTGAAGATCCTCTTCTAGTGCATATTTAATAAATATGGCCAATTAAGTATCTGAAGAGTTAGACTGTGTCCAAAGCAAGAGAGACTTGCTTTGCTGTGAAGGCACGGAGAGGCGAGTCCTTACAATAGGAAAAGTCCTTACAATTATGAAGTTGAGAAAATTAAGGAGAGGCGAACTGACCTTTTGTTGTCAAATAATTGACTATTAAGAACTTTCTGTAACCAGGTTACTGTTATGATACAGTTACTTGATAGAAAGTATTTGGCAGGTCTTTTGGGGACTCTTGTCTAGATAATTTTTATAATCTTTTCACCTTTGGGAACTCAAAAGCATCATTCTTCTTTGTGTAAAGTATAACTTCAAACTGGTTTCTGGTAACTTTGCTGATGTTGTCACATTAGTGACCAACATAGGACTGTGGCATCGATAAGTCAAAGCCATTCAGCTCTCATACCCTACTTGCAGCTGGAAGCCCCTGGCTCAGGCTATGTCCCTTTGTGAGCAAAAAGCGATAAGCTGTGTTACCATGTTAATGCACAGAGATGTCATCACTACTAAAAGTTTATTTAATTTTATGGAGCCAAGAATAAAAGCAGCTCTTAAAGTATACCCTTGTTTTTCCAATAAGAAAAGAAAAAAAATAATAATGTTTCTTTAATAGACATGGAGGTAGTTCTGACAGTCATCAATGTATTTTTTTAAATTTTACTGAAGTATATAAACTTTGTGAACTTACAAAACAAACATGCATAACATCATACAGGTCTCCATACATCACCCCACCACCAACACCTTATAGTGTTGTGAGACATTTGTTACAAATTATGGAAGAATATTATCAAAATTTTAGTACTATCTATAGCCCATGTTTTACATTTGATGGATTTTTCCTGAAACCCACCCTATTATTATTATTATTTTAAATGTATTTTTATTACAGAAGTTGTGAACTTACAAAACAATCATGTATGTGTGTAGAATTCCCATACAACACCCCTTCATCAACATACCATACTGTGGTGGAACATTTGTTACAAGTTATGAGATAATATCATCAGACTGAGTTTTCAATGTATTTTTAAATGAATGGAGAACAGGGACCACTACACTGAGCCAGAGAAGGAATTTTTGTCATTAGGCTACTATTGTGAGTTGCTTGGGTTTAAATTTGCAAGCCCAACTCACCTTTATCCCATAGTACACTAAAATTGTTCATTGGTCACCTGGCCGATGTGGACAGTTACTGAAAACTATTAGAAGACCAAAGGAAAAAGTTCCTTGTAAAGAAAAATATGTTCAAGGAAGGGAAGAGATGAGGAATTATCATCCCCCGAGCATTTCTGAAGGAATACTGAAAAGACATCTTAACAAAATCAATTTGCACTCATTTAAGGAGAAGATTTTTTATCTGGGTAGCCTGACTTTATAAAGGACAAGTCTTGTCATACTAATCTTATCTTCTGAGATGAAAATGAAAAGCCGAGATGAAAACCAAAAGATCAAGGAAAAAGATTGATATATAATTCATTTAGACTGTGGAATTTTTGGATGTGATCCTATATGATGTGTCTGTTAGCCCCCACATCTCTCCCTGAGATAGTGGATGTTGGAGGCAGGCTCATTACCCACCAGAGGACAAATCTAAGGCAGGACTCTAGGCCCAATGCTACCTGTGTTTCCATCCATATTCTGGTATTTGACTGAATGCACAGGCATATGGTTTGCTACTGCACAGAATTGATAGGCGAACTGATGAGGAGAGAGCTAAGTAAAAAGAAGCTTAGAAAATACATCTGTTCCTTATTGGTCCAGCCATACTGCCCTCTCCTTCTCATCATTCCTATGACACATACTCAATCTCATATTATCATTTAAATGAGGAAGCCATCAATTCTTTCATATATTTTGATCATATCTTCCAATTAGCCCGCTTTGAGAATGAGGATGATGATGCCTTATACTTCCTCTGCCTTCCATAACACCTTGTTAGGCATTTAATAAATATTTGATTGATGAAGAAACAATTGATAAAAATTACAAAGAACAAGTTGTGTAACTGCCCAATAGAATGATACTGTAGCATAATAATATATACCAAGTCCATCACTAGTTAGTAATGTATGTTAGTTGATGGATATAGAAGAATGACTCTTAAGAAACTCATGAAAATAATCTGTACTAAACTAAGTAGGGGATAGACTTTTACTAGACAACTGTGATCATTCTGTGCTTCACAAGGAAAATAGGATGTGTAGATGGTCCAGATGGGAGCTGCAGAGATGGTTAAAGGAAGCTTGAAGATGTGTGGGGCACTGGTTGATTGTGTGCACTTTGTAGTCAGAAGAGTGTAGGTTCATTTACCTTGGTGAGTTATTTCACTTCTTTAAACCTTCTTTTCTCCATTGGTAAAAATGGAGAGAGAAATAGGGCTTACTTCATAGGAATGTGAGGATCCATCAACAATGTATGTATAGCACCTACCACACTATAAGTAACTCCATAAACATTGTAATGATAAGGAAATGAAAGAAGGGGATGCTCAGACTAAGGAAGAAAAGGCTGAAAGTGATTTTAATAATAGTCTTTATGCACAAGGTAATGGCAGGCTGTCATCCCTCTTTACATTGCCTTGATTTAGTTCAATACAATTTCTGAGGGCCTGTTATTGGCTTTTCACTGAAGAGAATATGAAAGCCAAAGCACTTGCTCTGCAGCATGATGGCATCAGGGTAGACATTGGGAAGAATTTCTGAAATTCAGGACTGCAGGACTCTGCAGTCTACATAGTTGAGGAAAATTGTGTGGTTTTCTTTGAAGTCTCACAAAATAACCTAGTTCCATCTCACATCCTCCTATACTGGTTTAAGTGTGGTTCTGTTCCATGCTGCACTGGTGTCTTCTCATCATTCTTCACTCTTGTTAATTTTTTTTTTTGAGTTGGCATTATTCAACAGAGAATTTTAAGTGGTGCTTATGAAAGAAGAACATATCAGCAGAAAATGTCATTGCTGAACCATAAAGATGCCCCCATTTTATTTTGTTAGCATGGATCAGTATTCACAACCAGCTAATGTGAGTCTCACAGCTTCGTGTGAGTTTTTTTACTGCCAGTTCCAAAGATTATAGGACTGTGTGTAACACATACTTGTCTGGTGCGATTCATCTAGAGGCAAAGCCCCACTGTGAAGGACTAGCATCTGACTGTAACAGTGACCGTACCCAAGAGAATCTGGGGATGGTGCCCTCAGCTTCTTTCTGTTTGAAACACCAATTGGCATTTTCCGTGAAGAACTCTTTTTCTACTAGATCCTTCTAACAGAGGACAAGTGTCCAAGGTGAAATGCTATAAACTATAGAAATGTTGAAGACCACTGAATGTGGTTTAAAACCAGACAAATGAACTTCAAAATAAGAATGAAAAAAATAGATTGTTCTTTTACTTGTCAAGTTCCATTTTTTGGAAAGATATTGCCGGCATGGATACTTTCCTTGGATGACTGCAGCTACTTGGTCACAGTGGCCAATCCCCGACAGTCAAGCTGAGATAGTGACAGGATTTCAGCGACCTAAGACCCCAGAAGGAAGAACAGAAACACTGTTTGGGCTAGGGCTATGGGCTATAGGAAACTCTGAGAGTCTTCACCTGTGGAACTAGGACTGTGGAGGAAGGGAGGGAAAGGGGGAGGAAACCTCCGCCTGGGCTGCAGAGCTCCTTGCACAGTGGCGTGAGGGCTCCCAGGGTTTTTATAGGGACAGAGCTGATGGCCAGAAGGGCCTGGCTGGACCGGAGAGAGAGGCCTTAACTGTACTGGAAACTGGATTCACAACATTCTGTATCTTCCAAACCAATTATCCCTTCTTTGTATGGATAGATAAGTGGACAGGCAGTTTTTTCCTAGGATTATGGACAAGGTTTTGTGGCTAGAAATATGGCTCTTGGGTGGTTCTCCCTGTATCTGGTTAGGACTGGGTATCAGCTTTAGTCAATTGTGCTGTACTCTTGGGGAGTCTTCAATACCTATTCCCACCAAGCTAGAAGGAAAGAAATGAAGAGCAAGCAATAGGAGCACCGAAGGCTTAAAGATCCGTTTTTAGTGCTAATAACCAGCATCCATAAATGAGGCATAACAAAAGTAAGAGCTGAATCATCTGGAAAAGGAGAGCATTGTCCAATATAAAATGAACAGAGAAAAATCTCAAATAATGTGGATGCAAACAGTCAAATATTAGACTTTTCTCTCTGTTGCAGGCCAGCAGGGATGTGAACAGTGAGTCTAGGGAAGGTCAAAAAAGTGAGAAAGACTGGATGTAGCCTTGCCATGAGGTGTCCTGTGACAGGGTGGTGGCCAACAAGCCGTTGGTACCCTATTTAAGACAAAGTAACCCATTCTCTGACCATGACTGCTGTGGGTAGGCAGGGGTTTAATGTATAGTGGCCAAAGCAACCTTGTGCATGTTGGCATTGACAATGCACTAATAATTTCCCTGTTAAGGGTAGGAAAGGGGAGATAGGGACAGATCTCAGGTGGTCATCGTTTACTTTGAACGGCTGCACTCTGCTGTTACGTGAGGAAGTTGTGATCAATGTTACTACCTAGAGACCTAGGAAAACTCTTCACTGGAAGTGTGGTGACAAAAATCTTTCTCAGAAAACTTCTTTCTGCCATTGGAAACATTGGCTTGCTAACCTGTTCCAAGTGAACATGGTTGATTCAAATTCTAAATTCTGTAGTGCTTACTCTTTCTATACAGATCGGGGACTGAAGGACAAAGAACTCTGTTTTCCAGTGATCTCTTGACGAGACCCTTGATAAATGTAGCCACTGTATCCAGAACCAGTGCTTTTGGTATTTTTGGCAACACATGCAGCACTAGCACTCATAGTTTAAACAAATATAAAATGCCTTTTCTATCCTTTCCCTCTTCGGAGCACCTCTATTCCCACAGGTCTGTGAATGTGATGAGTACAAAGAAGTGGGAATGTTAATTTATTTGATGCAAATGTCAGCCTCTTTATTCTGACATAAAAAAGCTGCTACTATGTTAAGTACCAAAACTAGCCTGTACTTAGCCCTGCTCTTTAATATTCATCACAGTTCTTCTTTAGACTCTACCCTCCTGACTTAAACAGAAGATTTTGATGGTATAAGGATGTTTTGGCTTTAGTATTTATATCTAATAAGAACTGTTCTGTTTTCCACTACAAGGATTAGTTTTATGATGCCTTCCCTTTTTTTTCTCTATAAAATGCTCAGACTTGTATTAATATTGAATCAATTGGTATTGATTCTTTACATTTGTCAAAATAAATTTGGTCTGCTATTGATAACCCTACTACCTAATTAATACTGTTGATTTAATATTTACACTAATTTTAACTACGCTTTTCTTTTTTATCTAAACTACCCCTTCCTTTGTGTTTATTTAAAAGTTCATTTATTCAGTCATGGAACTTGATTGTTGCTGAAGCTGAACTTGTCTGCTTGCTCTTTTATTGAAAAGAACCTCTTAATAAAAATACAAGTCAGTCCATCAAAGAGTTGTTTAATGTGCATAATGGAGCAGGCCATAGAGAGGAATTTTAATTTAAGATGAGATTAAGTAAATTAAGTCCTGATACCTTGCAGAGGAACATAAACACAGTTAGAGGTTCTCTTAGTTTTTCCCATGCCCTTTGCTCCCTTACTTTAATTCTATAATTCGTTTGGGTATCCCAATGGGAGGGAATCTGCCTTTATTTTCTTCCCTTCTTATTATTCTCCCTGTTGCTTATATGTTACCTGTTGCTATAAAATTGTCTCTGGGACTTACACAATGAAGAACCTTTTAAATAGTCTCAAAGTGAATACCTTTACCCTATTTCTTAGCTGTGGCTTACAATCATTGATTGAAGCACATCCAAGTGGTTGACTCAGTAAGGGAGGAAAACGGGGCACAATTCAAGGAGAAATCAAAATGACCCTCTATAAGAACAAATAAGAAAAAGAATGCCAGCTCCTATGTGAGTTGTTTCAGTTTTGCAGAATGGCTCTGAAACCAATCCAATCTGCCTAAATTTCTGTTTGTGGGCTTTTGAAACCCTAGAGTGTTCTCCATTGTGTGCAAGGAATTTGAAGAAAAGAATGGGTTTGGCATTTAACAGGCAGGAAAGATCTTGATTCTTCATCAGTCAATTTCCATTGTGTTTCAGTCCAGGTATTTCTGATTAATGGTGAGTCTGCAGAACATCAGGATTTTTCCCATTTGCTCACAAAACCATGACACTATTCAAATCCACCCTAAGTAGGAACCTCCAGCCCTGGTCATGTAAAAAAATGAAAGAAGTGATGGTTAAACTGGGAGAGGAAACCCTTCCCTTTATTTGGGGAAAGGAAAAGAGATTTTGTGCTCCATATTCTGCTTCTACTTTGTGCTCAGTGTTGAAAGAGTAAATAAGGAATTTCCCAGTTCTCTCACGGGATCTGAGGTAACCCTGCCTTCTCACCTCATCGTTTCTACACTTGCCTGTTAGACGGTGGTAGTAGAGAAAGATTTCAGTGAAAGCTAAGCAGTTCTAGCCTCTTATCAGACACAGATCCTCCTCAGGAACCAAATATAGAGGAGAAGGATGATTTTTGTACTCATTCATAGGAGGGATTGGAAAGAAAATCAGGTTTATCTAATCTGAAACTACATTAATATCCTAACAGAACCAACCATAATCCCTATGAAACTGATAAAGTACTAAGATTTGAATAATGTAAAGGACTTTAAGATACCAGAAAAATATAATCATACTTGGGTAGCTATATTAGTCAGCCAAAGGGGTGCTGATGCAAAATACCAGATATCTGTTGGCTTTTATAAAAGGATATTTATGTGGGGTAGAGGTTTATAGTTACCAGGCCATAAAACATAAGTTACTTCTCTTACCAAAGTCTGTTGCCACATGTTGGAATAAGATGACTGCCGACAAATCCTAAGGGTTCACGCTTTCTCTTCCTCTCCAGGCTCCATGGTCCCAGCTTCTTCCAATATCAGCTGTAGGCTGGGATAAGTCTCATCTCTGTCCCAGGGCTTGTTTCTCTCCTGGCTCAGCTGCTTGGCCCTCTCCACAAGGCCAGCTGTAAGCTATCAGGCAAATGGCTTATCTTTCTTCTCAGGGACTCTGCTGTGTCTAGTGGAGCCTTCTCTATTTCCTCACATATCTGCTTCTCTGTGTATTTACTTCCCGGGGCTCCTGCATTAAAAATCCCACTAACCAATAAGGACAGATGGTCCAATAATGAGCCCTTGAAACTGATGGTTCCAATTATGAGCCTGTGTGCCTGAAATATGAACTGGCCTATAGCTGTGGGGTGCCTAAGAGTTACCTCCTGAGAACCTCCATGTTGCTCAAATGTGGCCACTCTCCAAGCCAAACTCAGCATGTA
Organism: Dasypus novemcinctus; assembly: GCF_030445035.2. Lineage (NCBI taxonomy): Eukaryota > Metazoa > Chordata > Mammalia > Cingulata > Dasypodidae > Dasypus > Dasypus novemcinctus. The sequence continues at coordinate 35,572,742 of NC_080692.1, read as the reverse complement.
GATGCATTGCCTTCCCCCCAGCATGGGACATGATTCCCAGGGATGAGCCTCCCTGGCACCAAGGGATTACTACCAAGCACCAGCTGATGATGTAACTACAAGAAGACCATGAACAAAGAGGTCAACTCAGAGCCCCAGAATATCTTAACCTACATGTGATATCAGGTGTTAAAAACTGCATTTTGACCTTCAATAAAAGGGGGAAATGGAAAGGACAAATGAGTTTCTATGGCTATGAGTCTCCAAAAAAGAGCCAGGAGGTCAACAGGGGGTGATGCTTATGCATGCCTCAGCAGGGTACTGGAGACAACCAAGGTAGATGGAAACCCAGGTGCTGGTTGTCCTGAGGGCTGCAGCAACCCACAGGTTCTATAGTCAATTCAGATGGCTCTGGAGTTCAGGGCCATGTCAGTTGGCCCTACTTTAGAGCTTGTGTTCCTGAGTGTGATGGAGTTGGACTCAGATATAACCTTTCTACACATGCCTCTTCTGTTACTTTTACCAGACCTGTGGTTGGCATTTGGGTTAGTGTATACTCAGGAGACCTGAATCTCTGAACTGTCCATGTGATGGCCAGGCCCTGGGCCTCAGCAGACTTGCAGCTCCTACCCTCTGGTTTCTTGGACTTACCCTGGCCAGCTGACAGGGAGGTGAAGAGGGTCAACCACCACACCAGGGAGCCAAGAGTGCCTACAGCTGCAAGCAAGAGAATTGCATCCATCATCCATGTGGACTCTAAACCCCCTCTTGATAAAAAAAGGGGACTGGACATAGCCATCCCAGGTCCACAAGATGGAGGAATAGAGTATGGATTAGAGTGGACTTACTGGTGTTCTGCTGGGGAAATATTGTGATTAGTAAGGGAAGAAATTATAGTAGTGATGTGGAGAGGGTGGCCACAGTGTTTGCTGATGGTCAGGAGAGGGAAGAAGAGATATGGTATGGGAACATTTTCAGTATTTGGAGTTGTCCTAGGTGGTGCTGCAGGGACGGATGCTGGATGTTGTGTGTCCTGCCATGGCCCACTGCCTGGCCTGGAGGAGAGTGTGGACTACAATGTGGACCACTGTCCTTGTGCTGCAGTGGTTCTCCAGAATGTATTCACCGGGTGCAGTGGATGTGCCACAATGATGGAAGAGTTTGCTGATGTGGGAGGGGTGGCGTGGGTGAGGTGGGGGTTATATGGGGACCTCATATTTTTTTGAATGTAACATTTAAAAGAAAATAAAGAAAAAAATGGAAAAAATAAAAAAATAATAAAAGATAAAAAATAAATAAATAAAACTCCCATTAACTCCTCTGCCATGTCCTTTTCTCACATCCTACTGATGTAGCCCAATCAAATCCTTAATCATTATTTAATCAATTAAAAGTGAAGCCTCTGAATTTAATACAATCTAATATACTCAGAGGAACTGTAGCAATTTAATATAGTTATGAATTCCAAAAATAGATACTGGATTATGTTTGTAAACTGGTCTGTACCTGGGCTTGATGAAATTATGATTAGGGCTTTGATGGGGCCACATCAGTAGGATAAAAGACATGGCAAAGGGCAGCATTGGAGGGTTTTTGACATTGGAGTTTTGATTTGGAATTTGATGCTGGAGTCTTGAGCTGGAGCTCCAGGAAGTAATGTCCACAGAGGAAAGAGAGGCAAGCCCTAGGAAGAGAGCACCTGAACCAGGAGAAGAGCACAGAGGAATAGAGACAGCTCCTCAGATATGGTAGAAACCCCGGGGAGAGAGAGAGCCATTTGCCTGATTGTCTACAGTTGACCTTGTGGATAGAGACAAAGCCTAGAAAGCCTCATAGTCTACAGTTGACCTTGTAGAGAAAACAGATGACTTGAGCCCAGAGAGAAGCAAGACCTGGGAAGAAAGGAACCCAGGAAGCCTGAACCCTGGCAGATGTCGGCAACCATCTTGCTCCAAATAGACTTTGGTGAGGGAAGTAACCCATGCTTTATGGCCTGTTATCTGTAAGCTCCTACCCCAAATAAATACTCTTTATAAAAGCCAACAGGCTTCTTGTATTTTGCATCAGCATACCTTTGGCTGACTTATACAGGAACAGACCAGTTTATAAACATAATCCAAAACCTATTTTTGAAATTCATGACCAGTATCAAACTGCTATAATAGCCAACAAAGATAAACTGGATTTGAGGATCATCTCGTTACAGCATTGATTGCTCCATTCTTTTTAATTCAACAAATATTTTCTAAGATCCCACAATGAGACAGGCCCACTTCTAGGTGCTGAATTACAGAAATGAACAAAGAAGTAATGATCCTTGCCATCATGGTTTTTATATTCTAGTTGAGAAGAGATAGTTCATGATAAATATATCAAATAAGTAAATCATTTGGTCTGTTAGATGGTGATAAATGCTATGACCAAAAGACAAAATGGAATAAGATAAGGGGCATTAGGCATGACAGAAGAGGGCAGGTTTCAGGATTCCATTGGGTGGTCAGGATTGGCTTTGTTGAGAAGGTGAGATTTTAGCAAAGACTTGAAAGAGGTGAGCGTGTTGGCCCCATGAATATCTGGAGGAAGAATGTTTCAGGCAGAGGTAAGCTGGAGCAAAAGCCTGGAGCAGGAATAAGTGAGTATTTTCAGGAGAGCTCTGAGTGAGTGAGAATGAGAACATGGGTCTGAGGAGCAAGGGAGTTCATGTCAAGAGTACTGGCTTTTTCTTTTCAGAGGATTGGGAAGCCATTGAGGGTTTGGGGCAGAGAGCATCCTATAATTAAGTTTTATCAAGACCATCCCTGCTTTTGCACTGAGCACAAACTCCAAAGAGCCAGGGCAGAAGCAGGGAGATGAGGTAGCAGGCTCTCATCATGAATGGGTGAAGGGAGATGATTGTTGAGACAAGATCATAAAGAGTGGTTGGATTCTAGATCTATTTTGAAAGTAAGGCCAAGGAAAGTTTCCTGATTGATTGGTGATAGGGATCCAGAGAAAGAGAGGAGTTGAACTGGAAGGATAGAGTTGTTTTTATCTGAAATGGGGAAGGCCGAGGTGAGTTTTGCAGATGTTCTAGATGTGTCCAAGACATCCAAGTGGAGATGTAAAACACGCAGTTAGATAGATGTTAGAAGTTTTGGAGAAAGAACTGTGAGAATGATTGGTATAAAACCAGGAAATTGATATGCAATCTCTCAAGAGGTGAATGTCCATAGAAAAGATTTGAGGACTAAGGACCAACCCCAGTGCACTCCAGCTTTAAAAGGTCTGAAGGAAGAGGAGGAACCAGCAAAGGAGTCAGAAAAACAGCAACCAGTAGGTTAGGAGGGAAGTCAAGAGAATGGAAATCAGGAACGGCAATTAACCATGTCAAGGGCTGCATACAGACAAGAATGACAGCAAATTGACACTGGAGTTGACCTTATCAAGGTCACTACTACCTTACAAGATGAATTATAGTGGAGTGGTGGGATTGAAAATGTGACCAGAGTTAGTTAAAAAGAGACTGAAAGAAGAGGCATTGAAGGAAGTAATAGATGATGCTTCCAAGGAGTGTGTTGCCAAGGGGTGCAAATAAGTGACTGGCCACATTTTCTGCCACTCTAGCTAGCTACAAGGTGAATCCCCTTACATTTAATAAAAATGCAGTTTATGTTGAACATTTCAGGCATACTTTATTTCCATGAGGTAGATATATACTGTCAGCATAGAAATTTGATAACAGATGAGACCTTTAAGGTCATTTCCATTTGTTTCCTATCCAATGTATTATAACATTAATGCAACAAACATTTTAAAAAATGTCTTTTGAATGGCACCTAGGGATCCAGAGATGAATAAAGCACAGTTCCTGCCCTTGGGAAACGTACATTTTAGTGGGGAAGGTAGAAATGTAAACTTACGATGTGGTAAGTGTTATCAAAGAGGCAGGTATAGACTTTTGTAAAAGCACAGGGAGAGAGCATTGAATCGACTGGGAAGTTAGAAAAGACTACATACGTAGGAGAGCTGATTAACTAGGTCTTAAAGGCAAGCATGACCTTTTCCAGACACAGGGCTGGGGAGAAGCCCTTTGTCAGATGATAATCCACCTTCTGTTTGAATACTTATAGCAGCAGGGAGCTCACTACCTTCTGAAATCAGTTCAATTTTAGACAGCTATAATTGTTGCAAATGTATATATTATGTCGAGCTAAATAATACCTTATATTATTTCTACCCATTGTCCAAGTTCTTTCCTCTGAATTTTGTAAGTGCATGTATTACATTGAGCTAAAATAGTACCTTATATTATTTCTACCCATTGGTCCAAATTCTTTCCTCTGGAGTCAGTAGGCAAAGACTTATCTTTCTACCACCTAACTGATATTGCAGGGACAGATGCTGGGCACTATATATCCTGCCATAACCCACTGAATGTACTGGGAAAGAGTATAAACTTCAATGTTCAATGTAAACTATAATCCATGCAGTGCAGCAGTGCTCCAAAATGTATTCACCAAATGCAATGAATGTGCCACAATGATGAAAGAATATGTTGATGTGGGAGGAATGGGATGGGATGTGGGGTATATGGAAACCTCTTATGATTTTTAATGTAATATTTTTTGTAATCTTTGTATTTATTTAAAAAGGCAATATTAAAAAAATAAATATTTCAGTATTTGAAAATATATATCATGTTCTCTTTTAAGTCACCTCATTTCTATTTTGAAGAAAAGAATCTCTGGTTGGATTCCTTGGAAAGCAGACTCTGAGTTAGAGGTTAGGATACAGGAGGATTATTAGGGAATACTCTTGAGAACAACATTGAAAAGGAAGCAAAGACTGGGCATGGTCGGGTAATGGGAGAAGTAGAGCTGTGATGCAGTTTTAATGGAAGCCCCAGTAAACCTGTGGTTCTGAAGAGACAATGACCCTTCAGAGCTCCAGGGTTAGACAAGAGGACCAGGTCTTGATACTCATGTCAGCCAGTCATCCAACGCAGGAAGGGGACATGCCTTTGGTAAAGTGGCTCTCTTCTGCTGAGGCAGTTCCCAAAGGGAGCCAGCACCTGAAGGCTGTCAGGCAGGGGCACTCTTAGCAGCAACAGTACTTATTCCTTTATTTCTGTAGGGAATCTGGGTGATGCAGAAAAAAAATTTCCTGCACTACTCATTATTTAGGCAGTTATTTTCTGAGACACATAATAAAATGAAAAAATCTATTTCTTCTGATTTAGCAAATAAACACCATCAATATCAAATGATGGGGATCTAACATAACAGTTCTAGACTGATGGGATCTATGTACAGTCCTACATTCCTTGTGCTAATTGCTCATCTCAGTCATGGTAGCCCTTTATACAGGAATGCTTTAAAGATGCCCTCAATGCAAGTTGAAGAAGTTCATCCATGCAATAAATTTGACTGGGAATTTTCACTTGGAGGAGGAGACTGTTCCAAGGACCCTTGCAAGTCTCAATTCTGTAATAACTTTGGGAGATAAAAATGTAAATGGGAAAGAACAGAGAGCTGCAGACTGATTTACATCTCTGTCCTTCATCCTTGAAGATGACACTTCTTATGGTGATGACCATGCAAGCTGGGTGCTGCAAAGATAGATACGCGGCCACCCGTCCTTTCCACTCCATGCACACATGAAGATTGCTCTTTGATTTGTGGCTGTGGTCATAATTTGCTAAGCTTGTCACTGTTTGCAACTTAGAGTTAGCCCAAAGCTTTGTTGAAAAAGAATTGTTCTGTTCCCGACTGCTGTATACCAGATTGATATGTCAACTAAATTAATAACACAGGATTGCTCATTATACCAGGAAACATTTGCACAAGCTATAACTCTGTCTCTTGATTTCTATTTGGCTTCATTGACCTCCCCTTTTGCCACAGATAAAAATGGTCATATAAGGCATTTTTATTTAACAAAGTATTGGCAAGATAAAAGTGGTTGAACTGGACATTGATGGAGCAGAGGAGTCAGAACAAGGATGAGCTTGTTGAGGATGATAGAATTAGAAAGTAAGGTAAGGATGGGTGGGGTAAGATGAAGTTATATTCCTTTTTCTCTTTTTTCCTTCTAACATACATTGACTTTCTTCACCTAGTAGCTGACAGTACCTTTTATAATTGTGGGAGAGTTTTAAGAGAAATCTAAGAAAGAGGGGAGGGTCAGGTTGATATTGAATAGATTGGTTTTCTTTTTCATTCAATCCCATTAGCATGGGCTTATTCACTATGGCATCCCATGGGTTTTCTCTCAAGGCTCTCTCTCGCTCTACATTTGAGCCAGCCATGGATTCATGGTAGATGGAACTTCGTGTATATACAGGAACCTCCTTATCATAACGTGTGTTCCTATTTCCCAGAATGGGTAGACTTACTTTGAATACAATTGGGATTTCTTTCATCCTAAACCTATATGTTTTAAGATTTATTTGAAAGCTTTTTGTCACTTAAGTATATCCACTATGCCTGTGGAAACTCAAATGGTAATAATATGTCTCATTTGAGAGTCTCAAGTTATTTAAAGTGGTAACAGTTCTGGAGGGCCCTTCTGTCATTGGCCTTCCTTTCCTGTCGTGGTTTTCTGTGGGCTCCTGAAAAGCCTGAATAATTAAGCTTTATTGTCTTAGATTCCCATTGTATCCTATAAGCAAATGACATGGTCAGGTTAGCCTGAATAGCTATATTTGTGCTTTAGTAGAAAGTCCAAGATGTGAGCTGGCAAGGAGTTTGGAAGGGATATGTATGATATGATTATTCTGTTCTGAGTTAGTTTTCATTCCCTTTCCACCCATTCTTGGTGCCCCACCCTCCCTACTTTTCTGAATTCCATGGTCTTATGAGGCTTTCTCTTTGACAGTAGGTTTGAGTCCAGGAGAGGGAGTCATTATAAGCACCCTTTTGCCCTTCACAGGAAGGATCACTACCAAATGGTCAAACATCCCACAAGGGATGAGAGAAGAGTAAAGAGTTCAAGCCATTTGAAGCAAGCATGGCATTGGCAGAGCTGAGGCACTGGCGGACTTCATCGATAAATGAGGGTCTTTGGACACTAACTGGATATTTACCAACTTATATATATGTATTTTTCAATAGTGTGAGCCCAAGAAATACTGAACAATTCCTCAGATAAACAATAATATGCTCCTGAACCAAGATAGCACGGTATAATTTTGTTTAAAAGCACGTTCCCTTGTAATTGCATTTTGAAGCTCTAATCTGGAGGATAAAAAAGAACTTCCCCTTTAAGAAAGACACATTTTGTGAGCTTGGATTATTATAAAATGGGCATGAAATGGATAGAAGATGGGGGCACCAACTAAGAAAAGAGACACCTTTATCCAGGAGGAAACCAGGAGAAATGGACTGAGAGAGAGGCAAAGGATGAGGGAATCTTTATTTTGTTGTTTGAGAATCTTCTAGAATAAGGTGGAGATAAATGCAGGCCTTGCATCTTAGAACAACAGGTAGAATACAGCTTAAACTGGGGAAATTTTAAAATTGCTTCTTTCTCAAAAAGAGTGAGAAATCAGAAGATGTGTAGATTTAACAGAGGGGTTAATATTAAACAGGCCAGACTAAATACTGTGGCATTATGTAGCAAAGAGAAAGAATTGTCTTCTATACATTTTTCTGAAATAAAACTTAGTCATATTTGATATTGTATATAAGGCATTTTAATGGGTAACTTAGATAGAATGTTTGAGCCTTATTATAGCTTGCATATCTCGTTTCCTGAGCAGATGTTAGAGAGCAAACTAAATGTGCTATTAATTTTAAAGTTATATCTTTATAGAAAATACACTGGTCCAATATTGTCTTGAAAATGCTTCTTCCTGATCCATACCCCCTTATGCTGGGCCAGTGTGCCTATACCTTCTCCATAAGTAGGTTTAAGTATAGAATGATGGTATTTTAGATTATTCACTCTGTGACTGAACGATATACATCCACAATTGAGAAACCAAAATGACCAGAAAGTGAAAAGTTTATGTGCACATGTGTCTGTGTATGTTTGAATAACATATTTAATAGCAAAATCTGACCTGAAGGGACATGAAACCATTTAGAGAATTAATTCCACCTTATGGGACTCTTCAACTATTAGCATACTTGATTTGGGTGTGCTGTCCTAGGTTTTGGCAGTCGTCCCAAGAATTTCAGATAAGAGGAGTATGATGTTGATTTTCTCTCTCAAATCTAAGAGTGAGTTTTAGGAAGGAAACAGTTATTACAAATGTTTGTAATTCAAACATAGGCAATCATGAAGGCTTATGTGAACGATTAAATAATGGACAGAAAACTTTGTATCCAGTTGGTTCAGAACTCTCCCTTACCATCTTGGTTTGATTCCCTCCTTCCTTTTCTTTCTCTCTCTCACTCTCTATTTTAATTTTTTCACTGTTCTAGGATGAATCCTCCATGTTCTTCCAGTTTGGCCCATCAATTGAACAGCAGGCTTCTGTAATGCTCAACATCATGGAAGAGTATGACTGGTACATCTTTTCTATCGTCACCACCTATTTCCCTGGCTACCAGGACTTTGTTAACAAGATTCGCAGCACCATCGAGAATAGCTTTGTGGGCTGGGAATTAGAGGAAGTCCTCCTACTGGACATGTCCCTGGATGATGGAGATTCTAAGATCCAGAACCAGCTCAAGAAACTTCAAAGCCCCATCATTCTTCTTTACTGTACTAAGGAAGAAGCCACGTACATCTTCGAAGTGGCTAACTCAGTAGGGCTGACTGGCTATGGCTACACGTGGATCGTGCCTAGTCTGGTGGCAGGGGATACAGACACAGTGCCCTCGGAGTTCCCGACTGGTCTTATCTCTGTATCCTACGATGAATGGGACTATGGCCTCCCTGCCAGAGTGAGAGACGGAATTGCCATAATCACCACTGCCGCTTCCGACATGTTGTCTGAACACAGCTTCATCCCTGAGCCCAAGAGTAGTTGTTATAACACCCATGAGAAGAGAATCTACCAGTCTAATATGCTAAACAGGTAAGTGTGGAGTAGAGTGTACATTAGGGACGTTAGAGATCTTCAAAGATTAGGGTCGGAGGTTCAGAAACTATGAGGAGAATATTTCAAAATGGCAGCAGGTTAATCCTCTAGGGTGGCCATTGGTAACAGTGATGGAGGGAACCATTTCTGACCCAAACCCTGCAGTTCTGGATTCCTATTCTAAGAAATACAGAATAACAATAACAACTCCCACTTATTGAACTCTTATGATGTAGCAGTTGTTTTTCCAGGTGTTTTGCATGATTTTCCTCATTTTGTCCTCAAAACAACAATCCCTTTAGGCAGGTTTTAAAAATTGTTTCTTTTTTACAATATAGTATAACAACAAGAGGAGAGGCCAATTGTCCAAACTCACTTTTAAGTGGTTCCACTTGTATTTGAACCCAGGCCTTTCTGACCCCTACATACTTAATCACTATGAAAGATGCAGTAGACTTAGAAATAAAGAAGGACCAGCCCACCTACCTCTGGAATGCTACTGGACTGTGAGGCAATGGAGAACAGGTTGCATGGGTCTTTAGGCATATGAAGAGTGTTTTCCTCTTAAAAGGAACAGGCTTTTCCTCAGAACCTGCTCCTCCTCTCTCTGCCTTTATGGGCGAGAATGCTGCTATGCAGTAAGCTTTTATGGTTGCTCCTAGTCTTCTTTGTTCAGCAAGATAGAGACATGGGTGAGGCTCTGCTCACCTCCCATAACCCGGCCATAACAACAGCACATCCTCCTAAGGGTATTAGGTGACTCTGTGGCATAGAAGATTCTACACTATGCTTGTGTGGCTTTATTATTTGTGTAAAATTGCCATATATGCTCATTGTAAAAGTCCTAACAATACAGAAGAGCAGAAAGTAAAAATCACCCCAAATCCTACAAACCAGAGATAATCATTGTTAAAATAATTAGTAAACGTCTTTCTAGACATCTCTCTCTGTGCGTGTGTCCATATGTGGAAATAAATCTGAGGTTTTGGATGAATGGAAATATACCTATGCAGGCTATTCAATAAACTTCCTTTCTTTCACTCAACATCTATTGTTTTCGACATCTATTTAAAATTTATGATAAACTACATCAGGAATGCAGAACAGTATTGAGAAAAGTGTAATGCGTAATCAGTACGTACTTAGCAAGTGTACTGCAGGGAGGTTCAAATATATACAGTGGAGATTGAATGGGTCCCTACTTATACCTGAAGAACTTCTAGAAGGAGTTAGGTAAACTCTTAAATCCAATTAAAGCTAATATCTTAATTCAGGGTTGAAACTAAAACCTTTAAAGTAGCTGTATCGTGATATAATCCTAATATTCTCACACCTTGAACCTTCTGCTCTTCCCCTCTCCTTAGTTATTATCCCTTATTAGGGACAGACTATTTTGGTTTTCCTCCTACCTCTATGATAGTTTCTTCTCAGGCATCTTGGCAAACTCCTCCTCTTCTACCCACCCCTTAAATATTCGTGCCTCTCAGAGTTCTGTTCTAGACCCTCTTTTCTCCTCATCCATTGCCAAGGATACAATTAATGTCTGTATATTCCCCCAGACTAATGACTCTGGCCCCAACCTTCCCCTTAAGCCCCAAGTCTGTGTTTCTAACTGTGAGTAGATGTGATCCTTCGGCACTTTGGTCTTACCATATCCAAAGCGAAACTGCCCGTCTCCTCTCCCATTTCTCTATCACCCCCTCCTAGCCAAAGCTGCACTCCTGTGAAGGATACATCCATTACCAAGTTGCCCCAAATAAAAACAACTTCAGGGTGTCCTTGACTCCTACTCTCTGACACCTCATAGTCAATCACACCATTTTCTATGGAGTTTAGTCCCCAAATATCTCTGGAGTGCTTTCACTTATTTTCATCTCCCCTACCACGTTCCAGCCTATCTCTTCTTAGCTGCATTACTGCAGGGGCTCCTAAATTATCCTCCTGCTCTCAGTTCTACTCTTCAATCTACATTGCAGGCAGAGTAATCTAAAATGAATGCTATTTCGTGACTTTCCTCCTTAATACCTTTCAGTGGCTTTTCATTGCTCCTGTAATAAAATCCAATATCCTTAATACTGTTTATAAAGTCTTCCACAGTATGGGTCCTGCCTGTCTTTCCAGAATTGTCTTATGCTGTTTGCTTCCTAGAACACTACATTCCTGTAATACTGAACTTACTTTTGTGCTTTGAAGATATCATGTTTTCTCTCACCTCCAGTTCTTTCTACTGCTTTGAATACTCTGTCTACCCCTTTCCTGCCAAATACACATACACAGATGCTCCTTTATCTGCCTCATTCTATTCATCCCTCAAGTTTCCATCTTGGCATGTTGTACACTGGGAAGTCTTTCCTGAGCCCTGGGCTAGTGTCACTCTGTCATGTGCCTTTAATGTGTCTTGCATTTTTCCAGTGAAACCACTCTTCAACTTTTATCATAATTACATGTTTTATCATATCTCTTCCCTGAAAGTTCTGTGAAAGCAATAACCTTTCTGTCTTACTCACTTCTATATCCCGTTTCTAGCATGAAGTGTGGCACAGGTAACATTAGAAGTGAGTAAACGATACCATCCAAGGCTCCAGTATGTTCAGTGCATACCTACTCCACAGGACCTTTGTTGTTCTGCTCCTCTTTGCAAGATAATAGAGATTTGCTTTAAAAAAATTACTGCTTATTCAGTTCCTGTAGATTCCCTATTTCTCCAACTGTTTTTAGCATTAAATACAAATTTGATTCAGATTATTTTACAAAATGTTTGTTAATTTAAACCAAAGCTGACAATGAAGGAATATTACATCTGAAACATCTGCCAAACAACATGAGAAAATCAAGGGGCAGTTATGATCCAGGAATGCCTCCTTTTATCTTAAAGGTTGCTCTGGGTTGAACAATGTGCAGATACTATTACTTCCCATTGGGCTCATTGTACATTAGAATGTAAATGTTATCTCTGAAGTCTGGTCTCTAGCCACTCTATCTCTAAGAAAGACCACAAGTGGTTGTAGCCTTTGCCACCATCTCTTCAAGGCCTGAGGGTCTCTCCTGTGGCCACTCCGGAAGACAGTCTTCCTGAAGCCCTTAGACATGATTGCCAGGAAGGCGGCGACTGCCCACCGCTGTCTCCTCGAGCACAGCAGTCTTAAAATGAAACAAGGTTCTCACAGTGCAGACTATTCATAAACTCCTCGGGTGTCATTGTAGAGCAGAGTCCTCCTTTACTTGATTTCCCTCCTGTGCTTGTTGAGAGTAGACTCTGCCCAAGTACGCTGCTTGAGAAGGGCCTTCAGACTCACTGAACCCCACTAAGAGCTTTCCTCTGTGAACTTTCTCCGCTGTCCCGAACCCTGGCCTTTTCTTGGCCTGTATCTAACTGCCTACTGGACATCTCTTGGATGGCTCCCCTGCCCATGTACCAGATCCCTGGCTCATCCCAATTGTTTCTTCTTTCCCTTCCTCCCAAATGTAGCTTCCCGCAGTTCTTGAAACCAGTCTCCAGCCTCTCTCCAGAGTACTGTAATATATTACTATTTTCGATCAGGATTTAGGAAGGATTGGGGTTGACTGGGACTGTCAGGAGTCAGCCCCGAGTTGGAGGTATTATCACTAAGCCCAGCACTCTCAGAAGCATCAGTGGAATTCAATTAGATATGCTCAGCTCCTCCTACTTATCCTGATCTGAAACCAGACTCTTCCCCTCCCTTCAGAGCCCTGGTCTCACTAGGGTCACTCTTTTAAATAACAAACCAAGCAGCCACACCATTTAGCCACAGCAGGAAATCTCTGCAAATAAAATTGCTGCAAACAGTTGGTTGTTTTATGAGGACGACTTTTCCTTTGGCCTGCTGATCATCTTGCCTCAGCAGCAGCAGGGAGGAAGTCTCCTCGGGATGGATCTTGGAAGGCCCAGCCCTGGATGGCCCTAGGAACTAAGAGATAACAAAGTGGGTTCTCTTCTGAAAGAAGAGCACTCAGTAGCATGAACAGACGCTGTCCCCTCCTAGAAACCTTGTAAACTCTCATTTGTAACTGACCAGGCTGAGACTTTCTTTCCATTTGGGGGAAGCCCATGGGGCTAGATGTAAGCACCTTGTTGCCCAAAAGGTTATGTGATATCCCTGAATCCCAAAAAGAGACATGTATTTGATGTGATTTGTTAGTTACCAAAGGAAGGTTAATTTTTTTTTAATGACATAGACATTTTCAGAGAGGATTCCTTAAAATGAGCTGTTTGATTTCACTGTCAAATAAGCATTTTTCTATCAGGAGTCAGTACACATTCCTTACTGGTGACTTCTCAACTCCTTGTAGCTTTGCCAGCTACAGCCACCTTACTTGGTGATTCTTTTCAGAAAGGCTCTGTGCTGCTATAAAACTTTTTACCAGAGTTGCCAGAGAAATTCAAGGTGCCCAGTTAAATTTGAATTTCAGGTAAACACTGGGTAAGTTTTAAGTGTAAGTCTGTCCCAAAGATAACTTATACTAAAATAAGATTTTTTAAAATCTGAAATTAAAATTTAACTACGTTCCTATATTTTTATTTGCTAAATCTGGCAACCCTATTTTGTACACTACTAAGAATAAATTTTCTCTTGGAACTTTGAAGCATTCATTTATGCCTTCTTAGTAAATGTAGTACAGTGTTCAATACCACATCCCAAGGTACACTGAGAGAATTTTATCCCAACTGGGAACTTTATTTATGGGAAAGAGTTGAAGAATTTCTTATATCATCGATTCTCTAAATGAATGATATTCTGAGTTCCTAAGGGAAGTTTGAAAATCATTTGGTACCACGTGATCTGAAAACACTTAGAAAGTGGCCAGGCCATTTGTCCGAGCCCCTCTTTATCCTCCTGAGCTAGGAGAGCATTGCTAGCTGTTGGTAGGCGTAGGTCTGAATTATTCCTTTAACGCCTTCCCTGGGAGCAGTTCACGGCTGTTGTGCCCAGTGTTCTCTCTAAAGCTCAGATCGTCTATTTCCAACACTCAGATGAGGGCCCACCTTCCGTGCACTTCTAGGCTCCCTTTCTGACCTGAGAACCCATTGTCCCTGCTCTTCACACAGGGCTACTCTTGGAACTTGGAGAAAGAGTAGATAAGATTTTAAGGAAAAGGGTCTTAATAGACCAAACCTCTTATGAATAATTTTGTCCAATTATCTTCCTGAGGTCCTCAGCATTCCTACTAAAAATTGTTTTGCACCACCCATGTTCTTTCTTCCCAGTGAAGGTTGCCCTCTCCAGAGACAAAATCCTACTCCTGGCCCAGCCTTTGAGGGGTGGAGAATAGTGCCTCTGAATAACAGATGTGAAGAAAGGTGCTTTGTTAGATGAATGCCGTCTTCCTACCACCTTGAGCCAACTTCTCCCTGCTTAAGACGATTGTATTAGTCAGTTGTTCCCATGGGATCTCACTTGTTCCCACTTGGCTCTCTTGGCCTGGAAAGTGCTGAGAGGTTAAGAAATAAAAGAGGAATTGAGTCACTTAGTTTTCAGACACTATGGGCAACTGATGCTTGGTCATTACCCATTTTTTAGTTTTTATTGAGTGTTCACAGAGGCCAAGTGTTGGCAGATTTATGGTAAGGCAAACATGTATTGTAGGTTCACTTAATATAATTGACATGAGAATCGGCCAAAAAGTTACATGAATGCTTAGTTGGAAGTGGAATTATGGGCATAGTGACCCTTCATCTTATTAAAGAAGCCCACTTGACTCTAAAGAATGCTGCATTTTCATATGAAAAGGCCTTGGTAAAGCAGGGCACACCTGTAAATGGGGGGATATACTTTGTCTGCACAATGGTGTAGGTGGATATATTAACTGGGAAAAATAACAGAAGAATCTAATAACTATCCTAGAAGAGATATTCAATGCTTAAATTGCAATTTGGGTACAACAAAGCAGGCCTTAATTGTTTGTGGAAGAATGACTGAACATGAGGATTATTCAATGATAGTCTTTCATAGTCGTTCACATCATTTAAATAGATGGTCATTTCAATAAGTCACCTTTGCTTCTTTCCCTTTAATCCAAACCTGAGAAAGTCATTCTAAATTGTTTAACACTGATATCCTTATTCTTCCATTAATCGCTATTCAAGTTGTAAGGCTGCCTGGTAAAATTTAATGTTTATTCATGACATATTAGTGTTTCTTTCCTCTTTCTTTCTCCTCCCTTTCCACCTTTTTTTCTCTTTTTTGTCTTCCTCTTCCCCTTCCTCCTCTAAAAACTATTTAGGGCAGGGAGGTGTGGGCAGGGGATAAAGAGGGGATTTCTCTGTAAAGGGCTCCATTTTCCCTTAGGAGAGTTTTTGTGCTGTGTGTGGGGAGGCTGCTCTGTGCTGAGGGAGATGTAGGGATGGACGTTGTCTCTGGAAGGGAATAGGATGATCTCAAAGAGGAAAGAAGCTAGAGTGGAGAAGAACAGTGACTCTCAATAGACAAAGCAACAGATTCTGCCTCAGAAGGGATGTGGGTTGGTGAGAATGGCATGGTAAGATCACTCAGGTTGAAGGAGTTATTAATTAATTCTATGAGTACTTACTGCATGCCAGTGTTGTGCAGTTGTCTAATCTGATTCATGCAAAACTCCTCATGTGAATTTCCTCAAGGACACCTGCCCTGTCACCCTGTTTAAAAGGGCAACGTGTGCTTCCCACCATGCTAAGCACTCCTTCTCCCCTCCCCCTGATATACTTTTGTCCATGGCACCTGTCAGGCTTACCATGTATGTGCATGTGTGTGCACATGAGGGCAGACGGCAAGGATGACTTTTTTTAACCTAACTGCTTTATTCCCAGCATAGCACCTGATACATTGCAGGCAATTGATAAATATTTATCAGATAAATTCATGAATGAGAAGATGGAAAATACCACCCCCATTTTATATGTTTTTAAGAAGCCCGAGGCCCAGGGACCCCCGGCTTAGGCTGTGTGATGCAGGAATCCACCCTGGGTTCCAGCCACTCCTGTGCCACCCACTCACATGGCCCTAACAAGAGCTCCACTTCCAATAGCACCAGAGCGTTTTTCCAGTAGGAAGAGACCTCAGAGCTCATCTAATTCAACCCCATCAATACATGTCTTCTTAGTGAATAGATGGTTGGATGATGAATGGATTTTTACAGATGTTAAAACAAAATCTCAGCAAGGCCACTCATCTCGTTAGATGCGGGGCAGGCAACCACTCCAGGGCCCTGACCGCGGGAGCAGCGCCCCCAGTTAAGCAGGCTGCCTCGCCCCCTCGCTGCGTCCTTGGAGGGGCTGGTTGACTATGTGGGCCGCCAGGGCTTTCCTGCAAATCTCTGCCATGGTCTGTCAAGGACCCCATGACTCTCTCTCCCCTGGTTCTCCCCCAGACAGGGAAGAAAATTCACAGTTAATGGGAATTGAAGCTGGTATTATTTAGGAATTGAGTGGGAGTCACTTCTCCATCTGCTCCCTCTTCCCACCAGAGAATAAAGGCTGGCTGGGTGGAGCTAAGGATGTGGTGAGCTGCCAGAAAGCTAGAGTGCTTTATGGTTACAGAAAGGGGCTTGGGAGCCTGGGTGAGGGCTGAATCACAGCAGGACAAGGGCAGCTTAACTGACGGGGCTTCTTAGAGGCAGAGATGGTTGTGTGGTTTCAACATCTATATAAGATCCTATACATTCCAAAGAGATGATGGTGTGAGTCTTTCTCTTTGTTTCCTCTTCTATGGAGCTGTGAGGGTGTGCAGGTGGTCCCCTCACAGAAGGAATGCTCCAGGACCTGACATGGCCAATAGGGATATAGAAGCAGTAGGATGTTCAGGCTGACGACCAGAAGTGGTTGCTAAGGGATCTGGACCAGCACCACTGATGTGCAGAAGCTGAGGAAGGGGTGAGCTTAGGAGCACAACTTTCTGCATGTTACTGGTGGCACATCCTCGTCCATGAGCCTGGTGGGGCTAGCTCCTCCAGACTGGCGCCAGTCCCCAAGCTAGGCCGGCTGGTCACACATGAAGGAACTGCTGCTGACAGATTAGCGCTCCCTGCTACTAAAATCTGTTCCCTCTGTCCGGCTTCCAGCAGCAGCAGCCGGCCGGGGGCTGCCTCGTGCCTCCCTCACTGCTCGGACTTTCTCTTTTTCTCATTCATCACTGCTTCATGACCCCCTGCCCTTCACCTCTTCTTTCATTTAAAAGCTTTGTGTTCCTGGCCTTGCCTTTGGTATTCTACATTCATAAATGACAGTATGTGAATTCTTGCATGCACATGCACATACACATCCATAGGCATGTGTATCATCATTCATACAGTACATGGTTATGTGTGCACATTTATTTTTGTCAAGGGGTAGAGCATTATTAAGAAAACTGGATGAAAAAATGTTTGCATATTAAATTTCCTCCTTTCTCCCTACCACTAAGACCGTTTGAGTGATTACATGAGAAAGCTTGAGTATGGGGTAGAACTTGGGAGGGATCCTTTAAAAAGGCTTGCTTGGAATTAGCTCTGGTGGATACCAAAGCATTTCCTTCCAACCTGGTTCCATTTTTTTTTTAAAGTCTTGATGACTGTAAGTTTCTAAGTTACCCTAGCCCATTTAGTTTTGAGGTAAAGAATGTAGCCTCTGTAGTCAGGTGTTTCTATATATTTTTAAGAAATGCACAAATGTCTTCTTTTTCTGGGGGAAGTCATTCCTTGACCAGGCACCAGAAAAGTCACAGAAGCCACACTGTGGCCATATCATACTCATTCTAAGTGATCCTTTTTATAGTCTCCTGAAAGAGATTACAGGTGGAGTCTAGTTCAGAATATACATCAAAGTGTATTTAATGTTTGATATAAAACTTGATAAAAAACTTTAAGTTCATTATTGTATTAGTCAGCCAAAGGGGTGCTGATGCAAAATGCCAGACATCTGTTGGCTTTTATAAAGGGTATTCATTTGGGGTAGAAGCTTACAGTTACTAGCCATAAAGCCTAAGTTACCTCCCTCACCAAAGTCTGTTACCACTTGTTGGTGCAAGATGGCTGCTGACATTCAGCCTTCCTCTTCCTCTCAAGGCTCTGTGGTCCCAGCTCCTTCCAATATCAGCTGTAGGCTGGGTTGAGTCTAGTCTCTCCCAGGGCTTGCTCCTCTCTGGGCTCAGTCGCTCTGGTCTCTCCACAAGGTCAGGTGTAGACTATCAGGCTCTCTCTTCCCAGGGCCTCTGCCATGTCCATGGAGCCGTCTCTATTCTGTCTCTATTCCTTCTCCTGTGTGTTTACTTCCTGGGCTCCAGCTCAAAACTCAAAACTCCATCCTCTGCCATGTCTTTTCTCTGTGAGTCCCTGCCTACCAAGGGGGAGGGAACTCAACATCCTACTGACGTAGCCCAAAGTCCTAATAATAATTTAATCATAATTTAATCCCAGAGGAACAGACCAGTTTACAAACAATCAGTATTTCTTTTGGAATTCATTAATTATATCAAACTGCCACAATTATTATAGCTAATAATGACAATAAAAGGGACCACTTTCATAGCCTTTGTGTGTGTGTTATGTATAATATAAGCAATGACTTAAAATAGTGGATGATTCCACAAGCTCCATGGGGTCATTATTCTAACTGCTCTGTTACCACATCTCCTGTGTCCATACAGAGACTTACCCTTCATCCGAGGGGTGTCAGATATTTGACAACTCAGCGCTGATGTATGTAGCACATAACCAAGAAACATGAAGAATGCAGATAATCACTGAGATAAAATTCTTGCCCTAAAATGAATGTGGGTTGTTTTAACTCAGAGCTCCTTTACTATAATTTTATGCATTCTTCTAAGAAGCCTGTGGGGCAGTTGAGTTGGATATGTTTCAGAATAACAGGAGCAGTTTAAACAAGACACAGAGCAGTGCAGTAGCTGCATGGCCATCTGGACCCAGAATCCTGGTAGCTTTCTGTTCTTTTATTCGAAGGATGTGGCCTTTGTCCCCATCCCTAAGTTAGCTGCTGAAACTTCAGTTTCATGTAACAGATGACAGTTAGAAAGGAAGAAGGACATGCCCTTTCTCAGAAGTTCTACATAATGCCTTTGCTTCTAGTTCATTGGCTGGAAATCGGTCCATGGCCATAACTAGCAGCAAGGGAAGCTGGGACGTATAGTTTGTTTGTTTTTTAAATGAAAGCTCTGTTAATTAGAGAAAGAAGGCAAGGCCGTATCTTTGGTAGGCAACTAGTAGTATCTGAGTTACTTGTTTATCTGATTTCCCAGATGACAATAGCTTAGAAATAAGAAACATGATGGGGATTAGAGAGGCAGCATTAAGAAATAACAAATGGGAGCAGAATATCATTTTTAAAAATCTGATAGAGGATATTGAAAAGCATAGTTGTCTAAGGTCATTCAGGCACACTATCATATACCTCCTAAAAAGCATGTAACCCTCTTAAAGCAACCCTGTATAGAAAAGTAGCATAGTCATTGTCAAGTCTTAAATTCTAGTGATTAAATTCTATTGATTAGCCTTTGTGTGAGAAATCAGAGAACTCTAGAATACTTTTCTGAAATTTTCCATTTAAAATGCTTCAGATAATCAGGATAAAGGTTGGTACTTAAAAATCTCAAGCTTCAGCAATTTAGAAATTTTACTTTAGAAAATGTCATGGAGTGAACGTTGTGTGCCAACTGCTTTATATAGCCTCATTTAATCTTAAAAATACTGGATAGGAGCATTATTACCTCCCTTTTTCAGATAAAGAAACCAAGCCACTTGCTTATGTTACTTAGAGTTGGACTTCAAATCCAAATCTTAGGCATTCAAGGTGTATGCTGCCCCAGTTTGTTCATGCTTCTGAGAGCTATATCTTTTGCTGAGGAGTCTGAACAAATTAGGCCTGACTCTGACGTGTCTGAGCACATTATTAAGCTGCTGGACTGTGTGGTCTTGTAATAAAGAGTCTCCTTTCTTGGCATCTCCGCTGATTTCTTGCCCTGAAGTCTAGACCCTGATAAGGATGGCCCACACTGAGCCCCTTGGTCTACTCTTGGTCCTAAAGCACGCCACATCCTGCTCTGACCTTGTTTATGCCTTCCTTTTCTGAGGAGAAAAAAATAATCCTTATTATAATCCTAATTCCTGTAGTTTCCAAAGCCCATTAGCCTACATGTGGAAAAACAACAGCCTGTGGTCTCTGCAGACCCGAAAGCCCTTGGCACTGAAGTGGGAGCAGACTTTCTGTGTTTTAAAATCTGCACAGGGTCCTGAAGGTTCCAGGCAGATAGACAACCCTGTCAGGGGTATGTAATCCAACAAAACAGGGCCTCGGCCTCTGTCAAGATTTACCAATGTCCTTCGGGGCCACTGTTCTTTTTTGACAGGTCAGATAAGTTTGGATTTGTGCAAGTCTTAACACTTGACCAGAAATTGGAGAAAAGTGAAAACAGTGCTATTGAGAGTGAAAGAAACGTGACATGTGGAGGACTACTCAGAAAGTTGCACTTAGCCTTCGATGTCTTAGGGACCCCTCGGTAGACCCGTTCAGCTCCCTGTTGGCGCTGAGCCCCGTGAGCTGCAGTGGGCTCACATGCTGCGCACGTCCTCCATTTGATTGGGCTGATGAGGAGTGGAGAGTCCCACAGCTAGAAAGACCTTTGAATCTGCTGTCCTGGGCTTCTTTTTCTTGTAACGCAAAGTGGCTTGCCTAAGAAGCTACCAGAATGAACCTAAGAAACACAGATCAGAATTTCAGAGTTTGTTGGGTAAATGTATCAAGAATTTCCTAAAACTTCCAATACAAGGCCATGAAGGATCCTTTCTGACTCAGAGCACAATAGCGGAGGTGAGAGGAGGAAAAAACATTCTAGCTTACTTCTTTGATCTCATTGTCCCAGATTATTAGCCCCTTGCAAACTCAAAACTTCATGAAAGAATCCTCTTTGGGAATATATCAGAAGCCCCTCCCCCACGCGTTCACACACGCACTTTGTGTGCTCACACACTAGCGAGTTTAAAAATAGGAACCTTGGTGTTGCCATGACTCCCAGTGCTACTCCAGCAGCCTTCCTTTCCCTTTGATGCGATTTCTCTTCTGAACATGAATTGACGAGAATCTGGCTCAGAGCGGCCTCTAGCGGCTCAGTCCTTTAGGAAAGTGCTTCCTTCCCCCAACATTCAGCCCAATTCAAAATTAGCCCCTATTAGTAGCAAGTTCAACACTCATGTGCTCTTTGCCATTCTCCAAGTGATGAGCTTTTTGCAGAATCTGTCTTTCTCATCAGTCTTGGGTAACAAAATTACTTGTTACCTGCTTCGTGCTCACAACTATGAGGAACAGGCCAGAGGTTTGACAGTCTTGCTGGGCAGACAAGACTTACATCTACCAGCAATTGAGAGAACTGTATAGAACAGTGGCAGGAAAGCTGGGTGGTAGAGGTAGTAATGACTGATGAACTAATTCAAATAAAATATGGTTCTCACGATGATCGAAAGTTAACATTTTTTCTTTTCCAGATAAAGGAGTCTTCTAAAATGTATCACCTGATACTGTTTTAACAGCCTCATGAAAGTGTTGATTTTCTTTCTCCAATGCTGTCTTCCTCATATTTTCAGTTCCCTGTATCAGTGCGTCTCAGCCATGGTGGTTGTACATGCGAATTTTCTGGGTCACTTTAAAAACCTTTGTACAGATTCCAAGGCCCGACCGTGCAGAAATTTGAGTTAGTTGGGCTGGGACAGTGCATTAGGAAGTGACACTTATTAAAAGCTCCCAAGATGGTTTCAAAGGACAGCCAGGTTGAGAGCCACTCTCCTAAACTCTGCCATCATTTTTGTGGCCCCAAAGAGCTGAACAGGATGAAAAACAATGATGACATTTGCAGACATTTGACCTTAGTGCTAGAATTCCTTCCTTAGATTCTATCCTGATGACCAGTTTAAATTTTTTTGATACCTTTTAGCATGAAATTTATATTCTGAAAGGGGGATGGGTTATGGTCATTTCATCAGTGGCAATCCTCCTGCAGTTGATCATGATTTCCCAATATGGTTTTCGCTCCTTTTTACTTATACTCCATGTGTCTACTCTATGCAGAGAGATGAATTTCCATCAATAAAGCTGGCAACATGAGCATCAAAACAAATTTGCCTTTAAACAGCACTTCAATTCCCCTGTACCTTGATTATAAACCCAAAAGAAAGAGAACTTTCAAGCTTCAAATTTGATGTGTCTGCTGGCCATGATGAGATATTGATGCTTTGCTGAATTTTGGAGTACACAAGTGGTTCTAAAATGAAAGTTATTAACATTAGAAAATGATGTTCTTTGTATTACTACACTGTTATTACATTTAATGGAATTGCTCCCTAAGTGCTACAGAATAAAAGGAAAAAACAGTTTAGAATGAGAAAGACACTGGGCCAAGGTAAGGAAAAAAAAGGTGGGCCTCCTTGATCCTACAGCTCTTCTCCTGGAGATGGGACGGTGCTCTTTCAGGGAGAATCAACTGAGTTGCGCTGGATAATGTTGTGGCAGGGGTTTGTTGCACGTGGCTGCATAAGGTGTGACAATACTATTGTTCTGATTGGGCCCAGCCTTGGCAATGTCCGCTGTGAGCAGCCAGTCCAGGGCATAGCTGTGGAACTGTACTAAGGAAGGAACTATTTTCATGTTGGGATGATACCACCCATCTGAGTAAAGACTTTGCATGCCTTAGGGGATTTTATTTTTGTTCAAAAAAAATAGAAGAGAATGAAATCCTACAACATTGTTGTTAAGGCTTTTTGTGATTTATTAGAGAAAACTATGGCGGAACCTCTGGACACACTTAACAAGTGGGTAATTATTAGGAGATTGTTATCATGGGCTTTAACCTCTCTCTCCACCCCTCTCTCCCACATTTATCATGTTGGTGCTTAGCTGAACAGACGGAATTTTGTGTCATGTGTGTCAAACCATCAGACCTGGGCTTAATTGAAAGAGCAGGAGGACATGAATCCTGGACACTTGTTCTTCCCCAAACTCCACGTTCCACATCTGGGCTATTATGTGGAGATTTCTGGCTTCTCTTCAACAATAACACAACACAGTTAAGAAGCATTTATTAATTGCTACCCAGTGCTGCTTTTTTTAGACTCCACCAGGAATTTATTGTATATTATGTTTACATATTGATCTGGCTCTTCAAAGTTTGACTGAGCGTGGCTTCTACAGTAGTCAGGTCCTTGTTTTACTTATACTCAATGACTGGTACTAGGCGTAGGATATGTTTAGCAGTTTGTTTTCAAGTAGATAGGTGTTTTTCCTGGATTTCACATTAGGGATGCATAAGACATCATTGGGTTTTGCAACTGAAGTTAAGGATGGGTGAAAGGAGGTATAGCAACTACTCCATGATCCTCAGACAGTTATGGACCTGTGTATTTTAGTGACTGAGAGCCTGGAGCCACTTTCTTTTTTTTATGATCCTTTTTAAAATTTTTATTTTTAAAGAAGCTTTAGATTACATAAATGTTACAGAAAAAATTTAGGGGATTCCCATAAACCCCACCTCTCCCCTCTCACACTTACTCACATTAGCAACCTCCTTCATTAGTGTGGTACATTTGTTACAACTGATGAACACATATTTTAGCATTGTCACTAACCGTGGACTATAGTTCACACTTGCACTGCACAATTTTATAGGTTTTGATAAAATGTAAAATGGCCTATACCTGTCATTGCAATGTCATGCAGGACAATTCCAATGTCCCCAAAATGCCCCCATATTACCCCTATTCTTCCTTCTCCCTCCCCTCAGAACCTCTGGTGGCCACTGCCTTCCCGTCAATGACACAAGCCTGGAGCTACTTTCAGTGTCACTTGTAATTTACGTGGGTTTCCTTTCCCTTGCTGATATTGCTTTCATCGTGCTTGAAGTGATGTTAACCTCATTTCATCCTGGCTTCTTGGTGTTAAGAGCCAGATGGCAGGCTGAAGAGGCCCATGGGTTAACCAGCCCAGGGCCCCTCACTGTGCTGCCCACCACCCTTCCACACTGGGTCAAAGGGGGGCCCTAGGAATGCCCTGTCGTCTCCTGGAGGAGCAGAGTGTACATCCAAGTGTTGAGTGGGCACCAGCTATTACTTTTTTTCCCCTTTTTCTCTAAGAGACGATAGTTCATTTGTCTCAGTGTCAGGAAAACTGAGAAAAAAAATCTTTTTCTATTGCAAAGATAAAATTGGGAAGTGGGAAAAGAAAGGAAATTCAGTGTTTGATTCAGCCTTTGAAATCTTTTGAGTCCCGTGTAAAGGACACACACATTAAGTCTGTCAGCATTGGCAGTAAAACGTGCTTCAGCTTGTGAGGCTCTTTTTTCTGAAAAAAACCCTGTGTCTTCCATTTCTTCTGAGCACTGGGAAAGAATCCTACTTCTCCATACTTGGTTGTACCAGCTGCCAAATCAATGACTCTGGTTATTAGTAAGCAGCAGGGAAATGTGTCTATTAAAAAAAAAAAAAAGAAATTGACAGAAGACATAGAGAAGGAATGGGAGGTATGTGAGAAGAAAGAGGCAATTCAGAAATAAGTAAGCCCAGTGCGTGGCCTTCAATGCCGGGTGCTAAGCCCCTTATACCAGAGCACTCAGGAGACAGGGCTACTCCAGCCCACACTGGACCCATCCTAACACAGGAGAGAGGCTCTGAATGAGGGGCAGCCTGATGGCAAGTGGGCGCTTTGCTTTATCATAGCAGGCTTCTGCCAGTGAGAAAATGAAAACCCTGCTTATGAGAATTTAGTTTCGGGGTGAAGAGATTGTCTCCCTGAAGGGGTATGTACCCAAAATTCCTCCAATAAATGCTGCTTTTCTTTACACAAAAAGAACTGGGCCTGATCACATATCAATTCCAAAAACATGGCCAATGCCCCAGCAAGCACCTGCCAGGAGACTGATAACCTGTTGGCTGTGCTAGATGAGGAAAAGCCCATCGCTGTGGCTTCTACACATTTTTTGGAGGGCTTCATTGTTATTGAAGACTTCAAAGTGGCTCAAGTGACTTTCTCAAATTAAGGTGGGGAGGAAGAAGTTGTAGCCCATGCCTTGAGTTAAATATGATTTCCGCACGCTGCAAATAATGAAGAATTGGAGATCTAGAGGAGAAATCTAATTTTCTCACAAATCTCTGGTGGCCCCCTTTTTCCACTGGATGAGGTTCAAAATCTTATCAAGATTAAAAGATCTTTGAATGTCTAGATGTAATCATTCATTCATCTTATCTAACTGCCTTCCTCTTCCACCTCCACACCATACCCCGTCATACCCTGCTTAAGATCCATCAATATCAAATGACATGGTCAACCATTCTCTAAATATGAGTCTTTTACTATTCCATTCATACATACACACTGTCCTCATTTAATGCTCCTTGCTTTCAATTCCCCTGGTGAAACATGCATATCTTTTAGGATCCAACTCAAGTGTCACTTCCTTCATGAAGACTTCTCTGACAAATCCAGGCAGAATTAGTCATTCCTCTCTTTGTGCTTCCATAGCCCTTTGTTTAGATCTCTGTTACAGCATTTAGACATGCACATAGTTCAAATTAAAAGTATATCTGGGAGTGTCTAGAGCTGGGAAGATCTCATTCATTTTTATAACCACCTTAGAACTCATTGCATAGTGGATACATGCATTTTTTATTGAATGAAAATGTGAATGAATCGGGAAAGAAATGATAGGTGGGGTTTATGCATGTGGAGTAAAAAGGTGATTATTCTTTTTAAAATTTCAGTATGCTGGCCTTCATGTGTGAACGCGATTTTTCTAAGTCATGGGCAGCAGAAGGGGGGCTCTGAACTAGGCTTCAGTATTTACATTAGGTGCATAGGCTGTACACATGGTCTTATAAGTTATCATCAGTCAAATTAAATTGGAGTGATTTTCTCCATTCATAAAGTCAAACACTAGTTATTCCTACACAGTGGCCCTAAGAATCATTTTTTTTTCTCTTCCATAGTCACTATCCTCCTTTGCTTGTCTCTAAATTTCTGTAACAAGCTACCCTGTGTATCTTTAATTTCACAAAAAAAATCATCTTACCCACTATCAAGTTTCTATTTCTCAGATGTCACTGCATTAATTTTATTCTTGTGCTTAAGGACCCATGGGAACCTTGTTTAGCCACATTGAAATTTGACAATTCCTGGACATCATCAACCTGATCTCCAATTACATTCCAAAATGGGCTTCTTTTCTAGGCATACCCTTGTCGTTACCATCGAGACAATGTGGTGTAGTTAAAAGATAGTTAAAAGAGCCATCCTCTGGGAGTTTTGGAGACCATTATTCTATTCTTAGTTTTGTTACAAATTAGCTGTGTTACCTTGGGCAGGCAAGTCATTTAACCTCCTCTGACTACAGTTTTCTCATCTGTAAAATAATATTGCAGAAGAGACATTTGCTTGGACAGAATTTGGAAGAGATAATGAGCTCCATGTTCTGTCTGATTTCAACATTCTTTGATTCTTTGATCATACAAAGGATTTAACTTCTGTGTTCTCTTCTAACTGTATAATCAATGAAGTGGCTTGAATGGGTTTGAATCCAGAACCATGACCTTATTCATACCATTCTATTATACAGCAACTGACTGCACACACTGAAGGAGAATGAAGAGAGAGTCTCCGTGGAAGCCTGTCTCTTACAAACCACAACACCGAGAGCGATCATTTTTTGCATTACTTTTAGTTTTTTATTTGGCCGAGTTTTTGATCCACATGGTAAAGGAAAATAAATAGACCATATTTGATTTTCTTAGATTGAAAAGATGTATTTTATATTTTTCCTGCCTGAGCAAACACTAACCTGTAGTTATTCACAGTCTAGTTACCCAATTCTGGGCTAAGTTCCTTAAATCTGCCTTCCTTTCCTGAGATCTAATTTTTGTAGAGCTTTTACTTTTTAAGAAACACAAAACACAATCTACGGATGGATAGGGTAAAGGCCAGGGAATAGAACTCAAACTGCTTCCTGTCAATGTTCTTGTTTTTAATAGGGCTCTACTAATGATGCTGTTCAGCATGCCCAAGGTTGAACTTCATGATAGTCACCCATAAACCTTGACCTCCACTACTTTTCCCCATCTCAAATGAATGGAACGGTTATCCTTCCTGTTGCATGAATCAGAAATCTGCAAGTCATCTTTAATGCTTCCTTTTCCTTCAACCCCCTCATGAATCAAATTTCTAATTTTATTGGTTCTGTAGCAAAATGTATTTCAAATATGCACATTTCTTTTCATTTTCCTATGGTCCTGTCATCCTATTTTATATATGTATATACACAAATACATATATGTACACACACATATAAGTATATGTATATACATGTACATATATATTATTATTTAATGTTTGTGTCTTCCTCTGACTCTACCCTTAGCTCATGTTGGCAGGGGTGTCTATTTCACTCATTATTGTTTTAATGATTAGTACTTTGCTTGGCTCAGAGTAGGCACATTAAATATTTGTTGAATGAGTGAAATAACTTATGCTAATTTTAAAATTAAGCTTTGGCTTATCCATGGCCTTGATTTTCTCTGGGCATTTGGGTTATCTAGTTAAGACATTGTTTCATGCTCTGTTCTTAGATTATAGGGCTTTTCTTTATTTTTTTCCTCTTGGCTCTCAGTTTGAAGGACAACACAAAACTAAAGACTTGATCTAATTCTCTTCAGGATTTGATTTTAGCTAAAGAACCAAAGATTGCACACCCAAAAATGTTGCTTAAAATTGCAAGGCAGAATATTATTAAGTGCCTCAAGTGGGAAGTACAATTCATAAGCTGTAGTAGAAGGGTGTTGTCTATAGCCTGAAGTTATAGCTCTGAATCATGGAGGGATTGTTGCAATTGACCTGGACCTTGAAGAACATAGAATATGGAGGTCAGAGGGAAGGTAACATTCCTCTTTGTTCATAATAGTATGAAGAAAGACTTAGACTTGGCATTTGAGACTGAATGTTCATATGAGAATTATTTGGAGGTCAGCTTCACCTAAATGGAGTTGTATACAAGTAATGGTAAATACGTGTGGGTGAGTTTGGATGGGACAGAGTTGTTCTTCTGAAAGGCAACATGCTATAGTTGAAATGGTACCATATTGGGAATCTCTAATTATGTGACTTTAATCAGGTAATTTACTCTCTCCACATCTCCATTTTCTCATTAAAAATTTAGTGCTTCAGTAAAAGGTAGGATTCTATCAATTTCTAGTTGTTACATGCTGCAATTCTGTAAAGGAGTTGAAATAGACACCACTAATAAATCTTTGAGCTTTAAAATTCTCTGCTATATGAAACAGCCTACTTAGTTTTTGAATCCCTGGCTTGGGTTGCATCCAGTAGGTCATGAAGAAGTCTGAAGACTAGATTTATATCATTTATCTTTATCCCTGAAACTGACCATGCGAACAACTTGTACTTGTACAGCTCTAAGAAGGAAGAGATTAGTGACCCAAAGTGGGGAGACTGTCAGACCTTTTTTAAGTACTCCAAATGTGAGATGACGAGGACCAATTTTCATGGTAACAAGGGATTGCAGGAGAATTTTGAAGAATGCTTCCTTAGGATCTGTAAATAGAGATAATGCAGGTTTTAATGTTAAAAATATGGCGATGGATCAATGGAAATTAAGAGGTTGAGGTGAGGACTTTATATTTCACAAAAGATGTGTTAAATTCTGAGCTGAGGGCTGGCCATGTTACTGAGAGTGTCTTGCAATGCCTGGAGCTATCCAGTCTGGAACATGGAATTACAGATTTGAAATTCATCAGCATAGAGTTGATACAACTGAGAAAAGATCAGTTCTCTAAGGACAGGAGTATATGGAGAAATGAAAAATGTGATGTGAGCCTTGAACATCCATTATAGTTAAAAAGAAGGAGGAGGCAGAATATTCAGCAAAGCCACAGGCCTGGCGGGGACAAGGAGGGGAATTGTGGTGCTTAGTTCTGTAGGGAGCCTATTATTGAAGCCAAAAAGAAGACTATTGTAAGAAAGGAGAAATGGTCAACAGTGTCAAATGTGGTAGAGACAGCGGCTTTTGTGGATCGTACATAATTTTTTTCTTCTCTTTGACATCATTAACTACCATTAATCAGGGACTGATTACATAATTTTTTGATCATTCACTTGCCTAATTTTTAACCATTTCATCATTTCATTAGTTTTTAAACAGCACAGGAAAGAAATTAAATCGAGGGAAGAAATTCAAACCAGTTTTCTGCTATTACCAGGTGTAGGTTGGTGGAGAAGGAACTTAACCGTGCTGACTAAAATGAGATCTGGTGCCGTTTGGACGTATTCAGAAGCCAGAGGTCCCTGTCCAACATCTTCGCCCATATTTGTTATCCAGGTGGCTGTGGTCACATTTCTCAACCTCTCTGAACTTGCTCCTTCATCTGTAAAAGCAGACATAACACTAAAGGTTTCATGTTGGGTTCTTTTGCTGATTAAATGAGTATGTATGCAAAGTGCTTAGCAAAGGACCTGGTACAAAGAAAGTACTCAGAAAAAAAAAAAACAGTAGTCATTGTTTTTGTTATTATCTAATTCTCTTTGCCTTATTGGACTTATTGACTTATTGACATTAACTGGCACTTAAATGGAAAATTGGGTTTAGAAGGTGTAAGTATTAAGGATTGTATTTTCTTTTCCTCATTTTTTCTAAGAGAAACAAATTTTTTCCCATTATGATTTCATGAGATGTAAATCTATATGAAAACAAGAGAATTGTTCCTGGATTTTCCCTATGGGGAAATGGGAGTCCAGCATCAATTTACGAAAGCACAATTATGGGTCAGCACTGAAGAAGGGGTCTGGGAGTGCTGCCTGTCGGGAGGAAGGAAGTTATCTCAGTCTTTCCATCTGATACATTTTACTGTTGTTGGAGAGGGAAATAAAAAAAAAAAAAAGGTGTATATTTCTCAGAGCAAAGATGCATGTGCTGACAATTTAGATTTTTGCCCAGAGATGCTGGCATTTTATTTCTGGGGGCGGTTCTTATGTTTCCAACAGCGTTCCCACTGCATACCATGTTCTCGCCTCCTCGCCCTTCTCCCCCACCCCCCTCCCCATATGTCTTCCTCTTTGTCTCGCCCACCCTACTCCTGCTTTCTTTCTGTCTCTCTCTTCTCTTGTAAGTTATTTCCTTTCTGTAGCAAAATGAACCCTGTCATAGAACAG
This sequence comes from Dasypus novemcinctus, assembly GCF_030445035.2. NCBI lineage: Eukaryota > Metazoa > Chordata > Mammalia > Cingulata > Dasypodidae > Dasypus > Dasypus novemcinctus. Next base: position 35,542,581 of record NC_080692.1, on the reverse strand, counting down.
AAATACCATTTTTCCCAAACCCGTTCTTCATCTCTTCAGTTATTTCCTTTCTGGAAGTTCTTGATAAAGCAGGAGATTAGAAATGGTCTTTTCTGCATATTCTATGATATATTTCCCCTTTGTTTCTTATTCCTCTGATAATTCCTTTGGCACCCTCCCTCTTCCTGAACTTCAACCTTTATAGCCTTCTCTGGTTTCCTTCTCCTAGGCTACTTCTTCATCAATAGGCTTCTTCCTAGCTCAGGAATGATCTGGCCTTGGAACTCTTCACCATACAAAAGTTAGGACAGAGAAATGACAAAATGGGAGGCACAGAAAGAAGAAGGGCTCAAATGTGAGCACTGAGGTGGGGAAAGATGACCAAAAAGCTGAAGTCTTAGACTTTAATTACATCTCTGAGTGCCTATCTCACTCACATGGAGACACAATACCTGAATGAGAATACCGTTGTGTTATATTGTTTGGTTTGTGTGAGAAGAAACTTGGGTACTTAGAGGATTTTACTGTTGCGGTGATGAGGGAGGCAGGGTCTCTTTTGAATAATTGAATAAAGAATGGTAAATAAATAGATAGCAGTTCTGTGCAAAGTAAAGTCCAGAGAGGAAGTTAATACATAAGAAAGCAAGTCTCACATTCATAGGTAATTTGGACATTCTAGCCTGAGTTACTAAGTTCAGAGGTGACTACTGATAATGGTGGTAATAGCAAATTGTACTCCATCTAGCCATCTGTCCATCTGTTCAGCCACCTAGCCATCAAATCAATTTATTGAGGAGTTAATACTAGGTGCCATGGGAGATCAACCAAGTTTAGACCTGGTTTCTGCCCTTAAATAATTCTCCATATTGAAGAACCCACACAGAACGTATAAATGAGGATCTCCCCTCTCTGAGCTTTTCTTCATACTTCCTTTCTTCTAGGCTTTAAAATCTTCTTTGAAGCCCAAAACTACAGCTCTCTGAATAGCTATTTATGGATAAAAGTGCTATGAGACAAAATGCTGATTTGGGATTTTTGTTTGTTTGTTTGATTCAGTTTAATTTTTAATATGTATAGAAAAAAATGTTGTATCAGGAATTGTGGAAGGATTTGAGTGGTTGGGTGTTGCAATATTAGAGAACAACTGGACAGTGGTTCTAAAAATTAGTTCTAAGAACTTTCCAGCTTGCACATACTTCTTCCCATATTTCCTAAAACTTGCATTAACCCCCACACTCCAGTAATAGCCCTGCCTAATACTTAGAAGCCTGGAGCTACTCAGTTTATCATTCTTGGGGGACAATCTGAATCATGGGCCATTGAATGAAAACAAAATGATTGCAACTCAAGGAAGTAAAAGAACATTAATTCATTTATTATTTAGCCACCATTTCCTGAGTGCCAATCATGTTCCTGGGTCTTTAAGTATAGAAATAAAAGACTTGATACCCTTGAGAGGTTCACATCTCCATGATAGAAGCAGCTGAGAAAACAACTGTAATACCAAATGTGATCAGTTTTACATGAGTTTACCCAAGATGCCACAGTAAGAGGTTATCACCTGAGCCAGTACGAAAGGGCAGGGGAAGGTATGCTACCCCATACCCAGGGGAGAGGGAACACGCAGAAGTGTGTTTTTATGACCCCAGCTTCTCCATTATTAACATCTTTAACTTATGCCCCATAACGCTCTTGTCCAGAGCGCTTAATAAATTATTAGGAACTTGGTTTGTATCTCCCAGCCTTTTACCAATAGCACCAGATCCTCCCATCTTAAGATAAAATGATCATCTGACTCTCTATCCTTGTTGCCATTTCCCAAGTTCTGGAGGGAAAAAAAATTGGGTAAAATGCTATACTTTTAATAGGACCGATCACCATCATATTGTAATACGAGGGTTTCTGTACTTCTTTACAGTTTACAGAGCATCCTCACATATACCATCTAGTTTTTCTAGACAGGTGAAGGAGCATTCTGTGGTCTCCCAGCTCACAAAGGACACAGCTAGAACCTGGACCACCCAGTTCTAAGGTCCCAAAGTACCACGTGCAAATCCTTACCATCCCAGGTGCTTTTCCCACACAACCCTGATAAACTGAAAATCCATTGTAATACTGTAAATCTACAGATCCAGTGAAGGACTCATGGGGAACCACCATTGAAACAGACTGGGGGTGAGCATTGCTCTCTGGAAGGAAAGCCCTGTGGGGTCACAGCAGGAACACTGAAATGGAAATCAGAAGACCTGCCCACCAGTCTGTATTCTACCTCATCCTTGCACAAATCCCTTAGTCACTTTGTGTGATGGTCTCCTCAGCTATGCAATAAAGAAACTGGATTAAATGATCCCTAAGGTTAAGAGCAAAGATTACCTGGGTTCAGATCCTGGCTCTGCTGCTTTCTAATTGTTTGACCTTAAGCAAGTTAATCTGTTTGAGTATCAGTTTCCTCATCTGAAAAATGGGGATAATAATTGTACCTCGCTTATAGGACTGTTGAGTGTTAAATTAAATTATTTAATAATTGTAAGTGCCTAAAAGCAGTGCTTGGCTTAGGGAAAATGCTATATAATTGTTTCATTTCAAAAGTTGGTCCCTTCCAGAGCTAGGGTATTATGAATCTTTGATGCTTAATTATAACTGGAAATGGAGGAATAATGTAAACTTTACAAAGGAAATGGCTTAACAGAAGAGTGCTGAAATGGCAAAGGGTTATGATGACTTCAGCAGGAACTGGAGACGGGATAGAGCACAATAAGAAATAAGAAATTAGACATTTCACTGGTATAGGTGGAAATTTACGGACAAAGATCTTAGCAGGGAAGACAAGGGTGTAGTGTAAAACTGAAACTTCTGGAAACAAAGCAGAGCAATTGAAGACATGCAAGGAATTCAGTCCTGGTGAAGTGGCCTTGGACGGCATTGCTGAGTTCTGTTGGCAGCTGGGGGCAGCTGACCTGCTCCTCCGAGCCCACTCGGGCTGCCTGGCCCGGCCCGGGCATCGTCTGCCAGGCGGTGCCAGCACCCAGGAGCCAGTGAAGTTAGTGCTTCTCCTTACCAAACTTTGTACCCTCTGTCTTGGAAATTGCTTCCTATATTCTTATTTGCTTAATGTTGCTTGCTAGGCAGAGGGAAAATGAAAATAATCCTTTTGCCTGTGTTCTAGTTCTGGGAAGTTTTCCCATCTGTTGGGGTATCTGAATAATATCAAGCTAAAACGAGGCAGAGGCCTGAAGAGGTCTATGCAACTGATCTCCTCGGTCTCCCTCATCTCCATCAAGCCCTGTGTCTTGTTCAGACAGCAGCACACCCTGAAATCCCTGGCTGTAGGTTCAGCTTTGAGATCTGCTGTTTAAAAAAAGGGACTGTAAGCCTAGGTTCCCCCGTATGTATGAATAGAACACCCTGCGAATATATTGTGATAATTAAATAAAATGAAATGAAATGTGTGAACTCATCTAATGCAGCGCTGCCACCCATCGCCACTCGCCTCCTCTTTCCTCTCACCTGCCCACTCTCCTCTGCCCCTCCCCTCCCACCTCATTCCTCTCATTCTTCCTTTCTCATGTCGAAAGCCACACAATCTGGTGACTAATTCCTGATCTGCTCTTTGGTTTCCCCAGAAGGGATCTCAGCTCCCCTGAGGAGACTGTTATCCTGAAGCTACATACTAGTGGGGGGGGGGGGGAACACATGATAATGTATTAGGAAATCAGGCAGAGTCACCTCCAAAGAACAGTGGTTCAAAAGGGGGCTCTTGGCTGGCACAGAGCAAAAGAGATCACAGTGGATATATTTACATTCTTGTTCTCCCCAACAAATTGCTTGCCCTCAACTTCAATCTTTTTTAAATAAAGATTTATTTTTTTTTTATTTCTCTCCCCTTCTTCCCCCTAGTTGTCTGTTCTCTGTGTCCATTCGCTGTGTGTTCTTCTTTGTCTGCTTACATTCTTGTCAGCGGCCCTGGGAATCTGTGTCTCTTTTTGTTGTGTCATCTTGCTGTGTCAGGTCTCTGTGTGTGCAGCGCCACTCCTGGGAAGGCTGCACTGTTTTCGTGCAGGGTGGCTCTCCTTGAGGGGCGTGCTCCTTGCACGTGGGATCCTTGCGCGAGGGACACCCCTGTATGGCATGGCACTCCTTGCGTGCATCAGCACTGCGCATGGGCCAGCTCACCACACGGGTCAGGAGGCCCTGGATTTGAACCCCGGACCTCCCATATGGTAGGCGGATGCTCTATCAGTTGAGCCACATCTGCTTCTCTCAACTTCAATCTTAATTCACTGGTTCAGGTAAAGGGGGAAGGGGAGGAAAGAGGGAGGAAATGATCTCTTCAGGACCCTCTGTGTGCTAGACACTAAAGTAGAATGAGTCAGGTGGGGAACTTTTGGAGTCCGTGGTAGGATCAGGATTGGGCTCTGGGTCCTTTAGCTTGCTTATATTCTACTTCTCAGAAGCAGCCTGACAGCTTTTATTCAGGGAAATAATTCCAGGGCACAGGGGTAAGCGCCACGAGACTGAGGCAGGGAAAAATGAGGAAAAGCTGACGAAAAGAACTTTATTAAGCAGATAACCACAGATGACTGGTACTTGCTCCAACAAAGACTTTCCTGAAGAGCTTATGAAATGCATCTCAGAACACAGCCAAGTGATCTGTTCTCAGTAGCACATCGCAATTCCATTTGAACATTTGAACATTCCCACCTCCCTAATCTTCTGGCCCCTTTTGCAATACTTTGACAAAGTCATTCCAGCATCTCCTGCCTTCTTCACTATGCCATCAACCCAGGAACATATTAGGAGTCTCTACCAGAACCTTGAACCTCAAGTCACAAGAAAATCCTCTCATGCCAATAAACTCTCCTCAGTCTAGCAATATCCCCTTCCACCTCCAGTCTAACACCCTCAAAATCCAGTCCCCTGAATGCTCTCTGCTTTCTTCCAGGTATTCCCATTGCAATTCCTTTATTAGATACCCTGTTTCCTCCTAGAAGAGGGACTGTGCTTTCCAGCTATAGTTGTGCTGTGACTTGACTCTGGTTCTTGGCTCTGAGGCCATGAGGGGAGGCAGGAGCACATATTCAGGAGGAGGACAGGAATCATCTTGAGAGACACCTGCCTCAGATGAAGTCTCTGCAGGTTCTCTAAGCAAGGGCAGGTTTCTTTATTCTAGCAAGAGAGGAGGAGCTTCTTTTGCATTGTAGGAGGATTCAACAAAATCCTCCCCGACGGCCCACCTAACTGTCCCCATGCAGTTCCTTCCCTATTAGGATTTGCACGTAGGTGACCATATGTCAATGTGGTGCCTTCAGTCTCTTTTGCAGCATCACCACACTTAGGATTGGTTCCTGGGTTGGATTTCAGGAGTCTGCCCTGAGGCTGCAGGAGATGTGCATGGCCCTGAGTAGGACTTCACAGGCTCTCTGTATTTCAGAGTATGTCTTGAGTTGAATGCTGTCTGACTTGACTCTTCCAGTTGCTTTTTTCAAGACTTGCGATCATGTTGATAAAGCCAGCCAACTGCCCACAATTTGCTCAAATGCCAGAGCCACCACACAACTTAACACCTCACCCCCTACCTCCAGCTAATCCCAGTGCACCACAGGATTAAATTCTTAGTATCTGCAGTACTATTGCATGCCAGGAATTGCCCTTACCTCATTTATCCCCCAGAAGTCGTGCCTTTGTTGAACTCCACAATCCCATCTTGAGAGTTTGATTTCTATAGCTACTCATGATACCAATTGTCTTATCCTAAGTTTCTCTGAAGGCAGATTCTAAGGCAAAGGCATATATAGGCCATTTATTTGGAACGTGATTATAGGGAAAAGAAGTGAGGGACCAGACAGGGAAGACAGAAAGTTGATGCAAGGATGCATTTTATTGGGTTGGGTATTGCTGAAGACAAGTGGTCCTTAATCTGACAGGATCATCTAAAGAGCCTTAGTAAATGTGTCTTAGAGCCATCTACCTGAAAAACAAAAGAGGGACATGTTTATTCATAAGCTTCCACTTATTCTCCTGCACTTCTGGGTTGTGTTAGTACACATGCCCGGCAGTCCTTTCACTAATGTTCCACGTTATAGCGGCAAAGAAACCCAGGACAGTATGTCCTGAGATGAGATGCTGCAAGAAGCTATCTGAAGAACAAGCAGAAATTGTCACCATATCCTAAACTCAGGTGAAGCTGAGATGATTTGAAGTGGTGTGATAGTGGTGCCTGATACATCACCCTAGTTCAGCAAACTGCCTATTTCCTGCTTGCCTCAAGCATTTGGACAACCCCAGCTTCTCCTAGTATTGGAGAAACACAACCATGATGACAAAGCCAAGGATCTCAAATTGTCACTCTGTCCTGCTGGCACCCCAGCTACCTTTCTTACAGTATTAACTTTCTCCTGTTCCAAAATAACTTCACACTCTCTTCTCACTTCAAACCTCCTAAGTCTCCTCCTTCTCTATCTAGCATTCTCTGCTGGTAAATCTGCCTCATAATTCATTGATAAAATGCAATTATTCTTCCAGGAACTTTCTTATTGTCATACTACCAAATCTGCCTCCCTACCTGCATCAATAACCATACCTTCTTCTGCATTCCTTCCAGGTACTGGGGGTAAAGTACTCCTGATTCTGTTAGAGACCAAGTTTTTGCAAACAGCAAAGTCCTTGAGAAAGCAAAAGAACTTCAGTCCAGCTCTTTTGGACTCTTGAATTCTGGATGTCAATTTTTTTGCTTTCTCAAATACCTTACTATTTATCCCTCTCCATACCATTTCTACCAGCCACAAATAAGTTCTAGTATCTCCTATATTAAAATTAAAAACCAAAAAAATTCTTGACCATACATTCACCTCTTCCTACCTCCTGATTTTTCTGTTCCCCTTGAAAAAGTTATCTGTAATTTCTTTCTCTAGTTTCTCATCTCCAGTGCTGTCCGAATTCATTACATTTAGTTTTCTTTTCATACCACTTCAATGAAATGACCTCTGTAGCTCTTTCCAAATTTACCAGTGACTAAAATCTTGCAAAATCCGATAGTCAGTCCATGGTCACTTTGTGTTCTCTGAAACATTTGATGCAGCTATAAGCTTACTGTTGAAATATTTCCTTTCTTGGTTTTCATAAAGCCATATTCTTGTAATTATCCTCTCATTCCATTATCCAGTTCTCAGTCACTTTTACTAGCTCTTTTTTTCTTTCTACCTCTCAATGTTGGCTCTTTCTTGGGCCTTCTTTAGTTTTTTCTCTTACTTACCCAGTTTTCCTAGGTTACTTTATCTAATCCGTGGCTTTACATGTCTTTCATATGCAGGGACTTTCAAATGCACATCTTCAATTCAGACCACTCCTCAAAACTCTAGACTAGACTATCTAATTACCTGTTAGACATTTCCAAACAGTGTCTGGTAGGCACCTAAAATGGAAATTTCTCTCCTTCAAAATTGCTCTCTCTTTAGTCTCTCCCATCTCAGTAAATGGCAACCCCAGTTCACCCAGTTGTTCAGGTTTTCCTTAAGTTATCACTTTTTCATTCCCATATCCAAAACATAAGCAACTCCTATAGAGCCTGCTTTCATAGTTATCTCACATATAAGTCTACTCGCCTCTCTAGTCATTGACCTAGTCAAGCCACCAGCATCCTATTCCTGAATTCCTGGAAAATTTTTGTAGTTGTGCTCTCTACACAGCAGCCAGAATGAATTTTTTAAAGGGAAGAAAATCATATGATGTCACTTCAAAAATCTTCCAGTGATTTCCTGTCACACTTAAGGTAAAATCCAAAACCTTACCCCAACATGTCTCTGACCTTATCTCTTACCTCTCTTTCCTTGGCCATTGTACTCCAGCTGGTTTCTTTTCTTCCTCAAATATGCCAACCGTATTCCAGCTTTAGAATCCTTAAACCTGCTGCCTCCTCATCCTGGCATGTTCTTCTAATAACCCCAACTCAGCCTTGCCATTTAGAACTCAGTTTAGCTATTATTTCTTCAGAAGGATTTTTGCTGCCTACCTAATACCAAGTAGCTGCCCAGTCATTCTCTCTCTTATAGCTCTATTGAATTCTCTGAATAGCTGCTACCATTAGTTAATATTGTTATTGTCTCAGTGTTATTGTTGTGGGTTGCCTATTATCTTTCTTCCCTTTTCTACTTAAGTCTCATGAGGCCAATGTCCATGTCCCCCTTGTTCATGGCCATTTCTCAAGCACTTAGCGACACAGTGAGTACTCAGTATATGTTAAAGGGCTTTTCAAGCTCTTCAGAAATCTGTTGGGCAAAGGAAGGTAGCAGTGACTTTAGTTAATATCACTTCAGTACACTCACTTTCTGACAACTCTGTGAGCCTTAGCTTAATGCACTGTTGCTGAGCATTCACAAGGGAAAAAAATCCACCACCGAATTAAATGCTTTCTTTAAAGACCTCCAAAAAACTTTTGACCCTTGTCAATTTTACTTCTCAAGTGCATTAGCACATTTCCTTTCCATCACGGTAAGTCCCATTCACGGGTGTAGACAATCTGACACAGTGCTAGAATGGTCATGCCATTTTTTAGTGGGGATATAGGAAAACAAAGACTGCTTGGTTGAATGTGCCAGAACTGAGGAGCTAGACACCCTGTGACAGATGCCAGGCCACAGGTGCCTGGGAAGTGACACAAGCCAGGGGATTATCCACATGAGAAGGTTATTTTTAATTAGACAAATACAGGCAGACTCGACACTTACCTATATCTCCATTAGTCCCAGTGATTGAGACATAGGCTCATCCTTTTCAATGCTTTCCCCATACAATAAGTGAACCACACTATCCCTGGGGAAGACTTTCCCAGATTCACAGAGGAACCCATGGTTTGGGTTAATTGTCTTTCCTATCCTTGAAGGTATGCAAGGGAGTTTAATCGAAAGTCTTCTACAATGTATGCAGTAGCGGTGTGATTAACCAGCTTTGGTACTTGGAAGCAGAGGCTCCAGAATCTTAATGAGCAGAACATCAATTTATGAGAATGATTGCCGCAGCAAATTGCCTTCCATGTCTGTGATATAACAAATGAATTGCCTCCTAACCCTGCACCCCTAAGACTGGTAGGTTTAAAAAGGAACAAGTTAGCATAAGAATGGATTTCTGAAACAGATGCAATGCAAAGATGCCAAAAGTAACTGTGTGAATTTGGTATTGATATTTTGGGCTTATCACAAGTTTTAATGTATGGAAAAGAGACTTTCAGACAATGAATAGAAATGTTGGCTTCATTTGGCTGCAATCCTTGCACATTGTACTATGATGGTCTTCTATTTAAGTGCCACTATGTAGCTCCTTACTGTGTGATATTGTGGTAAATCCAGAGTGCTATCATTATTTTGGTTGTTAGGAAGATCTTGGCTGGCGTTCCATTACAAAATAAATATTTATTAAAATTTATAAGAGATTTCAGACATTTTTCTGAAGAGAAACTATGATCATGCTTTGGAATTTACAATGAAATAACCTGGGTGCTTCGTTATCTGTCTGATTAGTGTGGATGAGTGAGTTAAGGAGTAGGTATACTAGTGTTCATTTGACTGGGAGAAAGCAAACATGAACAATCAGCAGAATGCACTATGGATGTATTTATATGGGATCAACTCAGGAAGCCAGTAGATCAGAGTGAGAGACTGAGGTGTGTGCGCAGTGGATTGCACATAGGAGTCGCAGCCTATGCAGTTATCTGGTTGGTGTAGTTCAGCTTTTGGTTTTTGTAAATGGAAGAGGGTGACAGTGGGTGAACGTGTGTGATTCCAGCCTATGAGTAGTAGTTGGGGAAATTGGGGTGAGAGCAAATGTATGAGTACGGGTAGATGGTGACCTTTGATCAACCTTGTGATCGGTTGAGACTTAGCATGGGTCTGAGCAAAGTAGGTGAGTCAGTGATCTCGAATATTATGAGAGGATATTTTGATATATAAAGGCATCTTTAGTTATGCACATGGCTGAGCTGAAGAGAGGTGCTCATTGAAGCATGTTTTCTCTGTGTTTTCACTGTTGGTATGGTTGATTGTACTCCCTTTTAGAGGGTTTTAAAAACATATTTGGTGATTGCCCCTTGGTGCACTAACTTTTTTCATCTCAGCTATGCTTAACCTCATGTGACAGAGTTTGCCTACGGGAATGTCATGTGACTGACCAAGGGGGCTTCCAGATCCTCTTTAGAAGCTGCTATGCAAGGCAGCATTATAGCTTCTTTTACTTACATTTGTATCATCTCCAGTCCCACAGGGGGTTCCTAGAGAAGCTTCTCATCACCATAAAATGCTATAGGGCAAAGCAAGCAATTTACACTTGGGTATAAGCCAGCACCAACTCCTCCTTCTCCCCTTACCCCACCCATTCAGCTCTGATACTGCCTCGGTGCAGGTTTTTACCACACACACACACACTTTTTTTTTTGGTACTTCCTCCCTAGCACTTGAAGTTTTGCGTGGACTTTCACAGCTGTTCTTCTCTCCTTAAATACTCTTAGCTAAGTTTCTTGAATGATCAGCCTGAAAGGCTTTGCTTCCTCACCATAAAAGAGAGAAAAAGAGGAGAAAGAGTGAGCGTGCGACGTGCGGGCAGCAGGGGTCCTCTTCTGGTCACTGAAATTCTCCCATGTTTCTCTGGAGAAGTGCACAGGGTTGCTGCAGCGGAACCATCCTCAAGGGTGGGAGTGTGGGGGGGGCGACAAGAGGAAGAGGCTGGGGATTACCGTGTCAAGCAGGAGAAAGTGATTACCCATGAGAGGAAAAGACTTTCCTTCTGTAAGGATAAGCAGGAAATCATCACTATAGAATCAAGAGACAGAGGAGGTCATGGAGGTGAGAGAAAAGGAAAGATGTTAAAGGGAAAATAGGAGGGAAGGGAGCAAATTTCCAGCGAGGGCTGTGCTTCCACGTGGGACCTCAATCCCTGCTGTTCCCCTTGGGATTTGCTTTTCTCTCTCTTCTTCGAAGGCAAACTTGGCCATAGGGGAGCCACCCTGGGGGACAAAGAGAAAAGACTGATTTGCAGGAAAAGGAAGAGTCTGTTTTCCATTTTGGATCCCTACCCATTTGCCAGGCTGTGTCTGCACCTCCAGTTTTCTTCTCTGTCAGTTTTGATTTATGACAGTGCAAAGCTTAGGTAGAGTGGCTTCTGGGGGTGGCAAGAATTGATTGACCATCTGTCATGGATTTGGATAATAAAGGAGATGGTTCCTGTGGGTTCTCTCATTTCTCCTTTATCATTCAACAAATATTTACTGAATGCCTACTGGGTGCGAGTTCTGTGCCAGGAACCCCACTCTTGCAGCCTCAGAGTTAGGCACATTCACAAAGATGATCGTATTTATTTATTTATTTATTTTTTCTTTAAAGATTTATTTATTTATTTAATTTCCCCCCCTCCCCTGGTTGTCTGTTCTTGGTGTCTATTTGCTGCGTCTCGTTTCTTTGTCCGCTTCTGTTGTCGTCAGCAGCACGGAAAGTGTGGGCAGCGCCATTCCTGGGCAGGCTGCACTTTCTTTTCACGCTGGGCGGCTCTCCTCACGGGCGCACTCCTTGCGCGTGGGGCTCCCCCACGCGGGGGACACCCTTGCGTGGCACGGCACTCCTTGCGCGCATCAGCACTGCGCATGGCCAGCTCCACGCGGGTCAAGGAGGCCCCGGATTTGAACCGCGGACCTCCCATATGGTAGACGGATGCCCTAACCACTGGGCCAAAGTCCGTTTCCCAAGATGATCGTATTTAGTTTGCATTGCTCTATTGTGGGTAGTTCTTAAATGGCATTTCACAGAGCAGGAAATTAAGGCTAGTGGAGAGTAATTTGTCCAGTGGTTAGTGATGGGGATAATATTCCATACAGGGCTTTCTGAATTTAATTTCAGTGATCTTTTCATTATTCTGTGCTGCTTTGCTTTTATTTCAAGTTAGAATTTTTTTATCGGAAATTGCCATGCTCCGCCTGTTTAGATAAATGCAGTAAAATTTACAGTCAGCTGGACTTGTTTTACGAATCTCAGCTCTTAACACTTACTAGTATTTAAATTGTATAAACCTGTTTGCACCTCAGCTATACCAATTATAAAAGGAGATATTAATTCCTAATTTGAAGGTTTGCTGTGATGATTGAGTAAGAATATGAATAAATATATTTAAATGCTTACATAATGCATGACATTTTCATTAGATAGGACATGATAGTCTCCTTTCTAACATCCCCCCCTTCTGATGAGAACACATTCTTCCCATTTTCTGTGGTTACAGTCTTGTGATCAAAGAGCCAAGCCCTTGCACATTTAGTCACACCAAGTAGGCACAGAAAACAAAAGTGAAGAGTAGGAAGGACTTTCTCAGGCACAAAGACCAAAGCTTCTAGAAATAACACCATGTGTGGTCAGGAGGACAATAATAGGGACTTAGAAGTTGTAATTTCCCTCTATTTTGTGTTCTGCTGAAGAACATTCTAGACATTCATCCACAGAGGACAGATTAATCTTTCAACTAGAAATGTGAGAAAGGGGACTTTCTTTCATTGAAAGCATTTCTTTCCTTCTACCTTTATTTTTCACCTTCATCCCATAGCTCTTCTTTCATCCTTCCTGGAAATTTCATCACTGATTTCATATAAGGTGATTCTTCTCACTGCATTCTTCTTATTGCGTTAAGAGAAAGCTATTAAAAGTCAGAGGAATCTTGGGTGTCATGCTATTGTTGGATTTCTGTGGACCCTGAGACCTTCTTCCTACTCGGTGCTTAGGTGACTATTGGTCATTTACTTCTATGTATTATTGAAGGCATTTCCTCCATGACGTCTACTCTGAATACACCTCCCCACAGTGTTCTGCTGTCTCTAAACTTGCTCAGTATTTAGTGCCTGTTGCACAATCCTAGCCCCCACTCCCATAGTCAATCAATGAATATTTATTAAGAGCTTGTTTTATATGAAACATTGTATTAGGCATGTCATAGATGCAGAAGTAAATTAGATGTATTCTTATACCCAAGGAATGTTCTCCTCGGTGATGGTTTAGGCCATGAACTCTCCTTTGGGATCTTATTTATAGGTTTATAAAGAAGGATTTTGTGGTCATTATGTCAGTCAATTTGGACTCAGATAATTATGGATATGAGAATGATTTGGAAACAGGTATCGTGGGGGAAGTAATTGAATACGGGGAGAAACATACCTCCATAGGATGAAACTCTTCTGCTTCCCCAGATCTTCTGGTTTAAATTTGTGTAAATTGTCATGAAGTTTAATAGAGGCTTAAAAAAATATCTTGCTCTTATGATATCATCATGACCATTTGTTTTGCTTTGTCTCCAGGGGTTCATATTTTGCTCTCTGCTTCTGGAGCTTACCTATTCTTGACTTGCTCATTTGACAGACTATAGTCCAGGTTCCCTGAGATCATTATTAATAATTCAGAACATAAGTTCCAGCTTTCTTAAAATGTGATTTTATCTGTGCTATCGGTAGCTATTTTAATAGAGAAGCATAGTTCAAAGGACTATTCATTCACTCACTCATGCATTTATTCATTCTTTCACACAGTCAAGCATTCATTCACTCAAAAAACCTTTATTAGGTGTTTATTGCATGTTAGTTGTCTTGAGGGTGAGGAATGAAGACAGTTCTTTAACCTTCTATACAACACTATCCCTAAAGGCCTGATATTATTAAGAACTTTGGTAGTTATTATTTTATTAATCCCCAACAGGAAGAAACAATTTCTAAGTCTGATTTACAATAAGTTTAATTTTAATGCTGATAGCAAGATTGCTGGAATTCACATTCTGAAACATCTGCGCTATTCTAAGAGAACTGACTATCACTTGGAAGGCCAATAACTGAGAGGCTCCAGAAAAGCGAATGAATGAATACGTACATAATTATTCTCAGAATAATTCACCCTATCCAGTTGTTGTTGTTGTTTTAATTTGGCTTGGTCTTGTTAGTGAACGTCATTGCCTTTTTCACTGTTCCCATTATCATAGTCACCACCCCCATCATCCATCAGTATTTAGCACCACAAGGTCGATAGCTCTTCAACAATGCACGATGCACTATAAGTGGGAGCATTTTACTGAAAAGATAGGATCACTGTCCTTGGGAGCTTGGCACCTAATTTGATATCAATAAGGTGGCTGTAATATACAGAAAAATATCTCTTAGCATTCTGATAACTTCTGACAAACTCTGTTCTTCTGTTGTCTAAAGAACTAGGTGTTTTGTGTTATAAAAATAATGTATTTATTATCAGACTGTTTCTTCGTCTCAGTCTACCTTATCATTTTTAAATGGATACTTCCCAGAGTTTCCCCTTGGCTTTGCGAGTAAGAGGGAGGATGAGTGTTATTCATCAGAATTCAGAAGCCACAAAATAGTTAGGGCTCAGCAGGAACTCTATGGAATAGAGCATTTTACAGAGAAGATATGGCCTCCTTTTCAAAGAGCTTGGAGTCTAGGTCAGCTGTAAATCATAAGCATAGAAACATAATATTTCTTAGAATCCCAAAATCCCTAGGGAAACTTTTTCTCCAGTTTCTCTAAAGAGCTGTTCTTTGTTTAAAAATCTCCTCCGTATCAAGCCCCTGTCATTGACTATTTTTCCCTCACTGTATCAGATGAAGCATCTTACTGAATGCTTACTGCTCTCTTCCTGTTTTCTGGGACTTATTAAAAGAGCTGACTGAGAACAGATTTTTACTGCCTCAATGTGCACTTACATCAGGTAGCACCCAATAAGACTTGACAAGCTGACATCCCCAATCCATCAAGGGTGATGGGTGGAGGAGGGACAACGGGAGGAAGAGAACCTTATTCCCGCCCACTTCCTGAGAGACAGACTTTGGTTGCATGATATAGAATCCATTTTTAGAAATCTATTTAATTTGTCAGTTGAGGTTTTAGGGATTTAGCTTTTGGAATATAGGGCAGAAACAATACCCATCTTGTCAATACTGAACAGAAACTAAAAACTACACACACTTGATGTCATAAAGGAGCAAGTAGAATGTGTTCTCAGGAAGAAGGAAAAAATCTTTGCAAAACTAGTGACAGAGCATCTTAAAAGCTCTGTATTGTTCTCCAGTCAGGCAGGCTTAACAGCCCTGGGTGATTGGTAATGATGGCAAGCTTATGTTCAGAAGAACAGAAGATCTGGTAAGCCTAGATTTCCAAACATGTAAGCTTTAGAGTCCCAAATTTTGTCCCATCCTTCTCCTACTTGTTTTACTTATGCATTGGTGTCACTGGTAGAAGAACAGAAGAAAAAGCAAAAACTAGAACCAGATTCTGTGTTGTTTACTTACAAAATTTTTTTAGACGTGGAATGAAGTATTGAGGCACGTGACATCTTGCTCAACTAAGAATGTTACAAGCACTGGTGGCTCATTCCCAGAAAAGAAGTATTTCAGGACTGCTCTTTTATTGGAAGACTGTGGATTCTAATTTCTGCTTAGATAATTTGCAGGATAATTAGATTTCATGTTTCTTTTGGAAGAAGTTGATGCTTCTTTAGAGGGGAAACCCCACTGACTTTCTTGTGTAAAATGGCAACCTCTTGGCTGTTTGAGGTTTAAACCACTAAGGTCAATGTACTTTGAAGATCACCTGCTAAGATTGCTAGGACTAATAGGAAGGGAGGTTTAGTGGAATGAAATAATTGGCATCTGCCAATCATAGTTGCTTGGAGCTAAAATTAGCACATCAAATGAAGTCGAAATGGAAGTTTAAAAAAAGTCATGTTACTAGCTTGGGCCAAGGAAGTTAAAAGAAGTACCTAACATTTCGCAGATTTCATGCTTTGTTGATTACTTGCTATTCTTTAAAAATAACATTTTTCTGCATATATTGTCATTATTTGCTGTCTCATTTTCTAACCCTAGATTGTAAGCATCTTGTAGGGAGGGACTATATGCTATCTACCTTAGATTTCTTCCATCTTCTAGGACTTTGGCCTGCACACAGTTATGCTCAGTAAATATTACTGAAGTGAACCAAATTGAAATTAAGAAGTATTTACATTGTAACATATTGTGAATTAAATTTAGCAACAAGAGATGCTAATTACAAGAACTGTTTGAAGATGTGAAGATTGGGAGGTATTGCCCATATTAACTAACTGTGTAAAATTATGAAGTTAGGAAACATGCCCTATGCTTTATGGAAAGAGTTTGGCTTGACCCAATCATCTGAGCCTCTAAAACAGTCTCTAAAGATAAAATTCCTATGAAAACAAACCATGCTAGCTTTTATATCAGCATATACCTTAGGTACATATTCAATGAGTTTTGAGAAATGCCTTAATGGTTATAACCCATATCTCTGTCAAGATATAGAACATTTTCATCAGCAAAGTTGCCTCTTGCCCCTTCCCAGTCAATCCCTTCCCCCTCCCTACTATACACACAGGCAACCAAGGTTCTGATTTCTTTCATAATAGATTAATTTTTCCTGTTTTAGAATGTCATTTAATGTAGTCATACAATAAGGATTATTTTGTGTCTGGCTACTTTCATTCAAAACAATGTTTTCAGATTAATCTGTGTTGTTGCATTTATCAATAGTTTGTTTCTCTTGTTTGGTACTATTTCATGGTGTGACCATACCAGAATTTTTTGTCTTCTGTTGATGGATATTTGGGTTGTTCTCAGTTCTTGGCTAAAATGAAAAAATGCTCTATACATTTTTGTTCACGTCCTTTTATAAGTGTATGTTTTCATTTTCTTGGGTAAATATCCAGAAGTAGAATTGCTGGGTCATAAAATAGGTGCATGTTTAACTTCATAAGATATAACCAAGCCATTTTCCCAAGTGGTTATATCATTTTACATTTCCAACAGAAATGTAAGAATGTTCCAGCCAAACAGAGACAGTATAATATAGAAAATTGGAGGGCTGAAATGACAAAAAGGAAATACTGAGAAAATAACTGCAGTAACAGCTACTATTTCTAGAACTTAGGTTGGGATTATCTGAATTTAAAAGCTCAGGGGAAGGGCCCCATGAATCTGCTATGGTAGTTAGCACTCCAAGGAGAAGGTGCTACCCAAACACCATTATTCACGCTTTCTCCTGTTATCAGTGTTCTATGTATTGAGTTCATCTGGTGTTTTTTTAAAAAATTTTGTTCTGTTTTTCAGCTCTAAAATTTCCATTTGGTTCTTTTTCATGTCTTCTATTTCATTGCTGATGCTTTAGATTTTCATTTTTGTTTCAAGAGAGTTCATAATTGCTTCTTTGAGTATTGTTATAATAACTCCTTTAAAATCTTTGCCAGATAATTCCAAAATGTGGGTCATCATATTGTTGGTGTCTGTTGATTATCTCTTCCCATACAATTTGAGATGTTCATGATTCTTTGTATGCTGGGTAATTTTGGATTTTATTATGGATATTTTGACTATTATGTCATGATACTCTGATTTTTTTTTTTTACCCCACCCCACCCCAGTTGTCTGTTCTCTGTGTCCATTTTGCTGCATGTTCTTCTTTTTGTCCACTTCTGTTGTTGTCCGCGGCATGGGAATCTGTGTTTCTTTTTGTTGTGTCATCTTGTTGTGTCAGCTTTCCATGTGTACGGCACCGTTCTTGGACAGGCTGCACTTCCTTTCACGCTGGGCGGCTCTCCTTACAGGGCGCACTCCTTGTGCGTGGGCTCCCCTACATGGGGGATACCCCTGCATGGCAGGGCACTCCCTGTGTGCATCAGCACTGTGTGTGGGCCAGCTCCACATGGGTCAGGGAGGCCTGGGGTTTGAACTGCAGACCTCCCATGTGGTAGATGGATGCCCTAACCACTGGGCCAACTCCACTCCCCTCTGAGTCTTCTTTAAATTCACCAGTTTGGTGGTATTTGAATTCTGGTTTTCTTTCTAATCTGTTGATATTTGCTTCTCAGAGACCTCAAATAACTGTGCCATGCATTCTGCCCAAGTTTTATGGTTGTGTTCAGTGGGATGTGGTATGTCCTTATCTAATCTGGAACCAGACGAATAAACTTGATTTTTGAAAGCACACATTGATACAGTAAAAGATGCTCATTTATTCACTTATATCCTTATATTTATTATTTATGGTCTGGCTGCCACCATTAGAATTTTTTTAACTCTTTTTTTTAAAGATACTTAGATTATACAAATGTCATGTAAAAAATATAGGGGATTCCCATATGCCCCACTCCCCGTACCTCCCACATTTTCCCCCATTAACAACATCTTGCATTAGTGAGATACATACAGTGCAATTAATGAAACATTTTGCAACATTGCCACTAAGCCTGAATTAAAGTTTACCTTGTAGGTTACACTGTCTCCCACCCAATTCTGTAGATTATGTCAAGATTTATAATGGCCTGTATCTGTCATTGCAATGTCATTTAGCACAATCCCCGAGTCCCCAAAATGCCCCTGTATTACACCTGTTTTTCCCCTTCCCTGTTCCTAGAACTTCCAGTGGCCACCTCCTCCACATCAATGATATGATTTCTTCCATTGCTAGAATTGCAATAAGTCTATAGTATCATACTAGTACGTCTACTTTAGTCCATAGTTCATTCCCCAATCCTGAGGCTTCTGGGATGGTGATATCCACTCCACTTTTAATTGAGAAGGGGCTGCGATCCCATCCCATAGGGCTGATTGATGGAGTTCTCTTGCTTGCAGTTGTAAACTCTCTGTTCCTTCTTATGGTAGTTGTCCATCATCATCTTCATGTTAGTTGTCTTGGGTGAGATTAATGAGCTGGAGAGTAGATGTTGCAACTCCGTTGAGATTTAGGGCCCAGCTGGTACATAACCATTAGAATTTAATCTTCACAAAGGAAGGGTTGTTTTTGTTTGTTTGTTTTTTGTTTTTTAACCTTATACCAAGGTATCCCAAGTACTCAGAACAATGCCTAAAACTGAATAAATAGCAGAGGTATTCAAAAATATTTTTGAATGAATGAAAAAGCAGCTATTAAAGAATACCCTTGTACATTCTGAGCGGAACTGCAAGAGAGAATTAGAATGGCCAACACTTGTGACTTTGGGCAAATTGATTAATCTCTCTAAGCCTCATTTTCTTCTTGTATATAGTGGAGAAAATGATTTTTATTTTGTCAGAAGAGATAAAATATATGTCAGGTATTTAGCACATAATATAGATGATCAAAAATATATATACTCCTTTTCAAATGCAGAGAAAACAAAAATATCTTAAAATTTGGAGCAAGAAGAATAACCAAAGGATAGGCCTGTGGCTTGGACTGGTTGGTTTTATATAAACAGATGATCAATGAAAGCAGAAATACTTCACTCCTTTTTTCCTTATATCTTTTCTGTCAAGAAAAATGATATTCAAATGTAAAGATAGAAGATCATGGGCTTTGAAAGTTAGATGGTCTTCATAGGTAACTTTTTAAAACTCTTTTCAGGTTCATCCCAGTTTTCAGATTTGTTTTAATTATGGCAGGATAAAAAATATTTGGGAGCACACACACTCTTCTCATCCTTCAGTTTGTCAAAGACAATCTTATAATTGTCAGCGTAATTCTCAAACTAAGTCTTATAGGAGGTGGTAAATTGGCAACCTTGTTCATTTTGCAGCTGTGCACCTTTTGGCCCAGTCTAGCTGGGCTAAGTTTTGATGCAACTCCCTGCCTGTTTGAGTCACAGCCCACTCCACCTTATTCTCACTGAATAAAACCTTTCTGCGACTACCTTGGTGCCTACAAACCAAAACACCAGTTCCATCAGGCTTCCAGCCTCTCTTGGACTCTTATCCTGGGTTCACACTAGTACTCCTATGAAACCTGTAGAGCAGGGGTTCTTAACCTTTTTTGTTCCACAGACCCCTTTGCTGGTCAGGTGAAAACCACACTATACTGTGTATTATTTAATAAATATATTACACCTGCACCAACACATCCCCGCAATAATAATGTTTTTTTTTTAAATTTCAATTCAAGCTCACAGACCCCTTGTTAAGGACCCCTGCTGTAGAAAGCCTGTTAGTCTCACCCGACATTGGTTACTTCTTACTCAACTGTGCCCAATAACCTTGCTGATTATTCTACATGTTAGAAATTATCAATACATCATTTCTCAAAGAGCTTTATCCCTTTCGTTTCTTATTTTCAGGCACTGAATATAAATATATCCAATAGCATTTTCAAACATTGCATTTAGTCAAAAATGTTCACCCTACTTTCTATCAAGCATCCATATTCTCCACGTAGCCCATGTCTTTGACTGAAAATATGCTAAGTGAAAATTTCAGAATTTACAACTGCCATACACTGATGCAAGAGAACTTGCAAATGTTCAGTAAATACAACTTAACTGCCTCGATTGAATTTTTCATTGATACATAATATTTAACTTTCCTTTCAACTCACACAGCATCCTGAAGACTGTGAGATGACACTGTAAATGTCTTGGGAACCCTATAAGTGCATAGCAAATGGACATCTCTGAGTGTCTTCAGCTCTCTTCAGTACTCTTTGGCATTATAGCGAATGAATGTAGGGAAAGGAGGTAGCAGTAGAATGTGGAAAGGGGGTCAGATGCTTCTATGCCAGGGTTAGGCTATCTTTTACAATATATCTTTTAGAGAGTGTGAGGAGATCTACTTAACTGGGTATTCTTCAGAGTGGAGACCTTCAGAGAGATGATTCTAGATGTGAGGATATCTGCTGATTCCCTTAAATGAATTTCTCTGGGGAGGAAAACAGACTACATAGCTTTCATTAATAGAATGAAAGGTGACCAGAATCATGTTTGGTAGGTTCTTACTTCAGGAATGAAAGCAAAAGCCAATGAGTCTTATCTTAGAAGGAAGTTAAGGCTAAGGAGCCAAGCCACAGCTAAAAGAATGTTTTCATTTCATGATAACCTTGTGCTTTTCAAATTTGTTCCCATTTATCTATATGCCTACAGCGATTAAGAGTAAGAGCCTTAGATTGAAAGAGACTGTATGCTGATGTTCATGGGCAGTGAGAAGTGACATGTTGGAGAGTCTGATTCCACTCCATAACAAGGTTGGCTGAAGAGGATTATGAGACTTAATGAATGTGGTGGCAGTTCCTAAGAGAAAGCAACAGGACACGTCCTTGGTATCTTCATGAAAGGGAGAAAAGAGAACACCAAGAGCTTTCTGGCCCAAGTGTCTCCTGCTATAATTGGTACTGTGTTTACACTTTGCCATTCTTTAGTCTCTGTAGCTATGCCTTGCTGAGGCAAGCAGGGATCACAGACTTCTGGAAGGTGCAGCACGCAGATAGAAATGCAGTGATGTAGAGAAGGAGATGGGAATAAAACTTGGGGATTTGGTAAATCTTCAAAAGGCAAATGGTATCTGAGCTGGGGATTTAAAGGTAGTTAGTACTTGTTGGTCAGACATAGGAAGGTTGTCAAGTCCAAGCTCAGGCCAGAGGAAGAAACATATGAGACGTATTTGGGGACTATCTTATCCATATAGGTGGGGCCTGGGATCTGTGGGAGGTGTATCGGTGTACTGAACCTATAGTTCAATAGCAAGTTTATTCTGACCTTTTTATTTTCTCTGGTACATTAGTCAAGGTTCTCCAGAGAAGCAGAACCAAAAGAATATATGTTTGTATATGAATATTATGAGATTTATTATAGGAATTGGCTCATGCAGCCATGGAGATTGGCAAGTCCAAATTCTGAGAGGTAGGCTACAAGTTGGGAACTCCAATGAAGGTTCTGATGAATTCCCTAGGAGAACATGACTGGCTGAGGTAGAGAAAGGAACTCTTCTTTTTGACTGCTGAAATCATTGGTTCTCCTTTTAAGACTTCTAACTATTGTAGGAGACTGCTGAAGGCCGTCTCCTTTGTTGATTGAGAATGTAATCAACCATAGATGTAATCAACTGACTAATGAAACCGTCAGGCCAGGGCTTGCCTGACTAAACAACTGGATACCATCACGTAGCCAAATAGACATGAAATTAACCATCACATCTGCTGATTGAGTTGTGCTTAGGTCATTGTAAGGAATTTTGTTTAATTTCTAAACATTTAGTTTCCCTCTGAGCAATTACAAATTAATGCATTTTTCTTCTGATCTTGACAGGAAGAGGTAGAGTATGATTCGATTGGAGACTGGCACTTCTGATGTCTAACCAGCACTGAATTCTACCCCTATTCCCTGCTTTTTGATCAGTCTTTTTGATCCTCAGCCTTTTCCTAGTTCTCATATATTCTGTGGTAAATGAGATACCAGTAAACACTGAGAAAGCCATCAAATCAAATAGCAGGAAGGCACCTCCAGAGAGCATTGTGCCTATAGGCAGATGATTGCCAGAGCCTGCCAAGATAGAGAGTTGTTTATTCTCTCCTTGAAGTGCTCCAGAGATGGAGACCAACAGCCTCCCTAGTCTGATAGCCTCCCTCAAGTAGTTCATTCTAGTAATTAATCAGCTGGAAGGTGCTTCCCTGTGTCTAATTGAAATCTTTTCTGATGTAATTTAATTTATTTGTTCCTGCTTTGTTCTCTGTGGGCATGGATAGCAAATGATTACTAGACTGCTATAATAACAACCCTTCATGAACTTGAAGACAAAATCTCATCACCTTTCTGTCCCTCCTCTGTAGCCCAAACAACTCCATTTTCTTGCACTGTTCCTCAAAGTGTACATTAGCCATCTTTCTTAAAGTTCTCTGAACTCTTGACTTTCTCTACAGTATTTTAAAATATTTTAAAAATAAAATTATTGTAAAGCAATTACTATAATGACTAACAATTTAGATTGAGTACAAAATAACTATTTTGGAGATTTTATTGATGATTTTCAATGTGAAGAAGAAGCTCATGGGTTTTTTTGGGTGAAAATAAAAGGGATTGATGTTAGAGCCAGATTATTAGGTAAGGCAAAAGATGACCTGTTGTGGTATTTTTTTTTAATTGCTCGTTACTGTTTAAACAGACTTAGCATCTCATTCTGTTATGCCTACATTTTTTGGAATCCTTATAGGCATAGTCATGTCCCTTCCAGCCATGAAATTAGTTTTAAATTATAAACTTAGAGATAATAAGACATTAAACCTTATGTTATCCATTCCTTTTTTATCTGATCAATTTAGATTTTTTCCTTTTGTCCAGAGAATCTGAAATAAAAATTCTACATTATAATAATGTAATAATTATTGTTATTATCATTATTATTATGGCACATGAATGCTATATAAACCTAATAATTATTACAAATAACTATAAAAGTGTATGACATTTATTTCTTCTTACCGTATTTTATTTTATTTTTTTAAAAGATTTATTTATTTATTACCCCCCCCCCCCCTTGCTGCTTGCTTGCTGTCTGCTCTCTCTGTCTATTCACTGTGTGTTCTTGTCTTCCATTGTTGCATCATCTTGCTGTGCCAGTTCTCCACGGGTGCTGACCATCAGCTCTCCACAGGTGCGGATCAGGCTGCCTTCACAAGGAGGCCCTGGGAGGTGACCCCAGGGCCTTCCATATGGTAGATGGGAGCCCAATCGGTTGAGCCACATCCATTTCCCCTGTGTTTTATTTTTGATTTACGGAGAAGTTAAGAAGATATAGATAATGGAGATGGGCTAAGGTGGGAGAATGGGGGAACAAAGCTCAACATTCATTAAATACCCCCTATGTGTAAAGCACTGTGATAGATACTATAGACAAACAAAGATGGGTGTACACAGCATATTACCATTGGTAAAAGAGAAGGAATGGAAGTATTCATGACATGGACCATCCTCATGAACCACTGTTACTTTCTTTTCTCTCTGACAAACCCGTTTGACTTTCATCTCCCCCATACCTCAAATTTCTTTCCTGCCCACCCCCATTTTTATCCACGTATAGCCCCATACCAGCATCTCCCTCTCCTTTGATGACAGAGACAAGTGAATGAATCCAGGATTTTTGTGCATGGTTGGATTTCCGTGTGAGTTTGAGTTTGAATCTCGGTGTGCTTGTTAATGATAGTGTAAGGGTGAAAGGGTACATACAAAGTTAAGGGCATGTTTATACTGTTTGTATATGCGCACATATGTTCCCTGGGTGGTAAAGGAAATTGGGAACAAATTGATTGGGTCTAAGAGAATTCCATGATCAACCTTACTTAAAATAAAGAAAAGGTTACCTGCACAAAGATGTGTAATGACTATCCAGGTTTTTTTAAATTGAAATTATTTTAAATTTTCATTAACAAGAGATTTATTAAATTTTGATTAATCTTTTTTACATAGTCTTCTAAGGTTGAGTGTGTATGAGATATATATTTTCATTTTATTTACATATGTATGCTTGGAAAAAGTCTGGAAATTGTCCAAATATAATGAATTTATGATTTTAGCAATGAAATTATTTTTCTCCTTTTCTTAGCTGCATTTTCTGATTTGTCACAATGAATAGGTAGTATGTGGATAATAAAAGAGATGTAAGTTGTAAGATGACAATAATATTTAATGAGTAACACAGATCTGAAGAATGGACATAGAGGAAGAGGTCTACTATCACAACTAAATAAAAGTAAAAACACATTTCCTATAATAAATATTAGATGATTTTGTGGGTGCTTTGACAAGTACTACTTTAATATAGCCTTGCCAGAATTTCAGGGGTCAGATATAGGAAGGTTGAGATGAGAGAGGAGAGCCGTCAAGATTTGTATAGAGTAGAATGTTATTCTGATATCCAGAAGAGATTCCTGGGCCAAGAGCACTGGGCAGCTAAGTTTCAACTACTTTTCCAGCAGGGGCCTATTTTTTCTGGGATCCCCAGGCAGCAGATCCACCCCATTAACAGTAATAGTTACTAAGTTCTGGTCTGTTTTGCATAAAGCTTTTGCACTTCCAACCCAAAGGATGGGCTTAGAGGCCCATTATGGTTTTTATCCCTTTCTCCCCAGCTGGCCCTAAGGGAGTGGGCTCATTTAAGGAAAAGTTCTGCCCCATTAGAAATTTACTCAAAGTAATAAACACATACCCCTGGGAGGACAAAGATTTTTCAGTGATTCACAGAATATATTAGCCCACATGTCACCTCTGTGCAAATTAGGAAAACAGTATCCCTCCCTCAAAACTCTTTGTTGCCTCATGCTGGAAAATTGTCATAATAAAAACACTAATTAACAACATTCATGTTGTAATGACCTTCCTAAACCTGTGCAGCACCCTCCCTGCGCATTCCTTCACAGCAGTTGCCCACCATGGCATGAATTAGTAATGTATACGTGACTTTCCTCCTCAGCTGGCTGAGACCTTAGCTCTAAAGAATGGGAGTTTTTTTTTTAAGATTTATTTTTTTATTTTTATCTCTCTCCCCCTCCCCACCCTAGTTGTCTTCTTTCTGTGTCCATTCGCCATGTGTTCTTCTGTGACTGCTTCTATTCTTATCAGCAGCACTGGGAATCTGTGTTTCTTTTTGTTGCGTCATCTTGTGTCAGCTCTCCGTGTGTGCAGTGCCATTCCTGGGCAGGCTGCACTTTCTTTCACTCTGGGCGGCTCTCCTTACAGGGAGCACTGCTTGCACTTGGGGCTCCCCTACGCAGAGGACACCCTTCCATGGCACAGCACTCCTTGTGCGCATCAGTCCTGCACATGGGCCAGCTCCACACGGGTCAAGGAGATTTGAACCGTGGACCTCCCATGTGGTATGCGGACACCCTATCCATTGGGCCAAGTCCTCTTCCCAGAATGGGAGTTTTGATGAGCACCAGAACAAATAGTGTGATAAGAATGTAGACACAAGCAACCTTGCAGAAGCCGTCAAAGGGCAATCTGAATGCAGGGGCTTTGGATAGCCTGAAACTGCACAGGGACATCAAACTAAGCAAAAAGAGGATCTGGGAACCCAGGGCACGACAAGAGTAGAAAGGCAAGAGGTGGGAATCCATAAACTGTATTTCTGATTCTTAACACTGGCATTGTTCTGCTGTATTCAGTAGGCCTCAGGGACACTGTCCTGTAAGTCTTGCGATGCCTCTCCAATGAGTTCAATTCCTGGGTATAGTAGGGTGGCCTCCCATGGATGGCTGGACATGTGCTATTTGTGTATGGACCCCCATGGAATGCATGTTAATGGGATCTATTTCTGTGTTCAAATCATAATGGCCATTCAACAATGGTGCTTCAGTGGTTTAGTTTACAGTCACTTAACAACAGTTTGTTTGTTTGTTTGTTTTTTTAAAGATTTATTTATTTATTTAATTTCCCCCCCTCCCCTGGTTGTCTGTTCTCGGTGTCTGTTTGCTGCGTCTTGTTACTTTGTCCGCTTCTGTTGTCGTCAGCGGCACGGGAAGTGTGGGCGGCGCCATTCCTGGGCAGGCTGCTCTTTCTTTTCACGCTGGGCGGCTTTCCTCACGGGTGCACTCCTTGCGCGTGGGGCTCCCCCACGCGGGGGACACCCTTGCGTGGCATGGCACTCCTTGCGCGCATCAGCACTGCGCATGGCCAGCTCCACACGGGTCAAGGAGGCCCGGGGTTTGAACCGCGGACCTCCCATATGGTAGACGGACGCCCTAACCACTGGGCCAAAGTCCGTTTCCCTTAACAACAGTTTTGATCTTTGATCCTTTCTTTTATCAATGAAGCAGAGACACTTCCTCATCCACTTAAGAAACCTGAATAAACAGATGCCAGGCACATGCTCTGGTTATTTTTGTTCCTGCTATGAAATGCTCCTTGGATCTAGGCAGTTTTGATTGTGACCTGCACTTAAAGTTATAAATAAAAAGTGAATGCCTTGAGGTTGCCCCCTTAAGGGAAAGATCACCACAAAACTATTTTTGAACTAGCAAAATTGCAAGCATTTTAACAATTATAATTCTGGGTCTGAAGGTAGTAGCTCAGAAGAGATCAGGCCAAGGTCCCATGGGAAATCGTTTCTGAGGACGATAATGGAAGAACTATGATGTAGGTGAAGGAGATCATGAATTATAAAGCATTCATTACACAAATTTCAATTTTAATTGGTTAGCATTTTGCTGAAGTTCTGTTATTGCTGAGACTATTCAAATTTAAAAAAAAAAACTTTCTTAGAGTTTGAACTGACCAATACTGGTTTGTATAGCTAAAACTCTAAAATTATTTAGCACAGGAATGGCCTATGTATTTTTCAAGAGGCCTTCGAGGGTTCTTCCCACACTTCCTCCATACCTCTGCATTGCTTTGCATTTGCCTTTTACAGACAGGACAATGAACCACTGTGTCTAAGAGGGTGGGCAGGGTCTTTACCAGGCTTTCTGAGTGGTGTGCTTGAAGCAAGTCCTGAGAGGGAAAAATGTTCAACATGCCTTTCATCCATGTAGTTCTGGACTCCTTGTGGTAGACCAGTCTTCACCATCAAAGTAGAAACTTCCCCTGTTATCTGGCCTGGACGTTGCAGTTGTAAATTCAGTTACAGCAGGCACTGATGTTGCAGTTGGAGAGTTGAACTCTCCAACTGAGAGCTTTGAGATAGCAGAAACTATGTCTGTTTTGTTTGTCACCAGGTACCCACTGATTAACACATAATAATTGACCAATTTTAGACAAATTAATTCTTTTATAAAGTCATAGGTGGAGGCCAGCAGGCTCCTTGAGAAGAACTGAACAGAATATACTACTTTGTTAGCATTATGACAGCCCTATGAAGTTTTAGGCGCCCAGCCTCATATTCTTAGTCATCTCATAATTGGCCAGGATCAGGGCAATAATCCATCCTAACCAAAATCCTAAGAGACTGATGTGTTATCCTGATATTGGTTAGTAACCATTTCTGTTCTCAATTGTTCCGCAACAAATCACTTCCAACTTACTGGTTTAAAATAACAAAAACCACGTATTTGCTCAGTTTTGCAGTTTGGAAAGGACTCAGGAAGGGCAACTTGTCTCCACTCCAAATGGCACCAGTTAGAGAATTTGACTGGAGCAGGAGGATCCACGTTCAAGGTGACTCATTCACACGCTGATAAAATGCTGGCCACCAGTATCTTTATTAGAGAAGTTATGGGTCTGAAGAACAGTCGTGCTTAAAATACTGGATTCCCATCTGCCACTTTATTAACACCTTGCCTTGGTGTGGAACATTCGTTACAATTGATGAAAGCACATTTTTATAATTGTACCACTATCACACCACAAAGGAAGGAGGATGGTATTTAGCTCCTTACATTTTCCATCAATTCTCCTTCTGAACCCTGGCAAATAAACACACAATCTAAGTAAAACCCATGTGCTTACTCTGCAGATGAAGTTTTTAGAAAAATCCCAGTGTGCTAAAACACCCACCCCATCCCACCATCCCACCCTCAGACAGCATATTGCTGTCCTTCAGCTCCTCTTCCATGGAAATGCTGGAACTGCCACTGCTCAATTATAATTAGAAGATTCCCTGGTAAGTTTAGAAACATAGAAAAATGAATAAGTAGCATGGTCTGAGGTGCTGGTGTCACTAAAACCTATGATGCGTCTGTCTTAACTGTAGTGTTACCTGCTAAATATATTTGGATGAAAAAAATTTTTTGTCTCCTTCAGGTTCATTCTCTCCTCTGCAGTGTGCGAAAAATCACCACTGAGTCCTTATTCATTGCTTTTCTTCTTTTATAGGTTCCAAGCAGATATGTTTCCTAGATCAAATTATTCTTCCTTTTTTCAGAGATTTCTGTAAAAAGGTTGTACATATTGCTTCTTTTGATTAGTTTGCAGATTTCTTATCAAGAGATACCTTGATAAAAGTTTCAGGTTCTGCTTAGTCTACTTCAAGCAACAACCATTTATTAATTGACTATTAATAACAGGCAGTTTACATGTGTCATTTTGTCCCTAATCTGCAATATAACCCTTCCCAGTGGGTATTTGGGGAGGGGGCCTCAGAGAGACTGACTCACTCAGGTCTGTGTAGTAAGTGCTGTGCAGCTGGGGCGTGAGCTCAGGTATTCCTTACAGCACTGTCCTTGTGTTGTTTGATGCAAGCTCTTGTCAGTTATGATGGGTTAAATTTGACTCTTATAGCCAACTTACCTCCAGTTCCTCAGGCAGTTGGTCCTAGCCCCTAACGAACTGACTGAAAGAGCCACAGTACTGATTCCCACCCACCCTAACCCAAGTATTTTAATTTTGTCATAGCATTTGACTTTTTGCATACCTATTTTTATACAGTTGCCATCACCATGTACTTCAATTATTCATTATGGTTTTTCAGACAACATTTTGATGGATGGTAGTCTTCCCAAGTTTCTACATATTACAATCATGATTTTTATCCTCTATACAATATTTGATGCAAGTGAACAGAGCAGTTACTTTCTGGTTTTTAAAATATAATTTCTTTATATATAGCAATATAAACATACTGTAGAAACATTTGAAAATTTATATAAATATATGAAGAATGCAAAGATTTTACCTCAAACAAAAATAGTGTTATTATACTTGGGGGTATTTTTTTTCCAGGCTTACAAATATCTTATAAATATACTTGGTTATGCAGGCACGCTTATGTCATTTATTGTATACAAATTGAAATTTTACTGTCAAAACAGTAATTTTCAATTAATATTTGCCTGTCTCTGCAAGAGAAAAATTTTGATAAATTCCCTGCTACTTTACTTTTTTTATATAAAGATACTCTCTATTGTGGGAGCAAGGCAGGGATTTGTCAGGATTTTAAGACATTTCTGAATGTAAAATTGCTTCCTCTCACATCATCAGGCCTCCTTTAGCAGCATGTATTGTGTCCTTCTAGCCTATACACCCGGGAGCAAGGCCCAGTAACGATGTGGGAAGGGGGCCTCCATCTAAAAGCTGGAGCTGGAAGAAAAGGTGCCATTCCATGCAACTGAGGTTGCATCTAAAGGCAATCCCAGCCTGGCATTTAGGAATGCAGAAGTGCATGATGGAAAAGGGTGGGAAGGGTCTATTTATCATCCTAGACAGGAGATGGAAAAATGAATCTTACCTGTTGCTTTGGTGTATATTTCAGGGCCACATGTTGAATTGCATGTGGAAGCTTAGTTTCCAAATGAAGAAAATTGCTACCATAGCAAAATGCATTTCCTAGGACCAACTGCTCTCTGCTTTAATTCACTATAAAACAGTAGATTTAATGTAGGTTAACTGTATTTTTCCCCACACAGTCCTATATTAAACATTTTAAAAATGTGAAATATTTTAAATATATGGGAAAGTAGAGAAAATAAATTCTTAGATACCAAGAATTCAATGCACAGGTCTGATGGATATTAACATTGGCCCCATTCAACTCAGATCTCTCCAAAAGACTACATTTCATTGATGGTGTGGTGCTGAAAATAAAAGAAACTTTGAAAACCGAGGGCGGTGTGTGTGCAGACTAAGTTTATTGAGCATTAAGTTGCATTATTGCAACAGCAACACCAAAAGAGGTTTTAGGTGCGATAGGTAAATCCAGGAGTCCATTCCTCCAAGCTTTGCAGCAGTGGGGCTGTCAGGAGGACTTGGAAG
This sequence comes from Dasypus novemcinctus, assembly GCF_030445035.2. NCBI lineage: Eukaryota > Metazoa > Chordata > Mammalia > Cingulata > Dasypodidae > Dasypus > Dasypus novemcinctus. Next base: position 35,512,156 of record NC_080692.1, on the reverse strand, counting down.
GGTCCTTCCCACTGATGCCCTTGTTTCTGAAGATGCTGTTTTTAATACACCCAATCTCCTGGTTGGGTGAGAATTGGGAAGATCTCTAGAGAGACTCAGAAACAGTTTTGTGGTGTTCAGAAAGAGCTTGTGAGCATTTTGGCAGTAGGTAGCTGGCTTGGGCAGTTTGTGGACCAGGAAAATAAGGGCATGGGTCTGCCAGTAAATACCTCGAAAGGAAAAAGTCGGTGAGGGCTGAAAGAGTGCCCCCATAGATTCATGATGACTAGGAGAAAAGCTTTAACCCATGGGAGGGGAAATTGTTCCATTAGTTTCCCTGGCTATGTCTTGATTAGGCCATTGGTGTGTTCAACTAGCCCTGATAATTGGGGTGATGGGCACAGTGGAGGTGTTGCAGGATGGGCCAAGTTGACAGGAGTTCAGAGAGGGGTTGTCCTGTGAAGTGAGTGCCACAGTCACTATGGATTTCTTGAGGTACTCACCACCAGGGGATGATCTTTTCTAGTGGAATTTTGGCTACAGATGTGGCCGTTGGTTGTCTCACAGGAAAAACTTCTACCCACAGAGAGAGCATACAGACCGAACAAGGCAAGTATATCCCAGACAGGAAGGGAGTTGGGTGAACTCTATCTGCCAGATCTCAAAAGGCCCTCGAGGTGGCAGGAACTTCCAGGGTGCAGACCCACAGGGTTGAGCAGGGCAGCTGCTTCTTGAGCTGCAGATTTAAAATTTCCCCACCAATATTTTCTTGCAAGATTGTCTAGCTCACTAGGAGCCCAATGGGTTTGAGAGTGAAGGTGAGTCAATGGGCGAGTGAGGACATCTCGAAGGATGAGTAGATTTTTAGGGATGACCCAAAGTCCAGTCTGGGGATCTTTATGTCCTTCTTGTGTTGCCAGATTTTGTGTAGGTTCTTGACTATGCTGCAGAAATGAATTTCAAGAGTGCTTCAGGTGAGTTAGGCCAATAATTTATTAAGGCAGGGAGTGAAGAGAAATGGGAGAAAATAACAGAGCGTGGGTCCTATGTAGAGAGGAAGGGGCTGAAAAGTGATAAAGCAGGCTGATTTGCAGACTACCATTTCCCCTTATAGATTATAAATCCCCAGGTTTTACTTGCATGGTGACCAGGGCAGGGGAAGAATGGCAAGAGCAGGCAGCAGAAGGAAGGAACAGGCACCGAGACATGGTGAAGGCAAGACCCGCGGTCCAAAGGCAAGAGCAAGTTCAGGCTTTGTGCTTGCTTTTTAAACCTTTAATTATTCCTCCCCTTTCCTAATGGCAGGGGAGGAGTTCCAGCTGTTTGCTGTTTTGATTGATTACCCCACCCACCAATCCCCCGAGAGGGCCCAATGATAAAGTCCTTGGGGAATATCCAGAGTGTCTCCTGGCTTCCAGAGGAAATCTTGTTCTGAATGGCAAATCTTGTGTATGGGGGTGTGTCTTCCAGCAGCCATCTTGGGGCTACCGATGTCCACATGGACTCTCTGCCAGGTTCCAAATCCATTCATTGATTCCCTCTCTTACTAGCTGGCTTCACTTGGACCTCCAGGTTTTTGAGATCTTGGATGAGCATAGTCTGCTGGGCTTGTACAGTGTAATTTAAGGATGGCCTTCGGGGGCCATTGGCACAGCAGGAAAAGGCAGGCTGGCTTGGCAGCTTCTGGTAGTTCACTAGGTACTCCATACCTGCCCCTTGATGCACTGCAATGTCTACTAGCACATTTCCTCAGGCTTCCTCTGAGTCAGGTCTAACATGTCCCACAGTTTTCACTTCCACCATGGCCTAGGGGAGCAAAAGACTTTGGAGAAACTGACTTACCCAAAGCTTGTTTTTCATGGGCTGGCCAGAGGATATAATGAAACCTCTGTGTCTCCAGAGCATGCCAAAGTCATGGGCAACTCCAAAGGCAAAGCAACTATCTGTGGAAGCAGTAAACTGCTTTTCATTTTGCCAAGCAGCAGATCAGTGTAACTGCTGCAAGTTCTGCCTGCTGAGGAAGCCTCAGGGAGGGAACCATGTTCAATGATTTCCAAAGAGGTTGTTATTCCATGTCCTGCAAGTAGATATCCCTTTTTATTACAACAGCAGGACTCATCTGTAAACCAGACATAGGTTCCTTCAGAGGGGCTTCACTGAGGTCCAGTCTTGGACTGAGAACTGACTTGAGAAGGCTGACACAGTTATGAGGTTCAGGGCCATCTTTGGCTATTGAGTTCATGCACACAATGGAAATATTAGGGTTGCTTAACAGGGAGGCTTCTGGGTATAGCAGGCAGCTTGCAAAAAAATGCTGGGTATGATGGCTATTTAGCAGAGACTCTACTATCTGAGACACAAAAATTGTGAGTCTAGGGTTACTTCAGAGACTGCCTGAACCAAAGTCGCAGTGGCAATGACTGAAGGTAGGCATAAGGGAAGGCCGGGAGTTACTGTGTCTAATTTCTGGCTGTAGGAGCCTATGGGGTGATAATGATCAGCATGTTTTTGGGTTAATACACCACAGGCATTCCCTCCTTTTCCTTCCAAACAGTTGGAAGAGGAGAGGGTAATTAGGAAGCCCTAAGGAAGGGGGTTTTAATAGAGCTTACTGCAGAGACTGGAATGCTGAAAGGTAGGGTAAGAGAATGAGGAAGTTTCAGGTTGGGAGTTTTTGGGGAGATCACAAAAGGGCTGGGTGATGGGAGAAAAGGAGAGGACCCACAGAATGCAACATCCAGTGAGCCCAAGAAATGCATAGAATTGTCATTTGGTGGTGGGTTGGGGGAAGTTAAGGATGGCCTTGAGGCAAGAGTGGTCCAGTGAGAGTCTTTGAGAGGAGAGAATATGACCAAGGACCTTAACAAAGGTTGGGCAATCTGAAGTTTTTCCTTAGAAGCTTTGTGCCCTTTTGACGCTAAAATGGTTAAGAGTGTTAGGGAATCTTGAATGCAGGAATCAGCAGAAGGGGAACAGAGTAGAAGATCATCAGCATACTGGAGCAGAGTTGATTGTGAAAAGGAGATGTCAGCAAGATCTTGTTTTAGTACCTGGGAGAAATAAGAGGGGTCTCAGTATAACTATGGGAAAGTACAGTCCAGGTGTACTGCTGATTATCCCAGGTAAATGTGAAAAGATATTGGCTCTCTGGTGAAACCTTTACATAGAAGAATACACTACAGAGGTGTACACAAGTAAAACTTTGGCCTCTGAGAGGACTAGATTCAGGAGGGTATGTGGATTGGGAACAACAGGTGTTCTAGGTTTACCAATAGAATTAATGGCCAGAGAGCATGGACAAGCCACCATCCAGGATTGTTTGTTTTTTTCACAGGGAAGATAGGGAAGTTGCAAAGACTTGTGCAAGGAGTGATAAGACTTTCAGCAAGTAAATTTTAAATTATGGGTCTGGCTCCCTCAATTGCTACTGTGTTTATGGGGTATTGTGGGAGAGAGGGGAGAGAAAGAGGGTTTTACTTGGATAATAATGGGGATGAGGCATTAAGGATGTGGCCCATGTCAGTGGAGTCAATAGCCCATAAAGTGGAGGTAACAGAAGCAAGGGAATCAGTGGGCAGGGCCAGGGAGTCTAAAAGTGTGCAGAAAAGGGCAGAAAGGATTTGGGCATGAGTACACAACTGTTAGTGAAATCCTTCCCTTTGTTTGAAAATCAATAGGCACACGAACCTAGAAAGGAAGTCTTGCCCTAAAAGACAGGTGTGGAGTGGGAGGGGAGGAGAAGGGGGTGAGTTCCAGTAAGCCCTCCAAGTACAAATGGGAGAAGTTTAGAGGGCGGACAGAGAAAGATCGGTAGCGATCCCCACGAAAGTATAAAGCTTGGTATTCTGGGGAGGCACTCAGGGTAATAAAGTGGGGCTTAGGACAGACAGAGTAGCCCTGGAGTCAATGAGGACAGAAAGAGGGCTACCACAAATGGTAATTGGAATGGACCCGAGGGGAGTGGCTGAGATGGTCATAGCCCCATAGATGTTAATTTCCCCAGAGTACCCTCATGCTGAGAAAGCAAGATTGAAGAGGTGTGCTGAGGGGGGAGTTTAACTGATTTCTGATGGAGGAGGATTCTTGAAAAATTCCTTTCACTGATATTTATGGGGGCATTCATTTTTCCAGTGCCCAGGAAGTTTGCAGTAATGATAGGCTCCTGCTCTGGGGGCAGGTAGGAGGTAGCCCTGAGGATGATTAAAAGAGGAGCTGGGTAATGGGTGTCCCTGTGGACTGGAGTTGACTTAATTGCAGCTGCAGGACTTTAGTCTTTTTCTCTCTTTGTTCCAAATAAAGGGAGTCCTGAAATCAGGCAGTGGTTTGAAGGAGGGCTTAAGTAGCAAGTATTTGCCAGCCAGCGATGTCACAAGACCAAGTAGAGTTCAGGAAGAAGACCTAATAACATGGAGTGATAATTGATAAGAGCTCCCAAATGGCTATGATCTGAGTCCTGAGTTTGCATCATAAGCATCAGTGAATGGGGTATTATAGACAGATGCCTCATTCTTTTGCTATATGTCATGGATCTTTGAGAGATCAACAGGTGGAAGGAACACTTTAAGGATAAGTCTAATAAAAATTTTGTGATACACTGAGCTGCATTCCAGTGCTCCTTTGGGATCCGTTGTTGTTTAAGATAGTATTGAATGTCAGATATGCCCCCAGTAGGGAATCAGTGGAGAGCATGTCCTTGGCCAAGATTAAGTTGGGCTAATTGAAAGAGGTAGGGACACCTGGCTTTGAAGTGAGACAAAGAATTTCAAATCTTGGAGAAAACTAGCTTGGTCTTCTTGGGGGTGGAGAGGCACTTAGTGAAACTGTTCAGTTCACTTTGAGTCCATGGAACATACATATAACGGGGCACTTCTTTAATTTTATTTTCTCCATCCCAAACAGTGCAGGATTTGATTTTAAAGGGAAACTGAGGAATATGGTGGGGGCAAGGAAGGTCAACTTTGGGGATAAAAGGAGGGGGGAAATGATCAAGTTTAGGCAAGGGGAGGGGTAAGAGGTTTAAAAGTTTTGGGCATGGAATCCAAGCCACAGATTTTACTTTCAATTGTTTCCCAGAGATCTCCAGTTTCTGCTTTAAAATCTTCTACAAGGTTGTGTGTTTCTGTCTTAAGGTCTTTTACAAGATCATGAGTTTCAGTTTTAAGGTTTTTCATTTTTCTGTTTAATAGATTCTAATTGGTCTTTGTGCTTACACTCACTGACTTTAAAAAACCATTTATTAAGTGCATCCCATTTGGGAAGCTTAGTGGAATCTTTTGATGAGCTCAGCTTTTCCCTAAGACAATTTAGTTTGGAATGATCAAAACTTTCCCATTGAGGCCAGGTAAATTTGGGGTCATTAGAGTTCATTTTGTACATTTAGTTTAAAAAGAACAAAAATTGGGCCCAGAATTAGAAAACATAAAATGAGCAGTCATCTTTTGTGGAGGCTGTTCTGGAGAATTGACTGATTGACTGTTTCCCATAGCAAATGTTCAGAAAAAATAAAGAAACAGAAAGAGAAAATAATTCTCTTGTTTGATGACCAAAAACAGAGGCTGTGATAGCAGTCCTGATCAGATTTTAGCTCAACAAATGGATTTTGACCTCAACTGCAACGGGCAGGAATTCAAAGATCTGAAAGGAGCTAGCCTAGTGAGCCAGGTGATGAACTCAGAGAGGATGGAAGGAATGCAAAGGATTCCTGCAAGGACCATGCTTGTCTCCTAGGCATCAGAGATGTTGTCCTGCTGTCCACCTTTGGATCCCACTTCTGACACCAAGTACTGTTGTGCTGAAAACAAACACTTTTTTAAAAAGCAGAGGTGCAGAGTAAGTTTCTTCAGCTAAAGTTGCATTAGCGCAGAAGCAGCACCAAATGAGGTTTCTGCTCAAAAGGTTGAGTTGGGGGAGCAGCTTATATGGCTGCTTGAAACAAAGGGAAGGTATGGGGGGAATGGGGAGGGTTAAGGGTGACATGATTTATGCTTAATACATGTTTTCTGTGCTTTCCATGCATTCCATGTATTACAAAGCTATGGGGCTGTTTGAGCAGGGTGTTCTTGAGGCCCAGTTCACTAATTATTAAGAAGGATGTTGATGTAAGGTTGTGGCTATCTGATGAAGATCAGCAGGTCTTGCTGGTGTCAGCTCAAACTCCTTATTACAGTTCTTCCTCTCAGGCTGGGGCAGGGGTTTTATCAGCACTGCAAAGGATTATTGGTATGTCAGCTTGCATCAGTTAACCTACACTTGTTTTGTTTTGTTTTGTTTTGTTTTTTTCACTTCTTTATAACTCCATGGATAAAAGGGAAACTCAAGCAAATCAAGATGGTTAGTAAAGTTATTTATCATTCCAGTTTCAAAATGGGTATGACCTCCCTAACACAATCTCAGAATAGCTTTTTGTATGAAAAGCATGGGATAGAATCTCTCCACTGTGGCCAGGCTATCCTTCTAGCCTCTCCACTCCAGCTCCTGCTTTCAGAATATCACTGTCAAATGAGCCAAAGTTACCTTCTAGTAACTACACAGAAGAGAAAACAAGGGATGAAAACAAAGGGAGAGGTGAAATTACATGTTGCCCAAAGCTATAGGGTGGCTAGAGGGAAAGAGGATAGGGAAATGGGCTCAGTTAGATGTTAATTGTACCATCTGTAAGTGTGTCAGAAACCCTGATAGACTCAATAGAATGTTTTCTTTCATCACATTTAGAGACAAGCTGCTTCCTGAATTGGATGAATCTTAAGGTTATGGTTGCACATTTAAAAAGTGAAAATTGAGGCTTTTCTCATTTCTTGCCTTTCTCCTGAGTTGTGGGAATAATTCATGACAACTCAGAATTTGGCTCTGGAAGTAAATTCTTTTGATGATTTGTCTTCATTGCATTTGGGGGGAAAATCAGCCTCATCAACCAGGGCCTGATTTTCAAGAGCCCATCATTCAGGTACTTATTATCCACTTTGTAAAATTTCTAGGTCTTTTGCTTTTCACCCTTTCCCCTCCTGCTGGGTTTTGGCCATTTTGCTGCTTATTAGGACTTCCACCAGCAGGTGTGGAAGAGCAGAAAGAACAGTGAAATCATTAAGTTTTGCTTCATGATAGTAGCTCTGCAAAAGACTTGGTGGGGGAGAATTTGGAGCCCTTTGCCTAAATGAGGTTCAGAGTTATCTGTTGATTATGGTTTCATATGCCCTTCCTGTCCTCCATTAACACTGATAATGAAGAGTTGACTTGCAGAAAAACAGGATGGAAGGGGACTGCAAAATACAGCTGAGAATTGCACTGAGCCATGACTTAAACATGGTGCCTCAATATGATGTTGTAATGAGAGGGAGACAGAGTCCATATGAGTTCACTGAAGTATCAAATTGGTATGAAATCTTTCTTCTCACTCAGCATAGATCAGGTATATATTACAGGAGAGGTTCTTGGTGGAGGTAAGACTGTGTAGTGGGGGGAGGTTCTAGAATAACCTGGGGCACCTTTTTTCAAATTATATGCACTGATACCTCTGCATGCCAAAATTTGAGAGACCAGAATGGGAACTTTGGAAAAGTATCTGAGGTAATCATCCTATATCCCAGTGTGTAAAAGAAATGCCATTGAGTTTTGAGAGGGCCTGAGCAAGAACAATGAAAATAGTTAAAGGGAGTCCATAAAGGTGAAAGGAATCTGAATGCTCAAACCTGAATATGAAAGTCTCCCAAGGTAGTTAAGTAACTATTTCATATGTATAAAAGGTTATTTGTGGGATGCTGGCTCCCTCTGATCATTCTTCATACTCCTGACAGCATGATCTTCTAACATGCAGTGATTGTACTGTACAGCTACTCAGTCTTTAGTAATGTGCCCTGCACCTTCTCATTTTTAAGAGGGTCTTGAATGTAAGACTGTCCCTCTCTTTCTTGACCCGCTCCCAGCCTTCCTTCTCATTCCTGTTCCAATTGAAATAAGTACTAGTCAGTTCACCCATGACCTTGAAGTGCTAAGGAGGTCATCGTTAAAATAAGGAAAGTTATAAACACAAGGTATCATACCTTGAGGATGTCCTGCAGAGCTTAGAGCTATACTTCTCCTCAGTTCTGTAATGGAGAGTGCAATTGATGCCTTTAAATCCACTATATTTCACATTCTAAATACATTTCAGTCTGTCCACAATAGTCTGTTAGATTGTCTTCCAGCATTCAATCACCATTTCCACAACCATTGTTCAGATTCATATTGTTTCTCTTATCTAGGCTATGAACCCCTTAACTCTCAATGGCAATAATTATTCTTTTAACAAATAAAAATTAATTTTAAAAGTTAAGTAGACATTTATCTCTCCTGTTTGAGAACTTTTCTTGGAGCCCTATTGTATAAGATTACAGTTGGCCCTAGTCTCTCTTTTCAGTCTCAAGTCCTACCAATGCTTCTCCCCATCACCATTCCCTTATTCCCTTTTCTCCGTTCTACCTGTGGCTATATTAACCTCTTCATTACTTCTGCAAACACTTGCCTTTGCACATGTTTCACTCTTGGTCTGGAGCCTCCATCCCTCTCTTCTGTGGCAAGTAAACTACTCAGTTTTAAGACCCAGCTATAGTTACTCCCCTTTGTGAAGCCTTGGGTTCCTTCCTACATATTTTCCTTGTGTCTGCACCTGTAATTCACTTCCTTCTAAAGGTGGTACTTAAACCATTCTATTTGTGGGTTTTCCTTTCCTTAGCTCCACTCCATTGGGTCACTTATGTTATGTTTCTGAGTGACATGACAGTGGCAATGACAGTATTTGGAAAAGCAGAAAGGATAGAAGGGGACAGATAAGTGAGAAGGATGCATGTCTTATGCAGTGGTTTCCTATCCTTACTATAATTACAACTGTCAGGATATAACCTTAAAGACACAGATTCTTTTATTTTCTTGATAAAGGATTCTTTTCATGTCTGTTTTCTGTCCTTGGTGAATTGAATAGGACAATGTAGAAACCTCAGGGATCACTTTGCAGCTTTCCATGAAATGGCAAACTCCTTGTTCCTTGTCTTTGGCACCATTTTAAATCATCTTTATTCTTCAGAGTCAGTCACCTCTAAAGTAGGAGGCACATATAGCCTCAAGTCTTACAAAATTGGAGGAATAAAAGGAAAGAGAGAGACCCAAAAGTATAATATTTTGCTCCACTTATGAAAGGCTCTCTTCACTTTCCCTAGTCTTAAAAGGGAATGGGGGAAGTTTCTCATTTCTTCTCAAAAGAGGGCTTTCATGTTTTTCCCATGATACTTCCATGTGTCCTTGGTACCTGTGTAGGGGTTGAAATAGAGGGCAAGAGTGGACATGTGGCTAACAATATTAATCTTTATATTTTCTGTTGGTATACCAGACTGAGGGAAAAAGGTAGTGTAGTATGGTTAAAGAGTATAATTTGAGGATTCGACAAACCTCAATTTTAATTCCTTTAATTCCATTCTGTCATTTACTGGCTGCATGAGGTAGATAAAAATGAGTTCACCTTTATGAGCCTTAGTTTCTTCACCTGTATGATGGAATATTTGCTATACACCCGGAACATAGTATTTGCTTGGGAGATGTGATTAGCTTTTCTTATCTTTGCATTCCTAACAACTGACACACAATAGGGCTCCATGAGCATTTGTTGAATAATCTTGACATTGCTCTTGTCACTATCTTTCCTAGTAAATTTCACTTTTTATAAAATTTTTTTTAATTTTTTTTTATTTTTAAAGAAGCTTTAGATTACATTATTGTTACAGTAAAAATATAGGGGACTCCCATATGCCCCACCCTCTTCCCCTGCCACACTTTCCCATTAACAGCATCTTTCATTAATGTGGTATGTTTGTTACTATTGATCAACACATATTGAAGCACTGCTACTAACTGTGGACTATAGTTTACATTATAGTTTACACTTTCACACAATTTTGTGGGTTATGGCAAAATATATAATGGTCTGTATCCATCATTGCAATGCCATGCAAGATAATTCCAATATCCCAAAAATTCCCAATATTATACCTATTCTTTCTTCTCCCTCCCCTCAGAACCTCTGGTGGCCACTGCCTTTATATCAATGATAAAAGGTCTTCCATTGCTATAAAAATAATAAGTTTAAAATAGAATAATAATAAGACTACTTTAGTCCGTTGTTCATTCTCCAGTCTTGAAGATTTGGGGATAGTGATGCCCATTCTGTTTCCAATTGAGAGGGGGCTTAGATCCCATGGGGGGGATGGATGGAACTATCTTGCTTGTAGTTGCAGACATTCTCTGTTCCCTGGGGTGGTCATTGTCCAATATCATCTCCTTGTTAATTATCATGGGTGCATCCAATGAACTGGAGAGTAGGTTTTGCAACCCTACAGAGATTCAGGGCTCAAGTGATACATGAACAGGCCAAAGATTTATGTCTCCAGGACACATATTTAACAAGTATAGGGCTAACTATAGGTTCAAATAGAAGGGGCAGAAGAGCGACGTGTAAGGAAACTATAAGTGAGTCTAACTCTGTTGCACTGGGGAGCATAAATTCCAAAGTAAGGCCCACTGAGAGGATGCCAGAATCCTGAGCTTGTCTGCTCTGCTTATAGTGTCTGGATGTCTCTAGTGGCCTCAGGAGTCCCATCGTTTGAGGCATTGTTTACTATGGCAGTCAATGAGATTCTCCTGAGACAGGCATAAGCATAACCTCTGGAATGACCTCCCAACTCATTTTGAAATATCTTAGCCATAAAAACTTTTTTGTATTCGGTATTTCCCCATTTTGGTCAAGGTCTTTTTCCAGATGCATTGCTAGTTGGTGCTTGGTAAAAATCCCTTGGTGCCAGGGAGGCTTATCCCTGGAAGTTATGCCCCATGCCAGAGGGAAGGTAGTGCATTTATATGCTGAGTTTGGCTTAGAGAGAAGCCACATTTGAGCAACAAGGAAACTTTCAGAGGGTAACTCTTAGGCAATATCTCATACTAGGCTAAGTTTAAATTTCACTAGAAAAGGTTCATAAGTACAGTCATCAATATCAAGGGCCTGGTGTAATGGTCTGTCTTTCTTCACTAGGCACTCTTTTTGTACTTGGGGTATTCTTGCTATCCTATTAGAGAATGTATCAGAACTTCCCAGGATGGGAATTCAATATTCTTTTGGTTTTTATAGAAATTATTTAGTTAGTTTGGGAAGAGAGTCTTCAAACATTTGGTGATATAAATTTGAATCAGAAAGAAGATGGTGATATAATTTGAAAATAAGGAACTCAGTTTTGAGCTAAGTGACAATAAGGTCTCCTTTGACATTTCTGGGGCTTTTCTGGAAGGCTGTGATGAAGATAAGTATCTCTGTGGATAGATAGGAGCAAAAAAGTATTCATTTTCATTCAAAATCTGTTTATCTTAAGATTTAACTATGCTCACTTACAGTCTAGATCCCTGATGTAGACAATGTTTACTTTTCTCTCTAATTCACTGGCCCCTCCACAGTTATAGGAGAGTGACTCTGAGTGCAGACTCTTCTAGAAAGGAGAAGTTGATGGCAAGAGCTGCTCTCAAATTCATTTTTAAGGGCAGAATGGCATTTTTTTCTGGTCTGGTGAGTCTCTTAGGGACAACTCTCCAATAGGCTTGGTAATTTTACCACTCCCGGGTTGAAGAAAGCTCCCCCCACCAATATTTGGCCAGGCAGAGAGGAGTCCCAGAGGAGTGGAAGTGAGGGTTGTATATTTCAGCTAATGGTTTCCAAACCTGTCTTCACTGCAGAATGATTTAGGGAGCTCTAAATGCATATTCTCAGGCCCTATCTTAGCACATTATCTCTGCATTGTGGCCCATATTTTTAACAGGCCCCACAGGTGAGTCTCAGGTACTACCTCAGCCTCCAGATGTTAACCTGCTTGGAGAACTGGCGATAGCATGTTACCATGAGGCTCTCCATGACTGTTGTTGGAAGGTACTTGATGATTCTCATATGTTACATTCTAAAGAAGAACTATATGTAATCTTCTGGATAAATTTAAATGTCTCAGGAAAAGCTCTTTCCAAGCATGTAGTTTCTCCAGTGATATCTTAACTATTTTCTCTAGCAGGCTTCTCCCTATGTTGTGAGGGTAGATTTCACCAATGGGCAGCCTAGACCACTTACTTAGGGAGTAGTCTAGGAACTTTGTACTTATTTTTATATACCCAATAATCTTTTCATCTTGACATAGGATCTTTCCTTGTTGTTCTCCCTTCTTAAGCCACCTGGAAAATGAAAACAAATTCCCTCTGTGCAAATAAGGTTGGGAAAGCAAGCTGATAGCTAGAGGGAAATTATTTACCTCATTCATAGTTTTTCTCTTTTGGATCCACTCAAGGGCTCTTAAGCCTCATTCCAGCCATCCTGAGACACTCACAGATGAAATTTGGATTTGGCAGCAGCTACACTTTAGTTACATTCTCACTTAAACTGGAGCTCTGGGTGTGGTTAGAGAAAAGAAATGGAAGAAGAGTTAAACTCACAAAAATAATTCATCTCCTCTAGGTGGTTTCTGTCCATTGCTAAGCTGGTATCGTCTCTTTTCACCAACACCTACTTCTGTGGATCTTGACTTATTTTGGCAGTTTTCTGTACCACATAATGTGGTTGCCATGGAAATGCCATCCAGCATGCTGCAGGCTGTTTCATCCTCTCTCCATCTCTTGATTTCTCTCCAGTGTATCCTTCTCCCTCATATTCTGTCTCTTATACACCCACCCAACTCCTTTTGTAATTAAAGACACAAATACTGTATTTCTCTCAGCTCTTTTGCTACCTCCCTCCCAATCACAATGCAAGTATTTTTAACTTCACATATAATCAAAGCAACCTGATAGTGACTGGAAAAGAGAGAAGAAAACTGACTAAAATGCTAAATTCCTCTAGGTTATGCTAGGATGCCCAAGAATCTGAGGGAATTCAAGGAAGTGTTACTCAAATTAACTTCCCTTTGCTTTCACAGAAATTAAGCCTTTGCTGAGGTTCAGAAAGACTTAACAATGCCATTCTGATTTCCACCTGGACTAATTTTTCATGTCTTATTTGCTACAAAGGAAGAAGTTTAAACTTAACTCTCCATCCATGAAATATTCACTTGTGAATTATCTGCCCTGACCCATAGGTACTTCTGCAGATATTATTATCCTAGGTTATCAAGACTTTGACCAAATGTAGAGAAGATCTTACAATGAATATCTGAATATGTTTAACTTCTCTCCTGCTCTTGCTGGTGAGGGTGGAAGTGGCAAGGAAAGTAACATTGTAGTTGTGTATGCTTAACTATGTGGATATTGAAAAAAGGTTATCCTTTTCCCACCAAAAATATTCTCATTTTCCTCAAAATTTTAAAAATACTAGAAAATAAATAACAAATATTTCCCTTTTATTTTTTAAAATATCTTCTTTTTCAATGTTATAAGCAAATTGAGTTCTATTTTTTCTGTTCCTAGACTAAAAAGTAAATTTATATTGTTAAAGAACTTCCAAGTATTAATTTTTACATATGTTTCAAATACTGCCCCATTTTTAAAATTTTCTAAATGAAAAATAATTTTCAGGGACCCCAGTATCAAGAAGTTTTATTTTCTTTTCTTTCACATGGAATAAATATCTTAGAAGATACAGAAATCATGGTAGATTTGCCTTTTGGTCATTGATTATATTCACTTCTGTCTAAGCTCTCTCTACAGGCTGGGGACCACATGGAGAAGATGGGGGTTTGGGTAGGTTACATGATTCTCACAGGCAGACATATATTTTATGGACAACCATAGTAAGGAGAACATTAAAAGGGTAAATAAACTTAAAGGGCCTGTGCCAGAGTAAGGTCAGTCCTACTTTTTCTTACTTTTTTTTTCTTTCTTTCTTTTTTTTTTTTTTAGAAAAGAGAGGCAGGTATGTGTTCTTTAGAATTTATTCTTTTTTTAAAAAAAATCAAATTATTGGAGGATTTACCTTCTTCCATGAGGAATCAGTACCCAATACCAGTTATGTGTATATGTGTTTTGTGTGTATGACACAGAAGAGGTGAGTGTGGAGTGGGATAGTGGGATGGGAGGTAACAAAGCTATTTAAAACTATTACTCTGGATGCCTGAGCAATCAGTAGGTATGTATTGAATACTTACAACAAACAAAGCACTAATTTGGATTCTGCAGTGAATAACAGAAGAACAAGACTTGATTCTTATCCTCAGTGTACTGCCCACCATGGAAGACAAGATAGCAACACATCAAAAGTTAAATAACACAAAGGGAAAAAATAAGTCAGGTCAACAAAAAATCAAATGTTGAAATGTGGACTAGAGGCTGGGAAGCTCAGGAGAAAGAAGAGAGGCCTTGGATGGTCAGGAAAGTATGGAGAGACAATAATTTGATCTAAATCCATAAGCATGAATAATTGGATTACACTCCATTGAAAGAAAATGGAAAAGAGGCAGGAAAATGGAGGTCCTGTTAAAGGGATAGTGAGATGCCGCCTGGCTTTAGCAAGGCCTCATACAGAGAGAATGAGAGAATTCCAAACAGGTAGATGAGGTCAGGATGTACAGGACCTTGACTGAGAGCAAACATTTTGCTCTAGGAGCCATGGAGTCTTTGGAGCATGCAGTAATAAGCACTAAGAAGTCTTGGTAAGAATAAATGGAAGTGGTACTCAGTATGAGATGATATAAGGCCCAGGAAGGGGCTGTTGTAAAAATCTAGGTATGAAGTAAGTAAGGCCTGGAGTAGGATAATGGCTATAGGAATAGAAAGAAAAGAGTGAATGAAAGATTGATTTTCTAAAGAAAGGAAGTTCTTAAGGATTGATTGGACATGGGAAATTAGGAAAAGGAAGATATCAGAGAAACTTGGGAGAGTTCAAGCCTAAATGAATAAGGATAATTAATATTTATTTATTTTATTTATTTTAGGGTAAGCAAGGGAATAAAGAGTTTATTAAAAAATGAGAAAAGAGATAAGTACACACCCCAAGACATAGGTGTGGGCATGCTCCAGGGTGAGATGCAGGCCTGGTGCCCCAGGTTAGGCCTTTTTAAAGTCTTTCCTTCTCCCCTTTCCTAATGATGGGGCGGGGCCCCAGATGTTCGCTGTTCTGACTGGTTGCCCTACTTGTTAGCCCTTGGAGGGGGGCGCCAAGGGTGAGGCCTTTAGTTTGGAGTCATCCAGGGCTACCAACTGACCTTGGAAAGAGTTCTCAGTGAGTATAAACTGGTTCAAAGAGGGGAAATTGAAAGCAGCTATTTTGCAGGGGGAGATAAAGCGAATTCATTTCAGGACCTAAGAGTTTATAGCAGGGGATGTGCAAGTGGAAATGGCCAGCAACAGATGAAAATAGGGGATGAAAAAGAGGTCAGGACTGGAGGTGTGGGTACTTTCAGGAAGATTTGGGTGATGCCTGTGTGAAGTGAGGAAAGAACAGATAGCGTATACGAAATTTCTTGAAATACCCCAACCAAGGGAAAAGATAAATAAAAAGAGCAAGAAAAGGAGGTAAAGAAGAAGCAGTCATAGATGAAAGAAGAGAACCAAGATAATATGGCATGAGGGGAACTCAAAGGAAAGCATTTCCAGAGGAAAGGGGTTATTGTACAGTATAAATCTGTGGAAAGCTCGAGTGGGATAACTGCTAAGAGTAGAATACGTGTTTGATTTCCCAGATCATATGTATGGTTATGCCTCCATTACTGAGAATAATTGAGGTTAATTGTAACCCCAAATAAATATTTTAATATTATGTCTTTAAGTACAGAGAGAATTTGGACATTCTGCACCAAACCAGGATAAATTTTTTTCCAACTTAACAAAGCCAAATAAATATTTTAGCTCTTGTTGTTTGCCTCTAACAAGAACTCCAAGAATATATTCCTAGACTTTCATAACTGACTTCCTCCCAGAGCATGACCTGAGAATTAATTCCTCTGTAAATCCAGGCAAGCTTATTGTTTTGTGGTTTGTCTCCTGTTTTTTTAATAAGGGAAGTTAATTCCATTTTTTCATATATTTTTGGGTTTGCGCTTGTGAAAGATGACAGATTGACAGCCCCTAGAGACTGGAGTTTTCTTGTTATTCCATGTACTTCTCTCCTGACCAGCAATGTTCCTCCAGTATTTCTCAGGGCTGTGGAGCGCCTCTGTGCTTAGCCCTCTTTCTTGTAGGCCTCCTCTGTAGTGCTGGCATGAGATATGATAAAAAGAACAACAGATGGGCTGCTGGGTGGAAGTAAAAATAATGATTGGAGCCATTCACATCTGAGTTTGGAATTTAGTTCCACCATGTTAGAAGTTGATAATTTCTTTGTTTCCTTCTCTTGATATCATTGTTCTTAGTTTGAAGCAGTGGAAGGAGCTCATGTTTTGGAATCATTCAGAATTAGATGGGTCTTCATTATAATATTTCTATTACCTTAACCATTTTTGTGAGGATTTAAAACAATGTAAAGCACCCAGAACAGAACCTGGCACATGCTCAAAAACATGGTAGCATAGTTAGAGTTGCTTTATTGAGTAACCAGACCAGAAATATGTTAAGGTTTAGAAAACCATGAGTTTCATTTACCTTGGGAAGACAAAACTCTGAAACTGTATGTTGAAAAGGAAAGATGCCGGTCAGCTGATTATGTATATAATTCCAAATGACTGTGGATTCTTTATCTGATTTGATTGGTTCTGAGAATATGGCTCATAAGAGTAGCCAGCTTATTCTTGTTATTCATGTTGTAAAGATGACATTATAAGAGAGAGGGAGAAGTCAAAGCCGCATTGGATTTTTAAAGCTGTAAGAATGGTGATCACATTGCCAAAAGAACTAAGGAATTCAGACTTGGACTTGGTTATGTTAAGTTTGACCTGACAGCAGGACAATGAGGTAGAATGTTCTCATCATAAATAAAGAACTGAAAGTCAGAACAAAGGTGGGACCTGTGATGGTGATTTTTGAAGTCTTGATGTTGGGGTGATTACTGACTCTGACCATGAAGAAATCTCGGAGGGGCAGAGTGTGGGCTCAAAACTGAGTCCTGGGACTTCAAGAGAAAATGAAAAGAAAAGGAGAAAAAGGAATGGCCTGAGAAGTAGGCAGAGAACTGAGATAGTATCCTACTTTAAACAATAAATAAAGGGGAGTCACTGAAAATTTGGAGTGTCAACTTTTAGAAACTCTAAAATGTTAAGGAGAAAGATGGTGGAGCAAATGCTATTGATTTTAATTTTTTCGATCTTGCTTTGACAATTGATGAGCTGTAAGAACGGTTTCAGTAGAATGATATGGGCAAGGGTTAAGGACTGTGGTCTGATGAGAAAATAGGGGGATCATGTGCAATTATTTTTTTTTAAGTTTCAGGAAAACAAATTAGAATATGCAATTACTTTTCAGAGAAGTTGGAAAATGTCTTTGTCACCTGCCCTGGTCAAGATAGAGTTAATAGTATAAATGCACAGTAATTTCAGAAGCATTAAACAGCATGTTTCCATGGAAACATCAACCTACAGAGAGAGAGAAAGAGCTAAGATCCCCTGACAAAGAAGGAACAGCAGAGTTCTAGCCCCCACACAGTACAGCAGGGAGAGATGATTACATGTTTCTCTCAGCTTCCCTGTGAAGATGGATTTGGGGTACTGGGTGCTATCCTCTTGAGGACAAGGAAAGAAGATAATGGAGTTTAGTTTAAGTAAACTCTGGCCTTCACCTGGCTTGAAATTCTGGCCCAAGGGTCAAGCTCATTTTAGAGTATTGGAAAAGATCAATGGGTGTCTTAGCTAAATAACTCTTTAAATACAGTTTATCTTTCTCTGACCTCTCTATTTTAACATAGTCTGAAAACAGCACTATAAAGCACTGTGATCTTCAGTAACACTTGCAGATACTCAAGAAATGTAGAATGTGGGTTTGGCTCATAATCTTTAACCAGCACCTTGCATTAAGGTTTCCATCTAGGTGCATGCTCCATGATTAGATATACATTTACCCTCACTGCTTTCAGATCAGTGATATCCCTTCCTCTGCCAACACTGCTTTCAGTGATGGGTCCTTTCACTTTACCATAGCTCCAGAAAGTTCTTCTAGACTTATGCTCCAGGAGCCACATTAACAAAGTGTTTATAACTAACCTTCATTTCTCTGAGCTTTCTTCACTCCCATTTGCATTTTCTCCATTTCCTTGGGCTTTCATTGGCCCATGGACACCAAAACTTGCTTTGTTCCTTGCGTGATAGAGTTTTGTCCACATAGTAGCTGCCATTCATGAGCGGGTTTTTTGAAAACAGAGATATGTTGTGGAATGAGTCAACAGCCCCCACCACTCCCTCTCTCACACACACACCTGTAACACAATGTAATGATATGTTGCTCCTCTTTCCTAGAGACAGAATCTTTACCCAGGCATTGAGTCCTCTGTTGGAAACCTCCTACTGCTGGAATATCCTCCCTCTTTTGACTCCTTTTCTCCTTCCCATTCAAAATACTTGTTCCTAGAACTCTATACTTACAACTCTGCTGTCATTACAGAGACTAAATCATAAAACCCTCATTTGTAGATGATCATTTCTCATAACCTCCCCTCCCAATTCCTGTAACTGAAGCCATATACTCAATTCATCATATATGTGTTCACCTTTCACCCCCTCCCTCAGTAGAGCTGTTAAAGAGAATTATGAAATTAAGCACACGGTAGCTGCAGAGGGGTTAGGCTGTGTATGGAGAGATTTCCAATGTATTTATTTTCTTGACCACCCAATGTATAAGATAAAGTAGGGAAAGATGCCAGAAGAGGGAAGAACAAATTGGTGATATGGAGAGAGTTCAAAAGGGAGAGGAGAGCCTCCTTATTCTTTTCCCTGATGTCATATCTGGATCACTTTAGATTCTTAACCAAGAAGTTCTTGGGCATATCCACCACAGTTTTTTTCGGATAAGTCTGAAAGTCTACAGGAAGGAAGAGGCTTTAGGTAAGAATCAAATGTCCTAGAGAAATCTTTGCCTGCCATTGGTTTGCTAGTTTGGACATAGCCCACACGTAGTGTTGCCAGCCCATGAGCTAAATTGGGTATCAGAAAGGCAATATGTCACCTTAAAATTGTTGATAGGCATAAAGAAGAAGTAGCAGTGTACTCAGTGATCAGCTAGTCTTGGTGTTTTCTCTGGAAAAGTCCCACTGCTAGTTTTGATTGCCTATATTGGGCTATGCTCCAACTTATTGAGCACCTAATTTGTGAAAGAGAAAAGGAATTTTATTTGGCTTTTTTTTTTTTAAAAAGAACATAATTTTAACTTAAATACCACATGGCAAAATAAGCTTTTAAAAAAATCCAGTGCCCATAACATTATCCAGAAGATTTACTTGGTTCTTTCCTACCGGGGAGTCTCCCCTTCTAACTGCCTGTAGTAGCACATGGGTATCCCACAGCATCGTGGCAGGTCTCACCTACAGCAAAGGTGACTGAGAGTTGTGGGCAAGAAGACAAAGGGAATTCCTTTTCCATTTCCAGATTCTGTTCACAGTGGCTTCAATACAGAACAGCTTTGGTGTTCAATTATTTTGAATGGGAAGGAGAAAAGGAGTCAAAAGAGGGAGGATATTCCAGGAGCACCTAATTAATTGGCCTCAAAGGTGGCATTGCTCGCTCCCTAAGGAAGTGTTATGCCATCACACACAAGCAGGAGTACACCCATCTGAATGGGTTTTTAGAAGAATTACATTAGTCTTCAAGCAAGCACTCTGGGAGGTCAGAATGACAGTCGTTTTGAGGAAGCATTTGTTCTAGACTAAAATTTAAAATCATGGGACTATGAGCTCATCTTTCACTCTTCTTGGGAAGTAAACTTTATATTGAAGTAAGATGATTAAGTGATGCCCTTCTGCAGAAAACCTCACAGGGGTAAGCAGTAGCTATAACTAATCACTGTAAGAAAAACAAATGTGTACCAGCCTTAATAATGTGTGGGTACTGGGAGAATGAGGAAAGTTACTGGACTGGTGATATTGTAGAAAAGAAGAGATCCAGGCATTCGGAAACCTGAACTCTGATCTCACTGGGCCAGCGACTAAGACCAGTGTCCCCACCTCAGTGTGTTCAGCTTTAAGTAAGAAAGCTTGGACTAGTATCCAAAATAACATCCTCTGACATCCAGGCAATGGCAGCTAATTATACCAGCAGCAACAATTATGGCATCTAACATACCATGCTAACCATGTGATAACTACAGATCTAAGTCCCTTATGTATGCTGAATAATTTAATCCTCACCACAGCCTCATGAGATAGGTGCTATTATTATCCACAGGTTTTTATGGCAAAGAAACGAAGGCAAAGAGAGGTAAAAAAAAAAAAAAAACACACACAAAAACTTGAATGATCACTCAACTTAAGAACTGGTGGATTTGCTGTGTTCTTTCTCTTAAACACCATACCACATTGGCTGTTCGCAGATGGGTGTGTGTGTGTATAATACTGCATTCCTTCTCTCTTTGCGTAGCTAATTTATCTGTTCCTCCCTTTTACTTTCTTCCTACTCAACGCTCACCACTAAGCATTTTTTAGTGTTGTTTAGGCTTTTCTGTATATCTGAGTGTAAGATATCTCACTAATGAAAACAAGCAGCTAGGTGTGATCCCAGATGGACCCAACATTAAGTCCAGAGTAGAATTGTTCCCTGGCTGTGGTCTGTCACCTCGACCCCAGTTGGTGAAAGCACACTGATGGGTAGATATGAGGCCATCACAGTTGGTGGCCAAACCACTCAGGGTGCTCATTGGTTTGATGGTTGGCGAGAAATAACATAATTTTCGAGGTTATCTACATCCTTGTATCTAGAGATTGGATATAGCAATCCTTCTCTATTTTATTTCATTTCAGATAAAACTAATTCATGGCATTAAGTTGTGAAATGGAATCTAGATAATAACTCTTCAGTTTTCCACTGTTAGGCCTAAGAGACTCAGAAGACTTTTTCTTTTTAATACATAGTGAATTGACCTATTGCCATTTGTTCCTCAAATGAGTGTTGTTCAGTCCTAACTGCTAGGGAACCAAAGTACAATCCTCATACCAGTAGGAGAGGAAGCACATTAAAGTTATGTAGATCAGTCTTCAAGATACTTTAATATCTCATTAATTTTATACCACTAATTTAGAATTTAAATAACTAAGATATGGGAAATAACTAAACTTGAGACCTTTATGATTTATGAAGAAGGCTTACCAAATAAATTAATGATGTAAAACTATTTCAGAGAGGTTTTCCAAGTAAATTAATGGTATAAACACCATTTATGAGAAAATGTTTAATCCACTTGAAAACAAACTATTTTTAACCTGTCTCAAGTGATTATAAATCATTATTACAATTTGACCTTTAAGTTAATTCTGCCTGAAGTTGTCTACTAGGTATCATTTTGCAGAAATAAGAGAAAGTGTGTCTTGAAAAGATTGTCACACAACTTAGAAACTGGGGGATCCAAGGTTTGCACAGAAATAGGCTCAAAACAGTGGCCTTGCTCTTAGATGAGTGCTTTGCATTGCCTGCTGCAGTATGGATGTGCTCGTGTATATAGAGCAGACCATGTTTCTTCCCTCCTTGCTTACTTATTTTGTTTCTCCTTTTTGTTTTGTTTTGTTTTGTTTTTTCTTAGTAAGCAATTTTGAGCATTATCTAGGCTTTTACGTTCATGTGAGTGTAGGATATCTTACTAATGATACAAGCTCCTGGGTTTGATCCCAGGTGGACCCATTAGTAAGTCCAGAGAATTGTTCTCTGGCCATGGCCTGCCACCTTGACCCTACTACAATGGGTTGGTGCTTTGGATTCATTTCGATAGTTATGAATTTCCACATTGGGAACACAGCCAAAAATTCCTACCTGGTCTCTCCAAACCTGAACATTTAATTTCCAATTTTTTAAATAACTTTTCCTCTTTCCTCCAGTATTGGTCTTTAGTTGGGTAGCTTTTAAAAATTGAAAAAGTCCACTATTTCTTGGGGAATTTTCTAGAGAAAATGGGTATAAGAAATTGCAATTTCAAAAAGGAAACCAGAGAAAGACTTTTTGAAAGATTCTTTGTTTCACCATTCAGATGATGGAGTTCATTAACATAATAGCCCCTGTGCTGATGAAATGAAATGTAGAGATAGCATGTCAAGAAACACCCTTGTAGCTTCCCATATCAGGCAAGGAAGATGGTGTGAATCAATCTAGTTTTCAGACAAGGCAGCTGAAGTCTTTAGAAATTAGGTGACACCAAAGACACAAAGTTGTAGAGTTATAGATTTTCAGACCAAGAAAATTGTGAACCAAGGAAATTGTGAACAAGAGGTCAAGCTGGAACTGTTTCTCTTCATTACTTTGATTTTAATAGCTGGAGAATGGAAACTGAGGGTGATGAAAAATAACCACCATTTTTGAGGCATGGTGGTGAGTGTAAAGAATTGTGGACTGGGAGTGAGGACTCCTGGATCCTGTCCTCAGCCTTGACATCCACTCTTGGTAAAGTTCGAAGTCCTTCTAGACTTCATCTGCTTCAGCTGAAAATGGAGAAATTGGAAGAGATAAGATACTATGTCTCTCTTACTGCCATATGAACAGCCATACAATTTTAAACATCAACTCTTTTGCAAAAATATTAAGGGAAAACTGAATATTGAGGTGCCAGAGCTCTTGGTTGCTTGGAAAACTCTGGCAAGCTCTCCTGGATACCTCCTACACAGAGCACACTGCTAAATCATTGTTTTAGGTGCCAGCATGGTTCAGTGGATGAGCTGAGGGGCATGACCAAAGTCAAAGTGGCACTGGTGCTTTTTACCTCAGCCTGACCCCATTAAACTCCCTGGACTAGGGCTGTGGCCATACAAAGCAAATGGGTTGGTTCTGAGCCCTTCAGGAGGCTCTTTCTCACCAAGGAGTCAAGCAGACAATGAGGTAGATTTTATTTTATTCAATGTGAGTTAGAGATCTATATAGTATGGGGCCTGATGTGTGACCTGAGAATACTAAATTGCACATCTGGAACTCTGAAACAGATTTTACTTCAGTTGGGGATATATAGTGAAAAGAACACTAATTTGAGAATCAAAAGATTTGAGCTTCAGTCCTGAACAGATAGGTCACCTTGGGAAGGACCTGTGTCTGCTCTCTAAAATGAGATTCTCCATGGAGAGTTTCTAGGTTTTCTTCCCATTCTAGCATTCGGAGATTCTGTGTAACATTGGCACTCTGTTAGACAGTTCATCAGGTTTCTTAGAGGTCAAACTACATCTAGAGACAAATCAAGTACATTTTTGATATACCAGTCTTTGATGAGGTTCCCAGGAAATTAAAGTCTTATGGTAAGATCTCCTGAATTTGGCTGCCATTTGAAGCTAAGCTTTCTGACTATGTAATTGAGGATGACATGTTTAGCGAAAACTAGAATAGCGATGGTACCTCTTAATCTTAATTATGGCTTAATCCTTTACCTAGGATTAAAACATGGAACCTTTGAGGTGTTAATTAATATTCAAAATTGACAAAGTACAGTTAGCTCTAAAGGTAACTGGATATTTTCAGTTTTTATGGAAACTTAAATTGATTAATATGGCTAATTGACTTTATCCTCTGAGTATAGAATGCAGTCTCCATTCCTTAGACATATTCCATTACTAGATCTTGTTAAAATGTAGTTAATTAGACTTTTAGTCACTGAGGTTCAAAACAGGACATGTTTCTTACCTTCAGTACTCAAATCATGCTTATATATATTACTTTTCTGAATGTTTCCTGTTATATAACCTTATATTTGTGTTACTTTCTATAGTTTTCTCTCCATTATTTTCTTTTGTCATCACAACAGCTATATCTGATAAGCTGAAGGTAAAATGGTATCTCCATATTACAGAAGAAAAACTGAGGTTCAGAGAGATTGGCAGGTGCCAAGGTCACCTGGTTAGAAGTGACCACATCCCCAATTAATTTTTTCCACTGTTCATCGCCATGTGATTGGTTTGTTCCACTGTTCAAAGGTCATCCTTGCTTAATGCTGCTGTGTATTTCCAAGCTCCTTACTAATGGCTAAAGTTTGGCAAATCACAGGGAATTATTCAGAAAAATACAATGTGAATGATGAGTCTATATGCTGCTGAAGGATGTGAAATGACTTTGGAGAAGAATATCTTGTATGCTATCATAAAATGCTTTAATTTGGGGAGAAGTATAAAATATATGAGAAGGCTTAGGTAGAATAAACTTGCAGAGCTGGGAGATTGTGAACACCCAAGTAAAAGAACAGATTTCTAAGGAAAAACAGAAAGATCCAGAGCAACAATACTAGAGAAATTCAAGTACAGACCAATTACAATATCCATGAGAATGGTTTATTCTTGAAAGTTCAAATTCCTCACTTTATATATCCAATTTAATGCTGTCCCCTTCAAAAAATTCATCTTGAGAGGCAGTATGCTTGTTCCTTTCATGCTGCTTATTACCTAAATTATTTTTGCATACTCTATTTTATAATTGCCTTCTGAAATGAACACTCTTTTTAAAAATATTCTTAATGGTATTTTAGATAAATTCAGAGATATTAAGAGCCATGTTTGGTGAAAAGACTGGTGCTTAAGCCTGTAATTTCTTTCTCCTCCTTTCTTTCTTTTTTCTTTTTTTCTTTTTATTTCAAAGAGATGAGACTAAGTTTTCTGCAAGTCCCATAGACCTTTCCAAGACTTCCAGAAACTATTATAATCAAAGCAGTAATATATTAAAACATATTTTCCAAGTTAATTATCTTGGATGCCTAAATGCTGGTTCATTAGTTTAAAATACTACATCTTGTGGTTTTGCAATTATATAAACTAGAATGAATTCTATAGAGTTTTGGTAGAATGTTGGAATTGATCAAACTAGTGAAAGGCTTTAACAAGTAGCAATGAACTGAGACATGAGGGAGCAGTGCAAGGAATACAGAAGATGCTGTTGAGAGCATGGAGCTGTATTATGAGTGCTATACTTTTATTGGTGGAATGTGTCCAGAAAGAGTAGCCAAAAAGGTAAGGGGAGAAAACTTGAAGCTTTGGCTTACAATAACTACCTAAAGGAATCGGAGATGTTAAACCTGATGTTGCATGTAAGAATCACAGTGGGACATGGGACTAAGGATGTTGGCTTAAATGTTATTTTTGCTCCCATGAACTGTATAGTATTGGGAAAATAATCAAACATCTTGTGCTTCCATTTCCTCATCTATCAGGTTAAAATTATAGAACTAAATGTGCTAATGTCTTCTTCAATTTTAAAAATTGATTTTATAAGGAATCCATGATAAGTGTCTTCAAATACTCAAAGAGATCTCACATGGAATAGGGATTAGACAAAACTGTATAATATCTAAGGACAAAACAAAGGTCAAGGAGTTGCAAGAAGCAGGTTTCAGCTTTATGTAAGAAAGCACTGTCCAGCAGTGAGGTGGACTATCTTGGTGGTGGAGGATAATAAGTTCCCCATCAGTGAAAGTATTCAAGAAAACCTGAGATGATCAATTGTATGATGTTGTAGAGGGAAGCAAAAACTGCAGGAAGTTGCAGCCTGGTTGGTTAAGAAGGTCTCTTTCAGTGCTGAGATTCTATGAATCCATACTGTTTGGATATCTTCTTGTGTTCTTGATTGCATTTGTGAAGCTACAGAAGACCTGAAAATGGCAGACTTAAAAAGCCCAGGCAGCCCTAAAAGCCAGAAGTGGCCTGTGAGTGTTTGGTTCAAGCTACCTAGACATCTTTATAATAGTTAGAAGGTCTTGAATCCTAGCAACCTTGTTGTTTAGCCTGATGTTACCAGAAAGAATCAAAGAGAAGACTTCCAGTTTCACTGAAAGGAAAGACTTAAAAGATGGACTTTTAAACTGCCCCCATGCATTCTACTTCCCTTCATTGTATTAGAGAGCCATTGTTTCCACTCTGGAAGTCCTTTAGCATGGCCACCACAATTACAAGATACCCCTTCCGCTTCTTAGCAGAGATACATCTCACAAGCAGTATCAGGTCCAAGGCTCCAGAGTAGCATGTCATGTGAACACAGAGCTAAGCATTATTGATTCCTTGGGCCATTATAGTAAAGGGACATTAATTACCATCAGCACAGTTGCACTAATGCAGTTGTAATGAGCACGCCTGTGGGAATTCCCAATCAGGGAACTGCTTATCAGATCACAGCTGCCAGCAGGGAAATGGGATGGGCAGGGGGTACCTGTGTCAAGGAGGAAGACAGTTTCACTGGTTTGACTCTAGTTACTTCCAGAGTTTCCACTGATTTATGAACATGTATCCAGAATCCTCTGTGAAATGCTTTCCCCACCCTTCCTTCCTGACATTTTTGGTTCCCTAAACACAATGCAATAACTTTGGTTTCAAAATGCAACTGATGGAGTCAGAACCCTGCCTGTTGGGCTATCTCACAACTCTTGGAAACAACTCTTGGACTGGGCAGGACCTCATCTAGAGTTAAAAAGCATGTGCTTATCTTTAGAGAGTGACCTTAGCTCCATTTGCCAGCTTTCTTATCGGAAGTTGTTATGATACATTCTCACTTCCTTTTCTTGCCTCTACTTCCTCTGCCTTTAAATCCACCTCATGTTTTAATAATAATTGCTAACATTTAATGAGAATTTACTATACTGGAGGTCTATGGTAACATAATTTATCTAATTTGAGCCTTACAAACCTAATGAATTAGATCCTTTTACCCTCCTTTTTTGAAAATGGTGAAAGAACTAGGGTTCACAAAAGCAAAATAATTGGTTCAAAGGCAAGGCTATAGATGAACCTGAACCCAAAGCTTTTAACTCATTCTATTATTTTCCCTATTATGTGAAAACTTGTGTGTCCCTCTTGCATAATCAAATGGGAGCTTGAGGGGTTCCAAGTTATTTAATGATATCTATATATCTACTTACCTATCTTCAACCAACTGTTTTCCTATATACCTATCTTGTTCTTTGTATATCTTCTTCGTACTTTTAACCTTCCTTTTGTTTTATCCTTACAGGTATCTGATCAATGTCACTTTTGAAGGGAGGAATCTGTCCTTCAGTGAAGATGGCTACCAGATGCACCCAAAACTGGTGATAATCCTTCTGAACAAGGAGAGGAAGTGGGAGAGGGTAGGACATGTCTTTGGTAATTCTTGAGCAAATAGAGGAGCAGGGGTGTAAAATTTTACCACATATTGAAGGGAAACATTCCCTTGGTTTTGGTCCCTATGGCAGGGGAGCAAGAGATTAATACTTTGAGAACACAGGAGAAGCCAATTCTCAAAATTACAACTTCACTCTCTGGCTTCTTTGGTTAATCAAGAGGTTGGTTTCTTCATTTGTATTACCATTTATTATTGGCTTTGTTGCTTTCTGAATCCTGGCTTTATTATTTTAATTGAAGAATAGTCATGTATAATATAATCATTTGGTGAAAAACATAATCAGTGGTATAATTGAGAAGTATACAGTATATGGAACCTAACTTATGAGTTGGCAGGTTTGGATTTCCTGTGGTTGCCATGGTTACTATGCTAGACTCTGCTCAGGATCTTTCCCACAACCATTAGAAATTAATTTCTGTGGTACCAGACTGCCTAGTGTCACTTCCTGGCTCTACTGCTCACTAACTTGTCTACTTAGGACCTTGGACAAATCTCTCAGCTATCTGCACTCAGTTTATTTACTCATCTGTATAGCAGGAATAATAATAGTATCCACATCACAGGGTTGTTGTGAGGATTAAGTGAGTATATGTCAAGTGCTTAGTAAGGTACTTGGCACATACTAAGTACTCAATGGGTATAAACTTTTATTATTGTTCTAGATTCCTAGGTAAAATACAAGTTCCTGGGCATAATGCCATCACTGGTGGTTCTTTAAGTATGTTCTTCAGAACACTTGTTCCTTGAGATGCTTTGCTGAAAAATGGGCCTGTAGATAATTAAGGTTGTGAGATGCTACCTATTGCTTCTCCCTTTTAGAGATTCTCAGAACCTATGAGCTTTTGAAAGTTTTGCGGTATCTTACAGCAATAAAACATCTTTCATTTTGCTTAATCTGTCATTTCCCAAATATTTTATCACAGACCCCTTTTCTCCTAAAACTCATATTCTGTGAAAACATGTTGGGAAAACATTGATTTAAGTCAATTTCTACAGACTCCATGGGTCAATTGGTTGAGAACAAGCATCAGCATGTCAGCATGGTTCTGGCTAGAATGGAAACTGAGCCATGTATTTCTAGAGTGAGTAGCCAGGAAAAGAGACCAGAGAGAGACTTTCTGAAATTCCCAGTGTTGTCACAGAGTCCTGGATGGCTAGTTACATGTGTGCACTTGTTTAGCTGGCATCGGTGGCTCTGGTGGTGGAATCCAGGACATCATTCCTTAAAAAAAAAAGAAAAGAAGGCCTCAGTGTGTCACGTGGTTCCTCTGAGCGCTTTCAGCTCTAGGGCTCAGATGATACCTGGTATTCTTGATTAAAGTCACCTCCCTCCACTGAGTTATCCTGTGCTCAGAAATGGCTGCTCCCCTGGCTGCTGCTCTCCACCCCAATCAAGCTGCAGTTCACTTCTGCTTAGAGACGTCACAATTTAAGGAGTGTTCTGGGACCCTCCTGTATCACAGGCACTTCTGCATCTCTCCAGAAGAGCAGTTATTAATAACTAAGACTTCACGCCTGGATCAGAAGACGTTCAGCAGCATAGCTTTGGCGCGGTGGGCTCACGGCTGCTGTCTCAGGGAGGAGGCATCTCCCAACCGTCCTTTCTTAAAGAGAGATTGCTCCCACAGGCGCGCTGACTTCTCTTCCTCAGGCCTGATTCTAGAACTACACCCTCCTCCCAGGGTTGGACCCCTTCCCTCTTTATCAAGTCTGCCTTTATTCTGGCTGGTAAATGTATTCCTTCCTTTTAACTGATCCACAAACCATGTAGCAATTTTTTAAGTGGGGTCTCTTTATGCCTGACCACTGCCTTTATTCATTCAGATCAGTCCTACCCGCAGCTTCTGGAATGTCCTTCCTAAAGCACAATTTTAACTGCATTCTCTCTCTGCCCTAAACCCTCTCAAGGCATCGCTGATATATGGCTTGGGTCCAAACTTGATTCTTCCATTCAAGGCTCTGGCCCACACTCCCAGGCCTGTTTTCTCTTCCTCCCCCTTTCCTAATTTCACCACCAACCTACACTGGGCTCCTCTCTCGATTCTGAGAATGTGCCCCTGTATGTCCTGTCCCCTGTACAACATGTCGCGGTGTTCGCGTTTCCTGGAATGAATTGTCCAATTACACAAATCATAAACATCCTCCGAAACCCAGTTAAAACATTGCTCTCTCCTCCGTGACCGCTTCCTCGATCTCTCACCTTGAGAGAACCCCTCACTCCCTTGATCCCATAGTCTTCGTCCCGGAGCTGGTACAGCCCTCATCATATTTGCCTTGTACCAGAGTTGTGTGTATGCATGCTTCTGGAGGGCAGAGGGGATGTCTGTACATTGTTGTGTCCTCACAGCACCTTGAAGAGTGCACTGTGTAGCAGTTCAACAAATGTGTGTCGAATGGATGAGAATCATTCCTTACTAAAGGAATCTAAAATATGTCAAGAATCCAAGTTTATGCCGTTGCACTCAATATAATAGCTGGGTTTTATTGGGGGGGGGGTAAAATCTTTATGTGGATTGGGTTATTGTAAATGATACTTTAAATGTTCTAAAGAAACTTGCTGTTTAAAGGAATTACATGCTGAATCTTTTTTTTATAGAACTTTGGGGTTGGGATCATAGCACAGGACATTTTTATGTTGACTTGGTAAGTCAGGGAACATTTCTGAAGAGAGACCTTTAGGGTTCTTTGAGGTCACAGAGCCTCACAGCCCCTAAACTTGGAAGCCCTTGTTAGGGTTCCCTTGTCTGCAGGGAGGGGTGGCAGGGAGCAGGCACAGCTCTAGGACATCTCTTCCACTCCAACCCTGGCCCCACGTTCCCTCCTGTAGCCTCAGCATTCCTAACCCTATTCCAGAAGGTCTCCTGTGGTCCGGCGAGGATTTGGTTCCTACTGACCCCTGTGGGTGAGCCCCAGGGTGAAGACTCTGCAGTGAGGGGGCCAGCACTGGAGAGAGAAACAGGGAGGACCCCTGGACTTGTGGCGGGAGAACGAGCTGAGAGGCAGGAGCTGCAGTTTCTAGTCATGCTTTTAGCTTTTCACTTTTCTGGATCATTCCTCATCTCTAAAATGATGACGTGAGACTAGGAGTACTTCTAGGGCCCTTTCCAGCTCTAACTTCTAGGATTGCAAATTCACACTGTAAATAAATAGGAGTTAGAATGGTGAGAACTGGAGCATACCAAAGGGGTCTGAGTTTATTTTTAAGGACGGTAGCTACCAGGGCATATTTGTCACTCTTGTCATGTGGATAAATATCTCCCCAGAAAGGCCTTCTCTGATGAAACAAGCTAAAGTAGTCACCCGGTTACTCTATCACCACCGTTTCTTTTAATCTTCTTCATGGCACTTATTTCGTATTTTGCTTACTTGTTAGCTTGTTTATTGCCTGCCTCTTCATGCCAGGAGGGAGGCTTCGTGGGAGCAAGGACCTTGCCTGTCTTGTTCACCTCTGTAATCCTTGCCTTTAAGACGAGCGCCTGGCTTGTAGTGAGCACTCACGAGATCATTGATAAATAAATGAAGACTCTGTATGCTTAGGAGAGTTAGAAGATTGTGCAGCCATTTGGCGTCTGCCTTAAACCTCTTCCATTTGAACAGAAGTGGTTGGCTGAAGAGAGCCTGAGAGCAGGTGCATTTTGCAGCTCTGAAGTGAGTACTCCGAGTGCCAGCAAAGGACTCAGGGGGACATCTTCACTGAAGCTCAACCTCCAGTGGAGGCGTGTGCTAACAGTTTTTTCCCAGGAACCTAAGCTTGAGGAGATTCATTAAGTTGTTGGTATGAACCATTGGATGGGCTTTGCAAAATATTCCTTCCGGTTTTCAAAGAGTAGTCTCAAAGCTATAATTGTGCGTATCTGGTTTCCTCAAAAAGACTTGAAGTCAAGGCAAGATAGTCTATGGGACTACACGTGGCTTTGGAAATGAGAGAGAATTGAGTTCAGTTCCCCGCATGGCCACTTAGCTGTGTAAACCTGGGCAAGGGATTCATATTATCTGTGTCTGTTTCCTTTTTGTAAAATGAGGTTTTACATAAACCTGGTGAAAAAATTAAGTGAGATTTTAGCATAAAACACCAGCTAATAGGGCCTGAAACATTTGTCGACAAATGTCATTTGGCAGTTTCTACTTCCCTTCTGCAAATTTTAAAGTAATATTTGTACTTGGTAGAAAGGCAGTTGGTACTAAAGGGCATCCAGTGAGAAGTATGTCTTCTCACCTAAAATCCTAAGTGTCTGAGGTCCCCTCCTCAGAGCAGTGATCGTTCCCAGTTTCTCACGTACCCCTTTGAAGATTCTCAAAACACATACAAATTTTATATATTTACCCAACCTCCTTTTTTAAATGAAAAGTGCCTGTTCTGGTGATCCTGTGTAAGTAACCACTAAGAGGCATGAGGAACTAGAATAACAAAGAGAACCTTTAGATCAGAATTAGGTTTTAAAAATCCAGAATATAGAAACATAGAGAGAGACATTTACAAAGGGTTACACATACACATGCATTTGAGGGCACACACACAGCTGCGTGCAGGTACGGCATGAGGAGCTGGTAGAGGTAAAGGAGGGTGAGAAAATAATTGAGTGCAGATTGGGTTCATTTGTAAGAGTCTCTCTCTAAGTGGGAAACAGCTGCATAAACTTGCATTAAAAATAGGCACAGAGAAGAGAAGCAGCTCCAACAAGCATTCAGGCTTCTCAATCTTTATCAGAGCCTCTCATGATTTGCTTCATTGCTACTGCTCTCTGCTTCCATTTAATCGTTCCTAAAATGGGGATAATAAAAATGCAGTGCAGTGGGGGTGTGTTCTGAGTAATGACTTCAAGAAATGATGATGGTGCATTTTCAGACCGTGAGATGTAAACAGATCTTAAAGGGACTGTCTGGGTCAGAATTAAAGGAGCATAGGTATGATACCAACTGCTGCTTGTCTTTTTCCCAAAGAGACAATGTGCTTTACAAGCCCACTCCTCTACTACCACCCACCAGAAAATTCCCTTCCACCCGTGAATTAAAACATTATCAGTTGGCTTGGCTCATGTCCTCGACTCTCTGGAGCCCCCACTTATCTCTGGCATCTTAGGCTTGCAATACCGAGATGTCACAGCTGCATTCACTAGGAGAGGACGTGCTCGAAATGACATTACTTGTTGCCTGGCCCTCAGTGCTGAACCCGAATGGCATTTATGAATGAATGGACAGATTGACAGGAGAGAGGAAGGGCAAACTGGTGGAAGAAAGACTCCCCGGAGCAGTAACAGCAGCGACAGGGACGTAAGGCAGGGTTCTCTTCCAGGGTCTGCAGCCTGGAAGGGTTGAGATTTGGTCAGGAGGCCATCTGCCTCCGGTCCGCCTTGGCCAGCAGCAGTAAGCCCTGTGTGTGGGTGCTCTGTGACACTCGTGCCTAAGGACCACAGTGATCACAGTCCAGAATGGTCAGGTTTGGTGATGACACAATAGTAGTCCCTAGCTGCTGTGGTAGAAAGCACCGGCACACTGTTGTCTGACAAAATCAAACCGCCTCCCCATCCCCACAGGTGCACGCACTCGTGCACAGACCCATTCACACCCAAGCTGACAAACTGCTCAGGAACACGGGGTCCAGGCCTGTTTGGCTCCCCCTCCCCCCACTCTGTGCCCAGCACATTGGGAGACTTGACTGGGCAGGCACTTGGGAAATGGTGACTGCTAGGACCCAGCTCTGCAAGCTGTGCTCTGTCTCCCCACCTCAGGGGAGAGGCCAAGGATGTCCATGTTCTCTCCAGGCACCCCGGAGGGTGTCTGAGGAGGTGGAACAGAAGCCCTTCTTGCTGGGGATGTTTGTTACTGACCTCTTGATGCCCTCACTTGATAATGTGCTGTTTTTACTGACTTTGAACTGAGTGCTAATATGTGTGATTGGATTAAGAGGTTAGAAAACAGGAGATTTGGAGAAAGGCTGTGGGACTTGGCATTAGGGGAAGAAGGAAAGGCAAGGAGCAGATGACGTACTTTCTTAAGCATATGAAGATGAAGTGCACCCGGTTTGGGGAACAGCTGTTTGCTTTCTCCTCTGAGACAGAACCAAAGGAAGTGGGCTGAAGATCCAGCAGAGAGGACTTAGACTTGGTATGGGGACAGTTTCTTAATAGAAAGGAATGTTGAGTGCTGGAACTGTTAACCCAGGGGATGATGGTGGAAGTCCTAAAAATCAGATATGTTCTCACCTCTGCCCAAACACCAGCACATGGACTATATTTTGCTTGCCCCTTCCTTCTTCCTTCCTCCTTCCTTCCTTCTTACACTCCTTCCTTCCTTCCTCCCATCCTCCCTTCCTTCCATGAGACAAGCATTATATCCAATACCTTAATATATTAGATTTCCCAGTAGCTGATATTAAAAACAACTATGACCTAAGATAATTTTTAAATCTTATCATTTGAGACAATTTAATTGTTGGATTGGTGTTTCATGTTGCTAGATCAGTAAAGACCCTACTAACGTATTTTATTTATAAAAATGATTTCTAGACAGGGCTCCCAGATTACATATTTTGGGGTATCTTTCTGAGTTATGCCTTTTGCAGACCCTCACATCCAAGTGTTGCCTCCTTCTTGTTCCCTGAGTTCCCAGAGCCCTTGCCCACGGCATTTGGCTACACCCTTTCCTCAGGTGCCAGGCAGAGGCAC
Organism: Dasypus novemcinctus; assembly: GCF_030445035.2. NCBI lineage: Eukaryota > Metazoa > Chordata > Mammalia > Cingulata > Dasypodidae > Dasypus > Dasypus novemcinctus. The sequence goes on along the minus strand of NC_080692.1, from coordinate 35,478,360 downwards.
TTAGAGCCAGCCCCAGTGGGAGGGAAGGAGGTGTGCCATTAACCCCCAAAGTCTAAACACCCTGTTAGACTCAGTCCACAGTGTCAAGCTGCCACCACTTCCCCGTTTGTGAAATAATTCAAAGAGAAGAACAAGATGTATTGGGGGAATAGACTTCAGAAATACCATTTCAGAAAGTCTGTTTGTCTTCAGGTGCTTGTCATCAACCCCTGAATGAAAAGGATAAAAGAACATAGTGAACTTAGCTGGCTTTACTTTTGAAATCTATATATGCTGATGAGGGTATAAAGCAAATTGGAACTCAGAGATTGAAATACTGGTTTAACATTGACGTAAGGAAACCCAGTATAGAGAAAAGTGTCCCGGTCATTAAAAGATGGCTTTCATCCATCATGTTAAATTTTATTGAGATTTTTATTTCATGATGCTTATCTGTGGTTGACCCATGAGTCCCCTGAACTATTTTTCTAATTTCTAGTCTGTAATTCATTACCAATAGTGGTAATGAAAACAGTGGTTGTAGAGATTAGAAGACTCTTGTGTTTACATCCAGGTCAAGAACAATATTTATAACTTTCTGATTAAAAAAAGAATTGATATTCATTAAGGACATTGGGGGGAAGGAAGAAATAAAATTTACTCATATCCACCCCTTCAAAAAACTAGCAGTTACATTTCTTCTATTTCCAATCAGTATTTTCTTCTCTGCATGTGGGGTGTGTGTGTATGTGTGTGTGTGTATTATCACACGATATAATGGGGTACAATAGAGTTGAAAACATCTCATATGAGTGTTCGCAACATACTTTTTTTCTCTTAATATGATATTATGGACATGTTCCTATTTTATTAAACATTATTCAAAAGCATGAAACTTAATGTTGCCTAATAGTCCATTGTAAGGATGTATCATACTTGTTTAAACTGATCCCTTATGATTAGCCACTTATATTATGTAAAATAGACTTTCTATTCTCATGTGAAAATAATTTCTAAGTATTTGATGGTTTTAGCTTTGATGCCAGAAGATTACTTTCCAAGGTTGCAAAGTTTGTCTGCTTTGTTATCCCATGTCCCAAACCATTAAATACGGAAACTCTTACTTTCGGGATTAATTGGTTTAATATAATTGCATATATTAATTCAGTGACACTCTGTGGACACTTGTGCAGCTGGTATGGAAGGCCCTCCTCTGTGATTCCTGCTCTGCTAGGAGGGACGCCAGGTTTACTCTGTCATCTTCTGATTGAGTGTGCTGCCTTCCAGCTTTGCTGATGGGTGGATTACTTCTCAGTAGGCAATTCCATCACACAGTAAATGGGGTTAGCCATGTGTCCTGCATGTATCTGCATTTTCTGTCATATTGGGATCATTTTCTTCTTTGAGAGTTGGAGGTTTGGAAAATTTAGGCCCCCTGTTCCCAGGGAGCTAAAAGAGCTCATGCTTGGGGACATCCTGTTGGTGCTATTTCTACTCTCGCTGCCACCAGTGACCCAGGAAGAAGGGAGAGAGTAATCCACTTCTTTCCCCAGTGGGGGCAGCAGCTGGTTGACTCACATCCCTGCTAGCTGCAGCATGGGACGGACAAGGCTATTCGAGCAGTGCACTGCCCTTTGCATTGTTAGGTACCTTTCACCATACCAACTACTTTGTGCACACGGTAAGAGCGTATGGGCTGTAGCTGAGGCCTGGAGGCTGATGTGAAATCTATACTACCTGAATGTCCTTCACATTGCAAGGATGCCACTCTTGATATAGCACCAGCAAACCTAATGCTTTGAGCTCTTCCCACAGTGATGATGGATTTGACCTAGTCCAGGCATGGTTTCTTTCTTCACAATACATTCTATTCTATTTATGAGAATGGCCAGGAGCAGAGTCAAAGGAATGAACTTGGCATGGTTAAGTCTGCTACTCAGCCTGTGGTACAGGATTTGAAATGAAGTGTTAGTCATTTACAAAAAGACACTGCCTTTCAGCATAAAATCCTTGAATGAAAAATATGGATACAGATCTCCCATGACAGCCAGAGAACCCAGATTCTTCAGTGTGCTTTTATTATTTTCTCTATTACAATTATTTCTGCTCGTCCTTTACTGAAAAGTTGAGTTCATCCTGATAGAGAGAGCTCACGGCGGCTTGGAAGCACGCGTATTTTGCCTCTCTGTTGTGTGATCAGGCCTTCTCGGCTGCTCATAAAGATGGCCCACTGCTGGTTTTACTGGCATTTGAGGTCTTAGCTCTGTCAGCTAAATGTTCTGATGGTTTCAAGCTAAAGCAAATCTGTGCTGGAGGAATGGTGAGAGGGAAAGTATGATCCTAGAGAGGAAAATAAAAGGAGAAGAGAGGATGTAGAAAGCAGTCATTGGAGAGAGAAGGTACCGCTTCAGGTGAAAAGAAAACCATGCTCTACAGCTGTCTTTTCTAGGTGCAAAACATTTCTCTATTTACACCAGACCTTCTCTGGATATCTCTGAACTTTTTTCTAGCCCACGGGACAGCGTAGGCTATCATCTAAGAGTATCATCTTTGGCTATTCCTTTAATGATATGTACTATTTTTTTCCTTCATCCACCCCATATGGAAGGAAGTTTGCTGATGAAGGAACAGAACATTACCTCTTAGGTAGAATTTCTGGTGGATATTTAAGCCACCTCAGCATTCTCTTTATACAAAAGTGCAAAAAGTGCTATTTTCCCTATAGGCTCTAGGGAAGATGTACAATTTCCAGAACAGACTAGGCTAGGATTAAGGGATGTTAGGAAGATCTGGCCACTAGTACACCTGACATTTATATTGCACTTTATTAGCAATGCTTCTTATGAAGAATTTTTAGCACCTTTGATCCTATTTTCATTCCTATTACAAGTTTGAGAAATATTTGTACGTTAAGTAAGCTGAAGCTCAGAGAGGTCACATGATTTCCCCAAAGTCACGCAGCTGATGAGTGGCAGAGCTGGAAGTAGACCTTTACTTCTAGCTCTGTTTAAATCCAGTGTAATTTTTACCTTAACAGTATTAAACTAGACTAATAGGATGAGAGCTTAGCAATCAATGGGAATAATGTAAAAAAAAATCATACTGTGGAAATATGTGGACCCTATCCTTAAGAGCTTTAAAACTACGCATTTATTCAGAAATGGTCCTGTATGGGACAGGGCAGGCGATATTCATCGTTAATCCAACCTGTCTGGGCTCTGTCAGTTTAACATTTAACTGAGCTTAACACAAAAGGCGGGGAGGAAGAGAGGAAAAAGGCAGGAAGGCAAGAATGATAAGAAAAATCCGTTTGACCCATATATCGCCCTGCTGTCTGTTATTTAATATGTACACACACATGCTCAGTCATGTCCTCTCTTCCGGTGAGAACAAGGGAGGATCACTTCCTCAAACTGTGAGGAGAGAACATGTTTCTTCAGATGACAGAGGCCAGAGCTACCTTCAGAAACAGCTGTCTAGGGATTGAGGGCAGAGAGGGGATTTTCTAGGAAACAGTCACCTTTCACATTAAAAAAAAAAAATCTCTATTCCAACACAGCCTCCGTGGCGAGGCCCTGTGGCTGTGGTGGTCCATCATCAGACATCTGCTGGCAGTGCAGAGGGGAATTGAAAATAGCTGACCTACAAAATAGCCCTTAAATCTTAGTGGGAGAGTGGCATGAAATTTTAATTTGCTTTATATAAAACACAATCAACCAAATATTTTATGAACTCAAATAGCCAAGAGAGAGGTGTTTGGGGAACTCATATAAAACTAGATGAAGAGTCATTAAAATTAAAAATAAACTCATGAAAGAACAAGTAGGAGCAAAATTCAATGAATAAGAACAATGACTTTCCGTGATTCATCATTACCTCTTCTGTGTTTCCCCAAGTGTGGCTGCAGGCTTCTCTGTGATGCCAGAGTTAATTTAAGAGAGATGGACAGTTTTTACTTTAATAGTCATCTATTCATTTTTATAGTTATCATATGTGTTTGGCAAGGGCCGCTTGCCAAAGTGTTTTATAAATAAATGTGTGGTTTTTTTTTTTAGAAAAGGTTATTTCAAGCATTGCATTAAAAATAGGTGGTCCACAGATGTAATAAAAATTGTAACAATGATACTTGAATGCCTGAAATTTGGGAAAAACCTCCGTGGGGCAAAGTCTGCTCCCTCTCACCCCTCAAATCATGGCAGTCAAGGCTGACCTACATTTTTTCCCCTTCTTCTTCCCCCTCACCTGTCTGCATTGCCCCTCCATGCCGCGGTAGTGGGCCCCCCAACATTCTCCAGCACATACTGTGCTTTTAAGCCCCCAGGCCTTGTTTTATGCTCTTCTTTTAACTGGATTATTGAACTTTTGTTTAAAAGCCAAGAGCCACCATGCCTTACCCACCTCTGCCTAACACAACGATTTGTCTAAAGAAGTGCAAATAATGTTGGTTCCAGTTTTCTGTGCCTCAGTTTCCTCATCTATAAAATGGGGATAATAATAGCACCCACCTCAAAGTGTTGCCATAAGCATCAAATACGTTTCAATTCATGTAAAATTCTTAGGACAAAGTCGGGCATGTAGCAAGTGCTCTGCAGATGTTCGCTATTATTCTACCTGCTCATATGGAAACGGCTGAAAATACAATTGAACATGGGTTCTAGAAAATAAGGGAGTGGAGAAAAATGACCATGCATATAGACACAAGCGCACACACCCAGAATGAGGCTGGGTTTTGGCTTCAGACAACTACAGGAAGGAAGCGAGGAAACATGAATTAGAATACTTCATGTGCTTAGTGATGAGTTAGCAACAAGCAAGTTTTCTTCCTTTATTATTAAAACAACGTTTTTGCACGGGAATTTTAAAAAAACGAGTCGTAATAAAATATCGGCAAAATCCCCAACCTAGCCACAGCAGTCTTTCTGGGCCCATCACTCAGAAATCTAAAACCTCCTCAGCTTAGATGTAGCACATTATGTGGCCTCGTCTCCACCCAGTTACAACCAAAACCCATTAAGCAATAACGACAGTTTATGAAACTTTGCTGCATGCCCTTGTGCTATTTGATCTACTTGGATTCTGTTTCATTGTCATAAACTGCCTCTTTGTGGTTGTTGGTAGAGAAATGCCAGGCTCCCTCCGCGACTTCTTCCTCATTCTGCCAGGTGAGATTGCCTCAGAGCAGGGCTTCCTCACCTTTTTTGTTCCACGGACCCCTTTGCCAGTCAGGTATAAACCACAGACCCCTTACTAAGTCCACACTGTACTGCATATTACTTAACAAATATATCACACCTGCACCAACACGTCCCCACAAGAATAATGTGAATTTTGAATTTCAGTAAAAGCGCATGGGCCCCTTGCTAAGAAGCCCTGCCTTAGAAGGTATTAAAGAACTAGAGAGCCTGCTAAGAGGGAGAGTGCTCAACGCCCAAAGGCAAGGCCAGAGTACAGAGGATGGCAGTGGAGCAGGAGGCGAATGATAGTCACAAATGACACCTGAAGAGTGTTTTACAGTTCACGCCTGTGGTTCTCAAAGAGCAATCCCTGGGCCGGCAGCCTGGGGCTCACCTGGGAACACATTAGAAAGGCAGATGCTCAGGGCCCGCAGAAGCCCCCGGGTTGAGGCTCAGGATCGTGAGCTGTGACCTCTGGAACACAGAGACAGTGCATCCGTGGCCGACATTTCCTTTCACAAGGAGGAGGGAAGTATACCTTTAATGGGTATTGAAGACTGCCACTCTGCCCTGGCTCCCTGTTCTCATTTTATCCTCCAGTCATTACCTTTGAAATGAAACTGAGCCTTTCTCCTGTCATTTTATCAAGTGGAGGACAGAGCGGGAATGCGCCCGGCCAGAAGAGGTTAAGGCCTGTCCTGCTCCCTCGAAGAGGCTCAATTAGCTGTCATTTTAGCGTAAAGTGTAGCAGCTGATTGCCTGGGTTTATTTCATCCGGAGTATCTCCTGAACTCCTACTAAGGGCCAGGCATTATTCCAGCTCTGAGGAAACAGTCTGAACAGTCCAACAAATCTGCCCTCAAGGAGCTTATGGCTTGGCAGGGAGGACCAGACAAGAAAACACACACATACACATATATACATGTGACCATTGCGGATGGCATCGAGAGCTGTGAAGCTAGTAAGACAGGGTATAGTGGCTCTTCACCAGGGACGATGCCAGCCTCCAAGGGAGCTTTTGTGAATGGCTTTATTATTTTAAAAAGATGCCATTACATTTATTTCTAAAGAGCATGTCTAAGAGCTATTATTAGAAATGTAACTGACAACTTATTTAAATAAAAACTTTTCAAGTTATGCTTCTAGATCCTCCACTTTAATTTTATAGAGATGCTGGGTTGACCCCCTTCCAAGCCATGGGAAATATGGATAGTAATTGATCTTCAGGTTTTTTCATTACTACTATGTTTTGGAGAATGAAATATGAATTTTTATAGTTTGACACCTCGGGCTCTGATTATTGCAACAGTTATTGTCTCCACCTGACCTCGTTATTTGATCGTGATGGGATACTACACTAGGAGCTGGTGATGATGTGTAGGAAAAGTCAAATACAGGGAGTCCCAGGTTATTTTGGATCATAGACATATTCTGTGTGACCTGCAGAGGTATTTTTTTAAAATTAAATGGGTCATAGCATTGAAAAACTCAGAGATTCCCATAGAACTCCAGATTTCTGCATTTCCTGGAAAAAAACCAGGAGATTGGCAACAGCTGGCTGCTCCTCCTCTGGGCTTGCGGCTGTTGCCTTCTGAGGATGGAATGTGGGCTCTCCAGGAGACTCACCTCTCATTCCAGGGTCCACAGGATGGAGGAATAGAGTATGGATTAGAGTGGACTTACTGATATTCTACTGTGGAACTGTTGTGATTAGTAAGGGAAGAAATTGTAGCATTGATGTGGAGAAAGTGGCCACAGTAGCTGCTGAAGATAGGAAGAGGGAAGAAGAGATACGATGTGGGCGCATTTTCAGGATTTGGAGTTGTCCTGGGAGGTGCTGCAGGGACAGACGCTGGACATTGTGTGTCCTGCCATGGCCAACTGAGTGGACTGGGGGAGAGTGTAGACTACAATGGAAACCATTATCCATGTGGGGGCATGCTCCAAAATGTATTCATCAGGTGCAGTGAATGTGCCACGATGATGGAAGAGGTTGTTGATGTGGGAGGAGAGGGGTGGGGGGATGGGGGGTATATGGGGACCTCATATTTTTTTAATGTAACATTTAAAAGAAAATAAAGAAGAAGAAAAAAATTATCTACCTGGTAGATACTGTGGACATGGTAACTCCAGAAACAAGGATGAGTTCAGAAAATACCCAGTCTCTGCTTAAAGTCTAAAATTTATACCAAGGAAAAGGGTACAGTCCAGATTAAGGAACTGGGTATTTATTGAGCACACTCAAGCCTTTTGGGTGTTCACTGCACTTCATCCTGGAGTCTCTAGGGGGCAGTTTAGAATTCTGAGCACCTTCTTAAAATGCATCAATGCTAAGAGGCATCTCAGTTCTATATTGTACCGAGTCCCCAAATTCACCTTAGAATTGTAGAAGGCAAGAGACACGACCTGTGAAATACAGAAACACAAACTTAAAACCAATATTTTGTGGTAAAATATATATAACATAAAATTTGTCATTTTAAATAATACAATTGAGTGGCATTCAGTAAATTTACAATGTTGTGCTATTATCACCACCATCCATTGCCAAAACTTTTTTATCACCTGAAACAGAAAGTCTAAGCTTTAATGCCTTCAAAAGCTTTAGGCCTATGAAGAATGTAAGCTTGTCTTTTTTTTTTTTCTTGGCAAATTAACAAATAATCTTAACAGGAGGAATATCATCGAAATGCTTCATAGTCGTGAGCTTTCAAGGAGAAGAAGAAAAGAGAGTGGGTAAATGAAAAGAAAAAGATGTGGCCTGGAAAAAAATGAAATTAGAAATGAAGGCAGGGGTAGAATGTTGTCATGTCTTAAATATAAGAATAGAAAAATGACAGTGACTAAATAGAGATGGTCCGGGTGTAAAGAGAGAGCAAAATGATTTTCAGACGTGCTATTCTGATTAAAGCAGAGAGAGAAAATAAAAAAGTGGAGTCAAGAGAAGAGTGGGTTGAAGTTGTCAAGGCAGAAAAGCACCATGCTCAGATGAGATTCTGAGCATCCAGCACAGAAGGGAAGGAAGATTCATAATAAAAGTAACCACATGGACATCTTTATATGTGTGCAGGTGCTAAATAAGGGTGTAGGGGAAGTGCTTAGACTCTTTCTGCCTTGGAAACCTGATCTCTTAGATTCTCCCACCCCACCCCAGAGAAGTTAGAAACCCTCCTTTTCAGAATGGAACTTCCTAATATTCAAAGAGCTACAATGAATGGATAGCACCTTCTTCTATTTTGCAATGCTCAGATAGACCTTCTTCTCCAATCCCCCCTTGCCATTCTGCTGTCCACATGAAAAGCAGAAAATCGAAGTCCATGAAGAGGTGTCGCTTTTTGCTTCTGTAGCCACAGGTATCACTTCTCTTTCCAGGCAATGAGTTAATGTCAGTTCAATTCAACAAACAGATAGTCAAGGGATTCTCTATGAAGGACCCCGGGCCAGGTGCTATGAGGAAAATAAAGGTAAGTAAGACATGCTCAAGAAACATTCGCTGAAAGAGAGAAGCTAAGGAAATCACATGAGTAGAATGCAGGGGAGAATACGACAGTGGTAGACAGCTACTGAATGGCCCCCAAATCCCCACATCCTGGAATTCATGGTCTTATGTAGTCCCCTCCCCCTGAGTGAGGACTGGAGCTAGCAACTTGCTTCTAGGGACTAGAAGAGGTCAGAAGTGATGGGACGCCACTTCTGAGGGGAGCACATAAAATGACCATGGCTTCTGTTGTGGGGCCTTCCCTCCCTCTCTCTTGGGTCCCTCTCTCTGAGGCAAGCCAGCTGCTGTGTTGTGAGCAGCCCCGTGAGGAGTCCCACGTGGTAGGAAACTAACATCTCTGGCCGCCAGCATCTGAGTTAGCTCAAAAGTGCATCCTCCACCAGTTGAGCCTTGAGATTAGACCGCAGCCTGACTCCTTGACTGCAGCCTGTATAAAACCCTGAATCAGAGGACCCAGCTAAGATGTATTTGGATTCCTGACCCATAGAAATTGTGGTGTAATAAATTTGTGCTATTTTAAGTCATTAAGACGGGGCAATTTTTCACACACAGCAATACATAACGGAGGCAATGATATGCTAAAGACAAAAGGATTTAAAGAAGGGAATAACTTATATGGTTGAGGGAAACAGGAAGAGCTTCAAGAAAAACATGATTTTAGTGATGGACCTTAAAATGTAGGGAAGGTTTTTAGAGGTGGGCAATAGCAGAATTGAAAATGATATTTCAGAGAGCCGGTGAAATACAGTATTTATTCATAGAAGAGCAGGTTTTTAAAAATATATCTGTATAATAGGTTACAAATAAGGGGATAGAGAGAAATCTGGAAGGAAGAACTGGGCCAAGAGAATATGAAAAACAAAGATGACGAGTTTGAGTGAACTTCGCACCAATTGGAAGCCATGGAATGTTTGTGAGATAGAGAGAGGCATGATTATGGCTTCTCTTCAGAAAATTCATCTAGTAGCTGTGGTGGCCTCTATGACCATGGGGACCCGCACGGCCACTGCAGCCATCTAGGGCCTGAGCAAACACGGTGCTAGTAGGCAGAGGGAGCGGGGATGGGTGGGAGAATGACAGCAGAGGTAGAAGGAATCTGTAGCATAGGGGGAAGGTTTGAATGGAGCTCAGGCAAAGGGATGGTTATTGGAGACTGGGACATCCAAAGGGGGAACAAAGTTAATAATAGGGAAGGGATTTTATGGGTTCAGCTTTAAGCTTCTTAATTTTGAGCTATTTTGGGGCCAAAAGGGGAGCTGGAAATGTCAGTCTGTGGTTCTGGTAATAAGAGACCATGAACAATGTGGGGTGGAAGTGTGCTGCCTGGAGGTGACACCGGAAGCCCAGGGAAATGAGTTCCTGTGGAGAGCAGTGGGGAGGACAGAGGACTAAGAACAGGATCTGCAGGATCTCTCCTGGGGGGAGGGGTGGTGTGTGGGATAAGTGAGTGGAAGCAGCAAAGAGAGCCTCCAAGAGGTGAGAGGAGAAACAGGGCAGCGGCTGACAAGTGGGCACCTATACCGGGAGGGACTCATGTCATGACTTCCCAGTGGTGCCCATCGGCACCTCATCTGGATGAGACACCTCATCAGCCCCCCCAATTCCATTACAAAGCAATGTGGCCCGATTCTTACCTGCCTTTGTTACAGCTCATTTAGAGTTTCCCTTGACACCTTAAGAAGTAGGTGGACACAGATATGCATTTACCCAAACAAAAGTTCTTATTTTTCTTCAGAGATGAAATTCTGTCCTCCAGATCTTTCTTCTCCACATGAATTGTTGGCCACGTAAGAGCCTGTGCCTCAGTGTAAGATCCTGAGGGAGGAAAATGCCTTAAAATGACTTTAAATGTATTCCACATAAAGTCATGAGGATTATTCTCCTTCAGAACCTGAGGAATCCTGTTTAATTTTGTGTAACAAATCTCTCTTTTTTGTGATAACTTTCATTATTTATGTCTGATTCCAAAAGTACAGTAATTGTTCTTTATGAAAATAATAAAATAAAGAAAAGTATGAAGAAGAAAATAAAGTTCACCCCAAATTCTACAATCCAGTGATAATTTCTGTTTACACTTTAGGGTTTATCACCCCAGTCTTTTTTCCCTATACTTTTATATACTATAAATATATACTATGAAAATACATGTACATATTTTTATAAAATTGGGATACTGTTATAGATTCTATTTTGTAATCTGTTTCCTTTAATTATATGCAGTGAATGGTATGCCACATGATTAAATTATAAAATGTAAAATGTTTTTCTATTTATAGTTATATATTTATCACATGATTTGTATTGCTGTAGGTTATTCTACCATTTAGAAAACACATACATGTATGGATATACCTTACAAAATCCTTGCCCCCCTCCCCACCCCACATACACAAAGGGACAAAGTCTTTGCCTGCAGCTTATTGGTCTAGATGTATTGATTGTGGGAAGGCTGGCATTTGCTGGCTTTTGCCTTCTGCATCACTCACTCTCCAGTGGAACTGGTGGAGAAGAGTGGGCCCACAGGTGTTTGGGAGAAGGCAGGACACCTGCCTGGGTTGGCACTTCCCATATTGCTGAGCATGAACTCTGCTCCTTCTCTAGCAAGCGCAGCCCTCCTGGGACTGACGACGTAGCTGCACATCTGTCTCTTTTGCTCTTTCCTGAATGGCTTTTTAAACATGCTCAATAATAGATGAGCACCTGGGCCCTTCTTCATGAAGGAGAGCTCAAGCAGCTTTTAGAACCTGGGATAGCTATTTGGCCTCCAGAGCAGATTTTGGAACATCCCCCGTTTGCCAGGGCACCAGTTAATAACCCTTGGTTCCAGGCCAGAAAGTGCACAGTGGGTTTCATTGTTCCATTCCCTCTTTGGGTTACTTTTCAATGCTGGACTCAACTTTCACTGGATCATAGTCACCAGCCTCCTGCAGAGGTAGTTCCCAGTCCCCTTTTCTGCTTCCTCTCTCTACTCCAGCTCTCTCCACTTCTCTGTGGCTCAAGCAGGATGTTTATACCTGATCTGACTTAATTAATACAATTTTATATAAATGCTAAGATCCCAGAAATGAGTGAGTCCATTCCCCTCGGTGTGCCAAGGCTTGGCTCTGCCATCAGTCTGTGGGAAAACCCTGGACAATAGCTTAATGCCACTGGGCTTCAGTTTCCGAATCTGTAACACCACAGGGTTGGATTAAATCCTTAAGTTCCTTCTAATTCAAACAATCTTGCATTTTCCATAGTGTTTGGACTGTAGCATATTTCTAGTGTCATTTATTTATTCATTAATTGGTTAATTGGTTATTTTTAGAACTTCATTTCCAAGATGGGACACTTCAGTTGTTTGGCTCCATGGACTTCGTTGATGGCTCTTTTCCTAGAGGGGCTGGGAAGGGAGGTTGGATTCCTCCAGGGTCCTGCTTCTCCTGCCTGGCTAGTAATGGCAATCTGGAACAGCTCTCCCTGGAACCTTGGGATGGAGGCATCAGGGAAAACCTTTGACTCCCTTTGCCTCTGCTTGTGCAGTTGGACCATTCGTGCTTCCTTCATGAAAGAGACGTGGTGATTGGAGCCAGGCAGTTGAATACACGCTGATGCCACCTGAGCTCCCTACCTCACTGTCAAGCAGTCTCATCATTTTTTGTTGTATTCCTGGATATTATTTTGGTGACCACTTAATCTCTTTCTTTTTGATCCCTTTCTTCAAAATTAGGAATTATTTATGTGACATGGTCGTACTTTTTTGCCTTCTTATATTTTGAAAGCATCATATTCTGAGACTACCTCTTAATGTTCATGGAAACTGGTCTATTATTCACTCATTCAACAAAATTTTAATTACTGCCTACAATGTGCTCAATTCTATTTTCCAAGAAGGGTGAGAAAGATGAGAGGAGAAATAAACAGCTGGAGAAAGTGAGATGAAGAAAAGGGTGAGGGAAGGCATTAAAAAAGAAGGTAGTAAAGGGAATTTCTTAGAAGGGGGCAGAAGAGCAAGGAAAGGTGCAGACTTTATCCAGGGCATTTGGCAGGGAAAATGAAGGTAAAGGAATCAAAACATTTAGGGCAGAGAAGCAGCTCAATTGGGCTCCCATCTACCATATGGGAGGCCCTGGGTTCACCTCCCGGGGCCTCCTTGTGAAGGCAGACTCGCCCGCATGCTGCAGAGTGCCGCTGGTCAGTGAGTACTGCAGAGAGCCGACTCAGCAAGGTGACACAACAAAAAGGGCGACAAGCAAAAACACAGAAGAGCGCACAGCGAATGGACACAGAGCAGACAAGCAAGCCACAAGGGTGGGAGGGGGATAAATAAATACAGACACAGAAGAATGCACAGCGATGGACACAGAGAGCAGATGGCAAGCAAAAAGCTACAAGGGGTGGAGGATTAAAAAAAAACATTTAGGGCAGCATAACCTTGGCTTGTGTCTATTCTTTTAAAGAAGAGTCTCTAAAGAGATAAGAGCTCTGGCTGACAGATAATAATCATAGTAATAGCCACCACTTCTATAATATGTCAGTAGTTATGGGCCTGATTCTATTCTAAGTAGATCACTAATGTTAATTCATATTAATCCTCACAAAATCCCTGTGGAGTCGGTATTTAAGATGAAGGGCCCAGAGATGCTTAGCAGCTTTCTGAAAGTCACACAGCCAATAGGTAGAGGAAGCAGAATTTGGGCCATGCAGTCAGATCCCGGAGATTATATTCCTGACCATCTCACACCACTGAATGTATCAAGGGAAAGATCTGGCCCCATTTGCCTTCCACTGGGCTCCTGCATGGTTGGATGAAAGCTCAGTAGGTTTGAAGTGTCCTGATGCCTATCTCCTCTTCCCAGGCAGTGCTTGTTATTGTTCTGAAATTCGAGTCTTGTGCTGCGTGTTTGCCAAGTGCACCCTGTGTGTTTGCTTTAGCCACAGGCAGAACTTAAGTAGAATCATCTCTGGCCAGACTGAGCCAAGGCAGGTTAGGGGAACAAGCCTGAGAAAAGATGTGGTGTTTGGCCCACAGGTTTGCTTCATCTTGGAAAGACAGAAGAGAATCATGTGGCTTTTGAATACTCTTGGATGTCTTGTGCTGATGGTTTTTCTGGTCTGAGTCATAGTTCTCTCAAATGGAAGTACAGCTCACTAAATTCCAGCCTCTCCAATTTTCTCACATGTGGAGCCCAACTAAACATGCAAAACCACTGCTCCAGTTTAGGGACTGTTCTGTTTTGCTAGGCTGCTAAATGCAATATACCAGAAATGGGTTGGCTTTTACAATGGGGATTTATTTGCTTACAGGCTTAAGTTCTGAGACTGTGAAAATGTCCAAATCAAGGCTATGTTTTCTTCCCAAAGATTGGCTACCAGTGATCCTGGACTCCTTTTTTATATGGCAAGGCGCAAGGTGGCATCTGCTGGTTTCTCCCTTCTCTTCTGGGTTTTGTTGCTTCTGGCTTCTTGCTTCCATGGCTTTCTCTCTTCTGGTTTTCATTCTTTTATAAAGGTCTCCAGTAAGAGGATTAAGACCCACCCTGAACGAGGTAGGTCACATCTTAAGTTAAGATCCTGCTCACCAAAAGATCCTGCTTACAATGGGTTCACACCCACAGGAAATGGATTAATTTTAAGAACATAGTTTTCTGGGGTCCATACAGTTTCAGACCATCACAGAGAGGTACTACTTTATGTCCTGTACTCATAGGGAGAAGCCTGGGACATCTGGCATTTTCAATCTCATTTCTTCATTTGGAAATACTGTTTCCTATTGTTCCAGGTTCCTACCCTCTCTGACAACTGAACCCTCTGTTTTTCTTGCTTTAACAACCTTCAGGGAGATAGCCAACACCTGGGGCAGTACACTGTCTTGGACCTGAGAGTGAGCTGAAGCTCAGAGTGGAATTTGCAGAAATAGAGGCAAAAGCTAACTTTTATTCATCATAATTGCCATGAGAGTGATGGGTGGCAGGGACGCAGTCCAGAATGGCAAAATACCCCAGCAAGACGGCCAGTACTGGACTGTGGAGCTTTGAGCAGTTTCAGCTACAAAAGAGAACAGAGTCAGCACTTGTATATAGGAACTTGGCGAAAATAAGCTGTCGGCAACAGAACCAGTTGACTCGTTGGCAGCGAGCAGTTTGGGGGAGACTGTGATCAGAACGCAATGTACATCTTCACGTTGGCATCATCCTGCAAGGCTATTTATTATCTGAAAGTATAATCAGAGGCAATCAGATACAAAGAGTCAGCAATGGATTTCTTAAAAGATGTGCTTCATGTCAAGATTCTCACTTGATCTTTCGTATAAAAACAAGTAAATGGGATTAGGTGCCATTGCTCCGTTCTTTCATTCTTCGGATTCCTGGTTAATTCTCAGCATTCACACATTTTCAGACATTATCCTTAGACAGCTACCTTGCAAAGAAGCCAGGGATGCTTTTTTTTTTACCCTTGCTGCTGCCTCCTTTTCTTTTCTCTCTGTCCCTACAGTGAGCTTCTCGTTACATCTCTCATCAAAATAATTCCAGAAATAACATCGACTTTTTCTATCATGCCTTTTATGAGGACTCACATTGAGCCTCTCTAGCTGCGAGGGCCTCTTTCAGCTGCCCTACCTCTAGCACAGCATTCCTCTGTTTTTGGGGTCACAGAGGGAAAATACTGGAAGCACAGCTATAGCCTTTTTGTTTTTGAGAATCAGTAGGGAATACAGGAAGGAGAGGGGAATGTTGTGCAATCCTTTCTGTGTGATTTTTGACAAAATCAGAGACGTAGGCTGTGCCTGTTCGACAAATAGAAATCCTGGTGTAAAAAGTAACCGTAAGCCTATCATGCAGGAAGAGGAACAAATGGACAATTAATGTGTAACTAATGATTATAGATGAAACTTGCCTACTGAGAATGGTTGAGGCATACTTACTTGAAATGGTTAACAGAAAGTTAGTGTTACATGCATTCCCACTGTATATACTTGATGAAGTAAATGGAAGTTGTCTATTGAGTTAGACATTGTAGTATATGCTTCCACTAAAATTCCTCTCCCTTTTGCCCCAAGTGATTTCCTAGCACTCAATCCTACAAGTCAACCCAATAGCTTATTAACCTCCCTTTGATATTTGACACTGGTGACAATTCTTTCCCTCTTGAAACTCCCTCCCATTTTGTCTGTCTCTTCCCATCCACTGGCTCTTCTTCTGCCTCCTTTCCTTTCATCCTTACTCTCACTGCCTACTCCAGGCTTATTTATCGGAGTCCTCTAAGGTTCCATTCTTGATCCTCTCATCTTCTCACACACCAATTTAATAGATTTTATGGAAAACCCATTCCTAAAAGTGATGACTTCCAAATATTTATCACCAGGTTTCTCTCCTGAGCCCTGACCTTATACGTCCAGCCAACTTCGGAAAAGCCTTACTTTTATATCACATAGAGATCTCAACCCACCAAATCCAAAACTAAAGCCCACATTTTCTCCCCTCTTTTCAATATGTTTCTCCTCTTGTATTACATTTGGCACCACAGTCTACTCAGTGGTGCAAGACAGAAACCCGAGAGTCATCTAGATGATTCCTTTTCTCATCCATCCATCTCTCATATCCATTTCCTCTTCTTTATTTCTTTTTTTACTGGCTTTGTCATTTATTGCCTGAATTACTGTAATTGTCTCCTTTCCCTGACTCTGATTTATCCCTGTTCTAGTCTAGCCTTCATACCATGTCAGAGGGATCCTCCTAACACATAAAATTACTCATGGCAGTTCCCTGACTAAAATGCTGCAATAGTGCTCCGGTAACATCAAGATTCAAACTCAGAAACCACTTTAAGGAACATAAAATTACTCATGGCAGTTCCCTGACTAAAATGCTGCAATAGTGCTCTGGTAACATCAAGATTCAAACTCAGAAACCACTTTAAGGAACTGAGAGTGTCATTTTCTGGCTCCAGACACTTGCTTTTCTCTTCCTTCTCACCTTCTATCATTCCTCAGTTTATACTCAAAGTTCCATTTATAAGGAATCGCTTAAAAGTCTCTGAGTCTACTATGCACCCACGTCCCTGCACTGACATATGCTTTTTCCCTCTAAGAAGGTCAACTTTTCCTCTTCCCATTGCAGACCTTCTCTGCTTGACTAATGCTTAATGACTCTTTAAAGTTCCGCTCAAATGCCGTGTCTGCCGGCAAGCCTTCCCTAACCTCTCTGTAGTCTGGATTATAATCTGATTATGTATTCTCCCCACGTAACTTCCATGCACCCTCATCCATACATTTATCTACCATATTGTACTTGTTTATTTTTACATGACTTTCCTCTCCAGCTTCTGAATTCCTGAAGATCAGGAGCCAGGTCTTTAATCTCTAGATCTCTAGTGCATAGTGCAGCCTGGCACTTAATAAGTGCTCTACAAATGAGAAATTAATGAGTAAATGAAATTCTAAATTATCTCATTTATTCCCCACATCCCCAAAGGGATGTAATCCCAGTGTTATGGATGAAGAAATGGAGTCCTGGAGAGGTTTAATAAGTTGCTCTAGATCACACGCCCATCAAGTGATAGAGCACTGTGGTCAGTCCAAGCCTCATGGAAATGTTGTATGGGCAACAGACTAATTTCTATCTGGTGGCACTCCAAAACATCTCTGACATAGAGTGCTTTCTAGTTCTGACATAAGGTGAATTCTAGCTTGGCTCTGGGTGTGATGGGGAGGGGTTCATTTTAAGGGGCATAGGGTCAAAGTTAGGCAAAGGGGAAAAATTATGCAATAGAATCTAAAGCCCAACAAAAGGTGTGGCCTTTATGCTGGCATATATTTTATATGCAGAATTTCTACTAATGTGAAGTCAGTACCAGCCAGCCAATCATCTAACATTCATTGAGCCACCATTATGTGTTGTGCTTGTTGGAGAACATAAAACTAGGACTGCCATGCCATTCCTTCACAAAGTTTGCACTGGAGTATCTTTTTTCTCCTACCTCCTCTCCCTTATGCCTCTGCCCAAAGAGAAATTAAACTTCTCCTTAGGCTCTTCTCCCCACTGGATTGGGATAAAGTGTTGGAGGAACACTTCTGGACACAACTGTCCACACATGGTTGATGACTGATTTTATTGGCTACATGCCTAGTTTCAGTAGAGGACAGAATCACTGTTGGAGACTGGTGCTTCTACCTAAATGCTGTCTTGCCCTTTTTGCTCATTGTTGGGTTCACATTGTCCTGTCTCTTTGTGGACTGTCACCTTTTTGCATTTCTACATTTCTACCACACTGCAGCCTGGGCTGGAGTACTGCTCCTGCCTTGAACTAAAAAGTCTAGGCCAGCTTGGGTCTAGGCTTATGAGACAAACAAATGCATACTTGTTATTTTTCTCTTCTTTCCTCTGGCACTGATGAGTATGCTCTAAATTGAATTTTCCTTGCAGTGGAAAAGCCCCACTTTCCCCCTTTTTAGGCACAGGTTTGGAAAGTAAAAGAATAGAGAGTAAGAGACAATTTTAGGCCTATGAGGTGAAGTGGCATTCTCTAAGTCAGCTTTTACCAGAGACCTCCATATTCATTTACTAACTGAGCAAATATTTATTGAGCACCTACTATGTGCTAGGAAGTTATCTAGTTGGATAGAGAGAAGTGCTAAAGAGAAAACATAAAGCAAGGAAGAGGGGCTGAAAGGTTATGGGGAAGGTAGTGAAATTTTAGATAAGGTAGGCAGGGAAGACCTCATTGAGAAAGTGACTTTTGAGTAAATAACTGAAGAATTGATGGGAGTGTATTGGAAATCACCAAATTGAGTGAAGTGATGCTTTTTTTCTCCCATTTGGTGATTGATGCTTATGAGACATACTTCCCTGTACAGAACAGCAGAGGAAAGCAGAGGTGACAGGTAAACCTGAATCTCGAGCTCTTAAGATTTTATTGGAAAGATAAATCAACATAAATGTAAAGGGAATTTTCCGTCGTAGTGAGAATGTACACATGAAGTTCTGCTGAATCGTACATGAGAGAGAGGTCGGGGAAGACTTCATGTGATCTGACACCACTCTTTCTTGAAGAAGGAATGGCGTTTATGTTGACAGAGGAGGAGAAAGGGATAATACTGTGAAAAGGGCATAATTAGAAGACACGTAGAAGAGTTTAACCGGAGGGCGCTTCCACATGGAGGAGTGGAAGGAGCGAGAGCCCAAGGTTGGTGGCGGATTATTGGGTGATAAGGAATGTGAGATGGCTGGACTCTGGAGGACCTTGACTGCCAGCCCAGGATGGCTTCTTTGCATTTCTCCTTTTTCACACGAGAGTCCTTGCATTAACGATCAAGAAAGAACCTGAAATGTGTCAGGCCCCTATCCCGGGGCATGGCCTGTGGCTGGCGCCCAGGGGACACTGCTGGGGGCTTCTTGGAGAGAATCACTGGTATGGGTGTGGGCATGTGTATTATTTTTAAGTCCTTAGTCATGTAGCTCACTTACACATGGAAATGTTAAACTGGCAGCTCTGGAAGAGAACTTACAATATGTATCCCCAACTCCTTATTTTATCAATGAGGAAACTGAGGCCAGAGGTTTGAATGATTAGTCCAATGTCATACTGCTTACTTGGTGAGGAAACCGGGGGTTCTCTTTTGGGTGATTTCCCCAATAGCCTCTTCTGGGGACTTTTCCTTCCCAGATGAAAAGTCTGTTGCCCACTGATATGCCATCTTGATATAAATCAGTGTTCTCAAACTGGTATTCCCTAGGTAGACCCTGGCCTCCCATGACCCGCTATGAAGAACTGGTTCCTGTCAAATTAAGTGGAGAAATGCTATCTTTTATATCATCATCTTGAAGAGTTAAAATATACATTAGAAAAAAAGGGTCTAAAATTCCTCTGGTAAAGAAAGTTGTTCAATTTTGCAATAATTAACATTTCTGCAAACTTATTTCACCACGTTTTTTGTTTTTTTTTTCTCATCAAGCACCTGTGAAAGTAGTGCTCATAGGAATCATGAGCAAATCAGTCCTCAGGACCAGTTTGCTTCTTCCTAAGGGAACCTGGATGGTGAAAGAAGAAGGTAGATAAATCAAAAGTTTCAGAGAGAAGCCTAAAATAATCAAAATCCTGGAAAATTCAGTTGAAGAAAAGTCAGTGCTCCCCTTTCCATCTTTTCTGCCTGCCTTTCTACCTTTCTTCCTTCAAAACATGATTTTTGAGTGTCCACTGTGTGCGAATCACTGTGCTTGTATTGCTGTTCCTAAGCAATGCTGGCAAGTCAGTATTATCATCCCTGACAAATTAGGAGAATGAGCTCAGAGGAAATAACTAACTTGTCCAAGATCACACAATTAAATTATTGGCAGAGCCCAGATTCAAATCAGTATATAACTATAGCCAGTATTTCTATCTACTGTGCTATTCTTTCCAGGTTGTTTCTTCTTATCCCTTTTTCTTTTCCTTCTATCCCTTGTGCTGTCAACCACACATGGCATACATGTTAAAAACCAATATCCTACTAAGTTAAAGGGCACACTATACTTTCAAAGGGATATACTCATAGGAGTCCCATGTCTCTTGTGCCTCTCAGGTATTTAATGCAGCATGTAATTTAGTTTACATTAACTAGATCACAAAACTCTCCAGGCAGAGACGACTTATCCGTATTCTAAAGTCCACATTCTGCACTGCCGAGGCATGCCTTTTACTTGGAAGGTGAAGATGATAAAGTCTGGAGGTTTTCATTGGTCTCATCCTCCTTTTCACCCAGACCCTCCCTATTGCCATAAGGCATAAATGCAATGTCTTAGTTTGCCAGGACTGTTATAACAAAATGCCACAGACTGCTTGGCTTAAACAAAGGGAATTTATTTTCTCATAGTTTTGGAAGCTGGAAGTCCAAAATCAAGGTATCAGCAGGATCAGACTTTCTCTGATATGTGTAATGTTCTGGTGGCCGCTGGAGGACAGTACTTAATCTGCCTCCATCACATGGCCATCTATTTCCTTCTGTCTTCCACTCCTTGCTGTGTCCAAATTTCCCCTGCTTAGGAGGACTCTAGACATATTGAATTAAGATCCATCTTTACTCAGTTTGGCCTCATCTTAGCTAATACATCTTCAAAGGTCCTATTTACAAATGGGCTCACAGCCACCAGACCGGGGTTAGGTCTTGAATGTGTTTTTGTGGGGACTTGAGTTACTCTACAACATTCCATAAGGATGGTCCCCAGAAGAGAAGCTGTTGGTGGCAGTGGGAGGGATTTTGAAATTCTAAGAATTCTCATAGCAAATCATAGCCCGCCCTCAGGATTTCACACCCATAGCTGGTCTTCTGAGTGACTTAGTGTCACCTGATTGATTACAGTAAAGCTGGGGATGACTGTGCGCATCACTGTTGCCTGGTCCAAAGATGGCAAATTCCAAATGTCTGGGAGGTTATTGAGTTATTTATGTCCTGCTGGATTATTGACTCTGAGAGGCTGAGGGCTCTTAACTCACCCATTTCCTCACAGCACTCAGCCCGGGCCTGGCATGGAATAGGTTCTCAAATGTTTGTTGAGCTCTTTCTGAAGCCATGCTTTAGAAGTGCAGCGTTACGATGGACTCGATAGAGCTAAGGTTTATCCTACTACTTATATGCACCCATGTAATTTGACATGTCCAAATTTTGATACACCAGTTTATTACTGTTCCAGTAATTTAACCAAAGCACATATAAAATACGGTCCAGCTCGACCCAATATCAGACAGGCTCAGCCAAGCCTAACCAATGAAATTTCAGCCTTTATAATCCAAATCAAGCAACAGCCCCTAAGTTATCTGAACCAATGCTTCCTGCCTTGTCAAGCTCAAAGTCAGTGTGCCAGCAGTGCCCTTTCATCCAACCCAAACCAATCGCGTTGAAGTGAAGCTGCGGGATTTATGGTTACCCAGCAGTAACCCAAAGCATGGACCCTTACTCATCAGCTCCAGGCTCTGTCTCTGGAGCATTCCTGGCAGGAGGCTCATTATTATGACCCACAGCACATTTTTTGAGGTGCAGCAGTTCTCTTTTAGAGGGCTTTCATTTAAATTCTCCCTCTGAATGGGTGAGAACCTTTCGCCAAAGCTAGCCCGCAACCCCCTCCATCCTACCCTGCCCCTTCCCTCCTCTCCTTTGGGGGTGAGGAGTGGGCAGCATCCCTGCCAGGGAGGGGAGTGTAGGGAAAGGAACAAACTGCTTTGGTTCTTTAAAGTTTGACTTCAAGACCATATGCATTATAGGTTCATTATAGGTTCAGAAGTCATACTGCACCTCATACACGGTAATATCCAGCCTATAATTGCATTTAATGAGAAGGGTAAGTGTGGAAAGTCAGCATGGTATCTTGGAGAGAGATGGCGTTTGATCTTTGGGCTTATGAAGACCTAAGTTAAATATGGATTCTGCTGCCTACTGGTTGTATGACCTTGAACAAAGTTACTTAAGTTCTCAGAAGCTCATTTTCCTCTTCCATAAAATGGTAATAGCAATGGTATGAGATATTTCTCAATGCATAGCAAATGGCCTTACACGGCACACATTGATTATTTCAGTATCTGTGGGTCAGGTATCTTCTGCATAGGGTCTCACAAAGCTGCAGTCAAAGTGGGGGCTGTAATCATGGGCATCACATCCATCACCTCTGCCATCACGGTAACCTAATCAAGAGGATGATAGCCTCTCACCTTTGCCACATTCTATTGGTCAGAAGCAAGTCATGGGGGATGGGATTACACAAGGATGTGATTCATTGGGGGGGTACTTTAGGATGTGTCCCCCTCTATAATATCTACCACATTCTGTTACACTGAGGAGTAAATGATGTAATATGTGTAAAACAGGATAATATCTGGTCCTTTCTTCCTATATGAGAGACACAGTAAGATATTCTGAGAACCCTAAAGAAGAATAACCAAAGACAATGCATAGAGTTGGAAAAGGAAAAAATTAATAATGTAGAAAGAGCTCAACAAAAAGATGTTTCTATTTGTAAAACTGCTGTTAGAAGCATTCCATTTATTTCTTTGAATTCTTTGTCATCTGGAGGAGAGGAACTTCCAATCATTAACCTACCATGATTTGCTGGTATATCAGGTTCTTGTTTTTCGCTCTGAGTGGCAGCTATTGTAGAACACTCCCTTTTTAATCAATGAGCATGATCTTGGGAGTTCACAAAACAAAACCCTCATTGTCTTACGGTGACTGATTAGAAGAATACAGATTTCTGAGATGAAATGATGCCTTCGAGTTTCTTTCAAATATAACTTTCTCTTCGTTCGTCCTCAGATTCTACAGCTATGTCTTTAGATTTTTTGTTTTTCTCCCCCTGCCTTTTAGACATTTATTTATGTAGAAGTTGCCTTGGGGGAAGCGAGTGAATCAGAGAAATCTCTGAATTGGAGGGTAGAAATGTTAAAGGAGGACAGGGAAGAGGGCTGCTGACATCATCCCTCCTACCTGGAGGCCTAATCCAGTATAAAATGGGAAAGAAAATGAAGAATTAAGGCTTGGAGGAAAAACAAAGTACAAGAACAAGGAATTATTTATTTCTATGAAATTAAGGCCAAGAATCTGTTGGCCCTAATTTTGTTTTCCAGAATTAGAGCCAAATATCTTTGAAAAAAACAGTCTGTATGTATTTCTGACAGTGATTTACCTCTCTCCAGTGTAAGAAAATTTAGAATCACTTTTGTCTCCAAAGTCTAGACTGATGATCATACTCGTTGATAATGAGATGATCTGCCATTGTGTGGTGAGGGGATTAATTGCTTGCTGATAAAATTGATGGTATTTTCTATTGTAGCATGTAATACATTTGAACAATAAGTTAAGTATCCAGGAGAGCGTGATGTAACAGAAAGGGTACAGAACTCTGTCCAGAAACCCAAGTTCAAGCAAGCAAGCTGTATGACCCCGGGCAAGTCACTAAACCAACCTAGGCCTTGGTTTCCTCCTTTTTCAAGTGAGAAGTCTGAAGGAGAATGTTGGTAATTGATAGAAAGAGGAAATGATAGTCACCTGAACACCTCTCTTACAGCCAGCATTCAAATATTTGAGAATGTGTGGAGAATAAATACATAAACAATAAACATGTCTTTTGATGAATAAATTCTAGACAAAGCTAGACTAACCTTTACTTCTTAAATGCACTCAAAGGTATAATATTATATATAAGTGTCATGGGAAAAATCTTATAATCAAAGAATGCATGCAGTAATTTGCTATGGAGAATAATTGGGCCTTAATAACAAGAGAGAATCACAGCCTTTATAACTGGCAGCACATTTTCAGACATCTGATCCAAGTCCCTCATTCACTGATGATGCTACGGAGGTTGAGGCTGAGAGAGGTTAGGTTAACTCACCCATGGTCGTTCACGTATGTCAGCGATGGAACTAGAAGCCAGGGCCTTGCCCTCTGCACCCAGTAAACCTTCAGCGGGGCAGAGTTGGGTGAATTCCCAGGGAAAACAAGTAATTAGAAAATATGTTCCAATTTTTATATTCAAAATAATGAAGTGTTGTGCTTTGTTTTTGTTTTTTTATTTTGAAAAAGAAGGTTAAGTGTTGAACAATGACTGATTTTTTAACTGTACTTGTATGGAAACACAGCCTTGAGTTGTCAAAAATGTCACAAATTCTTCCCTAATGATCACAGATTCTGAAGAGAGAAGCTTATATTTTCTAAACTGAACTTCATTAAAGCACCTGAAAACACATTTCTTTTGACAAGTAAACACATAAAAATGGTGTTGCATAGGGCTTAGCCCTGATCTGCTTCTAGTTAAGATTGTCATCAATGACTTGGATACCACAATAGCATACTCATTAAGTTCATAGGTGGATTGAATTTAAAGTGGAGGCTAAAGCCTTGGGAGATGCAATTAGAATTGGAAATGACCTCAACAAATTGGACAACTAATCAGAACCTAACACGATGAAGTTCAGTAAAGACAAGGGGAAACAGGAGTCAAAAATCCACAGAAAATAAAATCTGAGATGTGCAAATGGCAGGTCAGGTTGAGAACTACCAAAAAAATACGTGGGTTGTAGTGGACCTCAAAGTAAATGATGCAGTTACGTAGCAGGGGGTCAGCATTGCCACAAGGCAAAGTGATGTATATATTTGTGAATCTACATTTTATGGAAAGGAGAATGATGATTCCGAAGTTCGTATAGAAAATTCACCCCAATTGGTTTTCCTCACAATAGAGTTGTGTCCACCAACAAATAACCTGGTGTAAGAACCAGTGAGCAGAATTGCTCACAAATTTTGAAAGCTTCAAATGTGAAGACGGCAATGTCTCCTGGCTACCTGGGTAGACAACGACTGTACCCTTACCTATTCAACTTATTTACCAGGTAGGCCCCTTCTTGGTCACACACTGGGCTCATGGAAGCACAGGGCAACCTGGCCATTCCTTGACCCAAAGCTCCTCTTTCTTAATAGACAGTTCAGAATGGTCAAAAAGTATTTAATATTATTGATACTACTATTATCTAAAATCAGCATGTCATTGAGACGCACGGATGTTTTGTCTACATGCAACATTTTGTAATGTCTAATTATTTCCTCTTGAAGGTGGCCTCAGAGTTAAGGAATATAAACCATGAGGAGAATACAGTCAGAGAAAGACCTTGACATAATGAAGGGAAATAAGTGGGATGCTGAGCCAGAACCAGAGACAACAGCTGAAAAGTAACACAGAGAGAGTAGGCTTAACATGTGCTTACCGTGTGAGAAGGCAGGATTAACAACTGCGGACAAGAGACACAACTGCCTCCCATTATGAACTGTGTTCACATAAGTTACCTCCTCTTGTATACAAACCTATGCATAAATATAGTTGATAGCTATGTTTTATATAGGGGAAAGCTGGTATTGAGGGTCACTTTTCCAGGGGCACACTTTAAGATGCAGAACTAAAATTTTAACCAGGTTTATGAGACTTCAACATCTGTGTTTTGCTGTTTAACTCAACTAATATGCCTCTGAAGCTATAAGAGAGGAAGTGAAGGCAGAGAATAAGAGGTGGAGAAAGAGAAGGAATAGCACACGGAAAAGTGAAGAAGCTGAAGAGAAAGAGAAAGATGAAAAGAGAAAATGAGTGGAAGAAGGGAAAAAGAAGAAAAGAAGAATCAATGATGGGGAGAAATAGGTGAGAAACAGGAAATAAATGGTCATAGAGAACTGAGGGGAAGGAAGCGTGAGGCCCCGAGAAGACAATTGTACTTGTGATGATAGCATTCTGCCTATCTGTTAGGACAACTTTCTTTGATTATGCATTGAAGGTTTCCAATCTTCCTAGAGCCACGGGTCCTGTTCAGAACTGCTGAATTTACCAGGCATTAAGGAGAACCTGTTAAGTGTTTCTTGGAAAATTAGAGGATGATTAAAAGGGTAGTAACTTTAAAGGAAATGGGAGAGTTGAACACTGAGAACTGATCTATCT
Organism: Dasypus novemcinctus; assembly: GCF_030445035.2. NCBI lineage: Eukaryota > Metazoa > Chordata > Mammalia > Cingulata > Dasypodidae > Dasypus > Dasypus novemcinctus. Next base: position 35,452,282 of record NC_080692.1, on the reverse strand, counting down.
ATGGTCTTCAGGTATGAGAAAGCTATTAATACAGTGACTGCTGAAAACTGCAGAATTTATATGGTATTAGAGCAGATATCCTTAATGTCTGTGAAAACTGTGACTGCCTTTACAGTCTCTGCTGCTGAATCTTTTTATTTTTATGATATGTCCAAGGCACTATCTGATACTAGGGTCTGCTGCTGACTGTTTGCCACAGTCTGCAAATCAAAAAGCATTGTTTCTGAAATTCTGTTGGGAACTTTAGTTAGATGGGCATGGTTAGAACAAGACTGTCTTCTCCGGAAAGAATGTGGTGTTTGGGAGACAACTGGGCTTGAATCTTGACATGGCAGCTTATTTGTTCCATAATCTTAGGAAAGGTGCTCAACTTTTTGAAACATCAGTTTTCTCCTTAATAAAATGGAGAAAATATAACTAAAGCTCAGTGGGTATGTTGATTTCCTTCTGGCCTTGGCAAATTGGAGACCTTCCACAAATATTGGGGGATGCATGGGGAGGGGTTTACCTGGGGTATGCCTCTAATGAATTTGTTCAAGTGTTCTTGGGACATTGTCTCAGTGGGTAGTGTATTAGTCAGGGTTTTCTAAGGAAACAGAATCAACAGGAGACATCTGTCAATAGAATGTGATTTTATGAGTCTCTCACGTAACCATGGGGATGCACAAGTCCAGGTTCCACAGGCAGGCTGCAACCAGGGGCTCCAGTGAAAGTCCAGTGAAGGTTCTTGATGAATTCTGGGAGATGTTGGCTGTCCAAAGACAAGCTGGGAAATTCTCACTCAATGCTGGAATCAGTTCCCCTTTTAGGGCATTCAACAGATGGGATGAAGTGTCATTCATTGCTGATGGCAATCTCCCTGATTGATGTAATTGTAATCAGCTATCTATGATTTACCACTGCAGTAAAGTCAATGGTGACTAACGTCCATAAATGCCCTTGTATTACAGTTAGCCCAGTGCTTGCTTGACCAAACAACTGGGCACAATTACCTGGTTGAGTTGACACAATAGCTTAACCATCACAGGTGGAGAGCCACACAATAACTGAAAGAAGATTGAATTCCCATCCTGGGAAGTTGGCTACATTCTCTAATAGGACAGCAAGAATGCCCTGAGTGCAAGGGCAGAGCCTAGTGAAGGATGACAGACCATTACACCAGGCTTTTGATATTGATGATTATACCTATGAACATTTTCTTGTCGAATATCAATTCCTTTTTCCTTCCCAAGGGGTATAACAAAAGTACAGAGAGGGCCCCAACTCTACTATGGCCTGTTGTATGAAGGGGAGCCAGTAGTAGGGTAAGTGGGGTAAGAAGTGGGCTCATTTCCTATATCCAAAAAATTCAGGACCATTCCATTTACCAGAGATAGGGTGGTCATGAGGTGAGCAGGAGGACACAATTCTGTAGGAGATATGAGGACATAATTCTGTAGGTGATATGACTCTACTAGAAGCTCCCTCCCTGCCAAGTGGTTCTTCACTGTTAAAGGCTGACATCCTATACCAATGCTTGTATTTTTAAGACAGGAGCATTTTCAAAACAAGAGATCAAACAACCTCCCATAAAAAGAAATGGATTCCTATAGCTTTGGAAATATGTTTAACTTGCAAGTTTCAAGACCCTTTCCTGTATTTTTGACTTTGGGCCAGCTTGAAAACTAGGAATCCCAGCTCTGACTCTTTGGACAGCTTGACCTTTCCCCAGCTGTGACTTTTGCCTCTGCCAATAGCTTCCTTCTGCCCATATGTATATGTCCATCCACATTCACTCAACATGGACTTAGGCATGCATATGGACATACAGACTTAGATTACTCCTTGCAGAAAAAAAAACCCACCAGGCTCAAAATGATATTATTGTCATTTTCAGGTATCATGGGATACACTGATGAGACATTTTTTAGTTACCTTGTTAACCAAAGTGTTGAAAACAGGGTCAGGGCAGGTGTCCTTGTCTGGGAAGTTGTCTCTTGTGTAATGAAAGCATTGAGTATGAGGTTTTGCCCAGTTTCTTTGAGCAGCCTGTGCTTGTTTTTTCTTGCATTGTCTTTGGCTCCAGTCAAGGAGTGCATTACTTTTGCCATCTGGGACAGTGGAAGGATGGCAGTAGGTCTTTCAGATGAGTAGAAGCCTTCATTTCCACTCCAGTGAGAAATCTAATCTAGTTTCTTTTAAATCCTCTTTACCATTCAGATATGCACATTTATTTACAGGTCAGTAGCATCATTTTGGCCTTGATGCTTATCTAAGCTTTGTTTGATTTAGTGAAGCAATTTATTGATAAAGCATGAGGTTCACTTATTTTTTCTTTTTAAGCATACATCACCCTACCACCAACTCCTTACATTGTTGTGAAATATTAATTACAAATTATGAAAGAATATCATCAAAGTATTACCACTAACTACAATTATTCATATCTTATATTTGGTGTATTTTCTCCCCAACCCACCCTATTATTATTTTTAATATATTTTTATTACAGAATTTTTGAACTTACAAAACAATCATGCACATGTGTAGAATTCCCATATAATACCCCTTCACCAACACATCACACTGTGATGAAACATTTGTTACAAATTATGAGATAATATCATCAGACTATTACCACCAAGCATGGTCCATTGTGTACATTTGGCACACATTTTCCATACCCCCATTGTCAACACAGTACATCTTTGGCATTGATGCAAGAATATTGCAGTATTTCTGTTAACCATGGTCCATAGGTCACACCAATTGTTATTTTTCCCATGCTTCTCTACATTCCCACCCTGTAATAGTGATGTACATCAGTTCTGTCTCACAGAAGGACATTCTTGCATCTGTACCATCAACCACAATTATCATTCACTTCTGAGCTCACTGTTATTCAGTCCCTAGATTCTTCTCTAACTTTCTTTATAATGACATTTACATCCTTAGACTACCCTTTTCAGCCACAATCCTATTTATTAATCAGCTGCTATTCACTATAATGTGTTTCCTTCAACTCTATCCATTTTCACTCTTGTAGAGTCAAATTAGTAAAAAACTTTTATGTACAGTAAACATCAGTAGTCCTGTCAGACCTCCTCTTAGCTCCTAATAATCTATAGTCTAGGTTTTAACTCATGGAAACTCTATTGATTTTTGCATATTTATCTTGTTCAACAAAGTGGCGGGATACGAGATAAAAAAGCTTCACTTATTTGGTACACAAGTAGAGGGAAAGTAGAGAAGAGTATTAGAATATTTGGTGGACTACTTTAATACTCTTCTTACTACCAACAGCTTCTGTGTGTATACAAAGGGTCTCATGTCCTGAACAGGGAAGAAAATTAGTAAATTTTATTCACCTGGACCCTATTTACACTTAGGTTTGAAGGGTAATAATTTGTCATCTTAAGTAAGGCCCTGCATCATGATTATCGTTATCATTTTGAAAAAATGCTTAAGTCATGAACTATGTCTTGCTACAGATTCAAAATGCGTGAAAATTCTGACATTTCCATTCACTGGTCAATGCCAAACTCTACTGAAGATGAATATTTCATTTAAAAAAACCAACTGATGTTTTCATTAAAGAAATGTGCACAGGTGCATAATTAATTTTCTCACCATCCTTTCCTATACTTATATTTTTTAACCTGCTCTATATGGGCCCTAAGTGTTATGACTAAAATTTTACAAAGAGGAGCAGTGGACATACTTATGAGTATGAAAGGTTCTTCCTTCCCATTTCAACTTAAACATCATTTACTCAGGGAAACCTTCCCTGCCTCCCAAGTACAAGTTAGTTCCTCTTCTTGTACACCCCCCTGCCACCCTGACTTTTCCTTTTTAGCTTTAAGAACACATGTAATGTATTGTCCATTGCATGTATATGCTCACTGAGGACACGATTATACTCTCCAATCCTTTGCTTGCAAAACCTTCTAATCATGAATGTCTCCCAGTTTCACATCCCCAGTATGGAACTCTCACCTAAGTTCTGGACTCTTATGCCTACTTGTTTATTGAAATTTCTAATGGGATGTCTGATAGAGCTCTCAAGCATAGCCTGCCCCACATTAAACTCTTGATTTTGTCTTAAGTCTGCTTCCCACTTTCCATCTTCCTCATTTTAGCCAGTATTATTTGAGAGTTGCCTATACTACAGGCATTATTCTAAGTAAAGGCTTTATAGGCATTAACATATTTAATCTTCCTAACAACACTCTAAGGTAAGTATTGTGAATATCTCTGTTTCACAAAGAATGAAACTGACATACAGAGAAAACTTACCAGAGACCACATAGCCCGTAAGTAGCTTACCGAGTGTGGAGCTTAGTCCATCAGGCCTCAGTGGCTGCATTGTCCTCATCCTCACCACTTTCTATACAGGATCTGTCTCATAAGTGGCATCACCCCTTCCCTCAAATATGTAGACCAAAGACCACAAACCCATCCTTGATTCCCTTCTTTTTCTCCAGCCCACATCAAATTCTTCAGCCAATCCTGTCCTCTCCACCTTCCAGGCATATCCTGAATCCGACTAATCCATGCCCCCTCTCTTGCCACCACCATGGTCAAAGTCACCATCATCTTTTGCCCCTATGGTCAATTTTCTTTGTAGCAGCCAAAGTGGTCCTTTCCAACACAGAGCAGTTCATGTCCATTATTTGCTGAAAATCTAGCAGTGGCCTTCCATCAAATGCAGAATATCCAAAACCTTCCTAGCATACAGGGCCTATGTGGCCTGTCTTCTCCTTCCCTTGCTGGACTCGTTTCCTGCCTCTCTTCCTTGGATGCCCTGCTCCAAGCACACTGGCTGACTGGCTAGTCCTTAAATGCCCCCAGCAAGCCCCCATCACAAGGTCTTTGCATTTGCAGTGTCTTCTGCCTGCAATCCTCCTGTTCCTTCATATAGTCACGTGATTCTCACTTCATTCAAGTTCCTGCTCAAATGTCAACTCTTTCTAGAGGACTTCCCTGAACACCATGACTAAATCCTATCACTCACTATCCTCATTCCCACCTTTAATTTCCTGAATAGCACTTATGTCTAGCTGACATTTTAGTATGTATTTCCTTATTGTTTTTCTCCTTCACTAGAATGTAAATTTCTCAAGGGCAGGGACAACTTGGTGCTACCATCCCCAGCGCCAAGCAGAGTGCCTGTCTGGTGATAGGTGTGTGATAATATTTGTTGAATGAATTAATTAATTAAGAAGCAAGAACTTGTACTCTAATTATACGTATCAGTACATGCAAGTTCTGCCTCAGTGTATCTCTCCAACATAAAATGCCAGAGGTGTAAAATACCTTTCCCAGTATAATACATGGGAATTTGAATACATACTCATTTCCTCCTTGCTGCTAACTGCCTAAATGAAGCAGAATGTCTTGCATCAAATGAGCAAATGACTTGATTCAGGGCCCCAAGTTACAGAGCCCAGGTTCACATAGTTGCTAATCCTTCTGTGCTCACATTCTACCGCTTGATTACTACTTATGTCGCATGTGTCCAACAGATACTGCAGACACAGAGTGTCTGTTGATTCCAATTAGAAAATTATCTTTGCAGAAAAGCAGCAGGGGCTGAGAGGTCCAGGTGTGTGCTGCTTCTCCATCTTCCTCTGCTCCTCCCAGTACCCAGAGCTGGGAAAATGATGACTGGGAAAGTGACAGCTGAGTAGTGAAGGGGAGAAATGAGAAAGGTATCCACTCTGTCACCAGAGGGAACTCTTAACGGCTGTCTATTGATTTTTCTTTCTGGCAGAAAGCAGGAAAAATGCAAATTCTTCTCTGGTACTTCTGACTTTGTTTCACTGTTCTGCTTTTCTTAGTGTGATGAGCTTCTCCCCCCATATGCCTCTGCATTCCACATTTTTAAACCTCCTTTCAGTATTTACATCCCAGCAGACCCCAGAACAAGTATGCATGACTGGCTAAAACAGTTGGTGTCTTGCCTGAAATGAAATTCATCATTCCTGATAAGTGCCAACACTAGGTTGTTTTCCAGGCATTGGCTTTAAGCAGTGAATTATTGACTTAAACGAGAGACAGAAACAAATCAAGATAGCGTGATTTGAATGCTGTTGCCCCTCTCTTCCTGAATTTTTCTACAGCCCCCCAATGCTGTTAACGCACATCCTTGAAGTGGGCTCTACTGACCAGCATTCCATAGAGCTCTGGGAGAAATAAAAACAGCAGCAATAAGTCCAGATAAGGGGATCTTCAGAAATCACAAAAGTGATACATGACAATGAAACCAGTACACACACACACACACACATAAAAACTATCACTAACCTCCTCCAGCCTCACATACCCTCTCTGGCCGTGCTTAGGATGGCAAAGCCTGTTAGCATATACCAAAATTTATTTGTGCTTCTTCCTGGGCAAGACTCTTTTCCAGACTCTCTTGCAGGGAGGAGTAGACATCTGATGGACTCTCAGCCAATACAATGTAAGCAGATGATTTGGGTGTCACTTCAGGCCTAGCGCCTAAAATCCTCTCACACAAGTTCAACTATGCTCCTTTGATCTCACTAGCTGGAATGGAGACACCCCCTTGGGTTGAAGATGGCAGAGCTTCCATCACCCTGGGTCCCCCAAATACCTGCTTGGAAAGGCTACTCTGCCAGCCTCTGTACCATTACATGAGCAAGAATTGAATTTCTGTTGTGTTGGAATTATAATTCATTTCACAGATACTTGTAGCAGTGGTTAGCCTATCATTGTACCTGATGTCGTAAGTTGTTTTTCAATATACCTGTATATTTCCTCCCCATTTGATCATTAGTGCTTTCAAAGTAGAATCTGTGTCGATGTCTTCTGTATCCCCTGCAGAGCATCACAAAAAGACGGTTGTAAGACATGTAGTCAATAGGTATTTGTTGGTCAAAGAATTTATTTCTACCATTTATTCTAGGGTAAGTTGGAATATGGTTGAACCATGCAGGTTTTCATTTGGCTTTGAAATCCATCTTGAGTATGGAGGATCTCTTATAGGTGTGTAGAGCAGCCCTGACCTAACATGGTCAGCCAAATGTGGCATGCATTTTTATTATCCGTAAATGGATTATCCACTGGGATGCAGCACATTCCTCTTGCCAGCAGCTGTGCTGTGGGTGCTGCAAAGGACCCTGAGCCAAGCAATAATCAGAAAGAGGTGGGGGTAGGTTTTGGGGTAGGTGCTGTGTCTCTGAGTATTCCATTCTTCAAGTCAAATTTAAAATGTTGACTATCTTTTTACTATTATGTGCATCTTTGTATTATCTATAAGGATACATAATTAGGAGCTGACAATAGGAATTTTTGGGTTACGACCAGGTAGGATACTGAATAAACCCCATCCCTAGGAGCAAATGAAATTTCTTCACTGCAGGGATTTATCAGTTTGGCATCAGATCTCTTTGAGGGAACAAAAGGCATTTTCTTTCCACCAGCCTGCTGTAGGTCAGGCAGATGACACATGGTAAATATTAAAATCATCATTGTAGAGTAGGATGAATTTTATCCTGTGGTCCTTGGTTTACTCATAAGTAAACCCTGCCAGACTTCATCTCAGCTGCAGGTGCCAATGTCCTCATGAACCTCCTTGTTCCGTTATGTCCCACTCCTCTCCCTGCCTCTAAAGACACATGATGGAGAGAGATCGTCTGAGCCACTGGTTCCCAAATTTTTGTGTGCCATCAATCTTGCTAAAATCCAGGTGCCTGGTTCCACCCCCAGAGCTGCCAATTCAGTAGGTGTGGAGTGGAGCCAGATGATTTACTTTTCTAGCCAGATCCCAAGTGATGCTGATGCTGGTTGTCTGAGGACCACACTTTGCAAACCACTAGTCTAAACCACTCAGTGGCACTCCACATTAATGAAGTCATCTGTGCACACGAGTGGAATAGCCGTACAAGTGCAGGATCCCAGGCAGTGTGATCTCCCTTTCCCATAAAGCCAGATTAAATCTTGCATATCCCCTAATGTCACTGAGCCATGCCCTCTCCGTTTTGCTCCTCCAAACTCTTTCCGCAGATCCCCATCAAGAAAATGAAGAGGTTGCCATAAAGGAGTGCTTCTCAAGCGTAGTGTACATTAGCTCACCGGGGGGATTTAAAATCTGCCTGTTCTTCTGTTCTTCAGAACACATCTTGCTTAGAGATTCCAGTATAACTGGTTGGGGACAGGGTCCCAGAGTCATCATTTTAGTAGCTGTCCAGGTGATTCTAATATGCAGCCTGGTAGCAAACCACTGCCCTCGATGTTCTCTCGGTCACTTCTGAATCTAACATTCTTCCCTCCCTGGGGGATCCTGCCTTGTGAATCTGCCTCTCCTTCCTCTGCCCGCCCCCAACTTTCAAGACTCCCCAGCGGAGACTTGACTCTTCCCTGAGCCCTTTCTTACTTCTCTCTATGCACGTTGTATGCTATTTAGGGTATGGCAAAAAGTCACTTCATACCTCATTAACTTTCTCTGCTTAATTAGGTAGAGTACAAGTCCCAAACAACTACAGAATGCATGGAAATGCTCTAATAAAAATATAAACAGGGAAGTGAATGTGGCTCAAGCAGTTGAGCACCCGCCTCCCCACAGGGGAGATCCTAGGTTCGGTTCCCAGTACCTCCTGAAAAAACAAAAACAAACACGCAAAAGAAATGGAAATACCAACTCCAGGAAGTCAATGTGGCTCAGTGGTTGAGGGCCGGCTTCCTACATGTGAGGTCCTGGTTCAATTCCCTGTACCCAGTACCTCAAAAAAAAAAATTTTTTTTTCAGAACCCCAATGAAAGGCTAACTGTGAATGCAGAGACAGGTCCCATTCCTGGAAAGTGACTTTTACTCACACGATCCCACAAGAGCCCACAAGAGCCAGAATGGTAATTATTTCATTTAATATTCTCCCCAGCTATTATGGTTGCTGCAGATTTAACACAGATGAAAGGACTGTGTCTCTTACCTAAATAATCTTTAATCTTTTAAATCAACAAGATGAAGTAGAAAACTTCAGAGGCAGTAATCTGGACACTTTGGCTTCCCCAAATGCATTTTCACTGCAACCATAAAGACAGTTGAAGCAAAAGTGGTAGTTTTTGTCTGGAACTAAAACATTAGCTTAGATTGCCATTTTTTTAACCCTAGTGTATACAGAGTTGGGGTTTCCAACTCTGTAACCCAATTTCACTTTAGCTTTATTCTGACCATTTCTTAACTTGAGCTAAAGTACCAAACTCCCTTACCTTCTCTTCTTGAATACACTTGCAGCTTTAGTTGATTGAGCCTTTCCAATTTCAGCTGTCCCCCTCAATGAGCTTTTTTCAATCAAATGCCTTTTAGTTAAGTTAAGGGACAATTTATTTAATGTGAGGGGCACTGAGGCAACTTAGTAATTTAATTCCACCATGTGCTCTGGACTTCAACCCAAAGCCCGGGGACCAGTGCCTTTCTTCTAATTAATTCTCCATGTCTGGCATCTGGAATCCCGCGTCTTCCGCCTGATCTGTGTCGGCTAATTAATTAAGCTGTGTTTGTAAACAGGCGTTTTCTCCCCCAGCACTTTTTTTTCATCATCTGTTTCTTTAGCCACAAGCTGGTGACCCCATTTAATGGTAAACTACCTGGCCAATAATCCTGCTCTCCTACTGGCTGAGGAGGTGGCTTTGGGAGGCCGCACCTGCCTTTTAAGAAGTGCAGGCTTTGGAGTGAGGCAGATGAGGATCTGAATCTAATCCAGCCGTTTATTCGTTCTGACTGCAGACAGATTATCTCACATCTCAAAATGTGGGTTTTCTCAATTTCCCCCTGCAAAACTGACCCTTTGGCGCCGTGTCTGGCACATGATCAGGGCCTCTATGTATTGGTTATTTTTTATGCTAAAAGGAAGAGCTCAGATTTCCTTGCCTTTGTGCAGGGATTGGTCTGTTGCAAGAGACTTCCAAATCCATCATCACACTTGTGGCTCTCCAACCTCGAAGGGCGAGTTTTGGTAATTGTTGTTACCCACAGATAGAGAGTCAGGCTCTGCAAGATCAAGGGACAAGTTCTCCTCACTAGCTACAGGCCAAGCAGCGTCAAATATTCATACTCTGGCCTAGTATTCTTGCCTGGAGATAAGATCCCCTGACCATCAGTGGATGATGTCAAGCAGGGTTATAAACCCTGAAAAACAAAATAAATAAAAAGGAGTTAAACAGGACAGGTGCCGAGCCCTTTATAAAAGAATATGATGAAATACCACCAATTCTAAAGGTGTTGAGATGCCTATTGAAGTAACGTTATCTGATACACGGAAACATGCTGACAGTTTAATTTGAATTTCCCATTCTATAGCATCTCTTCCTGCACTCTCCCATCAATTTTTGTTGCTTTATGTGTCTGTTGTTAGTAATTGTTGTAGCCCAAGGTTATTAACAAATTAACTAATTTATTTGGGCATTTTGATGAACATGATATGTTTGACTTTCCTATCATCCCTGTGAGTTAGTAGATCTCTCTCTCACACACACACACACATACACACACTTCTCTGATAAAGAAATGCAGATTCTAAGAGGTTAAATGACATGGGCTTATCAACGTAGGGCTGGGCCTGGAATGCAGAACTTCCAAGGCTAGATTCAGCACTATTTCAACAGTACTACAATTAAAAGGGACTTTTGTCAGCACTGTACTTAAATATGTTAAAGAGGCCTAAGGAAGTTGGTGCTGTTTCGGTTTTTACTCCGGTCTGCGGTCTTGTTTCTTGTCTTCTTCCTTGGCTTCTTCCCCAGGTTGTTAGGTTTCAGTTCTTCTCTGCTATGTGCCTCCTCCCCCAAAGCAAAGTGGCTTGGAAAAGCACGATCCTATTGCTCCCAGTTCTTTGGGTCAACAGTTTGAGTTGGGACAAGCTGGTTGTTTCCTCCTCTGGTCGCCTGCACCTGGTGGCTCAGAGGAGGCTGGATGACCCCCGACAACAACCGCGCTCACACAGGCACCGGTGTTCTGGCTGTTGGGACTGGCCATCAGCCGGGCCTCAATGTGTGAGGCTTAAAATAGAGAATTTCAGCATGAGTAAGGGCATTCAGTTAAGACAGAGCATAGAGTGTTGTGATCAAATAAAATTAAAGGCTAGGAATCCTGAAGAGAGATGAAGGAAGGAGGGAGAGAGGAAAGAGGGGAAAAGGAAGTAAAGGGGAAGGAGAAGGGAAAATGTTTGCTTTTCGGAAGAGATTAGATTTTATTCTGTAGAGGAATGAGTTCAAACTGGCAAGCTTTGAGAAGGGTGAGGAAGCATTAGATCTGCATTTTAGAGAGAGCATTCTGAGGGCCAGGTGGAGGATGAACAGCTGGAAGATGAGATGAAGGTGCAAAAACCAGTTAGGAGCCACCCATAAATCCAGGCAAGAAGAGGAGCATCTGGGAAGAAAGTCTAGGATGGGATCTATCCTGGAGGAGGGCATTTCAGTTGGACACAGAATGACCTTTGGATATCCTAGTTTGGGATCATATAGTCCAGAATATCGCAGGAGCAGTTTTTCTACATACTTACCAGGTGTGCTTGTCCATGAATTTGACCTTTCCTGGCTAATGAGGGGTGGTAGCCCCTGGACAATATTAGAATGAATGTTATTTTTTAAAAGGAAATTCGTCCTGTTTTGCATGGTCTTATGAGATGTGACAAAGCCATTCTCTGAATTCTATGAGCAAACAACAAGTACTATCTTGGACATAGATCTTTCATGATTTTTCTTGTCTCTGTGGTCTAGTTTTCCTTTTAAAATTCTAATTTTTTTTAAATGACTTAGACTTCTTCCACTTGTGTTGCCTTCTTACCTCAGTATTTTGTATGTATCTTTTCAGTGTCCGTGCCTTGTTTCTTTTCATATTTATTCACAGCACTATATTTTGGATTTCCTGGACAATCATGTTTTCAACTATTTTGCCTTGTTGCCCTTGAAAGCACATTTTTAATTATCAAAGTTTATTTTCAGGTTTGTGGTCTGGAAAACAATGTCATTATACTTATGCAATATGTTCCTTTTCCATCGTGCTTCCCATTACTTTCTGTTGACACTTGTACTTGACCACCCTGCAGTGCTACAAACAGCTCTCCAAAGTCTCCTCTGACGAGGTCCTGCTCCAGCTCAGCTTTCCTTATCTAGTTCCTGAAAGTTGGTATTGGAACCTGATTTCGTTTGATTGGTTGGTTTATTATATATGGGAACAATTGGCATCATTTTTGGTAAAATATCCTAAGATATTCTTGGAAAGGTACTATCCTACTGTGTCTACAATCCATAGATTGATTTCTGCACATTTTCAAATAACTTTTTCTCACAACATCTATAAAATCATTGCAATTCAGAGGCACATGATGAAGATGGATGGAATGAGACTAACCAGGAGGCAAGGGGCACGCAGCAAGCTGGGGATCGATTGTGCTCGGAGCAGTGTTTGAAGAGCGGTATAATCATCTTTGGATCCCTGGGGTCTTCCCAGATACCTCCGTGTGTTCTGGATCATAGCCCTGCTTCCCCTCCATGCCTGCCCTCCCCCCTGCTGGCCTGGGTTCCTCGTACTTCTCATGCAGCATTAGGCCCGAGGCACTCAGTGCTGCCTCAGGAGACAGAGCTAGCGTGGGCTAGCGTGGATCCAAACCACTTACTGGGCATTATGACTACATGCCTGATACTGTTCTCTGCACTTCATATGTCTTTTTGCATGGGGTGGCAATATTCACCCAGTGCAGAGGAGAATCTGTGTTACACAGAGCAGTGGTGGACAGATGCCCATAAGACACCTCCATGAGAGACTGTGGTCAGCCCTGCGATCAGTCACCACCAGAAGATGGGCCTTCCAGAAGGCTGCCTGAATCTGGTTAATGAAGGTTCCGGGAGTGAAGTACCTGGCAATAAGAGTAGCTCCAGTGGTGGCAGCAAATTTCAGCACAGCCTGCTGGCTGGTGTTCCTGGAGGATAAGACACTGACATCAGCAGGTTTTCAATGGCAACAAGGGTACGAGCTGCCAGCAGAAGCTTCTCCCAGGTCTTCTTCAGATTAACAATATCAATGCCATCACTTTTGCTTTTGTAGATGTACTATTCCATTTGGAAGACAAGGCTGGTGCCACCTTAAGTGGGTTCCCACTGCAAAGAATTTGAGGACATCCCTCTCCTTCATCTGTAGGACATCAAGGGCTCTGGACATTGTTTAAGTTTCCATCTAAGTTTCAATGGAAACCCAGGACAACACCATATGGATCCCTTCCTGGATAGCATGAAAAAGTATATGTCTTTTAAAATGTTTGAGTCAACATAGATAAATGGCAGAAAGCAAAGGACCTGGTGTCAGACTGCCTGGGTTCTCATCCCCCTTCTGCTGCTTTCTTGGCTTGGGAACCTCTGGGTAGGTATTTTAGTTTGCTGAATGCTGCCGAAGCAATATACCAGAAATGGGTTGGCATTTACAATGGAGATTTATTAGGTTAAAAGCTTACAGTTCTGAGGCCATGAGAGTACCCAAATCAGGGCATAGTCAAGAGATGCTTTCTTTCTCAGCTGTAGCGGTGGACGATCAGGTACATGGCAACATCCACTTATCTCTTGCTTCTCCTCTGGGCCTTGTTTTCTTCAGCTTCTGGCTTTTCCATCTATGTATTTTCTCTCTCCTGGGTTCATCTTTTTCAACTTCTGGAGGCTTCTCTCTGTCTCTGTAGCTTTCTTCTGTATCTGTGACCTTTTATCTTCCATTTATAAAGCACTCCAGTAAGAAGACTAAGATCTACCTTGGGTCATGCAATCCAACGAAAGGCCCATAACTAAGTGATTTAATCAAAAGATCCCACCTACAATAGGTTTACACACACAGGAATGGATTTTAAGAACAGGATTTCTGGGGTCCACAAAAGCTTCAAAGTGCCCCAGTAGGACATTTATACAAACTTTCCAGTTGTGGACTCTTAGTCCAGACATGTATTTGTTGAAGGGATGTATGGAGAGAGGAAAGGAAGAAGGAAGGCATGGAAATGACTGGGCCTGGCAGCTGGGTTGGTATGTAGGCCAAGTTGTAAAAGATGCCAAATCACCTGCTGAGTAAGATTGGCTGTAAATGTAGACACTGTGACTGTCCATTAACTACCACCCCATGAGGCTTAGGGGACAGGTATGGGATGCAGCCACAGGTCACTCATATGACAACAGTAGCCAATTGGCCTAAATGCAAGACTCTGAAGAGCCTAAGTGGAGGCTTCCTGGTTCTGCTTTCCTTAGACCCAGGCAAAAAGCCTTGCCTAGAAGAAGCTGTGGAATCAACCTACTGCTGAGGAACCAACCTTCTTCTTGGTTCCTGACATGTAGGCAGAAAGTTGGTCATGACCAATATCACCACTACCACTACATGTACTATCATCTACTGAGTGTTCATCATCTTCCAAGCATTGCGCCAAACAGTTTATGTCCATTATCTCATTTAATTTTTATCAAAACCCCATGAAGATAGTCACTTATTATCCATTAACATTTACAGATGGTAAGTGGGACATTATGAGTGTTATATTATAAGAATAATAGATTGTCTATTATAAGAATTTATTATTTATTATAAGAATACTAGAATTTATTTTAAGATTACTAGATTGTCTCAACGAAGCCCACAGAAGGCATATGACTGAGCCTCCAGGAGAGCTGCAGCCCAGGAAGGACTTTGATGCTCTCAAAAATCTTGTGCCCACTCTCTCTCACGTATACTTTTCTATGGCCACTGCCTTCATTCTTCTCTCTCTCCTTAGAGGCCACTTTTCTCCATAGGGTACAAGCACAACTGCCCATAGCTTCTAACTTTTATATATTATAGTTTATGCTACTGGAGTGAGACTGACTTAACACTCCCTTTGGTCCTAAGGCCAAAATTCCCAAGGATTTGGCCCACCCCTTTACCGCTCAACTGTGGCTTGGTCAGGAGATGGGCTGGAAAATGTAATAGCATGGCAACTTCCACAGATTCCTTGTGGTTGGGATTGAAGAAGGGTCAGATTACAAAAGGAAGTATAAGCTAAGAAGAGAGGGGGAGAGAGAGAGAGGGAGGGAGAGAAAAGGAATGTGTGTGTGTTAGGGGAAGAGGGAAAGGGATAGCTGATTGGTAGACAAAAGTAGACATCCACAACACAGAATTTACAAAAGTTAGGTAGTTAGCTCAGTGTCATACACAATCAACAGTGGCAAAGCCTAGTCTCCACCTAGACCTCTCTGACTCCAAGGATTATGCTCTTAACTAATATAACAATGGAAAAGAGTAAATGGAGTAACTAAATGACTGAAGGAATACCTACCTACCTACATACATGTACACATGCACTCTAGTGAAGAGCACACCCAGTTGGCAATCAAATCCAGAAGGCAGAGTTCAGAATGGGCAGTGTGCATCGTTGCTCGACCCGTACAAGTTGTCATCTGAGGATAAAGAAAGAGCGTGTGGAGAAGCTAACCCGAGCATGAGCAATGTCGATGGCTGAGGCCTGCAGCCAGTCCCCCAAAGCTGATCGTCAGAGCACCCCTGGAGCCCACCCGTCCTGCCTTAGTCAGTGACCTTGCTGGGCTGTGCTCCAGAGGACACACACGTCCAGAGCCAAGTGTTACAGAGGATGTCGAGTCAAAGTAGCCTTCGTGCTACTTACGCTGGAGGTCCCTGCCTGGGTCCTGCATGTCCCAGAGGATGATTTAGGATTCCATCCTGGTGCCCCAGAAAAGGGGGCTGCTGTGGGAAAAGGCCGCTCTCAATAGAAGGGGGAGCTCAACTCTCAGAAATTAAGTTCCTCGAAGGCCCAAATGTTTTCCAAGCCTGGGGAGTTAGGCTTGGGGAGATTTCAAACCCTAGAGCCAAGAAAACATGTTCAGAAAAACATGTTGAATCTCTCATCCTTTTGAGCCTGTTTAGCAGACTATTAACAAAATGCTCTTCCCGAAAGGAGCTCATGGCCTTTCTAAAATATGTAGCTTGTCCCAGGTTTATGGAGAGGGAGTACCTGGCTCAATTCATGGTCTTTGGAGTCAAGGCCTTTTGTAAATCTGGAAGGTAGTGCTATTTTTATTCTTGTGATTTCTGTTTTTGTTTTCACTTGAATGAAAAAAAAATCAGTTGCATGGAGTTTACCCTGAAAATTTGAAACAAAATGAATTAAAAATTTTGGAAGTTGGAATTTTTTCCAGTTTGCCCCTTGCAAACCAAAAGCTATGTTTCTGGGAGGAAGGTAAGCACATTAAGCAGTTGCACTGATGCTTTCAATGATAGTTGAGTTAGTAAAAATAAAAAGGAGGAGGAGGAAACCAGCAAATACTTGTATAGGACTATATGCCAGGCACAGGGGTTAAACGACTCACCCACGGGCCCTCGGCTTGTCAGTACCCTCCCCCCTCCTACCAGCTGCTGCCCTCCTGCTCATCAAGTCCCCACCATGAACTTCAGTTGTCATCTTCCGTGAAACCTTTAAACACAATCATCAGTCTCGGTTTCTGGGAGGCTGGGGTGAGAGTGGAAGCTATGGTGCTGAAACAGACTTTTCTGCTCCCCTCAAATCACAGTACATTGTACAGAATAAAGAGGTTCAGAATATTCACTGGGCAATTGGCATATGTGCTCTCTGTGAGCCTCGGTGTTTTCACCTATGTTGTGGGCGTGATTCTACCTACCTTTGGGGGAGTTTGTGACAATGAAATGATATATCTCTACAGGAAGTGCCTGGCTGCAGTTATTCTAATACTATCATGTCTCTGTCCATGGTGTGGCTGTAATGACCATAACCAGTATCTGGTGCTCAGAGAATCAGCAACTCCCATGCATGGCACCAGATTCTACTCCACCTCCATCTTCCCAGTCCCTTCTTCTCTGGAGCAGGAAGGAGGACCAAGTGGAGATCAAGGATCACTCAGGCAGCCTTGGCCAGCCGTAGCAGTGGGTGCCCACGGCTCTCAGAAGCCCCAGGCTCTCCCGAAGAACCACAGGTCAGCCAGGGAGAACAACCAAGGTCTGAGATGGCCACTGATGTCCAGGCCACTGGAAGGGCCACCGGGTGCCCAGCAAGTATGGTCACTTGGCCTCCCTCCAGCAGGTGTGGCCAGAGCCACCAGCTTAGTAAGGGCTGGAGCAGTCATAGGCCAGAAGCAGTCACAGATCAGATTGGAATGAGGGAAGTAATTTTCAAACACTGGCCAATTTCAAAGTCTAGATGGCACCAGATATGCAAATGATTAGGCGAAGGAACTTCAAGCCCTGCCAGGCCTTGTGAGTCCTCAGCTCAGCAGCTTGTGCCACTATACTTTCAGCAATTCACAAGGAACTGAGTCTGTGCAGGACAGCCTTATAATCGAGAAGGCTGAAGAGAGACAGAATGAAGAGGAAGTAGTGGGTGGGGCAGCTTTAATCTCCCACATCCTGTTTGAGGAAGAACTCTGGAGTGAAACCTAGCAGCAGCTCTGGGAAGGGCTTTAAGCCTGTGTCTCCCCAGTGACACCTATCAGTACTTCACTCGGCACCCACCTGCTCTAACTGATACAAAGAACACAAAGAGGTAAAATAATACAGTCCCTGCCTGGCCTCAAAGTGCTTACAGACCCATTCAAGGACAGGAAGTACAGAGCAAATTGTAGCTAACAGTTAAGTATGTAATAGCCAAAGAAAAGTTGGCCCACAAAATTATAACAGAAGATCAAGTGATAGAGGGTTTTCTCCTAGCTGGGGAATCAGGCCCGGCGCCTGGAACTGAGGAGGCCTGAGAGGGCCGTGAAGGATATAGTGGACTTGGGAATCTTGGAAGAGGGGGACGCCCTGGGAGGGGAAGTGGCTAAGCAGAGGGGAGGCTGATCACTGCCCCAGAGAGCCAGCTGGTTCCCTCACACTCAGTGTAGAAAAAGCTACAGGCAAAAAGGTACTGAGAGAGGACAAAAAGGAACACTTCAAGAGTTAGGTGACTTTCTTTAAGTGAGTTAGGAAACAGAAACTCTATATAAAAAGATATATTTTACCTTGAAAGAATAAAATTTTGTGCACGGAATAAACAAAACAGAAGACAAATCTCCAAGTGCAAACATTATTTCAAATATATCTGACAGAGAAAGGGTTACTATCATACTGTACCAGACTCTTCCAGCGAAGTAGATAAGAAAGACAAACACTGCAATCGAAAGTGGGTGAAGGATGTGATTAGACTGGGAAAAAAGGAAAATCAAACGACTACCAGATGCAGAAAGAGGCCTTCGCTCACTGCGAGTCAGGGAGATGAAAATTAGGGCAATAAGATAGCATTTTTCATTCCTCAGATTGGCAAACATTTAATAGTGATAAAAACTCAGTGCTAATGAGAAGGCAAGCAAGGAGAACTCTCATGTCTTACTGATAGGAATTTCAATTGCTGCAAACTTTTGGTGAAAGAGCCTGGCAATACCAAGAACTTTAAAAAATATAAATATCCTTTGATTCTGCTTTTTCATTACTGGGAATTGGTGCTTAAGAAGTACCATAGTATGTATTATGTATTTTTCTTCAATTTAGTTTGGAAATATCCTATTATTTATCAAGAGTGGTATGACTGAATAAATTGAGGCCCGTTCATATTAGGGACCCAATGCAGGCACTAAAATGAGTTAGATCTGCTACATATTGATTTAGAAGAAAGCCTGTGAAGTACATTCAGTGGGAACCACAAGTTGCAGAGAAATGTGTATGTGAGAATCCAAACACACTCGTGCACACAGTCCCGCATCTTCCCTTCTTCAGATTTATGCACATGGATTTTGTCTCGATGTGGAGAAAGGCATGGATGGCCGTCCACCAGATGCCCACTTGGTTACAAGGGGGTGGAAGAAGGGGAGGATAGGGGAAAATAAAGACTGAGCAAAATGAAGAAATGCCATCATACGCTCATCCGCTACAAACCCTTAGTGCTGCCATGTGCCCCTTTGGGGGTGGTGAAACTCTCCGTAAGGAGTCGAAGGCCTGCCTTGATCTGACCCACCTCTTTGAAGCTGAAGCGGATGCAGAATCCTGGAGACGCTTCCTGCTCTCCCAGCTTGCTCAGGGAAACAATGTGGAGCTTTAAGTTTTGCATTTTAAAAGTCACATGAAGGCTTAAAATAAGCAGCAAGTGTTCAGTGTTAGATCCAGATGTCATCTCAAACAAGAAACAAAAATGCTTTGATTTTTGAAAAATAACCTTTGACGCCTAAAGAGGCTCTAATAAGTGCTTTTGTTCCAGGATCTTGAAAAATGACTTTCTGTGCAGACGAGCGAGGCAGCCCAGGGAAACTGATGTCCTCTGCTTCTCAGGGCAAGGACCGCCGTGGCATTCGCTGAGCACTGCCCTGCCCGGGTCTCTTCTCCCTTCTCCAGGATGACAGTCACCCGGCTGCCTCAGCAGCTGTTTATGGCAAAGGGACAAACTCAGGGACTTTCAGAGGGGCGCAGTCCCCGTGGCCTTGTCAGGGTGCTAATTGGTGCCAGTTTCACTGATGGTAATGGAGGAAATCTGTTAGCAGAAGGAAGGCTTTGAGGTCTAAACTCACCAGAGGTTGGTTCCCTAGAAAATTCACGAAGGAAACTCAGGTGCTGTAGGTTTTTTGAGGTAGACTTCCTTCCAAGGAGACATCCTCAGCTGTTTGGGTATTCATCTTGTACTGACAGAACCAAACCCGAGACTCTAAAAGGGACTCCATGTTTTTCTGAGAAAACTAAGCGAGGAATTTTTCTCTGGAGAAAGATGATTTCACTCCCCAAGAGATGTTTTTAAATGTTAGTATGGCAGATAACTGAGTCTTTCTTAATGGACAGATGTTGTTGTCAAATGTGCTTGTGGTAATGATGTTTGTTTAGTGCTTAGCTCAAAGGAATTCAGAGTGCTTTACAGGTATTTTCTTCATTATTCCTTTAGCTTATTTTTTCTGATCATATTTTATATTTGTATTTATTATAAATCCTTCATTCACTTTTTCTCACTGAATGTCCTCTGAAATAGCTCCTGTTTGCCTCGTTTCTTTATTTTTCCTTTATTTTTAAAGGAGCTTTAGATTGCATAAATGTTACAGCAAAATTATAGGGGATTCCCATATACCCTACCACGTCCCCTCCCCCACTTCCCCCCATTTACAACATCTTTCATTAGTGTGGTAGATTTATTACAGTTGATGAACACATATTGAAGCAGTGCTGTTAAGCATGGTCCATAGTTTATGTTATGTTTTTGTACTTTGCACTGCACAATTTTATTGGTTTTAACAAAATATATAATGACCTGTATCCAGCATTGCAATATCATGCAGGACATGTACTTTATACTTTTACAGATTCTGACAATATATAATGGCCTGTATCTGTCATTGCAAGATGATGCAAAACAATTCCAATGCCCCAAAGATGCCTGTGTTCCACCTACTCTTCCCTCCCCCTCCCCTTGGAACCTATGGCAACCACTAAGGTTCAATTTTTGGAGAATAAGTTTCATAGTTACATACTGGTCTGTTTTGTTAGGTGCTGCTTATCTATTCAAGACGTTCTTACCCCTCTATTTGAGAATACTGCAGGACTCACCAGGGTGGGAGTTTTTTCTTGTTTAAAGTGTGGGTCTCTACACACTGAGATAATACCCTTTGTCAAGATGAACACATTCATATTCCACAGAAGCATGCCCAAGATGTACCCTTTCCAACATATGCCCCCACCATCAAAGTCCTGCACCAGTGACCCTCCCCTGCCATTTTTGCCAAAAAAAAAAAAAAAATTTCCCACCATTGTAGTTCCAACCACAGTCCTACAAATCACCTGTTCCTTGCTCAAATCGCCACCTTAGTTCCATGGATAGTCCATCCTAACCGCCCCCCCACACCCTGCTCACCTTCACACTCTGGCACCATTGATCCCACTCATCCCTGCAACACCTCTACACCAAACCACCTCCTTCCACCTTATCATGGGTTCTGCCCATATTGAGCATCAGCTCACCACTCTCTACTCCCTTTTTGATAACTTATCTTCCAGACGCTAGCTCTGTAAGTCTGCTCAGTAGGCTTAGGTCATATCAGTGAGGTCATACAATATTTATCTTTTAGTGACTGGCTTACTTCACTCAACACAAGGTTTTCAAAATTCACCCATGTTGTGTGTGTCAGTGCTTCATTCCTTCTTACAGCTGAGTAATATTCCATTGTATGTATATACCACATTTTGTTTATCCATTCTTCTGTTGAAGGACACCTGGATTGTTTCTGATTTTTGGCAATAGTGAACAATGCTGCTATGAACATTGGTGGGCATTTATTTGTTCATGTCCCTGCTTTCAATTCTTCTAGGTATATACCCAACAGTGGGATTGCTGGATCATATGGTAATTGTATAGTTTAGCCTCATTTTTTTACTTCTCTCTGCATTTCCAATAACATATACTCATACCATTTCAGATACCCTAGGGGAGCCTTCAGGATGTTTTCTTTTCAGTATTTCAGGCTCCTTTTTCTCCATTTACTATTTGTCATCACTTTTTCAAATTTTCCCATGCATAAGGTTTTCATCACATTTCATCCCCCTGGAAATGAGAATTACTCAAAACACATAAAACATACTCTGTTTGTCCACTTAAATAATTTCTATTTCATTCATTTTTAGTTGTTTACTTATTTCTAAACTAGCTTGATCCATAAGGAATTTGAGGTAACTCTGCCTAAATACTTTATTTAACATGAGCCTTGTTTACTTATAGATTTTAACTTCCTCCTTTTGGTCTTTAAGGAATTTGTTAACCCTTCTTTTCCCTGCACTCACCGTGGAATAAACAATAAAGAATGGATCATAACGTTAAGCCAAGCAGGTCTTTTGTATAAATGAATTGGATACTGCCCTCCATTAAGGAAAAAAGAACAAAGAATTTTTCATTGACTCTAATCTGTAAGATGTATAGTCAAGAGACCCATGCTAAAGAGATCCTGAGGTCATGAAATTATATGGAAGACATTTTAGAAATCCACTCCCTTCTTTTACAGGTGTAGAAAGAGGTCTAGAGAGTTTTAGAAGTATGTGTGTGGTTATAGAAAAACTTGGGGACATGTTTAGAATTTAGCGTAGGAGACAAGAACAAGCCACCTGAAAAGTTAAAATGTCAATAAAGAAGGAAGTAAATATCATGAAATAATGAAAGACTTGGGTATTCTGGGCAGTGGTTAGCTAGGAAATATTAACAACTGGGGCAGGAGGTGGAGGAAGTCCTAATTTGTAGTATTGGCCAATTCCATGGTGCCCATGCCAATTTCAAGCTACCAACCTGAGAGCGTACAACACCCAGCTGTGAAGAGAAGCACAGGAATATCCAATCTGCTCTGCGAGCGGTAGAGATCCCCAGGCTATTGTGAGTAGCTCTTAGGGAGGAAAAGAGCTGACTTAGACCATCTTCCCACACACTGGAGCTTCCAGCTATGAAGGGCTCGCCATGGTCCTTCCATCTCGCATCTGTTTGACTCTGTTCCTTTGCTCTTCCTTGCCTCAGTGAATAGAACGGTCTTCACTTAATGAGCTATTGCTTACGTTGCAAGGCCCACCTCAAAGATAAGCAGCCCCATGAGGTTTATTCTGACCCCTTTAGAAATCCTGGAGTACTTTCTCTATACCCCTCATTAGGGTAATTATCAAAGCCTCACTTGACATTATTGTCCATAGGTAGTGTTTTTTCCCTACCAGACTGTTCTCAGGGCCAGATCTTACTCCTCTGTAGTCAGAGACGCAGTGCAGTCAGATTGTTTGACATCAAATCCTGACACTGTGTCCACTCACGGGGAGACCATGGGCAAGTCATCAGACCTCTCCAGGCTCATCTGTAAAATGAGACATTCAATAAAAGACTCTCACAAGCTTTCTGTGGAGATTGATGAGATTACTAGATATGTTTGGTGCCTAACACGTACTAAGCACTCAGTAAATGTTATTGGGTATTGTTGTCTCTGGTATATGTCTCAGAGTCTGACACAAAGGTGGTGGTGAGTGGTTGAATTGAATTTAAGTGGAGCAAGGATATGATCCAGCTAGCTTGCTAGGAAGCTGGGAAAAAGCATGGTGGGGAGGACCTGCATGAAGAAATTACTGTTGGAGGAATGAGACTACTATATTTAAGGAAAATCAGTAGGCTACAGAATTATAGGATCAGAGTCTAGTTTTCCAGCTGTAGTTTGAAGAACACAGAGTACAGTGGCATCATCTATGCCCTCCCTTCACCCCATGGGGTAGACATGTAAACCAAAAATGTAGCCATTTGTTTTTACAGTAACTTTCATGGACTGCTGCTAATTTAAAATATTGCCTTTTCAATATGTGCAGTTGATTTTTATGAAATCAAAATGCTGTACTTTAAATGTAAATACTGTTAAATTTCTTTCCATTTGGTTCAGCCCATCATTCCAGTGAATTCCTGTCTCTTCCAAACTTGATTCTGCAATGCAGTATATCTATCTATTCTAGCTTTGCAGTTTTGAGAGCATGACTTCTATTTTGCTTTGTGAAACACTGTCCATGCCACTTCTAAGAACAGTCCCCTGGCATGTCAATAAGAGACTTCTTTCCATGTTGGCATTGATTCATTTAGCAGTCATTTTCTTTTTCTTTTTGCATACAGATTTAAAACCCCCTTCGAATTTATCAAGGTATATGATAATCCATATTATATTCCATCTTGTTCATAAAATTGTCATGAGGAAATTTGTCAAAATGCTATGTTTGGAGCATTTCTGTTTCACGGATATAGTAAGTTTATCAGAAAAAAACTGCAGCTAGTTTGCTGCAGTCTGTTCTTGGTTAACCCTTGTAAGCTCCCTGTACTACCTACTTCCTGGATTCATGCTTTGGAATTTAATATTATCAAGGTAGGTTAGGCTCTATGTACAGGCTTGGCCATTTGAGTCAGTAGTTTATGCACACTCCTGAAGGCAGTGGGAGGTTCCTGAAATTTTTGTGTAACGTATTATATGACAAAGTGGTATTTTAAGAAGAGCTATCTGGCAGTAGTGTTCAGGATGGACTCTAAGGAAGAATCCTTATGTGAGGTTTAAAGTTTGCTGTAATAATCCTAGAAAGGGCTCCAGGACTACCCTGGGTTAGGCTAGTGGCAATGGAAATGGCAAGGAAGAAATTTAGATTTAAGAGAGAAAATTGAAATTGATTGCTGAGGGAAGATGATAGGAATGAAAATAATTTTAAATTAGTTACTTTAGAGCATCTGAACTTTTCTACACATAGACCACACAGAAAATATCAGTTTGGCAGTTGGGGTAAATATGGCTGCTTAGGGCTAGAGGTGACCCAATGTGATGACTCCTGAGGACTGGGTTCCCTCACCTCTTCCCAACCACTGGCAGAAGACATTACTATATCCACATGGTGTGAAACTATTTGGAAAACTCTGCTTTAAAAAATAAATAGCTTTAGCAATACGAGGAAAAACGGACTTGTACCAAAATTGGGAGACAAACAGTACTGAGAAGAATACACATATAATGGAAAGCAACCAATTGTTTCAGAATATATGATGTGGTTTACACACTTGGAAGCAAACCAACCAGCATCAGGGTTAATGCCAAAGAAGGACTGTGCAGGTGCCAAACAATATATCCCAGGACACCAAGCCATTGCTCATGTTCTAATGATGCAATGAAACAACAGCGGTGTCTGTTCAGGCTGGTTGGGGTGTGGAAGTGGACAGCACCACGGGAGAAGTCGGAAGAAGGGAAGGACCACACCTAGAGAGGCATGAGATAGAAGCCTAAGTGTAGACAAAAGCAGAAACTACTGAAGGAAAGAGTTTTGGTTTTGGGTAATGTGTTAAGCCAAGCACATATGCTTGAAAACTTAGACAGCATTGTTGAATTGTTGCTTTTTTATGTGATTTACATAGTTAATAAATTAAGTAGTTTTGTGTTCCCAATGCCTTGCCTCATCTACTGATTCATATTACCTCATGGAAGAAATCATGGATTGGGAAAAAAGCAGGGGCATGCATTCCATAATTCCGTGTTATACCCTAGATGCTCAGTTAAAGAAAATTAAAAGGCATTCCCTCATTCTTCACTCAATGGCAGAGCAGGAGTGTGAACCTACCAACAAAGCCATGCAGATTCTATTATAAAAATAGAAATGAATGGCTCTTCTAAAGATAATGGAACCCACGCATTTCTCCAGATGCTTGGCAGGAGGGCCACCATCTGCATGACTGCAGGGGGCACCATTCACAGTGTTGTCCATGTGAATGCCATTCCCTGAAGTTGGCCAGAGCACACCCCCATGGTGGCAGCTCAGAGAGAGCACTTTCCTCCCCACTGGACCTCTCTTACAAGCCAAAACTTATCCTTCTGGCTCATTTGCTCCAGTCATTCTGTTGACCTTTCCAAAGCTATTTGCTGCTCTCACTATCATGCTCCTTGTTGCTAAGTACAAAAAAACCAACAGACACACATAATGCAGGGAACTCTGGCATCCTCATCGCACTTGGTACAGGCTTCGGTTTTAGCACTTAGACACAGCGCTGTGAACACTTGTTTACATTTCCAACTCCTTCACTCAATGCGAGCTACGCAGGGGGCAGAGTGAAGCTTCTTTGAGCCACAGTGCTTAACAGAACATCCGGCACAGAGCGCCCGGCCTCATTTAATATTAGGCAAGTGGTGAATGAATGAATGCGGCACCTTTCTTCGATTTCGCCCCAGTAGTCTCATTTTGAGGGTTAGAGCCTGTGGTTTAGACACTTTCTTCTCTTGATTGTGTGCAATGCCTGCCTCTGTTTGCCTTTGTTTAACAGCTTCCTGGGGAGATTCAGGTGGTCCTGGGGCAGGCCACTATGTTGTGACGGGCAGCTTCTGAGTCTCTTGTTCGCCCCTGTGCAGGTGGGGAAGTGGAAAGACAAGTCCCTGCAGATGAAGTACTACGTGTGGCCCCGCATGTGTCCAGAGACAGAAGAGCAAGAAGACGACCACCTGAGCATCGTGACCCTGGAGGAGGCTCCGTTCGTCATTGTGGAGAGTGTGGACCCTCTGAGTGGAACCTGCATGAGGAACACAGTCCCCTGCCAGAAGCGTATTGTCTCCGAGTATGTCACTCTGGGTGGAGTGGGAAAGCCAGCAGTGGCCCAGACATTGGCACCTGGGATAGCCAGTGGTGACCCAGATGTTGGTACCTGGGATAGCCAGTGATGGCCCAGATGTTGGCAACTGGGATAGCCAGTGATGGCCCAGACGTTGACACCTGGGATAGCCAGTGGTGGCCCAAACATTGACTCCTGGGGTAGCCAGAGGTAGCCCAGATGTTGACATCTGGCCTGGGATATCATGTCTGATTTCATGTCGCTCTTGAGCTATGGCATGACTGGCACACCTGGAGCCAAATGGGTGGTTCCATCCAGACCAGGGGGAATTACTGCTAACTACAAGCTACACTCCTGTTTCTCTGGCTTGCCTGGCCTTTGTGCCCTTAGGTGTATGGAGGTTTCAGCTGATTGCTGGTGTTGGAACATGTTTTCTTGGGCCAGTCCTGAAATACGGAGATTTAGAAACATTTTAAGAAATAGATCAAATTAATGTATGTGTTGGAAGTCAGGACAATGATTCTTTTTTTTGTGAGCATGAAAAGTATCTGGAAAGGGGCACAAGAGGCCTCTGAGTTGCTGGCAACTTTCTGTGTCAGGATTGGGCTGCTGGTTAATTAGGTGGTTCAGTTTGTGAAAATTCATCAAACTGAACTCTTAGCAGTGTACTCTTTTCTGCTTATATTATCCTTCAAGAAAGCACTGAAAATATGAAGAAGCATGGTTCAATATGATGAGATCCTGAGAGTTTTGTAGTCTAGTAGCTTCATTTATCTCCCTACTCAGGTCTGGTAGTGAAGCTGAGCAGTGAAGGTGGGCCTGCTTTGGGGTTGGACTTTTAATGGTATAAGGTAGTATTTTGCATTTTATATAAAGCCTTTCTTTTGTCTTGTATTTCTTTCACTGGTTAGAAATAAAACAGATGAGGAACCAGGTTATATCAAAAAATGCTGCAAAGGATTCTGCATTGACATCCTTAAGAAAATTTCAAAATCTGTGAAATTCACCTATGACCTTTACCTGGTTACCAATGGCAAGCACGGGAAGAAAATCAATGGGACCTGGAATGGTATGATTGGAGAGGTGAGTGCCAGCAGTTTAGGGCCATTTCCGTTTTTCACTTATTTTGTTCCATGTAAATATTTAAAAACATGTAATTCAGAAATCTTGGAAAATATAAGTCTAACTAGAATTTTTTGTTTCTGCTATACAAAGATACCCACTGCTGGGTCGTAAGTGTTTTCTTTGTGGAGGCCCCTCACCGTGCTACCTGCTTTGTTCCTCTGTGCCCAGGTGGTCATGAAGCGGGCCTACATGGCGGTAGGTTCGCTCACCATCAATGAGGAGAGATCCGAGGTGGTCGACTTCTCTGTGCCCTTTATAGAGACTGGCATCAGTGTCATGGTGTCACGAAGCAATGGGACCGTCTCACCTTCTGCCTTCTTAGGTAAATGATGCATTTGCTGGTGTGAAGGAAATGGACATATGGACAGAAAGAAGGAACAACCGAAGGAGCATGTGGCCAGGCTCTTTTAGCCAGGAGGTGGTTTGCTAGGAGCTTAATTCAGTCAGCCAAATTACAGACTTCATAATGGATTAGTCTCAAACATGGAAACTGAATAACACCCAGAAAAATAGGAAGGCGGGACACCCCATGAGAACACAGTGCTGGGCTGGTAGCCAGGGGTCCAATGGTAGTCCCATTCCTGCGACTTAGTCATCTTTTGGCCTTAAGCCACCCTAGAACTCATTCTTCTCATCCATGGAAAAAGGCATTCTGGCTAGCTGATGTCAAAGCTGCTTCCTGGTTTAATAAGCCCTAATTCGGGATACCATTGAGATCCTTATTTATTTTTAATTATCTTCAAGAATGGAGCTCAGTTTACCAAAAGTTTTTCTGTATTCAGATGAATTTTTCTAGGCTTTGGCAGATAAAGCTGATCCAGTGTACCCCCTGAGCCCTCTCCTTTCCAGTCCATTCCATACTTCCCCTCTCTCCAGCCTCACTTAAAAGGCAAAAGCCTTAGTTGTGAAGGAGCAAATGTAGCTCAGTGGTTTGAGCGCCTGCATCACACATATGCTATCCTAGGTTTAATCCCCAGTAAATCAAAAAAATAAGAAAAAAGGTTTAGATGTGATATAGGACCTGGTGAGATGGTGAGTTAAGGCCAAGATTTCAATTAGATGAGGTTTCTAGAGACAGTGGGAGCAAGGGGCTAGGAAAATAAATAAAATGTCACCTTAAACTAGAACACCGGGCTAGACAACAGGAAACCTGGTTTGATCATAAATAAGCTATAAGCCCTTGGACAAGTCACAACCTCTCTAAAGGACATCAACATTTTTAAAATGTTAGAATATTCATTAATTCATCCCATGGAGGAATTAAATCAATTAACCCACCACCAAGTAGAGATATAGGGTTTTTTCTCTAGAATTTTTCTGTAGAGTACTCTAGTTTCCTAGCTAACCTTCTTACTCCCAGTGAAATTCTGGCCCTGCCAATTTTGTATGAGATGTTATTGGAGAGGATACACACTCGCCTGCCTTATTCTTCATAGCAGCTATACAAATTTTATTTGCTTTCTTTCTTTAGAAGGAAAATTGTAGCATAAAAAGATGCACAGTAAAACTACATTCTAATGCTAACACTGTCAGGATACCACTGGCCTTAACTTCTACAGTATATCAGTATAGCCCTAGCGTGACGTAGAAATGCCAGGCAGGGTGTCTTGTGTGTGTATGTGTGTGTATTAGGGAAAGAGCTGTTGGTTACAGGGATAAGGGAAGCCTATGTTTACTGAACACCTACTATGTGCCAGGCTTTACTATATGTCCTTTATGTATACTAGCTCATTGATACTATTAGTATACCCATTTTTTGACTTAGAAAACAGAAGCTTAGGTTAAGCAATTTTCCAACAGTCTCTCGTCCAACAGAATCAAAACCCAATTGTGGCTGTCTTTCAGAGCTCACGTTCAGTACACCTGGGGCTATTTCAGGGCTCAACCCCTAGCCCAGAAACCAGTGTTGTTGGCAGACACTAAGAAGCAACATGAAACAATGTGAAAAGCTTGGACATTTGCTTCAGAGGACCCAAGTTCATAAGCCGACCGTGCCAATGTGAACTTGGAAACGACCTTGCCCTCTGAGTCTTCATTTGCTCCTCTGTAAAATAGATATGATGATACCATAAAGTAGTCCTTACATCAATTATATAAAGTATGTGGTACAAGTACTTTTTACATTGTAAACAGCAATATAAATATTTGTAGTATTTTGGGTACAGAATGTTGCTCTGGGGTCAGGGGGCTAAATATAGCATAAAGGAAATACATGCTTGTACTCAGTTATTCTCCAGTCTTAGACAAAACTGAAATCAGGGTGAGATTGCAGTCAGAGTCAAGGAGAGGGGCTTCCTCTGTGCCACTTTATAAAGGCTTTGCAGTGCACGTTCTTGTTCACATCTCTGGCCGCTATGAAAAGGTTTCACATCTCATAATCTGTATGCTAAGTTCTGGGGTTTTATCAAGGTCCTTTTTAAATTACTAAAGTGGCTGGGCTTTTATAAATCTCAAGTAGATTTCAAAGTAAGAAAATATTTTCAAAATTTTCAACCAATTTTTTCCCCTTTCAGCTTCATCCTTATTAATGATTTAGAAGCGGAGAAAATGGCATGTTAATTTACTTAGTTATGAGTTTACAATGTGATGTGACAGCTAAAAAGGCCACAACTATTTTTGAGGCACAAATTGAGGGAGCATTGAATCATGGGGCAGAATAGAGATGGTCCCTTTTTACAGGCCTTCAAAGAGGTAGCTCACGGAATATCGGGTTCAGTTTGAAACTAGAGAGGTATAGATCAACTGGAAGGAATTCAGCAAAAATGACTGAAGAAATTAAAGAAATAATGTCTAGAACATTCTTCCTATCTTGCCTGGTCTTGCCCCTGCAACCCTATCACCTGGTAACAGGGAATAGATTATAGTTGCTTTGTCATTTACATCTTACACATGTTCCCTTGTCATCTGTTACACTTCCCCTCTTGCAGACCCTGACAGTCAATGCAGATGGAGTTTTGACAAGGACTTGTATTCTCATACCCTAATGATGTCTAATAAGATATACCACATCAAAGTGGGTTGGACAAGTAAGTGTAGGCTGGGAGGCTGAAGAGAAGTAGGCCAAGAGAGCAAGGAGTTATTCATTGTACATTATCGTTACTGAGTCAATACCAGCATGTTGAAAGCCAAATGAAGTGCGTGGAGAACGAATTTGGTTCAAAGGTTCTGAAGCATTGGAGAAGGCATTTCCACCACTGCGTGGTGTGGACACAGAGATGAGCCACAGCAAAGACCATAAAGCAAGAGTCAGTCCCATATGATTCACTTGCTCCGTATTTAGTGCTGCTGCTTCCAAATGTACCTGTTACTGAAAGACCCAGAAATCAGTCCAATGATGGATTTCTTGGACATGAGACTATCCTCCTTATA
This sequence comes from Dasypus novemcinctus, assembly GCF_030445035.2. Classification (NCBI taxonomy): domain Eukaryota; kingdom Metazoa; phylum Chordata; class Mammalia; order Cingulata; family Dasypodidae; genus Dasypus; species Dasypus novemcinctus. The sequence goes on along the minus strand of NC_080692.1, from coordinate 35,421,746 downwards.
GATTTGAAATTAAAACAAAAAACAGAAAAACCTTGGCATACCCATCAGGGGAATGGGGATACTCAGTCGCAGCCTCTTACTCCTCCCTGAGCCAGGTTCAGCTCACTGAAGGCATTTGTGGGTTGTTTCCACAAAATATGTGTTTGCATGAGCAAATGAATTATGACTTAATCAGAGTCTGTTTGTTCCCCGTGTTAACCCTGAGCTTTCTCTCCTCTTCTGTAGAGCCATTCAGCGCTGATGTCTGGGTTATGATGTTTGTGATGCTGCTCATCGTCTCGGCTGTGGCTGTCTTTGTCTTTGAGTATTTCAGCCCCGTGGGTTATAACAGGTGCCTTGCTGATGGCAGAGGTAAGGCCATACGGAACTGTTGCATTCTGAATTTTTTTCTCATTTTTAATTCCTAATCTCTGTACTCCTTACTGGGTGTCTGCCTCCTCCCTAACTTTCATTTTCATTTCTGAAAATGAACCCTCAGCCTTCTATGTCACTAGCTTGGTGACTCTTTAGAAACGCCCCAATTAAGATGTTAGTTTGAACCTATATATCCCTCCCTGGTTCAATCCTTTCCCAGAGCACAGTTCCACCCCTAGGCAAATGAACGGAAAGGCCAGCATTGGATCTATGTAGTATAAGCATGTCAGAGGGAGCGATTTTGATAACTTTAGGCCAGGATAGTCTGTCTGAACAGATGTAACTAAAAAGGCAGGTTTTATACATATATTTAGAGTAAGGAAAAATAGGGTACCTTGGAGCATACAGTTTGATGGAGTCGTGTAGAGTTTCCCACAGCCAAAGGATCAATACTGAGGCACAAGATCACCAAAGCATGTGTCCCTGGCTCAAACCTCTGTGCCAGGGAATATGGGAATTGGCAGTTTGAAATAAAATGGGTAGGGAAGACCAGGATCGGTCTCCAGGATCAAATTTCCAGGTGAAGTACACCAAGAGATGCAAAGTCTTCCCTCGTGGTTGAGGCCTCTGTGAGACTTTACATAAAGTTCATTAAGTTTCCGAAGGGGACCATGGGGTCCTTGTATAAAGTGCCTCCAAAACTTCCTGAGAACTCCTGGACTAGGAAATATTCCGCCTTCCCTGAGTCTTCTCCCATTCAGAATGCAAGCTTTATCCTGGAATTATACCTCCAGAGGAAAGATTCTTAACCCTGGCTCTATGTAAGAATTATCTTATGGGCTCTTAAAAGACAAAGATGTTTGGACCTGATTTTCTGATGTTCTGATTCACCAAGTCCAGAATGGGGATTTCGAACACGATATGTTTCACAATTGTGGTTTTCTGCCCTGGTTGCATATTCAAGTAACCAGGCCCACCCCACCCCAATTAAATAAGAATCTTTTGGATTGAGATGCTTCTTTGTCAAGCAGTCCAGGTTGTGAGCCACCACAGGAGCAGACCTACCTTCTTAGTTGGTTTGTGCATCCTGGAGTGGAAGTCTTGACATCTCCACAATATGGTATAATTGGGGTCTATCAGCCTGTGCCAAAGGGTCATCTAAAACCATGACCTCTGCTCCATTTTGAGAGGCACCAGTGACAAGTGAAACATCTAGAATGCGTATTGAGATATATTGTCGGAGTCGCAGGCCGGAAGGGCATCGGGAATGAAAGACAAAGAGAGATTGGGATTAGGGGATCTGAGAGCATTGAAGCCTCAAGCTCATCAGACAACTTTATTGATTACAAGGGGGTCTTATATACCCCAGTGTATGTGCAAAGAAGCAGGTATAGGTAGCCTACGTGCCTATACACCCAAACACTAGCCTATAAGATAGATAGCCTACGTGCCACTACACACAAACACTAGCCTACGGTGACATTAAGGAGCAACACGTATTAACTATTAGCATTACCTATAGTCTAAGGAATTTTAAAAAATCTTATCTCAAGGTACAAAGTCTAAGTGTTCTATACATTACAAAAGATATGTGCTCATCTTTTCTTTCAGCCTTTAACAGTTTCATCCCATTTGCTGGGAACTCCCAAATCACCGCATTCCTTAGGTTGCAAGCGTAGTCATGGAGACAGCACCAGCATGGAGACAGCATGTCTCTCCTTTAGAGGCCACTGTGCCTCAGTTTCCAACAATACATGGAGATGGACAGTAGCAGGAAATAAAGTTAATGTGCCCCCTAACCCTTGAAGAAAACCAGGGAGGTGAAAATCCAGATTCATAAAACCAAGAACAAAGGCTTACACTTATTCATTTTGCCAAACAATGCTTGTCTTCACAAAGGAAATCAACCTGGAGCTACTTTTAAATATCAGATTTCCTTGGGGCATTTTGCAATTTACAAGACCTGGGTCTGTAAACAACTTTATAGTTACACATCCATTCCATGAACTAAGTTCACACACACAGATAGGTGTGCAGTTAGATATTTGGTTCACCATGTGTTGTCACTGCTGATTTGGTTTGCTGAGCATGTGCCATCAGAATCACCGACAATATCATAAGACCTGCACTAGTATGTTGTAAACTGTGCAGGCAGGTATCTGTTTCTGTATTGGGGGGGGGGGGGGGGCGACATGCAAACCCAGGCTCCAGGCAAGAGTTCACCATTACCAAGCTGCGAGGTCACAATACTTTTATGGGTAGAGGCCCTTAAACTGTGTGTATCGAGATATGGGGGGCTAGGCCAGGGGTCTATGGCTACCTCGTGGGCTTTCTGAGATTCTTTTACCCAGAAGATAAGACAGTAGGAGACCAGTAGGGAGGCGTTGGCATTGGTGGGGGCCAGTTCCAGAGTCGCCTTTGAAATATCTATTGGTAAGTTATATGCCTGAAGAAGCTAAAGAATAATCAAGAAAAATGCATCAAAGATACCCAGCATCAGTGTGCATAGAATTGGAGAATGTCTGTAACAGCAGTAGGAAAAGACCACACAATTCTTGCTGACCTTGTGTGAAGTTGAAATCCTTCCTTGATAGATACAAATACAAATTGCAGGAACAATGGTAATAAGGATGCATGGGTGATGATAGTAGGACAGTCAGCCTTCCTTATTCAGTTTTTATGCGCTCTTGAGGGTCCTGATTATGGAGTTGGTGTGTGGGGGTGGGCGGCAGGAAGCTCCTCCGCTGCCTTGACTGCATCAAGACTGTTAGTTGGAGCAGGAGCCTATACATCCCTGGCATCTGGTTTTTCTCCTAAGGGACCCTCTTCTGCCTGACTCAGGGCTCCCAGGAGAAGAGAGCTACCAGCTCTCAAACTAAATTGCAATTGATACAAGGCCTGGATCTTCATTGGAGGGCTTCCTGCTCTGGACTTGTAGGTTTAAATGAGGGACCTGTCTTAACATTCAGTCCTTGTCTTTTGGTCGTGCCAGAGCCGGGCGGCCCATCTTTCACCATCGGCAAAGCCATTTGGCTGCTCTGGGGTCTGGTGTTTAACAACTCCGTGCCGGTGCAGAACCCAAAGGGGACCACCTCCAAGATCATGGTGTCGGTGTGGGCCTTCTTTGCTGTCATCTTCCTGGCCAGCTACACTGCCAACTTAGCTGCCTTCATGATCCAAGAGGAGTACGTGGACCAGGTGTCCGGCCTGAGTGACAAAAAGGTAAGAGACCCATTTGAAACCTCTCACCATTCCCTCGATCCGTTCTGTGCTGTAATCAGAGTTCTCAACATATGCGGTAATTTTCCTAGATCTTTAGAGTTGACCGTTCTTTCTTATATTTCTTTAAATGGGGACATGGGAGCAGAAATCAGTTTCCCTACTGAAATAATATTACTTCATGCGTACCTCCTGATGAGCAAAAGGTTGTCACCAGTACACCCTGGGCTGCAAATAAGGGGCTTGGTTTGTGAGCAGCTTTCTGAGTACGTGGTATGTCTTGCTGGGTACGGCTAGGTAGCTTGTCAGCCCAGGGCGGCCCATTGGGCATGTTATTAGAAGGCTGCCCCTGTGTACCCACGCTGGGGAAACTGGCAAATTCTGACCCTCATTTTCCTCCCGGTGGTGTTTGACTGTAGGCTCTCCCTTTGTTCTCCTGTACACTCATATGTTTCCCGGGGTTGAGCAGGAGGGTTGCTCACAAAGTGTCTTGAAGAGAAGTAACTGCTATTTAACTTGACGATTGCCCCTGTGTGGTGCAGATGAATTGGTTGCCCTGTACCAATTGCCAGCCCTCGCGTTGGTCTGTGCAGTCAGGAGAGGAAGGAAAGTGCCTGCTGGTTTCCATCATTCCTGAGTGAGGGTGTGCAATACCTGTTCTGAGAACATCTGACTCTAGACCTACCTGAAGCATCACAGTTTCCATGGGAGAGCTGTCTCCTGAAACCATGATGGTCGGAGCAGTCCAAGACTAATGATAAGAGCTACTTTCCTGTGTGTCCAGTAAAGCTCGTGGATACCCCCCAAAATGTTTCAGGGACCTTTACATACAGCAAGTTTCCTACTCCACATTTACCTGAGATTTAGAAAATGTGAGTTCCCACCCCCACCTCCCGGATGAAGCCATGAGATAGAAACAGCTGTGACATTAGACCAAATGGGTCACATAGTTGATGACTGATTTTATGGGTGGGATTTCCTCAAGAAAAACCATATATACTTAGTAAATGGTTTGAGAAGAGTGAAAAGAAGGAGACATTCTCTTTTGGGACTCAGGTTCTGATTTTTCCATCTGCCCATCTGGTACTCCAAAAACACTCAAAAGCAAGCAGGGAAGATAAACAAGCTTCTTGAACACACATATAATTCTGATTCCTTCTTCACTTTATCTCTTTCTCTGATTTGTCTTCCTTTTTTAAAATTTTCTCCCTTGTTTTTTAGTATTCCCTTTTGTATTTCCTTCTCCCCATGGACATAGCAGAGGACGAAGGGACCATGTCCCCATGGATTGATATGGCAGAGGTTTGATGAACCATAGCCCTTCCTGGAGTTTTAGGCTGTCAAGTGGGGGACCCTCCACATTTATCACATTGTTTTCTTCGAGTGTCTCTGAAAATCGCTCGGAGCACTGTATCTTTCCTGTATCATCATGGGCTATCAGGAATGGAGGGAGATTGTTTCTCCTTTTGTGGTTTTGAAAGAACGTGAAGTCCTAGGCTGCATGGAAAAGAGAACATGTGCACCTGTCTGTGCTCCACACCTTGCGTTTATATTCTGGAAAGTTGGATCCCATCAGTTATTTGCTTAAAGCCCTTCAGTGGCTCCAGTGCTTATGGAACAGAGGCAATTTCTACTCAGTGTGGCAGTCAAGGCCCCTCACCAATGAGCCCCAGTGTTCCCCACCACTCTGGTCTCATCCCCCAGTGCATATACCTGCATTCCACATACCAGGTATCCTCAAGACTTCGTCCATTCCTGACCATGCCTCTATCCTTGCATCTTCCTGGGATATTCTCCTTCCTTCTTCATATACTAAATTCCTACTCAAACTTCAAGGACCAGATTAGAAATTACTTCATTTGGGGAGCTTTCCTTGGCTTATCTGGGCAGTCCATCATTTTCTCTTCTGTCATAATAATTACTCACACTTGTATAACAATGTTTTGCTCAACATTATATTTTAATAATCTGTGGTCCTGTACTTGACCATATCTCTGTCTATCTGGCCATGATCTCCCAAGGTCAGGTGCCATGACTTGGTTATCATAAAAGGAAGCAAGGGAAGGGGAAAATAAAAACAGGAAAGAAGGAAGGAAGCTGAAAGGAAGCAATGGAGGGAAGGAAGGAGGGAGGGGGAAAAGGCTGTGGAGAAAGAGAGGACATTTACTTAAGAGCCTCTTGTGCCAAGCACTGGCCTAAGCATTGCAGGCAAAGAAAGCAAGAAGAGAGCAAGAGCCCTTTAACAGCTGTTTACTTTGAAAATGGTTGAAAATGGTTATCTGATACATTTCAGAATGTAGCAAATGGGAAAGTAATAAAGTATAAGCATCCTACCAGAAAGTGTCAACATAATTTACATAATTATAGAAAACATTTAAGTAACTAATGAATTATAACTGCATATCAGTGTCAGGAACAGTGATATAAATCAGAAGGAGACTTGTCTGAAATTGTACTTAAAACGTTAAATTCTTATTAGTTTTATTCCAAATACTTAGTGTCTCAGGACTAAGAAGGCAATGTCTAAAGTGTTTTCTGTAAATTAAGAAAAAGAAAAGAAAAAAGAACTTCAAAAATAAGTGTCATAGTAGAGGTGAGATGATTTTTCATGATGCTTTTACAATGTAATTAAATTTTCATCAAGGAAAGTAACATTTATAATGGAGAAGAGTTTCTAAACTTGGGGATGACATATCTTCCATATAACTCAGAATAAATGATAAATATCTTGAGTGATAATGGGACAATGTTTTTAGCCATTAGATTTATAGTTTTAAAAATTATGTTTATGGCAGAAAATTATACTCAGTCCTCATTTATGTTAAGGTACAAAATCAGAATGTTCAGAGTTGAATTTCCATGAAAACCTATTTTTTGTGCTCCTTTTTACTGGATGCCTTCCACTTTGTGTAGCATATTACATTAGTGAATTCAGAATTATTCCACTATGTGCCGTAACTCCATAGACGTGCAAGGTATATAATAACATTTAGGAGCCCTGCTTTACGTTCACCTCTCCCAGTGGAAGGTGTTTCTGAGAAAGCTGGTGACATCATTCTCCCAACAAAGAACCACATGCTAATTCTCGTATTTTTTACCTATCCAGACAAAATCTTCATTTTGCAGCCTATAAAGTACAGTATGAAGGGGAAAGAACTTGGCCAGGTAACGGAGTAGACGTATTTGCTAGGCAATACATATATACATTATGTATGTTATATATGTAGCATATGTATAATCTTTATACAGCCATGATTAGTCCCATTTTACAGATGAGGACACTGAGACTCTGGAAAGTTAAAAAATTCCCTAAATCAAGTGATAAAGTCAAAGTGTGAGTCCCTATGTGTTTGGCTTTAAAGTCTCTCTGCCAGGAAGCCTCGCTCATAGCTTATTTTAGGCAAAGTTGTGATGTAGCTGATGTTTGGCATTGCTACCCTTTGCCCCCACCTTCTCATCTAATTTCCGGCCCATTCATTTAATTACAGCACCTCCACTTTATCACATCCTTCTCAACCTCTGTGATTACTATTGTCACTAACAATCATTATCTTAATAAATAAAATTATTATTAATAAAGCTTCAACAACAATAATATCACAGCTATTTTTCCAGCTCTTGTTGTGAGCCAGGCACAGTGCCTGGTACATTACATAGATTATCATATGCAACAGTGCTTGTGGTAGTTTGAGTCTTTTAGGGATCCGAGAAAATCTTGTCCTTAGTGCTAATCCATTCCTGTTTGTGTAAACCTATTATGGGGTTGGGGGGACTTTTGATTAGATTAATTTAGTAGAACATGACCCATGGTGAATCTTAATCCTCTTACTGAAGTCCTTTATAAATGGATGAATACGGAGAGACAGAGAGAGAGAAATCTACAGAAGCTGAAAAAGGAAGCCAGAAGCTAGAGCACTGAAACCTGCAAGAGAAGGGAGACCCACAGATGCAGCCATGTGCCTTGTCTATGATATAGGACAGAAGAGGCCAGGATTGCTGACAGCTGGTCTTCAGGGGGAAAAGCATTGCCTGGGAAGCCTTGATTTGGACATTTTCAAGGCCTCAGAACTCTAAGCCTTATGCTAATAAATACCCATCATAACAGCCAGCCCATTTCTCGTATCTTGCTTTTGATAGCTTTTGGCAAACTAAAACAGTACTGTTAAAATCTTTGTTTACAGACAAGGAAACTAAAGCTTGGAGAGGTGAAATAATTTACCTTTATGATGTTCCTGGCAGCCACAGAACCCTTTCCAGACCCTGATGCTTTTTTCAGTTAAATCACTTTCTTTTTATCCTTCCATCTACCTTGTAAAAACATAATGGTTTCAGTCATTTTCCGTTCCTAAAAGTAAGAGTTATCTGAGTAATTGAGCCATAATAATTAGGTAATATTCTAACATTTATACTTTAATAAGTCTTTCAAAAGTGCTAATGTAAACAGAATATAATGATGATTCCCAATACTTGTGCAGACTAAAGAACCCTAAATATGACCCAATCCGAATCTTTACGCTACTGTTGGGAATGGGGGAGAGTGGGAGGCACCAGGAGAGAGAAGGGTCATTTATGGAGTCAATGGGGTTTAAAGGTAGGGATTAAGGAAGTCTGCCAGGAGTCGGGATCTGCTAAGGTCACAGAAGACTACTGTCTGCTATCAGGCTCCCTGCACGTCCCGGGGCTGCCAGGGCCCTGCTCCATATATTCATACCATACCATGTCATGAGTGACATATGCCTGCACTGTAATTTGCAGTTCTTTTCCTCCAGGAACTAGGGGAAGGAACTTCATTAACTTTTGGGTTTTTTTTTTTTTATTACCCCCTTCTGGTGTTTTGCTTTCTGTCAATGTCCATTCGCTGTACATTTTTCTGTGTGTCTGTATAATTTTTATTTATTCCCCCCCGCTACTCCCGCAGCTTGCTTGCTTGTCTGCCCTGTGTGTCCATTTGCTGCACGCTCTTCTGTGCATTTTACTTGTCTCCCTTTTTGTTGCGTCACCTTGCTGAGTTGGCTCTCTGTGGCACTTGCCAGGCAGCACTCTGAGGTGCTTGCAGGCCAGGTGGCACTCCGTGGCATCCGGGCCGGTGGCTCTCTGCAGCAAGTGGACAAGCCTGCCTTCACAAGGAGGCCCTAGGACACAAATCCAGGGCCTTCCATATGGTAGACGGGAACTCAACTGATTGAGCCACTGCCACTTCCCATTCATTCACTTTTTTTTTTAATGAGCTTTGTCTTTATTGATTTTTTTAAATGTTACATTCAAAAAATATGAGGTCCCCATATGCCCCCCAAACCCCTCACCCCGCTCCTCCCATAACAACAACATCCTCCATCATCATGGGACATTCATTGCACTTGATGAAACACATCTCTGAGCACTGCTGCACCACATGGTCAGTAGTCCACATTATAGTTTACACTCTCCCCCAGTCCACCCAGTGGGCCATGGGAAGACACACAATGTCCAGTAACTGTCCCTATAGTCCCACCCAGGACAACTCCAAGTCCTGAAAATGCCCCCACATCACCTCTCTCCTTCCCACACCCTACCCTCAGCAGCTACAATGGCTCCTTCTCCACATCAATGCTACATTTTCTTTGATTACTAATCACAATAGTTCATGAATAGAATATCAGTAAGTCCACTCTAATCCATACTCTATTCCTCCATCCTGTGGACCCTGGAATGGTTATGTCCACTCCACATCTATATCTAGAGGGGGCTTAGATTCTACATGGATGCTGGATGCAATTCTGCTTTCAGTTATAGGCACTCTTGGCTTCCTGGTGTAGTGGTTGACCTTCTTCACCTCCTTGTTAGCTGGCTGGGGTAAGTCCAATAAACCAGAGGATAGGAGTTGCAAGTCTGTTGAGGCTCAGGGCCTGGCTATCACATGGACAGTCCAGAGATTCAGGTCCCCTGAGTATACACTAAACCCCAGCACCAACTACAGGTCTGGTATAAGTAACAGAAGAGGCTTGTGAACAAAGATCACATCTAAGTCCAACTCCATCACACAGGAACACAAAATCCAAAGTAGGGCCAACTGACATGGCACTGAATTCCATCTGCCCTGACCATAGAATCTATGGGTCTCTGTAGCCCTCAGAAGAACCAATACCTGGAGTTGTATCTACTTTAGCTGTCTCTGGGACTCTGCTGAGGTGTGCATAAGGGTGACCCCTCTGATGACCTCCTGGCTCTTTTTTGGAGGCTCATAGCCATATAAACTCATTTGTCCTTTCCATTTCCCCCTTTTATTCAAGGTCGAAAACCATTTTTAACTCCTGATATTACATGTAGGCTGAGATATTCTGCTGGTCTGAGTTGACCCTTTTATTCAAGGTGGTTTTCTAGTTACATCATCAGCTGGTACTTAGTAGTAATCCCTCAGTGCCAGGGAGGCTCATCCCTGGGAATCATGTCCCATGCTGGGGGGAAGGCAGTGCATTTACATGCTGAGTTTGGCTTCGAGACTGGCCGCATTTGAGCAACATGGAGGCTCTCAGGAGGTAACTCTTGGACACCCTGCGGCTCTAGGCCTAGTTCTTATTTCAGGCGCACAGTCTCACAGCCATAGTCATTGCCATCAAGGGCTCATTGTTGGACCATCCTTCTTTTTTGGTCTTTGCTGTTGCACATGGGGATTATTGCTGTTCCATTAGGGAATGTGATAGAGCTCCCCTGGCTAAGAACTCAGCACCCCCTCTGTTGTCGTTTTTAACTGTAACCACTATGAAAATATCCAAACATTTTTATGTCCCCTATATATATGCCCTGGAGAACTCCCTCTCAACCATGTGCCCCCTATCAATAACATCTCTTTCTCCCCTGCCATTGTTGAACCTCTCTGTTATCCAAAACTTCCCTGAAAATGAAGCCCAATATATTGCCAGGTTCCATTAATAGTAAAATGGAATATAGCGATGGGTTTAAAGGTTAGATATAGAATACAAACTAATTTAGAAATATTAAAGTAAAAGTAAATTGGGGTATCAAAAACTTAAAAAATGAAAAAGTTTTGTTTTTGATGTTTTGCCTTCCATCACTGCAATAAGAGTTGCCCTGTATGCACATTGACAAGGCAACTTCTTCCAACTCTTCCTCAGTCTCTACATCCTTTCATTTTCTTTGTTTTTTTTTCTCATTATTAAGCTTGTCTTCACAAAAGTTTTAGATCACAGTAATTCATATATACAATATACAGTACTCCCACATATCCAACCTAAGACACTTTGTTCCTTCCCCAGCAATAATCCTTTTACATGTTCATACTATATTTACTGCAACTGATATACAGATATTGAGACAATAGCTTTCAAACAAGGTTACACTTGGTTTTACATTATGGTTTATATTTTAGACTATACAATTTTCTAAATTTTTTGTTATCTTATGTTTTACATTATGATTTACATTTTAGCTTATAGGCCCCTATACATTTTTGGTGTAATTTAACATGTCCTCTGTCCATCCTTGCATAATCTTGTGGAACACTTCCATTGCCCCACAGTTACACTGATTCCATCTATAACTTTTAAACGTCAGAAAGGTGCTCATCTTTGTGGTGAGGGCAGCATCTCTGCCTGTAGCATGGAAGTACAAGGAGGACAAACTTAAACACCTGTGTAACGACCGTAGGGCTTGCAAGTCTCCTTTTGTCCCTTTGGGAATTAAACAGGGTATGAGTTTTAAACCAACATACAAACAAATAAGCAAATGTACGTTCTGTAAGAAAACCAGGCTGGTGATAAGCACACAGCCTAGCGATGAGAATATTTACAACACAAGTACACAGAAATGTTTGGGTGGTGTGTGAGCTTGTGGTTGGAAATGGGTCCATGCTTTTCACTGCTCAAATGTATTTCCCTTGCCCTATTAACTTTAGGCTGAAAGCCAGAAGGAGGCAGCTGACCTCAACCCTGATCTGTCAAACCCTGGTTCTGGCCCAGGCTGTCTTTGTCGGACTATGGAATACGAGGCTAAAAATAGCTTAATAGAGGAACATGCAAGCATCACTACTAGGGCCTGGGCTGGACCTCCACGTAGCTAAGCAAAAAGTAAGGGTATGATTCATTGCCCAGGAATCCTCTGGAGCTAGTCTAGAGGAAGTGACAGAAGAGGAAAACCTTGGGTGTGTGCAGCCACATGCATGGGCAGAAGAAGGGACACCTGCTGCTTTGTCTCTTAATGGCTAAATTAGCAGAGCCAATCTGGCCCTTTTCATGTACTACTGCCCCAAGTATTGAGCATCTCTCATCCCTACCATAGTGACCTCTGTCTACAACAAAGCCCTGGTGCATGGCCAGCGCCAGGTTTATTGGTCAGGGTCAGGTACCACCATGTCTTCTTTGGTTTTATTTACAGATGTATTACTGAGTTCATCTTGACTGAGGCTGCAGGTGTTCAGCAGTGGTCCCCCTTCCAGTCCCAGGATGTAGATGACCCATGCTGACAATTGGGGTCTCAACAGAGCCTCAGAGTCTCCTTTATCTCCTTCTTTCTGTGTGCTCTTTCACAGTATTAGGCTTCTCTTTGCCCTGCTCCCTATAAATGACAAACTGCTTCCTGATATTCCATGACTTCCCACACAGGTTTCCTCACTCCAGAGCTCTGCTTTCCTGTTGGGGCCTGTAGTGGCTTGAATGGCAGCCCCCCAAAAGATATATCCCAGAACCTATAAATGTGACCTTATTTGGTAAAAGGGTCTTTACAGATGTATATGAATTAAGGACCTCAAGATGAGACCATCCTCTATTGTACGGGTGGGCTCTAAATCCATGACAAGTGACCTTAAGAGAAGGGCCAAAAGAGACTGACAAAGAAGAGACGCTACAAGGAGGAAAAGACCATGTGCAGAAGGAGATTGGAGTGAAGCCACCGCGAGGAACCCCTGGAGCTATCAGAAGCAGGAAGAGGCAAAGAAGTTTGTCCTCTCGATCTGACAAAGGGAGGACAGACCTGATGGCATCTTGAATTCAGACTTCTAGCCTGCAGAACAATATGAGAATAAATCATCCCCATTGTTTTTAGCTACCGTGTTTGTGGTAATTCATTACAGCAACCACAGAAAACTAACAAAGCACCGTGATGCCTCCTCGTGCAACCTATCCTCTGAGCCTGTTGCACATTTTAGCCTTGAGTGCTGCTCCCATTCATCTCAGTCTCCTGCCCAATCCTTCTCAAGTGGACATTTCTCACAGTAAGGATCAGATCCCCTTCCTCTTCTCACTTATCCTCTGCTGCTTAGGAGAACTGGTCTACCTCCCACTGAAGCTGTGCAGAGAGGTTTCACATGCAAAGGGTCTTCCCTGTGTTGGTTCATTTTAGAGAGACAATAAAAGTCTAAACATCATTGCTCCATCTTTGGGCCTGCTTGACATTAGTTTCACACACATTTAATATATTATTTGTTTGCACACTTCCCACACAACTTTCTACTAGACCTCTTAGTAGTAATGTCATTGTCAAAGGGGATTGAAGTCATGTTTAGGGAAAGGTTCCAGTTTGACAATTCTTCTCATGGAGTAAAACATTATTAGTGTATTCCTCCTATATCTGGATTGTGCTGTGTTGTTCAAATCTTAGCAGTGAAAGGGACTTGACTTGAGCATTGGGCACAGGTGATTCTTTTCATATCTAGGGCAAACAGCTGTCCTTTCTATTCTTGTAGACGACTATATTTTCCATGTTACATTCCTTGTTATACAGGAGCACACACCCACATGTATGTATATATGGATACACATACACATATATGATCTTTCCAAACTTACATTAAGATAAATGCATAATTGGTAACTTGGCACTTACAAAGCTACATGGAGAAAACAAGTTTCCCAAGTGTAGAGAACATGAATTTCACAAAGTGTACCTCAAGAAGTTTGTCTTCCTTAACTGGAAAAATAAGGAAATTTGTCTCATTCAGCTGACATTATTGAACCATCTTTGTGCCAAAAAGAAGAGGAAGGGAGAGAGGGAGGAGAAGGAAGGAAGGAGAAAAAAAAAAGGAAGATGTAGCGTCAGAACAACCTTGGGCAAGTTCTGCTCTATAGTCCTCCTCTTAGTGGTATGTCCCTATGCAAGATATTAAGATGACCAGAGACTTCCTATAGCCATAAATTTGTAAGAAAAATAGAAACTAGGCAAATCAGAGTGAGTATGATTTCACAACTTCCCCATCTGAATTGAATTGATCTGGGCCCAAAATGAAAGCTGGCAACAGGCAGCAAGTTACAGAAATCAAAACACATAGCATGGAATACTGTACTTATTCTTTGGGAAGTGAGAGAACCTTGTAAGTCTTTTGAACTGGTCAGATCATTGAATTTATCTGTGCAGCCTGCAAACGCGGCCTCTCCCTGTCTAGGCACCTCTCCCAGCTGTGGAAGCGTTAAGTGGCTCTCGACTGCTCCACTGAACTTGGAATCCGCGTACAGCTGAGGCCCTGGTTCTAAGAGAAGAGATCTGTTCTGTTTAGATGACTATTCAAAGCAGTTTCTTCATTCTGACGTTTATTTTCATCAAAGGAAAATAAAAGAGTTGTCCACAGTCTTTTCTCTCTGATTTAGGACAAAAATCATAAATACGAGTTTCAGTATAAGGGGGCTAAACTTTTGTATATGCTCGTGAAATCTTGGCTCCTGGGTTGAGGATTTATTAAGAATTAGTGTTTCACTTCTAGGCAACTAAGTCTGAGTCCTTTGAGACAAATTAATGCAGCCATGAAAATTCATATGTGACCAAAGGCATCAGGCTTAGAGTGAATCAGGTTTTCGCAGAGTCACATTTATAGTCACAGTGAAAATGGTGGCCCCGGCTGGCTCTAGGCTTTTGTGGATAGTTGGGCTTTCTTGCTCTTCTGACGGCCCCACCTCCAATGATAACGGGAGTGGATGAGGTCCTCAGCAAACTACAAGCAGCCTGTTAGATTTCTGGAATCTTTCGATGAAACTAGGCATGTGCTGGGGCCAGTGTGATCAGAGAGTGCCTGAGGCTGGGGAAACACCAATCATGTGGTTTACAATTTAATGTCGTTTCCCTTTCTCAGATGGGTCACAGAGAGCCATTAAAAGAGTGCTTATGCTCTGTAAACACTATCGTGTCAGGGGTTTCCTGTAGTATTTTAATCCACTCCTGTTTGGGGTTTGATTTGAGGGGCAAAACACTGACTCCAGGCCAACATGATCCTGATACTGCCAGGGTGGAAAGAGAAAGGAAGCAGGCGAGCCAGCCCCTCAGGATGGGAGCAGCCTGGATTGCCAGGCCCTTATTCTAGTAGGAAGAATCAGGAGGAGGGCGCTTGTGGTCTCCGTCCTCACATTGAAAAGCATGAGGTTAGTCTACAAGAGCAGTTCTTTCTGGCGGGCAATAAGGGCAGTGGCTGCTGGGATGCGAGGGAGTAAGGCAGAGCGTTCATATCAGTGACGGGAGGAACCCTTTTACACTAAATTCACTGACAGGAAAGAAAGTTGTAGGTGGTGAAAGCTCTTGCCTGTGCAGGACCTACCAAGGAGTTAGCCAGAAAACTGAAGGTATCAAAAGGGTTGTAAGAGAAAATGACTGGTGGAAGTTATGGCGGGGGGGAGGGTTGTTGTGGCATCCCCCCTTTTTCTCCCAACCTCCTCAAACCAACTAGAGGGGCTTTGAGAGGACCTCTCAGAGAGCTTGCTATTCACCCCTTGCAGTTAGAGTGAGGAAGGGGCTGGCATTTGAGCCGTACCCCAGAAGACCAAGCGTGATAGCTCTTGACTGTAAACCACCTTGATATTAAATTTCCTAAATGTTTAATTCTCTGAAACTCCCTCACACATGTCCCAGCTTAGCACTAGTGCCACAGTATGGTCTAAGTTAAGTATAAGCCAGTTAAGTTTCTTGCAAGAACTGATTGTCAGCAGACCCTGAGACAGCTGTGACCCAGCCTTTTTTGGATTGGGTACAAAAGAGATGTGGAGCTGGGTGTCATCCTGGTACTGAGAGAAGAATGCTGAGGTTTCCACTCATGTTTCCCAGTGGCCTCCAATACAAATGACTCAAGATGGCCAATGGCATTGTGCGATGAAGGACGCTGCAGCAGAGGACCTCCTGAGCAGAAGAGCCTCTGGGGAGAGAACCTGTTTTCACTCTCAGGAAAACATAAATACACTTGAACATGCATGCCTTAACACAACACAGCCACCCTCACTGCAAACACACACACACACCACACAGTGCACAGATGTGTCTTTTACTCGGAGCACTAAGCAATTTTCTGCTTTTTCTTTTTATCCTTATAAAAGTGTATCAAATTAATTGCAACCAATTACATACACATCCCTTTCTCTCTGCCAATCAGGACCGCCTGAACAGGCAAGAGGCACTCTCACCTGCTTCATTATGCAAACTGATATTCAAACACTGAAGAACAATGCAGCCTTCAGCACAGCAGTGATTCCAGATTGCTAATGAGAAGAGGCTGCTGCCAGAGGAGTTGCTTTAACTCTCTGATGTAAAAAGGATGAGAACGCTTCAAGGGGAGATGAAGGCAGAGTCAAAGTCAATGCAGGTTCTCAGCACCAGACAGGGTTACCCTTGTGCAACTCAGCCGTGACCTAGAAAGTCACCACCAGGTCAGACATGATTCGAAGTTCAAGCAGTGTGGACAGAATGATTTGATTCCTTAAACATCTCTTTGGTCTGACAACCATATAAGCATCTCATAGAACATGATGAGCAAGCATGGGGTCATGCACAGAAAACCTGTGGTCTAGTGTTAGCGTGATTCACCATTGCCAAGTGCACAAATATGATCAACACATACAAGGAGAAATAAATAGACACTCTCTCTCTCACATCATGAGATTAATTAATTTGAAAAAGGCCTGCACCATTCATGCATTCATCTGGTCTACTATATGCAGAGAAAGAGTTATTTTCTTTCCCCATTAATCACAATAGTGAGGACTTAGTTCTCTCTTGACTGTCTCACCTTGTTACCTTGCCCCAGCACTTCAGAATCTCTTGAATTTGGGATTTACAATCTTGCCTCTCAAGCCCAAGTCATCCAAAATAGGCTTTTAATTGAATTATGTAACTGTCAACCCAGTCCTGTCCAATGTCAGGAGTACAAGGCAGGCGGACAGTCCACACAGCAGTGAGGGGCATTTATGCTGGGCAGTTGTGTTCTCAGCAGCATGGAGTGGGAGTAGGAGGAATTTGGCATTGAGAAGTTGGGCAGTTTCCTAGCTCCTCCTAAATAGAGTGTTCATGACACAACTTTACTTTTTGGTTGGAAGTTGTTTTGGAATCATACATGTTCTAGGATAAGTCCCACCACGTACAGGAAAATAGGGACTGTCAGGTTTGGATCCTTTGGTGAGGAGCTTAGGAGAGCACCATGGCCCCTACAGGAAGCAGGGTGTGGGTATGGAAAGTGAAGTACAATGGCTGTACTCTTCCTGGACTTCATTACCCCAGCACCACCACCATATCCCCAGATTCCCCACCCCTGTCTTCCGACAGCACCTGGGTCATCTTCCACTGGCGTCGTTGAGTACCTATTTCCTTCCCTGGATTGTAATTTCCTAGAGGCAACAGAAAGCAACTCCAATAGCTCTGTCTCTTCAACACCTGGGACAGTACCTGGTATATCGGAAGTTTGTTAAATGAATTAATTGTCCCCAGAGCATAGGATAATAATATTAAAATAAAGGTGTGCTCTCTTGTGTATTAAATTGCCATTAATGAGCTAACCGTTTACAGTGCTGTTTCTGTATGGGAATGTATTTCTGTTTCTGAACAATTGATCTATAAATGAACTATGGCAGACGACATGTTCATAGGTTGGAGCCTGCCTGTTAAACATTGCATTCTGAAGCCAAAATTAAATGAACTTCTGATTGTGTGTTCTTTTGCAATATTAGCAACCATGGCCCTCATCCATGATAATCACTATATAAACCACATCAGTAATTACAATCTCAGAGAGGGCCTCAGTCACTAGTGACGATTCAGTTGCATGCCCTGGGCTAGTTACTGTATGTTTTTGTCTCATTTGCTTCTCCCCTAAGCCTTTCAGGTAGATTTTTTTTTCTACTTTGCAAAAGAGAAAATTAAGACTCAGCCACTAAGACACTTTGTGACCTGGCTGAGTTGCTAAACCTCTCTGTGCCTCAGTTTCCTATTTTATAAAGTAGGGATAAAAATGTCACCTACCTTATGGCAGTTGTGCTGATTAAATAAGTTAATACCTGTACAGTGCCTTGAACAGCACCTCATGTGCACTAAACATGCAAAGTGTGTTAATGCTTGGATCCTATGGCAGACCCTGGTGCGTGACGAAACCCGTCCCACGAAGCCCATGCTGCTTCCAGTGGTGATCAGCACGTGCCTTGAAAGCTGCAGACCAAGTGCTCCTAGCCACCCTAGATCCCAACACACTGCTCCCTCCACCCTCCCCACCTCCAGCACTCGCCTGTGGATGGGGTGGGGGTGAATTTAGTTAAAGGCAGGTACTGTGTCGGGACTGGAAAGGGGAGGAGGGAGAACAGGGGAGTCACGCTGCAGTGCTTAGACTCCTGGAAAGGCACATCTGCCATGGGCAAGAGGAGCCTGGGACCTCTTTGCAGCCATCCTCATGGATCTTTTCAGGGGAAGCACCCAGCAGCACCCTAGGTGCCTCGTAAGAGCTCAGTGAGTGTTTCCTGAAGCCATATTTGTGGCCCATTACTGTGATACAAAACAATAACTTCAAATAGGATTCCATTTGACTACTGGGCCCTACCCCCAGTAAACTGTCTCTTGTGGGATTGGACATGGTGTAAAACCCGGAATCTCACAGGCTCTTCCCTGGATGCATGGTCTGTCCTGCCAAAGAATTGCCTGTCCTTTCAGACTCTCAGAAAAAGGGACCTAATTTCTCCCGTATCAAGCTGTCTTGGAGCTAAGGGAAGAACCTTGGCTTCACTGTAGATTGCTGATAACATTCCTTGTTTTGTTTTTTATTAATACCCATTCTGACTAGATCATTTTGCAATAGGAGTTATATTCCTATTGTCATATACAATTTCTATTCTGTCTATTACAATCTGTCTACTAATGAAGTTAATACTGACTCCCTAATGACCACTGGCCATTTGGGAAATGCACAGAATGTGAAGTTGAATATGGGTTTGGGAGAGCCTGGCACCCAGTAGTTCCAGTCAAACTCCTCTCTCTCAGGAAGCTTTGTTCCATCCTCTGTACCCCTTGGGGTCTCTACCAGCCAGTTCACACTTAACATGCTGCCTATTGATGTGCCATCCTGTGTTTCTGCACAATGCAACTATCATGTAATGAGTCTCTGTGTAAGGGATGGAAATCAGGTCCATTACTCTTCATTCTCACCACCTACTCTTCATTTATTCATTCAGCAAGCAGATCCTAAATATCTATTTTACACCACTTACTAGTACAGGGTATAGGAAGATGAGAGCAGCTCTGTGTAAGCACTTCACCTCTAAGCCTTTTGTCAGCATTGAGCTTCATGTGCAGCCACACAGTCTGTCTTGGGAGTCCTTAGCAGCTGCTACCCTGCCCCTGGTTGAGGCTGGCACCCTGAAATAAGGACCAATATCTGTGCTGCTTCATCCCTGAAAGTCTATCCAGAAATCCCTCCTGCCTTTTGTAGGCCCTTTGTCCAACCTAGATGCTGCCTTCTACCGGAATCTTCCCCCTCCCCTGGGTTCTTTAGATTCACTAAGGCCTCTGTTGTATCATCCATCTGGCTTTTTACTGATGATATTCTCTGCACTTAGTGTAATACCTAGCACATATAATAGTAACAATCAATTTAACTGTTAATTATTGGGCAGCTATAGTTAGCCTATGGGTCAGATTGACAGATACAGCAAATAAAATACAGGATATAATGCATGTGAATTTCAGAATAGACAGCAGATAATTTTTAGTATACATGTGTCCCAAAATTGCACAGAAACCCTACCTGTGCAATTGGAGCCTTGCTGAAGCAGTCCCAGTCTCATAGTCCAGTGAGAGACACAACCACATCAACAGTACTTAGCACTTAGGATGTACAATGACAGAAGAATTTCCTTGGTTTCTCCTTTTCAAGGTTAAATGAACCCTTTTAACCTTTCACCACAGGAGTTGCTCCCCTCACCTTTATCCATTTTCTGAACCTTCACAATATTTCACTTGTGAGTTCTAGAAGATAGTACACTGTGGTCATAAAGCCCTCCTACTGCTGCATAATGGGGCCTTACCGCATCCATCCCACGTGTCACCTTGCCTTTAGCTTCCCATTGTAGGCTCCCTACTGAAACAGCAGCACTGCATTGCTGATTCTTGCATCTTGTCGTCTAGTAGGGTTCCAAGATCTTTGTTCAACCATGCTCTTGACAAAGCCAATTCTTGCCCTTTCTTGCTATATTGCAGTGATTTTATATCCTCTGATGGTTACTGTGTATACTTCCTAATTGAATTCATTCTTTTAATATCTCTTTCACCATGCCAGACATATTGTTTTGATGTTTAATTCTATTTCCCAAGTGGCCAGCCATCCAATTCAATTTGTATCATCAGCAAATTTGAAGAGCAAGTTTTCCATCCTATCATCTAAGTTGTTAAAGAAATTAAGACCCTACCCTGTTTGCTACCCCACACTCCCAACAGAAGCTGATCACATCTACCCTCTTACCAGGTGTCCCAACTTTTGTAGCAATAAAGAGAACTGTTTTCTTTATAGCTTACTTAGACTCTTTTTCCTTTCAGTTGATTGCCTTCCAGTCTAGAATTTCATGAAAACTTTAAAATAGTCTGGCTTTTTTGTAACCTGTTAACAAAGGGAACATGATACATGCACTCTGAACCATTAAAAGAATCCGCTGGCCTGGTCTTTTCATAGAATCATCATGGTGCTCCATAAGTTAACTTTTAAGGAACTTCCTGCAAGGTAGCTGAGAAAATGTCCTTGTAAGTGAGCATGTTTCCCTCTAATTATCTCCACTTAGACAAGGATTTAAAAAGTCTAAGTGTGAAATAGACTCATCTAGATTGTTTTCCCAAATATGTGCTGCAATTCATAGGCAAGCCATCCTGTTGATTCCTTAACCCACTTGCCTATTCTAGAAAAGGTCTTTTCTCTAAGTCTGGGGTGAAATACACTTTGGGTATCATATTAAGTAGGGAATTAAAAGTTTTCCTCTGAAGATTCACACCAGACCAAGCCAGTAGGTCCAGATTCAGAGGAAAGGCCTTCCAGGTGTTAAAAGAATTTCCAGGGAATGGAGACATTGTGTCCCTAAAAGGCAGGGTGAGCCCAGGCTATCCTGTAGGCAGACCACTAGATGAACATCTGATCTAAAATCCAGAGGAGGCTCGGAACAAGTTTATTCTTCACTATCCATTCTTCTATCTTTTTTTACATTAATGGAAATTGTTATCTGATGTGACATATTAATATTTGACATATACATCATATGTATCTCTCCCTAATAAACTATAACCTCAAGGGAAAGAATTTTTTTCTGCTGTATTCACTGATGTATCCACAGTAACTGTAATAGAGCCTGACACATATAGGTGCTCAAATATTGGTTGAAGAATAAATGAATTAATCAGTTGACCAGCGAATAGGTGAATGAGAATACATGGAGAATTCATATTGTGTGCATAGGATAAGCCAATACTATCTTCATTAGCTGTTTCAACTCAAGAAACAGTGGGAGATAGTTTCATAGTTGATGGATGGGAGAGAAGAAAGAGAGGGTAATGTAAGTTAGAAACACTTGACACTTACAGTCCCAGGTAGAATTTGCTCACCTCATGGCTTCTGCCTCTATCAAACCATCTGAACCAGAGAGGTATTTAAGAAAAGAAATGAATAAATGGAGAACTGTACTACTTTTTTGGCTTGCAATATCTTAAATTTTAATTTCAGGACTTATTTGGTAAGATATTTACTCTTCATCCTTGATGTGAGAACAGCACAGCAGGCCCCTCCAAGTGTGTATGTGTTCAACCTGCACCATCTACTGAGAAGCAAAACCTCAGCTCTCAACCAGCCAAGTGTTCACCAAGTACTTTCTATTTTCCTAGTACCATTTAACAGAAAGCACCAACCCTGAAGTAAACATACCTGTTCTACTTTCCTCTTTTTTTCAGTTAAAGAATACATGATAACATGACAAGCTTCTATAAAAGAATCATAAGTAAAAATGGTATCTAGAATTTTCCTGAAATAAGTACATATTAAACACAATCTATTTTTATTTTTTATTATATTTTATTAGAGAAGTTATAGGTTTACAGAAATATCAAGCAGAAAATAGAGTTCTCATTTTACCTAATCCCCATTATTAACACCTGGCATTAGTGTTATAATTGATGAAATTGATGAAAGACTGTTATTATAATTGCACTATTAACTATAGTTCATAATTTACACTAGGGCTTGTGATTTGTGTGAACATAATCTCTTGTGCTGTCTCTGATCTTTTGTATCTAAATTCCCACATAGCATCCGCGTCCCTGTATCATGGTGCATACAGGGCACTGAATGTGTTTGAATAAATGGCAACCCTAAAGTGGGATGTGAATTAATGTAGTTTAGAATGATTTTCAACAAAACGGTGAAAATAAAGGGTTTTTTTACTTCACCCTCAGTCAACTGGAAAAGTTAAATTCCATTCTTCTACCAATAAAGTTAATGATATTTTACATTTGTAACAGCCATGTTATAATAATGTTAACAATGTCATTGGAGATCCATTGAGGATGCCCCTGACTCTAGAGACTGTACCTTCTCCTGAGTAGACACCCACTATATGTGTGTGATGAAGGAAGGGAGGGAAGGGCCAGGAAGAGGGTAGAGATGCCTGGCCTTGGGTAGGTAATAAACTGTCCCACGCCTGTTTTCTCCACTGTATGTTGAACAAGTCACTCAATCAGCATTTCTCAGACTCAGTTTCACAGCCCACGAGTGCTCTGAGAGTGGTAATGGTAAAATAAGTTGGGGAAAATGCCTTGTCAAGGTTAAATAAGTGTCTTGACCAAAGGACTTATCAGCCCTCTGTTGTGAAGGTCTGTCGTGAACTCAGAAGGGGAAGTAGTGTTCAGGGTGGGCCCACGGAGGCTCCCTCCTACTGCTGACATTCTGTAACTGAACGTCCCCTGTGTATGGCTGACTTTATTGACCAAAGCAAGAAGTTCTGCAGTGCTGTAAATGGGTCACCATGTGACAGTGTGTGTACACGCTGGCATTTCCATTTCTCAGTTTGGAATTGACTGATTTGATCGATTGCCAGGAACACAGAGGTGTGCCTTTCTCCCTGGCTCACATCTGCCCGGATCCTCACTTTCCCCAGGCCCTGCCTGGCTCAGACCTCTTGGCGGTCCTACCGCTATCCCCGTCCCAGGTTAGTGACTCTGAAGATGTTTCCTCTGTGTCAGGAACCTCACATCATCATGCTAACAACTGGAGCACCCTAAATTCTACTGGGGCATCTTGCATATGGAAATTTTGGCAGTAACCTTTAGTACTCTCCCTCCAAGTGTATATGAGCTGCTGAGGCTTCTGGAGCAGCTCCGGAAGTCCAGTTTCCATGGTGAATGCACCTGCATCTTTTACTTCTTTAGAGACCATTTCTCTTTGCTAACATTCACAGCTTTTATAAAATCTCTGGTATAGGTCCCTGCATTCCCCAGGTCAGTCTGGCTGAGAGTAGGTTGAGGGAGCACAACCAAGGCCACCCAGGAGACGCTAGCCACGCACAGGATGACTTAAGGAGAAAACTCAAATGGCTTTGTCCTCATGCCTGTTTCACTTCGTCTCCTGTTATCCTAATTATCTCCACCTCTTTCACATTTTGGTGCCAAAGAAATATTCATATGCATTGTCAAGTCCTAAATTTGACAAGCTCTTATGGGATCTCAGATCTGATATATTTTTAAGGAAAAATGGAGAGGGTTCAAGGAAAGATGTCCTCAGCTGGCACAAGGGCAAGTTAACTCTTTATTCCCCAGGGATGCTAGAATAGGACTATAGCTGAGGAATAATAATGTTCAAACTGTATTGCATGATAATGTATTAACCAGTAAGGAGTGCGCTTTTAATGATTTTTTTGCATGATAAATGTAACCTCATTTGTGCTAGTTCACTCATTTGATCATTCATTCGCTTATATTAAGAGCCTACTAAGTGCCAGGTACTGTTCTAGGTACAGGAGATACAACAATGATCAAAACAGAAAAATTCTTGTCCATTGTATCACTTACATTCCAAAGGACAGGGGGCCGAAATTAAATTAAAAATCACTTATATACATTGTTTGGGATATTAAGTGCTATGGAGAAAAGTAAAGCGGAGACAGGGGATAATGAGTGTTGGGCAGGAGGGTTGCTATTTTATAGTGGATGATGAAGGAAGCCCTCCTTGAAAAGACCATTGGGTCTACCTGAAGTTAATGAGGGAATATAGATGTGGAATATCTGGGGGTTTCTGGCAGAGAGAAGAGTTTTCTAAGGCAGGAGCTGGCCTGGTATGTTCTAGGAATGGCCAGGAGGCTGGTTGGCTACTGGGGAGTGGGCGAGGAGATGATGTTGACTCTGCCATCTTCTTGCCTTCATTCTTTTGAATATATAGGCAGACTTGGATTCTTTCAAGGCTTCCCTCTTTAATGTTTATTTCATTTATTCCTCCCACTATTTCCTCCCTGAAAATGGTCCAGGTGATTAGTTTTCTGGTGAACCTCTCGTTTCCAGCTTCTCGTGTTCTTCAAGCCATATTGCTTTAGCTGAATAATTATGTCCAGGCATTGTGGTGTGCACACCACATCCTTTTGGCCTGGTCCTTTGGTGAGCTCTACAATGTGGCTTCCATCGTCATCTCTAACTTGGCATTCCTCATTGACATATGTGCACATTCCTTCCAACTTCAGTTAAGACATCTCGGCTCATGCCTTCCCTCTTGCTCCGATTGCCCTCCCCACACTTCCCTGCCCATGTAAATCTCAGCAGCTCCAGCTCTGCCTCTTCTTTGCAGCTTCCCCAATTCCACCCTCTCAGCATGATTTCTGCTCCCTCTCAACTCCCATAGCTGTTAATTTCCTTACCTCCCATTTGGAACTTGGCATACTCGGTTAGTTATTGAATCTTTTTATTCTAAATGGGTTTGCTGAGCATCTTTTCCATGAGCAAAGAAACTTAGTGATGTATTTTATGCTTAACAGTGAGGACCCTGACTCTGTTAGTTTCTAGCAGCATGACCTTAGCCAAATTACTAACCTCTTTGTGCATCTGTTTCCTTGTATGTGAAATGGGGATAGTAGTACCCGTTTCATAGGGTTGATGCAAAGACTAAATGGTTTACTATAGTAAATTGTGAGCACATAGTAAGTGGTATAGAAGTGTTAATTGCTGCTGTCATTATATTTTTATCATTATTATTCCCAGCTAAACTGTATAGTGGGAATTGTATCTGCAGCTTCATGGATCCTTATTTTCTGACCTCAGTGGCTTATACATGGGTTATGCTCATTAAATGTATGTTGATGATGATATTTGATGACCAGACACAAGACTTTGCCAAAAATCTTAAGATTTCAGGGTACAGGTTATGGCACAGAAAAGTAGCTATAGTAATAAACCCATTTCCTTGACTTTACCAACTCAGAGACTAAAGTTCAGCTAGAAAACACACAGTAAAATGCTGTTTTCTGAATTTAAGAAATACTTTAGGAAATCTTTATTAAGGCTTATATATTCACATTTTATAAAATTAAGAAGAAATTACTTCTTTACTATTTTAAGATCTTCATTTTAAGTGAAACTGATAACTAAATTCCAGAATTCCAAAGAAACAGTATTATATTTTCCATACACTCTTGGTTTGGGCACAGCAGGAGAGTGGTGACAGGAGGAGAGCGAGTTCTATTCCCTCCATCACCTCTAGCCCTCCAGGTGCCACGTAAGACCCCCAGCTCCACATCAAGTTCAGAGAGGCCAAGTGCTCCTTCCATAGCAGCACAGCACCTAGACAGAACAGTGAAGACATACTCTGGAAGGATGGTGTAGGGTCACAGAGGGACCAACTTACCAGCTTCCTCACATTCAGGCACATGTTTCTTCACAAGCACACTTAAGTGTGTTTGTCACTCTGGGTAGCCTTGGCACTAATCATATTAATAATAAGAAGGAAACGAGCAGAAATGACTCATGTGGTCAGTGCTTACTAGAAGTTAACTCACTTTCCAGCAGGAACAAAATGGCATCAGGTTCTCCAGGGGCTCAGGAAAAGAACAGGGTTAATTTTGGTACTTTTATTATATATTCGTATCTTCTAACTACGTTCTCTAACCTTATTGCTATCACAATTCAGTCACCTACTTCAAGTGAATTTGAACAGTATTCTCTCCAATGCATCATTTATAATGAAATGTAAAAAGAAAAACAAAATTTTTTTCCTCCCAGATTCTAACTTTTATGAGGGTGAAGAGCCTGACTTCTAACCCATTTCTATATGCCCTGGTAGGGTCCTGGCTGGCACTCCTGGACTCAATGTTTTGGAATTTTTGAAGGGATGCTACACTTTATTTCTCCTTTCTGAGCATCATTAAAATTCAGTTTCAAAGTGAAGTGACTTTTTATTGTCACACAGTTAGTAAGTGGTAGAAGTTAGATTTGAACATGGGTCTTTTCTCCTGAGCCCATAATTCACATGCAAAGTTACTGTTTTAACATTATGTTGTCCTTTCAGTGTAAGCACCAGTCACCTCCTTTTCCTGTCTGCCAAGCATTTATGGGCTAAGGAATAGTGAAGGAGGCCATGCCCTCAGAAGTTCTCCTCTTCGTGTTATCTTACTTACCTTTCCCTGTTTAGGTATAGTGAGGGATCCTAATGAGAGAGGAGGGAGACTGCTTGCTCCAGCCACCTCCTCCCTCTTTAGATGTTTCCCCCAGTACCTCACATGCCCATGTCCACTTCATCCTGTTGGGCTGTAAGACATTAGTATGGGAAGACTGAGTCCCAGGTGAAATGCCTCTGGGTTAGTGAAGATAATGATAGATGCTGTACTTACTCTATAGTTCATAGGAAAATTGGGAAGATCAAAAGAAAGAAGAGCTGTAAAAAGACTTTGCAGAGGGCTGGGAGGGGCATATGACCAAGTAATCCCACTCCTGGATATTTACCTTAGAAAAAGGAAAACTTATATTCACACAAAAACCTGTACACAAATGTTAGAGCAGCTCTATACATAATCACCAAAAAATGAAAGTAGTGACCCAAATGTCCTTCAGTGAGTAAATGGATTAGCAAATGGGCACATCTATGCAATGGAATGCTAATTAGCAATAAGAAGAACAGGCTACAGGTATGTGCAAGAGCTGGGATGAATCTCAACGGCATTGCACTAAGTGAGACAAGCCAGTTTCAAAAGGTTATATACTCTATGATTCCAATTAAATGACAGTCTGGAAAAGACACAACTATGGGGACAGAGAACAAATCACTGATTGCCAGAGGATAAGGGGAAACTGTGAAAGGGGTAGCACAAGGGAGTTTTCTGGGGTGATAGAACTCTTCTGTATCCTGATTGCAGTGGTAGTTATAAGATTCTATACATGGGTTAAATTTAATAGACTGTGCATCAAAAAATAAAAATCAATAATAAGAATAAATGCACCATTAAAATAGAGGATACTGACAACAATAATAATGATAATGTAGGGTGCTGGGTAGGTAAAAAAGGGTGTCCTACCATCACCTCATAATAATTAGTAGCACACGTCAAAAGTCTCCTTGTATCCTCATTCTTCCCCCCCTTTTCTCTTGGGGGCATAGAAGCCCTGCGTAGCACTGGGCATTGATTCTTTTTGTGATTCAAATGCAAAATCAGGAGTAATGGAATGAATATTTATGTGTAAGATTATCAAGCTTTGAAGACAAAAGCCCCCAGATCCCGCATCTCATGTGGATGGATCCCTGCAAACAGATGTACAATATCCAGCCCTGCAAGGTCACAGCGCCAGTTTCTCCTAATCTGCATATGATGATTTGATTCACACTGAAGAAGAGCCATTTTTCAGGGCAGCCAGATACCCAAGACAGCATTTCCTCGCCACCCTCTTCATTTCAGTAGGGCTGTTTTCATTTGTGTGCTGTCATTCATACAATCTACCTCTGATTAACCTCGTTAGGACTGGTGGCTGCTGAGGAGGAGATGGCCTTGTGTGGTCAGAACAGAAGCCTGGGTGCCGTCAACGTCTAGGAGTGTTTTGTTTTGTTTTTCAGAACCTGCTCTTCTTCTAGCATCATGGCCTCAATGACCTTACCTCTCCTCTCCCAATATCTGTTTCCTCACTCTCCCCGTGGAGGCTAACTGGTAGTGTTGGGGGAGGAATCTTCTTTTGGTGAAAACTAACGTTATTGCCAATGATGCTTCAGCTTCTCCAGCCCCCACCTCCACCCTTGCAAATCCAACCCCACCTCCCTGCCAGCTTAAATCCAGCCTCCTTCAAGAAGCCTTCCAAGAAACCAGACCAATTGCAGCCGTTCTCATTTGGGACTTCTGTGTTAGTGGTGTACACCTCTGTGGTCTTGTATTTTAGCTAGCTTTGCACACGCCACCTCACCTACTCTTGGAAGGTAAATATCTGATGGTGCTTGTGCTCATCCTTATTTCCCTCTGGTGCCCAGACCATCATCAGAGTTCAGGTCTTCTTCTTCTCTGGGCTTATTCCTTCCAAGCTGTTCTCCATGCTGATACCTGAGGGTTCCCCCTTTCCAACACAAAAATGCTATCCTGTCATTTTTCCAGCATTCTTCAATTGCTTGCAGCAGTGATGGTGATGGTGGTGGTGGTGGTGGTAGTGGTGGTGGTGGTGATACTAAGAGTAGCTAACATGGTATATTTACCATGTGCCAGGCACAATGCTACCACTTTGCTCAGATTAACTGGTGGAATATTCAGAAACCTTATAGGATAGTACTATTATTAGCCCAGTTGTACCAATGTGGAAACTGGGGCACAGAGAAGTTAACTTGTTCAAGGTCACACAGCTATCAAGTGGGCAAAGCTGAGATTTGAACTCAAGAATTTGGCTCTAGAGGCTGTACTGTTTCTCATCCCTTAGAGCATTAACTCAATATTCTTGCAAAGAATTCAATTCCCTTTGTGAAGCAGGCCCTGCCTCCCTCTTCAGCCTTGTTGACCTCCTGTCACCACCACCATATCTGCTAGACCCTGGCAATGACAGACTTCTTGTGGTCTCCAATCTTGCCATGGCTTTCTCACCATCTTGTGTCTTTTTATTTTATTTTTTTTAATTTTTATTTTGAAATAAGTTAAAACTTACAGGGAAGTTACAAAAATAATACAGAAACAATACATAGAACCCCAACATACCCCCAACACAGATACCCTTATGTAGCCACAAAAAAAATGTAATTTTCATGTTCCAGAAAATTAATATAGATAAAAAACATACAATCTGCGTTCCAATTTTTTCAGTAATTCCCATAATATCCATTTGGGCATTTTCTCCCCCATTATTTGCAGTCCAGGATCACATATTCTGTTTAATTGTCATTTTCTCTTTAGAGGGTCCCTTTCTCTCTCTTAATTGTGGCAACATATATAAACATAAAATTTCCTATCTCAACCACTCCCAATACAATTCAATGGCATTAATCACATTCACAGTGTTGTTTTACCATTGCCACCATGCATTACCAAAACTTTTACATCACCCCAAAGAGAAACCTTGCATACATTATGCGTCAACTCCCCTTTCTCCCATCTCCCGTAATCTATACACTACTTTCTATCTCTGTCAATTCGCAGAGACTAGTTATTTCATGTAAGTGAATAATATAATGTCTGTCCTTTTGTGTCTGGTTCATATCAATCAAAACAATGTCTTCCAGTTTCATCAATGTTGTGTAGCATGTATCAGAACCACATTCCTTTTTCCATCCAAATAATATTCCATTGCATGTAGATACTACATTTTGTTAATTCATTCATCTGTTAATGGACACTTGAATTGCTTCCACATTTGTATATTGTATATTGTGTAATGCTGCTATGAGTACCAGTGTGCAAATATCTGATCCAATCCCTGCTTTTGATTCTTTTGGTTATACCTAGGAGTGGGATTGCTGAGCCATGTGGTAGTTCTATTTTTAAATTTGTGAGGAAGCACCAAAATGTTTTCTATAGCAGTTATACCATTTTACATTTTCACCAGCAGTGTATAGTGGTTCTGTTTTTCTCACATCCTCACCACCATTTGTTATTACCTGACCTTTTGATTCTAGGTCTCTGTATGTGTGAAATGGTATTTCATTGTGATTTTGATTTGCATTTCCCTAATGCAATGACTAATGATATTAAGCATCTTTTCACATGCTTGTTGGCCATTTGTATATCTTTTCTGGAGAAATGTCTATCAACGTCCTTTACTCATTTCCTAATTGGGTTCTTTGACTTTTCATGTTGAGTTGTAAGAGTTCTTTAAACCTTTGTCAGATATATGATTTCCAAATATTTTTCCCATTTTTGTAGGTTTTCAGTTTTCCTTCATGATGGAGTCCTTTGATGTACAAAACTTTTTAATTTTTATATAAAGTCTAGCAGCTATTTTTTTGTTGTTGTTGCTGGTGCTTTTGGTATAAAGTCTAAGAATCTATTGCCTAATACAAGGTCCTGATGATATTTCACTAAGTTTTCTTCTGAGAGATTTGTTGTTTAGATTGTCAATACACTTGGAAGGTTGTTTTGTTTTTTTTTTCAATATATATGGTGTGAGGTATCTAAATATCTCAGAAAATTGAGATATCTTGTTTTCCCAGATCATTTCTTAAGGATATTCTTCCCTCATTGAATGGATTTGACACCCACATCAAAAATTAATTTGCCCCATTTCTGGGTTTATTTCCGAATTTTATTCCTTTGGTCTCTATGTGTATCCTTATGTTAGTACCACATTGTTTTGATTACTGTAGCTTTGTAATAACTCTGAAAACAAGAAGTACAAGCCCTCCAACTTTGTTCTTTTTCAAGATGGTTTTGGCTATTTAGGCACTTTGCTCATCCATATGAATTTTATGATTGCTTTTGCATTTCTGCAAAGAAGGCTGTTGGAATTTTGATTGGGAATGCATGGAATTTATAAATTATTTTGGGTAGTACTGACATATTAACAAGAATAAATCTTATAATTCATGAGCATGGGATATCTTCCAATTTATTTAGGTCCTCTTTAATTTCTTTCAGCAATGATATGTAGTTTTCCATGAACTAACTCTTTAATTTCTGGTTAAATTTATTCATAGATATTTTATTCTCTTATTTGCTATTTCAAAGGAATTGTCCTCTTGATTTCCTTCTCAGATTTTTCATTGCTGGTATATTTTGAGTGTTGATCTTGGACCCCACCAATCTGCCAATTTCATTCATTACCTCTAGTAGATTCCTTATATATTGTTCAGATTTTCTACTTATAAGATCATGTCATCTGCAAATAGGGATAGTTTTACTTCTTCCTTTCCAATTTAAATTCCTTTTATTTCTTTTTCTTGCCTAATTGCTCTGGCTACAGCTTCCAGTATGATGCTGAATTGTAGTGGTAAAAACAGGCATCCTTGTCTTGTTCCTGATCTTAGGAGGAAAGCTTACTGTCTTTCACTGTTGAATAAGAGATTAATTGTGGGTTTTCACATATACCTTTTATCATATTGAAGAAGGTCCCTTCTGTTCATAGTTTTCTGAGTGTTTTTAATAAGAAAGTGTGCTGAATTTTATCAAATGCCTTTTCTGCATCGTAATGATCATATGCTTTTTTCCCTTCATTCTATTAATATTTTATAGGGTGATTTTCTTACATTGACCCATTCATGGAATAAATCGCACTTGGTCATGGTGTACAATCCTTTTAATATGCTGTTGGATTTGTTTTGATGCTGCTTTGTTGAATATTTTTACAGTTATATTCATAAGGATATCTCTTTTCTATGATATCTTTATCTGACTTTGGTTTGAGGATGAGGTTGACCTCATAGAATGATTTAGCAAGTGTTCCCTCCTCTTCAATTTTTTGGAAGAATTTAAAAAGAATTTGTGTTAATTCTTCTTGGAATGTTTGGTAAAATTCACCAGTGAAGCCACTAGTACTGGACTTTTCTTTGTTGGGAGGTTTTTAAATTACTGATTCAATGTCCTTATTTGATATTGGTCTTCTCAAGCCACTGTCGTTAAACTGTGTGCCAGTGGGAACTTGGCCATTTCATCTAGGTTATCTAATTTGGGGACTATACAATTGCTCATAGAATCCTTTATAAGGTCGGTAATAACATTCCCCATTTTCATTTCTGCATTTTGTTATGTCCCTTCTCATTTTTTCTTTGTCAGTCTAACTAATGGTTTGTCCATTTTATTGATCTTTTCAAATAACCAATTTGTGATTTCATTGTTTCTTTATAATGTTTTTTCTCTTTTCCATTTCATTTACCTCAGTTCTAATCTTGATTATTTCCTTCCTTCTGCTCACTTTGGGTTTAGTTTGCTCTTCTTTTTCTAGTTCTTCAGGTGCAAGGTTAGATTACTGATTTGAGATCATTCATCTTTTTAATGTATGATTTACAGCTATAAATTTCCATCTGAGCACTGCCTTTGCTGCATCACATTACTTTTAGTATGTTGTGTTTTCATTTTCATTCCTCTCAAGGTATTTCCTAATTTCCCTTGTGATTTATTCTTTGACCCATTGGTCATTTAAGAGTATGTTGCTTGGTTTTCACATATCTGTGAATTTTCCAGTTGTCATTCTGTTGTTGGTTTCTAGCTACATTCCACTATGGTTGAAGACAATACTTTGTATGATTCCAATCTTTTTAAATTTATTAAGACTTGTTTTGTTACCTGTCCTAGAGAATGATCCATGTGCCCTAAAGGAGACTGTGTATTTGGCTGTTGTTGAATGAAGTATCTTATATATAGGTTAGGTCTAATTGGTTTAAACTCTTGTTCAAGTTCTCTAATTCCTTATTGTTCTTCTGACTGATATTTTCTCTACCACTGAAAGTGGTGAATTGAAGTCTCCTACTATTAATGTAAAACCATATATTTCTCCCTTCAAATCTGTCAGCATTTATTTCATATATTTTGGGGCACTACTGATATATGCTTATGTGTTTATAATTGTTACATCTTCTTGATGGATTGGCCCTTTTATAAGTATATATTGCCCTTCTTTGTCCCTTTTAATGGATTTTTATTTAAAGCTTATTTTGGCTGATGTTAGCATAGCCAACCACTCTTCCCTCTCTGGGTAGCTATTTTTAAGGATTTTTTCCCATCTGTTCACTTTGAAATTACTTTTATCTGTCAATTTAAGGTGAGTCTCCTATCAACAGCAAATATTTGGGTCATGCTTTGTATCCATTCTTCCAATCTCTGTCATTTTACTGGAGTTTTACCAATTTACATTTAAAGTAGCAGCTGATAATGCAGGACTTCTGTCATTGTGCTTTTTAGTTTTTTTTCCAAGTCATAGATTTTTTGTCCCTCAATTCTTCCATTTCTGTCTTCTTTTGTATTTAGTGATCTTTTGTAATAAACCCTTCAGAATCCCTTCTCATTTCCTTCTGTGTATATTTTCCAGATATTTTTCTTGTGATTACCATGGGGCTAAATTTTAACATCCTAAATCTGTAACAGTCTCATTTAATTAGATACCACCTTAACTTCAATAGCATACACACTGGATGAAACATGGGAGAGTGTGAGTTATGATGTGGACCATTGACCAGGAGGTGCAGCGATGCTCAGAGATGTATTCACCAAATGCAATGAATGTCTCATGATGATGGAGAAGAATGTTGCTATGGGGGAAGTAGTGGGGTGAGGGGGGTGGGGGGGGATATGGGGACCTCATATTTTTTAAATGTAATATTTTTAAAAAATGAATAAGGACAAAAAATAAAAAAAATAAAAATAAAAAAGAAGATATCAAAAGAACAAATCTTAAAAAAAAAATAGCATACACAAACTATGTTCCTATATCCCATCATCCCTCCACTTTTTTGTTGGTTTTGTCACACATTTTATCTTTATACTTTGTATGTCCAAATCCATAGATTAATCATTACTTTTTAGGCGTTTATATTTTAGACCTTGTAAGAAGTAAAAACTGATGTTACAAACTGAAAATACATAGTACTGACATTTACATTTACCCATGCTGTTACCTTTCCTGGAGTTTTTTCTGCGTTCATGAACCTTCACTCTAGTGTTTAGTGTCCTTTCCTTTGAACTTGAAGAACATCCTTTAGCATTTCTTGTAGGGCAGGTCTAGTACTAACAAACTCCCTCAGTTTTTGTTTATTTGGGCATATTGTCATCTCTTCCTCATTTTTGAAAGACAGTTTGTCCAGATATATAATTTTTGGTAAGCCATTTTTTTTTCTTTTGGCTCTTTAATTATGTAATCCCACTGCCTTCTTGCATGCTTAGCAGAAACTGGGACTTAAATATTATTGAAGTTCTCTTGTACACGGCACATTGCTTCTTTCTTGCAGCTTTCAGGATTCTCTGTCATTGGCATTTGAAAGGTAAACTAATATGTATCTCAGTGTGAGTTGCTTTGAGTTTATCTGGTTCAGATTTTATTGAGCTCCTTGGAGCTATGTATAAATATCTCCATGTTTTTCATTAAATTAAATTTGGGGAATTTTCTGCCATTATTTCTTTGAATATAACGTCTGCCTCTCTCTCTCTTCTCCTTCTGGGACTCCCATTTACATTGGTGCTGCTGGTGGTGTCTCACAGGTCTCTTAGACTCTTTTCACTTTTCTTCGATTGTCTTATCTTCAAGTTCACTGAATCCTCCTACTAGCTCAGTCACTGTCTGTCATACATTTCCAGTGTTTCTGTTTGGTTCCTTTTTATTATTTCTATCTCTTTATAGAAATTCTCTTTTTATTCATCTGTCATTTACCTGATTTCCTTTAGTTCATTGTCTGTGTTTTCCTTTAGCTCTTTGAACATATTTAAGACTTTTTTTTTTAAGTGTTTTGGTATGTCCAAATCGTGGCCTTTCTTTTTGATGATTTCTAATGCTTTATCTTATTCCTTTGTATTGGTCATAATTTTCTGTTTCTTTGCATGTCTTGTAATCTTTTTTCCACATGGGACATTTTAGTATTTTAATGCATTATCTCTGGAATTTAGTCACTAGTGTTTCTGTTCCTAAAGCTTGTATCCAGCTGAGATTTCCTTGAATGCCAGGAGCAAAAAAGGAAGGAAGGAGGGAAGGAGGAAGGAGGGAAGGAGGGAAAGAGGGAAGGAGGGAAGGGGGAAGGAGGGAAGGAGGGAAGGGGGAAGGAGGGGAGGGGAGGGGAGGGGAGGGCAGGGGAGGGGAGGGCAGGGGAGGGGAGGGGAGGAAATAGTACTCTGTATGTTGGCCTGTGGTCTCCTTCAGAGCTTAGCCATCCTAACAGTGAGTCTAAAGGACAGACCAAGACAAAAGCATTGGGTCCTCCTGATCATCTCTGAGCATGCATGTGTGGTCTTAGTCATGTCCTCTTTTCCCCTAGGAAACAGTCTTTCCTCCTGGAGTCACTATGATTTTATTCCTTTCTTAATACATATTAGCTGCCTTGCAGGCTGCTTTATATGCTGGACAAGCTCTGGGACAGCAAGCCTGTGATGAGTGTCTTGGTTTAGTCTGCCAGCAGACAGACTGGCACAGATATACATGTACTCCAGTGTGTGCATAAGGGTTACTCTGTGCCTTCTGGAACCAGGTGCAGGGACTTGTACTGGAAGCATGGGTCAACTCCACACTGAGCCAGGGAGGTGTTTGGGGAAGAGCCAGCAACAGAACTACAAGCTTTTCCTATCACCTTTAAGTTGCCTTTTTCTTGATTTGGTGTTCGCCCAGTTACTGCAACCCTTTATAACTGTTTTCCAGAGCTCTGAAAATGATGGAATTACCTGTTTTTGCTTGTTGTTTAAAATTTCTGTGGAGGAACACAACCCTGAAGTATCTTATTCTGCTATCTTTGTCTAAAGTTTTGCATTTCTTACCCTCTGATATTCTACCTCCTTGAAGACAGGTCTGATTGCTTCATCTTCATATCCCTAGTTCCTAATTCAATCCCTCACACTAATAGATGCTTGGTAAACAAATGAATTGATGCACTTTAATTATTATAATTAAAGGCGATAAGGTGAGTTATTCTTAGCACATACATAGGTATTGAATAATAGTGTCTATTATTTAAAAATTTAATAATGCCCTATACATGGGAAAGTCAACTTATATATATTTATTTAGTAAATAAAACAAAATGGACCAATCCTTACCTCCCTGACTTCTCTCACTCCCTTACTCACTACATCAGGATGGATGAGAGGCAGTCTGCTGCAAGGACACAGCCCTGACAGCCCCAGGGCCCAAGAGTTCAATCACCATCCCTGGGCGTGGGGAGGGGCCCTCTACTTCCGGCCTGTAGTGCATTTCTCCTTGCTTGATTGCCAACACTAATTCACCTTAGGTCATTAAAGTGAAATCTGAGATGATCTAAAAGCTCAGAGGGCTGAAGTCTGATTCCCTGCCGCTCTCCTGGGAGGATCAAGTGAGCTTAAAGTTCTTTTAACATTCTGAGATTGTTTCATCCTTGTGCAAGTGCAGGCTTACAGTAATTGCTGGAAGCCATGTGTTGAATCCAGCGGGAAGGATAAGAGTTGGCATTGGATGCCAGGAAAGGAAGGGTGTTCTTGCTAGCCCATTTCACTTACAGCAAGTTGCTTCACTCCCCAGCAAGCAGCAGTAGGGCTATTGTGTCAGCAATTGGGGCTTTCAGTGATAAGGCTTAAAACCTAGGGGTCAAGTCTCAGGTCAGCTTCCTACTTCCACGTGACCTTGAACAACTTACTTGACCTCTTCCTTATCTGCGTAATGAGTCTGTTCCCTAAAGTTTCC
The DNA here is from genome assembly GCF_030445035.2 of Dasypus novemcinctus. Classification (NCBI taxonomy): domain Eukaryota; kingdom Metazoa; phylum Chordata; class Mammalia; order Cingulata; family Dasypodidae; genus Dasypus; species Dasypus novemcinctus. The sequence continues at coordinate 35,385,206 of NC_080692.1, read as the reverse complement.
TCTTTTATTTCCCTATCTAAATCTGAGTTTTATAATCCCAATCTAAATGACTGCCAGAAAAAGATTCCAAATTTGAGGCCAAGGGTGTTAAATAAGGAGCACTATAAAGAATTCCCTACTTTAAAATCAGATTTAGTTTTTACTTCAATTGCTGGAATCCTGGGGTCCTCCCTGTCCTATGGATTTTAAAACATTCTGGTCCTTGAATAGCATTAAATTTTATTTATTCACAAAGCCATGGAGAGCATGGATTACCACTCAGGTTAAACAAGTGCCACTTAAAAGTCTCACAGGATGGGGAAAGTTTTATTACAAGGGCATTCATCAGAAGCATCAAAAGATTTGGAAGATTATTTTTTCTTCTTTCCCACAGGCCTCGCTAAACATATAGTTCTCCATAGCCATGAATTTTTAGTAAGTTCAAGTTCCTGTGGTAGTTTTTTAATTATTAAAAATGCATCTTATTTAAACCTCTTAGCCCTTACTGAGCTGGGTCAAGAATTTTCAAAAGAAAAGGCAAACTTACTTATGTCTTTGCTTTGGCTAATTCTGGGACAAAATGCTCCAGTTTAAGGAAGAAATTAGATGAAAAGAGCTTTCAGTCTTAGGAAACATTGCCTACATAGGACAATTTTAGAAATTTGAACTTCATCCTCACTAATGCAGCTAACAATTTTGAGACTCCATCATGTGCCACATTGTGTTAAAAGTGCTTTCTTGAGAAGCAAATTTGGTTCAACTGATAGAGCATCTGTCTACCATATAGGAGGTCCAGGGTTCAAACCCAGGGCCTCCTAACCCATGTGGTGAGCTAGCCCACGCGCAGTGCTGATGCGTGCAAGGAGTGCCGTGCCACGCACGGGTATCCCCCACATAGGCGAGCCCCATGTGCAAGGAGCATGTCCCATAATGAAAGTTGCCCCGCATGAAAAAAGGGCAGCCTGCCCAGGAGTGGCGCCGCACCCACAGAGAACTGACACAGCAAAATGATGCAACAGAAAAGAGATACAGATTCCCAGTGCCGCTGACAAGAATGCAAGCGGACACAGAAGAATACACAGCGAATGGACACAGAGAACAGACAGCAGGGGGTGGGGAAGGTGAGAGAAATAAATAAATAAATAAATAAATAAATAAATAAATAAATAAAAGTGCTTTCCTAGATATTGTCTTGCTACATTATTTCATTTCCTTAGTTTTAAAATCTTTGATTCTCAAATATTTTTCCCAAACTGTGGCTTGTCTTTTCATGCTCTTAACTGTGTCTTTCAAAGAGAAAAATTTCTTAATTTTAACGAAGTCCAATTTATCTTTTTTTTCTTTTGTGTATAGTGCTTTTGTTGTAGTATCTAAGAAATTGTTGCTTAACTCAAAATTAAAGAGTTTCTCGTACATTTTCTTCTTGAAGTTTTATAATTTTACATTTTACTTTTAGGTATATTATCCATTCTGAAGTAATTTCTGTATATCCTGTGAGGTGTGAGATGTTTCTTTTATTTCTTTTTTTTAATGTCTAATTGTTCCAATACCACTTGCTGAAAAGACTATCCTATCGCCACTGAATTGCCTTTGTACCAATGTATGTGTGGGTCAACTAGTGAGCTCCCTATTCTGTTCCAATGATCTATTTATCTATTTTTATGATACTGTATACTTGGATACTTGGATATTTTAGCTTTATAGTAAGTCTCAAAGTCAGGTAGTATAAGTCCTCCAACTTGGTCCTTCTTTTGCAAATGTGTCTTGGCTATTCTTTGTACTTTTTCAGTCCTTTAGTTTTTATGCAGTGATATGGTCATGCCATAGTGTATTAGTCAGCCAAAGGGGTGCTGACGCAAAGTACCAGAAATCTATTGGCTTTTATAAAGATATGTATTTGGGGTAAAAGCTTACAGTACAAGGCCCTGAAAAGTCCAACTCAAGGTACCATAAGAGGTACTCTCTTACCAAATGTCTGTTGCCACGTTTTGAAGCAAGATGGCTGCCGATATCTGTAAGGTTCAGCCTTCCCCTTTCCTTTTAAGGCTCATGGGCCCACCTTCTTCTGATCTTAGCTGTAGGCTGGAGAGCTTGTTTCCTTCTGGGCTCAGGTGCTCTGGTCTCTTTATAAGATCAGCTGTAAACTATCACATGAATGACATCTCTCTTCCCAGGGCCTCAGGATCAAAACTGACAAGTTTTCTTCTGTGTCTATGGAGCTCTCTATTCCTCTGTATCTCTTCTCCTGTATTGTCCTTGAATGAGTGTCCATTTATATAGCCCACCAAGGGGGCACGGACTCAATCCTGCATGCCCTAATGATGTGGTTGAATCAAAGCCCTAATCTTAATTTAATCAGGTAAACATAAAACCTTTGAATTTGATACAGTCAAAGGATATCACACCCAGAGGAACAGATCACTTTACAGACATAATCAATATCTTTTTAGAATTCATAAATAATATTAAACTGCCACACATAGCTTCAAGAAATCTAAAGGTCTTTAAATTTTAAAGTTTCTAAATAATAGGGAAAACCTTCTATGAAATGGCTTCATCAGGAAATCAGGTACTGTAGGGATCAGATTTTATTTGGTTAATCAAAAACTGCTGTGTATGCCATGAATGGATTGCCAGTTTTCAAAAGAAAATCATTATTTTCACTGATGCTTCAGAAAGCATGTTGGATTCTGGAGTATTTAGTCATTTTGAGTATCAGTTGTCATTGTCCTAGCAAACTGGAGAATTAGTGATTAAAGGGGGGTTATTTGATTATATTGCTACCTACCATAGTTATTTTGGGGGATATCTTAATGCAGATATCTGAAGTGTTATATATGACAGTGATATGCGTAATATTCTGGTATCTGTTATGTATTTAGGGCCCACGTTTGACCAGTACTATATGATAGAATTTGGGGAAGCACTTACCTAGATATTTGCCAGAGCAGGGCCAGCCCCACCCAGTCATTTATTAAGTACATTTAGTCTTAGGCATCCTTTTTTTTTTTTATTGACTTTGTAATAATATTACATTAAAAATATATATGTGAGGTCCCATTCAACCCCACCCCCCACCCCCCCTCTCCCCCCCCCAACAACACTCATTCCCATCATCATGTCACATCCATTGGATTTGGTGAGTACATCTTTGGGCACCTCTGCACCTCATAGACAATGGTCCACATCATGGCCCATACTCTCCTCCATTCCATCCAGTGGGCCCTGTGAGGATTCACAATGTCCGGTGATTACCTCTGAAGCACCATCCAGGGCAGCTCCATGTCCCAAAGACGCCTCCACCTCTCATCTCTTCCTGCCTTTCCCCATACCCATCAGCCACCATGTCCACTTTTCCCAATCCAATGCCACCTCTTCTATGTGGACATTGGATTGGTTGTGTCCATTGCACCTCTATGTCAAGAGGAGGCTCAGATTCCACATGGATGCTGGATGCAATCCTCCCATTTTCAGTTGTAATCACTCTAGGCTCCATGGTGTGGTGGTTGTCCTTCTTCAACTCCATCTTAGCTGAGTGTGGTAAGTCCAATAAATCAGATTGTAGGTGCTGGAGTCTGTTGAGGCTCAGGACCTGGCTATCACATTGTCAGTCCAGAGATTCAAATCCCCTAAATATATCTTAAACCCCAACATTAACTGCACCTCCAGCACATTAGCATGAAAGTCTTATGAAGGAAGATCCCATCTGAGTCCAGATTCATCACACATAAACACCATTTCCAAAGAGGGGCCATCTGCCCTGGTAGTTAACCCCATCGGCCATGACCATAACTCCCATGGGTCTCTTTAGCCCTCAAAGGAACCAATATCTGGGGGTTGTATCTGCTTTATCTGTTTCTCTGACTCTGCTCAGTTGTGCATGAGGGCAATCCTTCTGCCAGCCTCCAGACTCTTTTTTAGAAACTCGTAGCCATATAAACTCATTTCTCCTTTCCATTTCCCCCTTACTTTAGGTCAAACAGCATTTTAAAGTCATGTTATTTTATGTAGACATGGATATTCTGCTGATCCGCATTGAACCTTCCGTATAAGGTCATTTTCCAGTTGCATCATCAGTTGGTAGTTGATAGTGGTCCCTCGTTGCCAGGGAGGCTCATCCCCGGGTGTCATGTCCCACACTGGGGGGAAGGCATTGCATTTACATGCTGAGTTTGGCTTCGAGACTGGCCACATTTGAGTAACATGAAGGCTGACAGGAGGAAATTCCCAGGCACAATGTTGCTCTAGGCCTTGTTCTTATTTTAGGTTTATCAGCTCACAAGCATAGTCATTAGCATCAGGGGCTCACTGTTGCACCCTCACTCCCTCCCGGTCCCCGCCGCTGTACCTGGGAGACTGTCGCTGCTCCCCTAGGGACCACGACAGAGCACCACTGGCCAGGAACCCAGTACCCCCCTGCTGTGATTTTTAATTGTTGCCACTATGAGTATATCCAAACATTACCATGCACCCTGGACATATGTTCTGTACAGCTCCTTAGGCATCCTTTTATTCTTTCTTACCCACAACTCCCTTCACCATCTAGATCCTCCATTCTTCATGTTTGTATACAAGTTCCCCAAAATAGTGAGCTACTAAACCCAGATATTACCTTCCAAATTACCTCTTCCAAGAAAGTAAACTTGGTATCTGCTGAGGACAATAAGGAATAAATATTACTTAAGCCAATTAATTACTGATAATGTTAGCCATCATTGCCACTGTAGGACTTTGAGCTAATTACCTACCATCTTTGGGTCTCAGTTTCATCATTTGTGAAATGAATGGCTTGGACTAGGTAACCTTGAATGGCCCATTCAGCTCTAAAATACTTTGACTCTCTTGAAGTGTCTTTATTCACTTAAAAATCACAAGTCCTTTAAAAATAATCTGACAGAAACTCTTAATGGCAAAAAAAGCACTGTGGTATATCAAAGTGAGCGCGTCTTAAGGAAAGAGTGGTCTTTAGTGCTGCAGATGGCCTAATCACTGTTGAGTGACTCTACTTTTAATTACAGTGAACTCTAGGCAATTAAGATGTCATTTATGGCTGCTGATGCTGTGGTGGTTTGGGTCCTTGAAACTCCCATATTCCAGGCAATCCTAGAGTTTCTCAGGTCAAAGGAAGGATAAAGAATGACCATTAGGTTCAGAGGACTCATGAGTTTGCAAATTAGGTTTTCAAATTTATCTCCACATTAAATAGTATAGTATTAAAACAAAGAGGACTTTAAAAATCAACATTCTTTCCTTATGCCAAGGCATAGCTACTCTGGTAATATGCTATATCTCATCCTTGTTGTGCTAATAAGATGAGAAGCAATGAGAGCCTGACGTTTACTAGAGAATGTAGAACATGGACATAAATTTAAAATAATATATGGAAGTATTTATTGAGCATTTCTTATACGTCAGGTGCTGTACCAAGCAACTTCAGGGTTATATCATTTAATCCTCACAATCATGAAAACTAGGCATTATCATCTCCTTTCTACAAATGAGGAAATGGTACACAGAGAGTTTTTAGTAGTCTAAACCAATGGAGTTGGTTTTCAATTCACATCTGTCTCAATCTAGAGTTTAAACTCTTAATGATTATCTTTCCTAAGACTGTCTTTCCTAACTTAGACAGAACATTTTAGAGAGTAATTGAATTTGTAAGTCTGAATTACAATGATCTAAACCAAGAACACCAGGTACTGACGGGCCACTTTGAAGTAGACTCGACAGAAGGAAGAATTCATGGACGACTTCCTGAAGAAAGTGCTTTGAGTTGAGTTACATTTTGAAATGAAGGACATGAGTTCATACTGAGGTCTACATGAGGCCGTGAATATACAAATGAACAAATTATGTGTTCAGGAAGCAACATACAAACTTATTCATTGCAGGGCAATAGGTAGAAATGAATAAAGGTAATGCATTGGGGTGGAAATCCAAGAGGCTTCAGTTTACTTTGATAGGCACCAGAAATCTACTCTCAGTTCTCAGTCAAGGAGAACATAATTAAAATTGTGTTTGAGTTTACATTTTATCCTACATCTCATGTAGAATGAATATGAGCTTTAATGAATTGGGAAAAGTCAAGAGAAACTTTCTTGGTAATAAATGTTTGACACTCAACAAACTATCTTCAAAATTAAATGCAGCCCACCTCACCAAGGCTCTATAGCCTCAATAGTGCAATAACAATGTATTTGGGTCCCTAAATTAAGAGGTCTGGAAGGAGATTTTATGCAATTTTCAGAAATAAAAGTGATTCATTCACTACAGTTAGGCTAACAGCACTTTCCTTTTTGGCCCATTGTCACTGCTATTTGTGCAGTGTACATAAAAGGAACACAAGAATTAAGTTAGGGTTGGCATAGTAGAATGTTTTCAACAATAGGATTTAAATTGAATTGGAGTCTACTTTCAGATAGCAATGGCTGCTCCTGTGAGGGCTAATGTATTTGGTAAATTATAGTGGGGTCCCCTCCTGTTACAGATCCAACAATGCTAACTTACTATCTCTCCACATTTTCTCTCTCTCTTTCTCTCTCTTTCCAGTTCCAGAGACCTAATGACTTCTCACCCCCATTCCGCTTTGGGACTGTACCCAATGGCAGCACAGAGAGGAATATTCGCAATAACTACGCAGAAATGCATGCCTACATGGGAAAGTTCAACCAGAGGGGTGTAGATGATGCATTGCTCTCCCTGAAAACAGGGTAAGAACTGCTTGCAAGCTCAGAGTCTTTGATATGTTACTCATATTTATTCAGCGTAGAACGAATAAACTATTCTAATGTACCCTGATGGTGCTGATGGTATAACAAAGTAAAATGAAAGACTTCATTTGCTCCTTACAAATTTCCAATTTTTTTTACAGCATAATTTAGGCCAGTATACAAAGATTCATATTCTATTATTCTGTGTATCTTTTTCTTTTTACAACTTATTTTCTTCTTGCATTGATATCACCATAAAAGGAATGAAAGAGAATATGAAAATAGAGAGAAGAGTCAAGGATAAGGTCCATATGTTAGGCATGGGGAAAAAAGACCTGTTGAGAAAGAGGTGATCCATGATGATTCTGGTGTCTTATAGGCAAAGGGAAAAAAAAAAGAGAGAGAGAAAGGTGAAAGTTTTTAGACAACCAACAGTCGGAATGTGTTAATTGATCTCCAATTCTTGCTTTTATTTACAGTCCTTTTGATTCAGCTCTAGAGAGTATTTGGTCACAAAAAGGAGTTTATTAACATACTGGTCTCTTCGTCTACTTGACCTTCTGGAACAACAGTTGTGGAATAAGATAGACAAGAATTATGGGTAATGGGTAATTTTTGAAGTCAGAGTATCTTCTTGCTGGTTTCCTTTCTTGTAAGATGACTAGAAGCAATTGTACCTCTTCAATACAATGATAGCTCCAGGTGCTGGAAGAGCCACCTAAATGTACGGTTACTTAAAATATTGTTAGCCTTGATCAAACCTATAACCATAAAGTCATAGCAGATTTCAGAAGGTGGTGTTTGAGCTTGGGAAAAGGACCACTCTGGGTAGTCTAGGCCCTGGTTCACCCACAGTTCTCAATCATGTCAAAGCTTTCATTTTTTGGTGTTCCTTCTTTCTATAGGATATTCATGGACTTTGTAAAGAGAATTCTCTTAGTATGCCATTAAAAGGCTTGTTTTTTCCCAAGGATTACAAAGCTACTTAACTTGTAAAAGTGAAGTGGTTGCATACTTGTCTTCCTTGCAGGCCTCTCTATTACCTGTATGGCTATATATTAATTTCTTCCTCTACTTCACAATATATCAAGTGAGAATCTTCTATGTTTAGGAGTTTGAAATGAGTTCTAAATGTTGCTTTCTCTTCTAGGTTCACACACATGCTCTGAACACAAGCCTGCACTGCTACCATGCCATCACTCATCTCTACCTTTGCCCTGCACAACAGAATATTGAAACCTTTTTTGACCACAGAAATAGCATTTCACATCTATTGAAACACATACACCTACACTTATCCCCACTCTGGACTGTAATGAACTGAACTGAGAAATGAAAAATGTTATATAAATCTAACCCATGCTCTTTGCTGTTATAGTTGTAGTAGTTACTTTTCATTATTTCTGTTATTATTTTTATTGATTCCATTTTACGCCTTCTCCTTTTCAGACACCGCTTATGAGCTGGCTTCAGGCTGAACTTCCATTCTCATCTCATTCCCAGTGGCAGGGAAAGAACTCCTTTCAACCTGAAATCACATAAAGAACAGCCAGGGATTTGGCTTTACATTCTGGCAGAGTTCCAATTTGAGACTTACTTTAAACCACTTCTCTCCACAGTTTGCTGGAACCCCATTGCTTCGTGTTAATGGCCCCCACAGGTAGTTTTGTAATAAAATTCCTCCATTGGATTTTGTTTGCTTCTTTCCTGCACAGGAAACTGGATGCCTTCATCTATGATGCAGCAGTCCTGAACTACATGGCAGGCAGAGATGAAGGCTGTAAGCTGGTAACCATTGGCAGTGGGAAGGTCTTTGCTTCCACTGGTTATGGCATTGCTATCCAAAAGGATTCTGGATGGAAGCGCCAGGTGGATCTTGCTATCTTGCAGCTCTTTGGAGATGGTAAGTTAAAAGGGAAAGTGCTTATTTGGCTTTTACTGATGGCCCATCCAAAATACCAACCTTTCCTCTACCCCAGCATTTTGAGACAGTCTACTATGAGAACTGGGGAGAAGGATGGGGGAAGGTTAAAGTAAGTGACCAAGGAGGGGTGTTCTGAGATTTCAGGCAATGAAGTAACATTCAGGGATAACGTAGGAGAGGCTGGTATTAGATGTTCAACATCAGTGCTCTCAAATGCAGCTAGAACAGTAGAGAGAACAAGGGAAAGGTCTCTCCTCTGTGTTTTGAGAAATGAACTTATAGTTCTCTACTCATTCTTCCTTCCTCCCATCTTGCTCTTTCAGCTAGAAGAGGTAGGGTCAGGGCTAAGTGTCTAGAAGGCAAACATCATAAGGCATTCCCAGTATTGCTTTCACAGCATGCTCAGCAGCCTTCTTGCTTTGAGAAAATGGCAGCTCCTGTTGCATTCTATACATGTCTTCTGCATCCCTTTCCAGTTTACTGTCCAAAGCACCTAATTCTCCTGCTTGCCCCATAGGAACTAACCCAGTTATGGATGAACAACCTGACAACACTTGGCCCCACAGGCCATCAACCAAATGGGTCTCTAAATTATGTCTGCAGAATCTTTGCTGTAAGGAATGAGGTAACAGGCAGAGGAGCACAGCTTGATTTTCAGACTCCAGGCTAGTCAGGAAAATCAGAGTTTGATCAAAGAAATGAGTAAAAGCTGATTTGATTAATGTTGGAAAGAGGAGGGAGTAATAGCTGGAATGTGGCCATGTTGGTGAAAAAGCATCTGTAATTTTAAAGTAGCAGTCACTTCAGCACAATAACGGAGCCTCTGCCTATGAAAAGGAGCAGCAGTAGGGATGATTTGTGAAAGTTACTGAAATTCCTGTCAAATTATACAAAGTTCAAATTTTTAACCAAACCAGGAATTACTGGACTAGCAATTTTCTTCATGAGATTTTCAGAATTTTGTTTTTCTAGGATTTCTACCTTTCTCATTCCTAATATCCAGTGAAGTAGATAAAGGTTATTGAAACCTGACAGGGATTGAATTAATCAAAGCTTCCTTAAAACAGTGTTAAAAGCAGACTGGTCTGAATTTGGTGACCTTACATTATCCAAATTTACTCTTTACTCTTTTTTTCTTTTTCGTTTTTTTTCAATCTTTATTTTTTTTTCTTTATTAGAGAAGTTGTGCATTTACAGAACAATCATGCATAAAATACCCAATTCCCATATATCACCCTGGTATTAACACTTTTCATTGGTATGGAACATTAGTTATAATTGATGAAAACACATTTTTTAGGTTTTAAGATCAGGAAGTGTGAGTCCTACAACTTCATTCTTCTTTTTCAAGATGCTTTAGCAATTATGGGTCCCTTACCCTTCCATACAAATTTGATAATAAACTTTTCCATTTCCACAAAGAAGGTTGTTTGCATTTTAACTAGGATTACATTGAATCTATAAATTGCTTTGGATAGGATTCACATCTTAATGATATTTAGTTTTCCAATCCAGGAGCATTGAATGTCCTTCCATTTATTTAGGTCTTCTTTGATTTCTTTTTGTAGCGTTTTATAGTTTTCTGTGTATAAGTCTCTTACATCTTTGGATAGATTTATTCCTATATATTTGATTATTTTTGTGGATGGTATAAATGGAATTTTTTTCTTCATTTCTTCTTCTGATTCTTCATTGCTTGTATATAAAAAGACTACTGTCTTTTGGTGTTCATTTCATACCCTGTCACTTTGCTGAATTCATTTAGTAGCTTTGTTGTGGATTTTTCAAAAGTTTCTGTATATAGGATCATATATGCAAATAGGGAAGGTTTTCCTTCTTCTTTACCAGTTTGGATGACTTTTATTTCTTGTTCTTGCCTAATTGCTGTGGCTAGAACTTCCAGTACAATGTTGAATAACAGTGGTGATAGTGGACATCCTTGTCTTATTCCTGATCTTTCAGTCTTTAACTGTTAAGTATATTGATAGCAGTGAACTTTTCATATAGGTGTTTTATCATGTTAAGGAAGTTTCTTTCCATTCCTAGTGTTCTAAGTGTCTTTATAAGTAAGTGATGCTGTATTTTGTTATATGTTTTTCTGCAACTGAGATGATCATGTGTTTTTTCTTCATTGTGCTAATGTGGTGTATTACATTAATTGATTTTCTTATTTTGAATTTACCTTGCATATAAGGAATAAATCCCACTTGATCATAGTATATGATTCTCTTAATATGCTGTTGGATTCAGTTTACTAGAATCCTCTTGATGATTTTTGCTTCTGTATTAATAAGAGATACTAGTCTGTAGTTTTCTTTTCTTTTGGTACCTTTATGATTTGAAGGTGGATGTTGACCTCATAGAATGAGTTAGGGAGTGTTCCTTCCTCTTCAGTTTTTTGGTACATAGTGAGCAGAATTGGAATTAAGTCTTTTTGGAATGTTTGGTAGAATTCCCCTTTGAAGCCATCTGGTCCTGAGATTTTCTGTGTCAGGAGAGTTTTTAAAATTATTATTACTGATTCATTACCCTTACTAGTAATTGGTTTCTTGAAATCCTTTCTTCCTTTCTGATTCAATATAGGTAGTTTGTGTGTTTTTAAGAAATTTCGATTTCATCTGGGTTATCTAATTTATAGGCATACAGTTGTTCATAGTATCCTTTAATCATCCTTTTTATTTCAGTGAGATTGGTAGTAATGCCCCCCTTTTCATTTCCAATTTTCATCATTTATATCCTCTCTTTTTCCTTTGTCACTCTAGCTAAGAGTTTTTTCAATTTTATTGATCTTTTCAAAGATCAATAAACCAACCTTGGTTTTATTGATTCTCTCCACTGTTTGTTTTTTATTTCATTTCTCTGCTTTAATTTTTGTTATTTCCTTCCTTCTGCTTACTTTGTGTTTAGTTTGCTCTTCTTTTTCTAGGTCTTACAGTTTTGAGGTTAGGTCTCATATTTGAAGACTTTTTTCTTTTTTATGCATCTAGAGCTATAAATTTCCCTCTCAGTACTGCCTTCACTGCATCCCATAAGTTTTGGTATGTTGTGTTTTTGTTTTCATTACCTCAAGGTATTTTCTAGTTTCTCTTGTGATTTCATCTTTAATACATTGGTTGTTTTAAGAGTATGTTGTTTAATTTCCACATATGTGTGGGCTTTCCATTTCTCCTTCTGTTATTGATTTCTAGCTTCATTCCATTGTGGTCAGAGAATATACATTATATGATTTCACTATTTTTTAATTTTTTGAGACTTATTTTGTGACCTAATACATGGTCTATCCTGGAGAATAATCCATGTGCATTCAAGAAGTATATATATACTGTTTTTGTTGGACTAAGTGTTCTATGTATATCTTTTGTGTCTAGGTGGTTTAAGAGTATAATTCAAGTCTTATATTTCCTTACTGATCATCTTACTAGATGTTCTATCCATTATTGAAAATGTTGTATTAAAGTATTTTACTGTAAATGTCGACCATCAATTTCTCCCTTCGAATCTATCAGTATTTGCTTAATATATATCGGGGCTCTGCTGCTGGGTTCATATATATTTATAATTGCTATGCCTTCTTGTTGAATTATCCCTTTATCAGTATATATTGACCACCTTTGCCCTCACAACTGTTTTTAACTTAAATTCATTTTATCTGATATTAGTATAGCTATCCCAGCTCTCTTTTGTTATTGTTTTCATGTCATTTTTTCCAATCTTTCACTCTCAGTCTATTTGTATCTTTGAATTTAAGATGAGTCTCTTACAGACAGGATGTAGTGGAGTCATGCTTTTTTTTTTTTAATCCATTCTGCCAGTATCTGCATTTTGACTGGAGAGTTTAATCCATTGACATTTAAAGCCACTACAGATAAAACAGGACTTTCTTCTGTCATTTTGATATTTATCCTTTGTAAATTGTATACCATTTTTGTCCCTTATTTCCATTAGTGCCTATTTTTATATAATATTTACTTTGATTTTTTTGAGTTGTACAATGTTGAATTCCTTCCCATTTTTATCTGGATATATTTTTCATCAGTTTTCCTTGTGGTTACTATGGAGTTAAAATTTAACATCCTAAATATATAACAATCTATTTGGTTTGATACTAACTTACTTCAACAACATGCACATATACTTTTCCTACACTCCACTGTTCCCCCACCTTTTTTTGTACTTGTTACCATTTATATCTTTGTGCATTGTATGTCCAAAACCATATATTTATCATTATTTTTTATTCATTTGCATTTTAGCACCTGTAGTAAGAACTGGCATTACATACCAAACAATAGACTACAATAATACTGGCCTTTATAATTATCCAAATGGTTACATTTACTGCATGTCTATTTCTTTATTCCACTTTGGACCATTGTCTAGTGTCCTTTGATTTCAGTCTGAAGAACTCCCTTTAGCATTGTTTGTAGGGCAGGTCTAGTGGTGATGAACTCCCTCAGCTTTTGTTTATCTGGGAATATCTTAATCTCTCCCTCATTTTTGAAAGCAAGTCTCATCGGGTATAAAATTCTTGGCTGGTAGTTGTTTTCTTTCAATACTTTAAGTATTTCAACCCACTGCCTTTTTTGTCTCCATGGTTTATGATCAGAAATTGGCACTCAGTCTAACTGTGACTTCCTTGTACATAATATATTGCTTTCTCTTGCAACTTTCAGAAAACTCCCTTATCCTCTGCATTTGATAGTGTAATCAGTATATGACAGGGTGTGTTTTTCTTCATGCATATCCTATTTGGTGTTCTCTTGCCTTTTGAATGTGTATGTTCATAACTTTTAAAAAAAAGCTTGTGTATTTTGTAGTTCTCTACTATTTCTTTGAGTATTCCTTATGACCTTTCCTCTCTTTGTTCTCCTTCTGGGAGTCCCATAGTTTATATTGGTATACTTGATGGTATCCAAGAGGTGTCTTAGACTATTTTTGTTTTTAACAATTCTTTTTTATTTCTGCTCATCAGCCTGACTCATTTCAAGTGTCTTGTCTTTGAGTTCACTGATTCTTTCTTTTGCTAGCTTCGGTTTGCTCTTGAAACTCTACTGGGAATTTTTCATTTTAGCTATCGTGGTCTTCAACTCTAGTGGTTCTGTTTGGTTCCTTTTTAATATTTCTGTCTCTTTACTAAGATTCTCATATTGCATATTCATTGTTTTCCTGATATCCTTTAGTTCTTCCCCTATATTTTCTTTCATCACTTTGAGCATTTTCAAGATAATATTTTAAAGACTATGTTCAGAATGTCAGCATTCAGGTCTTCTTGGTTGGTGTTTCCTGGATTTTTATTCCCTTTGGAAGGGCCATCATTTTCTGTTTCTTTGTCTTTTCTCTTGTTGCACACTCTACATTTTAATGTTTTAAAATGTTAACTCTGGGATTTATTCCCTATGTTGTCTGTTTCTTGATTTTGTAACCAGCTGCTGAGCTTCAGCCCACCTATCAGGAAGGTCTTCCCAAGGCAAATGCAGTGTAGGATTTTCTCTGTCTTTCTGGGCCTGTGTCTTTTCCTGGGATTTTGCTAGTTAGTTGTTTTAGAGTTCCCCTGTTTACAGGAGAACTCTGTTTCCCAGAAGACCAAACTCCCTCTCCCTGATGTTTGAAGCTGGCAGACCTTTGCCCTAGACTGTCCATCTCTATAGTTTTTTTTACACTCCTTTTGTTGTCTCATTCTGCTTTTGCCTGGAAGGCAAATTCTGGAAAGAGGACTTTCCCAAGTCAGTTTTTCACATCTGAAACAGGGCAGGGACCCAAGAATGGGATCGGGATGGGCACCAGGAGCTTATCTGATGGCTCCCCTAGCTGGGCTTTCCTGACTGGCTCAACAAATGTTGCACTTTAAGTAACTGTTCTCTGCGGCCCTGATGAAGCAGAGCAGTTTCCACCACTGCTGCTGCTATCTGATCTGGTTGAAACAATGGTTGTCACTGTCCTTGTCCTGGACAGGTTGTAACAATAGCTGCTCTCAGAGCAAGGCCTCCATGATCCAGATTTGCTAATCGAAAGCCACAGCCAAGGACTGAATAAAATAGTAAAACCTCATATAAAACACAAAGATGGGTGATATTGCATATATAAGACTGTTTTTTGCAAAATATAAATACAAATATACTAGAGAGAGGGAAACAGAGTAGCAGCTATGTGTGGCATAGAGTAATTGAGAGATGATAAGTTTGTCTGTTCTTTATTATTATTGGAATAATGAAAGTGCTCTAAGAACAATTGAAATGATGAATGCAATATCTGATTACACCAAATGCCATTGAATTTACACTTTATGTTTTACAAATATGTATCAATAAAATTGTTTTGATAAAAAAGCCATGATCATTGATAGCCATACCTGTCCCTGTTCTTGGGGAAGTGGATTTTTACATCCCCTTCTGTCACCGGCAAAGCCAGGGGTGAGACTGCTTGTTGACCTGCTTCAAGAATGGGGATGGATGCCAGTAACCACTTTGTGAAAAGAGAATTTACTGTTCTTTCTCATAATGTATCAGCCTCTTCCTCCATCTCTTCCCTGGATTCTGTACAGTGGTCTTCTGGCCTCCAGGGTTTCAAAAATAGCTTAGACAGTTCCTGTCTTTTTAGTAGTTGTTTTACGAGAAGGGGCCAAGTTCAGGAGCTCCCTACTCTGTCATCTTCCCACAATCCCCCTTTAATCTTAATAGTTATATTCTGCTAAAACAAGAAATCAGTATCTAAGAATCCCTAAGGTATCAGCCCCTTGCCCCTTTTATCCCTCCCTATCCGTATTGCACAATTTTGAGTAACCTTCTGAATCAGTTGTTTTGATCATGTTATTCTCCACTATCTGTTACTTTTTATCCAGTTTCTTTCACCTACTATAATTTTGTTTGACCTGTTCTCCATGCCTTTCCCTTAAAAAGCCTTTCCTACCTCCCTTCTCTCATTCATGCTATGCTTGCCACCTAGGCTGCCTTTTCATACAATACAAAGTAAAATTCATCCATCTGCCATGTCCACCTCCAAATCCTACCTCTGTCATGAAAACCCCCACCACTCCATACACAAAATAACTAATATAAATTCTTATTACCCTCATATAATTTGTTACATTGATTATTTATATACCAATTCACACTGGATAGATGATGAGAGCAGAGGCTATGTCTTGTATCTTTGTATCAACTGCAGTACCACACACATTAAGCATTCATTGAATACTTGTAGACCACGTTGATGAATGAATATATAATAGCATTAGTAAAATTACTATTAACTTTCTCCATTTTTTCTCTTTCTTTGTGTCTCCTTGTCTCTTTCTTTCTCATCCATGTCTTATTTGTTTCCTCTCTCTTCTCCAACATCTTCTTTTCCCTGTTTCTCCTCCTTTCCCTCTTGTCTCTTTATCTGTTTTCCTTCTCTGACCCCTCTCCAGGGGAGATGGAGGAGCTCGAAGCTCTCTGGCTCACAGGCATCTGCCACAATGAGAAAAATGAGGTCATGAGCAGCCAGCTGGACATTGACAACATGGCGGGAGTCTTCTACATGTTGGGGGCAGCCATGGCTCTCAGCCTTATCACCTTCATCTGTGAACACCTTTTCTATTGGCAGTTCCGACATTGCTTTATGGGTGTCTGTTCTGGCAAGCCTGGCATGGTCTTCTCTATCAGCAGAGTAAGTGCTTTGATTTAGGTGTCTGGAGCTTGTTAAAGACAGTTTAACCACCTAGGATTGTGCAAAATGGAGAAACCCAGGAATTCACTAACTCCAGACTTATGTTGCTAAAGCAAGAGACCATATCATGCTCATATGCCCAGGAGCTTGTGTGAAATAATTTCAAGTGGCTCCAAAAAAATTAATGTTATTATTTTTCCTTTAAGAAACAGTTTTCTGCTTGGGACTTGGGCACTTGGCTTTCAACCAAAAATTAGCTTATCCCTAAATGTCTTTAATCACCATTAGTTAATTCTGTATAGGATGTATTAGTCCTTTGATTCTTTAAAAATCACATTTCTTTTTAAATAGTGAAATGTAGTGTCTCTCTCTTATTTTAACAAACAAAGGTATACTCCAGTTTATGTTTTAACCATGTGTGGGGTAGAAGAGATTAACAGAAGCTTTGGAAATAAATCCTGACCCATAAAAAGTTACACTCCAGAAACTTATCTAGTTGAAACAAGAACATAACCCTCAAGTCAATCTTTATTTAGGTCTCTTCTTTGTTTCTCATCTGAAATGAGGCATAGAGACTCAATTTTGAATATGAACTAAGGGTCACAGGGAAAAGTAAAAAAAGGCAAAGTGGGCTTGACTTGAGATTCAGCCACTAGAGGTGAAATTTTAAAAATCTCTTTTAAAATAGAGGTCCAGGTTTAAGATATGACTAACTTTGGCTTAAATAGAGTTATATAAGAAAACAATTTTTTCACTTAATTCTTTGACCTTTCCATCATTTCCCTACAGTATTTTACTGATAGAGAACAATTTCTCCTCTTCCTCTCTGGCTTGAGTCAATCCAGGCCATTCTGTAACATTGGAGCAAGAGGATAGAATGTGTGGTAGTCACAGTCCCTGAGTCACTTGGGTCTATTGCATAGCCTTTCCCCATGGTCCCAGATAAGGTAGTATCAGAGGCAATGGTAACTGGTGGCCTGTGATGTACATTCCTGTTCACAGCCCTTACACATATTAAATTTATCTATGGAGGAAAAATGCTTGGCATTTTCTCCTGGCCATAATCAAGATGGGTTAGAAAGGAGGGCAGGGAAAGAGAGTAAACTTACCTTGATATTTTGCTAATGCCCTCTGGGAATTGAGGTTCGCCTCTTCTAAACCTTTTTCTTTTTTCCTACTAAGCTGCCATTCTCCTTTTTAACTTTCTCCCCTCTCATTCTTGCCCACTGAGAGAAGGTCTCTTTCCAAATTAGTTCCCTTTTACAAGTCAAACAACCTCCTCTTCAAATACCTTTCCTAAACAGGGAGAAAAACCCCACATTTGTATAGCTTTCAAGGCAGGGAGCAAGATATTTGTAGTAGGATGGCTTGACTTTAGAGTTGGGCATACTGTGTCCTAAGTGAACCCCACTCATTCCCTCTCCTGGCTGGTGTTCTTCAAAGTCCTGTACATGGAGCTATACACAGGGAGTCTTCAATCAATGCTAATTTGTTAAGATATTAATTATTTATGATAATATTAAGTTAGAAAGTATAAGAAGGAAAAGAGGCACTAAAGAGGGAATAAATGAGAGAACTCAAAAGGAATTATTTATTCTATTCAGTACTTGGTATTTGTCCCAATCCTTCCCTCCCACAGTGTAAGGCACAGCAGGAGAAGAGACCTTCTTTGACCCCAGGGCTTCTGAATTCGCTGTGAATTTGGTTCATGCTTGGCTCAAGGAGAGAACTGGTGACCAAACTTCTAAAAGCTGCTCAAAACTTGTCAGAGCTGGAGATGAGTGGCATTCATGAGCTATTGAGCTCTGCTGTGCTTGACTGTCAGCTCAGGGTGGTCAGCTATGGCATAAAGCCTCAACATCTGGAGAGCACTGCCATTTATTTCCAGGAAGCTGACAATAATTTTGATATGAGTTGATAGCATGGCCTCATTTTTATGTTATGAACACCTGAGCTTAGAAAGGAAAATCATTGTAAGTGATTGGTGGAGTCAAGGCAAGAAGGTCATGTTTTGGAATTCCTAATCTGTTTGCCCCAGTCACTAGGTATAGCCATGCACCTTCTTTGATATTCCGCCTAAACTTAACCAGGCCAATGACCTTAGCTCATTAAATGAAACTTGCTAAATTCAAGGGGATAAATCAGGCAAGCATCCAGCAACATCTTTCTGTGAGTACATTAGACTATTTCATGGTTTACATGACTTTCTTATCTATTTAAGCAATTGGTAGAGAAGAGAGTTGCTTCTTATGGGCAGTTTTAGCCTCATCAGAGACCTAATCTGTCCTGTCCCATCCTGCTTCAGGGTATCTACAGCTGCATCCATGGAGTGGCTATCGAGGAGCGCCAATCCGTGATGAACTCCCCCACCGCGACCATGAACAACACACACTCCAACATCCTGCGCCTGCTCCGCACCGCCAAGAACATGGCTAACCTGTCTGGTGTGAATGGCTCCCCCCAGAGTGCCCTGGACTTCATCCGACGCGAGTCATCAGTCTATGACATCTCTGAGCACCGCCGTAGCTTCACGCATTCTGACTGCAAGTCCTACAACAACCCGCCCTGTGAGGAGAACCTCTTCAGTGACTACATAAGTGAGGTAGAGAGAACTTTTGGTAACCTGCAGCTGAAGGACAGCAACGTGTACCAAGATCACTACCACCATCACCACCGGCCCCATAGCATCGGCAGTGCCAGCTCCATCGACGGGCTCTATGACTGTGACAACCCACCCTTCACCACCCAGCCCAGGTCCATCAGCAAGAAGCCTTTAGATATCGGTCTACCCTCCTCCAAACACAGTCAGCTCAGTGACCTGTACGGCAAGTTCTCCTTCAAGAGTGACCGCTACAGTGGTCACGACGATTTGATCCGCTCAGATGTCTCCGACATCTCCACCCACACCGTCACCTATGGAAACATCGAGGGCAATGCAGCCAAGAGGCGTAAGCAGCAGTACAAGGACAGCCTGAAGAAGCGGCCGGCCTCAGCCAAGTCCCGGCGGGAATTTGACGAGATCGAGCTGGCCTACCGTCGCCGACCGCCCCGCTCCCCTGACCACAAGCGCTACTTCAGGGACAAGGAAGGGCTACGGGACTTCTACCTGGACCAGTTCCGAACAAAGGAGAACTCACCTCATTGGGAGCACGTGGACCTGACGGACATCTACAAGGAGCGGGGCGAGGACTTTAAGCGTGACTCGGTCAGTGGAGGTGGACCCTGCACCAACAGGTCTCACCTCAAACACGGAACGGGCGACAAGCATGGTGTGGTCAGTGGGGTGCCAGCGCCTTGGGAGAAGAACCTGACCAACGTGGATTGGGAAGACCGGTCCGGGGGCAATTTCTGCCGCAGCTGCCCTTCAAAGCTGCACAACTACTCCACGACCGTGGCAGGGCAGAACTCAGGCAGGCAGGCGTGCATCCGGTGTGAGGCTTGCAAGAAGGC